>NC_064864.1:2393168-3083168 GCF_024139225.1 Suncus etruscus
CTATGGGACACCGGGATTCGAACCAACCACCTTAGGTCCTGGATCGGCTGCTTGCAAGGCAAACGCCACTGTGCTATCTCTCTGGCCTCCCCCTTTTTTGTTTGTTTTTGTACAAATCTGTATTATTAAGACACAATGATTTATGAAGTTATTAATAGTTGAGTTTTAGACATACTGTCTTCAGACCAGTTTCTCTCATTGTCCCCATGTTCTCTCTCATCCACACTTCCCTTTCCCTCTTTCTCCTCTTTCTGAATATTTTTCCATCGCAATATAATGCTACATCAGTGTGATGATTATTTATAAAATGCTGGTGTGTAGACACCATTTAGGCTGAATTGACATCAAAACAGAACATTACACAGATAATATCCCTAGGTATTTCTCTTCTTTTTTTCTTTACATGGAGTACTATAAACCTTACAATATTTCATTTTATGTATGCAGCTTTTACTTAAGCCAGAGTCTATGCAAAATTGCTTGATAACTTGATGCACTTATTTCAGGTGAAGTTTAGCAGACACAACTGCAACAGGTGAATTGGGCTAAAAATGTGGCAATTAGCAAGGAAGGTCACTTGGATTGACCTGCCTGGGGCAATTGATGCCTCTCCAAGGCAATGCTCCACCTGGTGACCTGGTCCTGGGAAACCATGGCGGGACAGCAAATCAAAGGACAGTTCTTGTTTGCCAATGTTAGCCTTAAGAAAAGAATCATTAAAGCATGTTTGATCTTGTCATGTTGTCATGCTGAACATTTTGAGGTGAATCTCAGCATGAAAACTGTTTGGACAGTTTTAGAACATTTATATGAAGTCTGTAGAGATTAAGAGACCCAGGAAGGCCAGATAAGCTTGACACAATTCTCATCTTATTTTGACTATTTTATTTATTGTTGGATCATTCTGAAATAATATTTAAATTAGTTTTAAATATAAATTAACTTAAAATGTAATTGTGAATGTATCTTTTTTTAGATATTGTAGTTCATCTTTTTAAAATCATGGGATAAATGTTTAATTTACATAGGTATTTCTATGTCCTTTATTTAAAATAGGCCCCTCCAAATACAAAGTTATGAAAGAAATTCCTGTCTTAGTGAAGATTCCAAGTGGAGTTTTGTTCCTTAAATTTGTAAATATGAATAAAACCATGTAATCAATATATTTATAAATTACATTTACTTGCATTAACATATAAATTGTTAAAAATGGAGAAAATGGAATTTTGCATACAGTCACACATTTATTGAATATAAGTAAATTTCAGGACTGAGGTGAGAAATACAATTTTATTCTTTTGGGCCAAAATTTTGGCATTTGGGATGAATTATATGCTTATTATATACATATTTCATATTATAATTTTCACATTAAAATTATAATTTTACAATACCAATCAAAGCAAAATACATCTTTATCACAAAGTGATGATAATGTCACTAATTAATTAGAGATGTGCCACGTTTGATCAGTTTTCATGTTAGAGAACTCATTTTTAAGAATAGTTATTTAATGTATTATTTTCATGGACTTTTTAAGGCATATGGACAATAGCTATACAACAGAAAATTATATTTTCACTTCAGATTTTTTTAGTTCAGGGAAGCACAAAATTATTGTTGGTATAAATTATGTAATGTGAACTGGAATATTTTATGAAATACTAGAGCTGAATAAGCAGTAACACTTCCATTTGCCACTCTAATAATAGAACACTATATATTACATGAATTTTTCTATTATACTTAGGGTGTATTTTATATATTCTAATTGTGTCTTATAGAAGCCTTGCCATTATTTAAACAGAACAAAAACTGGGAACTTGGATGTTTTCTTAGTGAATTGCTGTGTGATTTGGGCAATTCAAAACTTTTGGCTAAACCTTCCACTTTTCACATTTGTCTTTCTTATGCTTTAATAATCAAGTTATGACTTATGTCTTAATCTAGGAGTTATGTCATCTTGAGACAAGAATATGGCATTCTAAAGTGTTTCTTTAGTAAGGATAAAGTTTTCCTCTTGTAGAAGAAGGTTACTTCCAGGATGCTCAAACATTAGGGCGGACCATTTCCCAATTCTGGGGGCAACCAAGACACTTGGTTCTGGGAATCGATCTCAAGCAGTGACAAATGCAAGGCATGTGCTTTACTATCTGATCTCTAGACCAAGACTTTGTTTTCTCTACCTTTAAGCATGAAATAACTATGGCTTCTTGACAGTGACAACCAATAACTGGCCTAAGGATTTTTACAATGGATACTTTTGTTTTTCATAAGTTTATTTTAATTTTATTTGAGACCAAAGACAGGTATAGTTTAGCTCTCTGAATTTTTAAAATGAGGTGATTGTGTCTGACATAGCTATGAATTAATCAAAACCATAGATAATAATGACAAGGATGATGCCAAATTTCAAGTATTCTGACTCTTAAACTAGTACTTTATTAGAGAAGAAATAGTTATATATTGCACGAAAGTAGATATTTCTAGATACAATAAAAGAATTGTTGACTTAATAGAGGCTAAATTTTGTGATGTTTTTGTGTCACAAAAGATATTGGCAGAAATGTCTTTTGCTTCAGCTATTTCAGACTGACTTGATATATTAATCATTGTAGGCAAGCACTGAAGTTTGCCTACATCAGTTGTTTCCTGAGACATTTATTGAAAAATTGTAATGCCTTTCCTGCTTTCATGACTTTTTAAGATTTTCTGACTCACTTATGATTCCTAATTAATGATAGCTGTTAACTGCATTTCCTCCTTTTTGGGTATACTTCTCTTTGGACATTTTTGGCATTGGTGGTTTTTAAAAATTTTTGGGCTACACCCATTGACACTCAGGGATTATTCCTGGCTATGTACTCTCTTCAGACTTATTTAACAAAATGGTACCCTCAGTTCCACTCAAGTTGCATGATTTCATCAATTCTTAGAGCTGTAATATTCCTCAGTGTATATATAACACCTTCCTTATCCACTTGTCAATCATTGGATACCTTGGTTGGTTCTTTTTCCTAGTTATTGTAATCAGTGTAGTAATGAATAACTGTATGCATATGTCCTTTTGACTGAATGTTTTTGAGCCTGGGGTTAGATAACAAGAAGTGGAATTACTGGACTATATACCAGCTCTATTCTTACTTTATTTTGGGGGGAGGGATACACCTGGCAGAGCTCAGGTGTTACTCCTGGCTCTACGCTCAGAAATTGCTCCTAGCAGGCTCGGGGGACCATATGGGATGCCGAAATTCGAACCACCATCCTTCTGCATGCAAGGCAAACGCCTATCTCTCCGGCCCCTATTCTTACCTTTCTTAGTCATCTCCATATTGATTTTATTAAGGAATGGACAGGACAGCAATCCCACCAGCAGAGAATAGCAGTTCCTTTTCCACCCCACCTCACCAACACAAATTACTTTCCCAAGTTTTTTAAAATATGTGTTATTCCCACTGGATTGAGGTAGTATGCCATTGTCACACTGATTTAAATTTTCCTGTATTGCTTATTAACGTTAAGAAAATTTTTATGTATTGATTGCCCTTTCTCACCTCATCAAGGATTCTTTTCTGTGCTGTGAGTCCAGAAGCCTGACTAAACTTTCACCCTCCCCCACCCCATGCTTAATTCAGTCTTGAAAAACCTTCCAATCAGGTACACTAATGGAAACTGGGAACCTGCCTCTTCCTCTCCTCTATGCAGTGACTCTAGGGAAATTAGTATTTTAAAGAAAATTGTGTCACTGTGTCACTCCTGAAGGTAAATTTAGGATCTATTTCTTGATCTCAGCATTATAAAGGGAATGAGGTTTTGTAGGCAATTAACTATAATACAGGGATTTCTCTGTAGACTATATACACTAAGAATTTATATGCAAAAAGTGAGATTATTTATAGACTAACTAAATTAAACCATAGTTTTCCTTTTTGCCAAATAAGTAAAATAGGTTTCATACATGCAATTACCTTCCTATTTATTATTAGAAAATCAATCACGATACTGTGTAGCTATGAGGGAGCCACAGAGTAAAATTTAGGATTCCTTAGTCCTGAAGTCTCCCAGGTTATTTAGATACAAATATTGAGCTCATGGAAGAGGGGAAGTTGAGACACCACCCAGGGTTTTATCCAGGGTCTCAACCAGAGGAGTTGATCCTTTGAAAAGGAGAAGCTAAGAAGAGTCTGAGAAGAGATCTTCAACAGTGCAACGGATGTGTCTATGAGAAGACCATCAACAGTGCAATGTTTTCCTGTGACAACATCCAGTTGACTTTTCTATTGTAAAACTCCAGGAAAAACTCATTTGGAAGAGTTGTTTACTTTTTCTTTCTGAAAGCCATCAGGGATTGCTTTTCAAGCCTGTGTTCTCCCTTGAACATATCTCTTGCTGGCTTGCCTCGATGTTGCTTTGTACACTCTGGAGAAGCCTTTATTCTTCTTCTCTCTACTATGTCTCTCCTTCCTCCCTTTTATCTTTCTTTTTTTTTTTTTTTTTTTTGGTTTTTGGGTCACACCTGGCTGTGCTCAGGGGTTATTTCTGGCTCCAGGCTCAGAAATTGCTCCTGGCAGGCACAGGGGACCATATGGGGCGCCAGGATTCAAACCGATGACCTCCTGCATGAAAGGCAAACCCCTTACCTCCATGCTATCTCTCTGGCCCCCCCTTTTATCTTTCTAAATAAATGTCAATAAAAATTATCTTGCCTCCTCATTTTTTCTCTTCCTGAAATTCTTTTCTGTGAGAGAAAAGCAATGGTCCCAGAATGCCTATGTTGAGATTAGGACTGACCTGATCTAGGCCAGGCATTTCCCTAAGCTCTGGTGGCCCAGGTGGGTTTAGTAGAGAGAAATACTCTTTTCTCCAGTCTAATCTGCCATTTCACGACAATACCTTATGTTAATTCAGAACCTGTCTTAGAATTATTCTTTTTTTAAAAAAATATTTTTATTGAGGCCATTGTGAATCACAAGCCTTTCACAGTTGTATTTCAGGTGGCTAGTGACAGTGAATTAGGGCCATTTCCACTACCAGTGTTGACCTCACTACACCACAATTCCCCTCATGCATCACAACCTCCACCCTTAGCCCCTTGGACTACTATTGTAGCAGGTCCATTCTGTGTTTAGCTTGTTACGGTTTGAGTCTCTTGATTCTGTTGTCCTTGACTTTGGGTTGGGTATTTAGGTCTGACCTCTTTTTATTTTTTTCACAAAGTTCCTGACACCAACCCTGAGCCCCGTCTATTTTTTATTTTCCTTTTCTCAATTTGTAAAAGGACATAGAAATATGAGACAGAACAAAGTGGCTCAAATTCTATGGAAAAGCAAGATCGCCTATCTAGAATATTAGTAAAATTAAAAGAAGAAAAGAGAAAAAGTGGGTGGTGAGAGGGACGTGTGGCTTTTTTAATTTTATTTTTTTTTTTTTTTTGCATAGGCACATCAAATGGGGAAATTAGGAAGAAAATTCCATTGGTCTAAGAGATACAAGGTGTCTTCACCAGTGAAGCATACTGTCAAAAAACAAACCGAGCATGTTGGTTATTCAGCCCCAATGTCTCTTTTTATGGTCCCAGAAAATATTTTGCTCAGTTACAGTTGACAAAGTCAGTCTTCTGTAGTTAGAGATCTTGGTTTTTGTACAGGTCTTAGGATGAAGCCTAGGCTAAAGTCTTCCTTTGTTGTCCCACTAAAAGTACTGCTTAGTTGAGGTTGTTGTAGACAGTCTTTTGTAACTGGAAATATTGGGTCTTGCACAGATCCTAGGACAGAGCGTCTTTTGATTTCATCTCATCTTTGGGTGGTGAGGTAGGGCAGCCTGCCCTTAGATCAAGTTGTTGCTGTTTTCTCATTGTCAGGGTGTCTTACGGGCCTATCCTGAAAGAAGAGGAGATTAAAAATTATTCTTAGAACAATTATCAGTCAGTCATGGTATATGGTACTGATATAAGGAAAAGCACGTTAAAATCTTGTTTCACCTCTTTCCACATAAAGCAAATGAGGATTGAAGAGTTTAAATATATTAGATACTAGTATAACTGAAATTAGAACCTGTGTCCTTTATTAGAGGTTTTTAACTTGATAACACCTACTTAGCAAACAAAATAACATAAATATGAAAATTTCTATTCTTAAAGAATCATTTTTACTCAATTTTTAAATCTTTGATTTCTAAGTTATTACTATTAATATCTGACCTATCTACAGTCTTATAATGAATAAAAAAGTATAATTCTCTGAGGAGCATTCAAATCTATCCAATATCAAACCAACTCACAGAATTTATACTTGTCAATGATAATTATAAGATATATCAAATTGCAATTACCATGAAAATACAATAAGAAATTTAAACACTCAATGTAACTATAAATATAGCAGCTCAAGGGGACAGGATTTCTTGAAGAAGAAAAATAATTGGCTTATTGTTATTTGATTCTGTCTTTATTATCTGAGTCAAAGGGGAGGTAGGCAATTCAGAGATAGTCCTTGTAAAATTAGTTCTATTTGATCATCACATGTTCGTGATGATGGAACTTGTAGAGAACAGGAAGCACTGATACGCATGATTAGATATTTCCTCTTACCTTAATGGTACTAGTACTTGAGAATCATGGGAAATTAATTTACTATGAATCTATTCTTTTGAAAGTGTAATTCTTACACATTTCAAAGCAGTCTCACATTGGTAATATTAAGTATGCATTGCTTCTTCTCTTGTATTTCTGCCATTTTAAGTCTAACCATCTTTTTTGCCTCTCAACAATTTTGTGCAGACATATAGAGTGTGTAGATAATTTTCAACTTTCAGAGAAACCTTCAAAGAAAACTGCATAGACATAACACAAAGAGTCACATAAGAACAGCATTTATATGCTAGAGCTTAGGGATAAACTAAAGATAAAACAAGGTGTGACCATAAAGCTTATTAAATTTTTAAAATCCTTTAAAATATAGAGTTAACATTATAAAAAACCTTCTCATTGGGAGTGAATAGTCCATGCTAACTTTTGTTACATGAAATAAAGTTATATGAATATGTTTGTGTATATATATGTAAGTTTAAAAAATAAAGAAATAGATCCAAGTTAAGAAGATCAACTAAATTTGAATATCTATCAAGGAAGCTGATATCGCTTCTGATTCTATTCTTCGACAATATGTGAAGAAAGGTTTTGGTGGTCAGCAGTCCTCAAAATCTTAATTTTTTTCTGTAGGAGAAACCCAGTGCCTATTTAAAATGTGGACTCAGAATTACTATGAAGGAGCAAAGCATCTTACAAATATATGTGCTTATAGTTTGCAGAAAATAGAATTCTTTCTTTGATCAAATATTGCAACATTATAAGAAACAATATTTTCTGATTTACTTTCTTTCAGAGGACTTATTTCTTTATTTTTGTCTGCCATTTAAATTTCTGAACTCAACTCTGGTGAGGCTCAGTGTTTACTTAATTTTGAGACACACATGGCTGTGCTCAGAGTTTTTTTCATGGCTCTGCACGCAGGGATAACTCCTAGTGGGCTTGGGGGCCCATATAGTGTGCTGGGAATCAAACTAAAGTTGGTCTTGTGTAAGGCAAATGCCCTACTCACTGTACTATTGTTCCAAACCTCAGTGTTTGTTTCTTAAATTAAAATTTTTTTTGTGGTTTTTGGGTCACACCCAGAAGTGCTCAGGGGTTATTCCTGGCTCCAGGCTCAGAAATTGCTCCTGGCAGGCACGGGGGACCATATGGGACGCTGGGATTCGAACCAATGACCTCCTGCATGAAAGGCAAACGCCTTACCTCCATGCTATCTCTCTGGCCCTTTGTTTTTATTTTTTAGGCCACACCAGAGGCACTCAGGGGTTACTCTCAGTTCTACACTTGGAAGTTCTGACAGGGGCTGGAGAAATAGCACAGAGGTAGGGCGTTTGCCTTGCATACAGAAGGATGGTGGTTCGAATCCTGGCATCCCATAGGGTCCTACGAGCCTGCCAGGGGTGATTTCTGAACGTAGAGCCAGGAGTAGTCCCTGAGCGCTGCAGGGTGTGACCCCCCCAAAAACCAAACCAAACAAACAAAAAGAAATTACCTTTAACAGGCTCAAGGGACCAGATGGGATGCCAGCATTTGAACCTGGGTCAGCTGAGCTATCTCTCTGGCCTCCTCAATGTTTATTTTTAACATTATTTTATCCCAAGGAAAAAGAGTAGATAAACATTCCTTTGCATTAAAATTATGATCTGAAAATTATTCTATTTTGACAAAGATTTTTGGGAAATTATAATCCTTTATTATTTAAGATAATCCAATGGAGACACATTGGGGAATTAAAAATTTATGCATATTTTATCTTTATTAATTTTTAATATCTATCATTACTTTATAAATATTAAAACATTTATGCATTACATTAATATGTCCTTTCACCCATAGACTGAATTACACAGATTTAATTAACTGGATTTTTTATCCTACCTGAATTGTTCTTTATCTCAGCACCATTCATTTAGTGATGGCAAAGTCAAGTTTGTTGGATTCCAATTTCTTTTTCCTCACATTCAGGAATAAATATGAAGTTCAATGAAAAAATATCATATTTGAAAAACTTTACCGACCAATTCTTTTCACTGCATGAAATGGACTTTTAGTGATAAATTCCAAAAGCTTGCAATTTCTCTAAAAATATTATTCTTTTTATTTTAAAGCACGTGCAAAAAGCTGACTGGTAGTTATGTTTGACCAAAAAGTTCTTATGTCTCATAGAAAGAATGATAACATATATATTGATCTTGCTGTGCATCCTAAGAAGAAATGATTTTCAGAGAGATGGTGATGTTTTTAGAAAATGAGTGATAGAAATGCTTTCTAGTTCTCACAGTCCTAATTCTGAACTAGCCCATTCAGTTGGACAAGAGTCTGTGTTGATAATTATAAAATAATGACCAGATGATCCTTGGCAGATAAAGTAGCATTGACAGGCTTCTAAATGGGGCTTAAATAATTTTTGTGTGATGTTTCCCTGTGGTTTATACCTAGGACCACCTGTCACCCAGAAATGATGCTGGGAAATGGGAGTGAAGTAGTTTATCCACTTTTCTTCATCCTGTATTTCACAAGATTGAACCATGGCAATTGAAGTAAGAGAATAATTTTGTGTCAGAAGAAATAGAACAGAAGAAAAACAGTTTGCCACAGGAGATTAAATTTAACATTTAGAAACCTGGGAATCATTTTAAAAAAAATAGGCAATGTCCCAGCAACACTGTTCAGACACCTTGTTGCTTTCCACTCCTGGTCTTTTATTTTTTCAAAAGATCTTTTTTTTCCGCCCAGTAAATCCCTTTGAATATATGTTGGAAAAATAAGCCAAATAAATTCTACCATCACACTATTTTTATTGTCTCTTTGTGGTTTGATGTATTCTCAAAGTATTTTCACATGTATTTGATATTTGTGATGATGAATTCCACCAGTAAGGAATATTTTGAATGTTGGTCTTATATCTGGGTGCTGAGAGGCTTTTAACAAATGCTCTTGTTAGCTGCTTCCTACCTACCTGTGTTTCATTTCTCTGGTAGTGTGAAGAATAAGTTTATCTCAGGCTTTGAAACTTTGGGGAGTAATTTATATATTTATATTTTCTTGCTTATATGGTCGAATAGGGAGCAGATTATTATTATTTTGTAGTAATTATTGAATACTGTAATGGCTATTCTCTACTCCTGCATTTCCTGCGACACTGAGCAGGGAGATACTTCTAACCCAGTTAGGTTCCTCTCAATTTGCTCTTCACAATGTTAGTAAGATTTTTTTTGCTTATCTTTTATCTAGCTGAAAGTTTGATATAAATTACTTATCTTAGAAACTCAAAGGAAGAGCCTTTATTGTCACCCTTCCCTCATTTCAGAGATGTGGACCCCTTCAAGACTGGATTTAGTCCTCAGAAGTTTCTATGCAGAATTCATACATTTAATAGCTATCTCATGAGTGGGAAACTAATAATTTAATGTTCAGAAATGTGAATTTGGGAAAAATCCATAGGAATGTGATAACACAGTAAAATTTTTTACCCCAACATTGCTTTTTCTATACTGTCCAATAATAGAATTCTGCTGTATTCAAAAGATTAGCAACATTAGGAAATATTTCTCTCTGCATCTTGTTTGTTTCTTTTTATTATGCTTAGAGATACGGTTAATTTTAAGGACAAATAAACAAAACTTCTTATCTGCTGCTTCTCTAAATTTTCCCAATAAAGTTAGTCTACATGTAGCATTTTTCTCTTTTCTTATGCTTGGAACATGAATGTCATGGTTAGAACTCTAGATGCTTTAGTGGACTCTGAAGATAAGGTAATTAAATGCAAGGTGGAAGGATACAGGATTCTTGATTATTTGATGTAACAGAACTACCAGCCCAACCTTGAACCACCTTATCGCAGGCTTTTAGGTGAATATTGCATAATCCTGACTAATAGACTTGTTTTGAAGGGGTCAAATAAGTGAAGTAGAATGAATAAATAGATAAGGCATATATATTCAACCTAACAGTTGATTTGATAAAGGTACCACTAACTGAAACAGAGGGACTGAGAGGAAGAGAACTGGGTGTATGATAGAGGAAATAATGAAAATTAATAAACTGATTTTGTACACATTTAATTTGAAATATCTTATTTTAAAATAAGAAATTTAATATCTATTTTTATATTGATTTTAATTAATAAAAACAATGGAAATTTTTATTTCCTATCTAATTTGTCCTCTTTCAATGAATAGAGATGTATTCCATTCAAATTCTCTAATATGACTAGATTTTTTTATATTAAAAGAAAAACTTGTATTGGTTTATACTGAAACTGTAAGTGTCTAGAACAGTCTTGAACATGTTTATTCATTTACCTAACATTGATTACCTCCTATCGGTATCAGTTTCATTAGTATTAATGAATGTCTACTATGACCCCATAATGGAAGTTATATCTTATTTTTGTGGATACCAGTTAAAACATAATTTTATGAGTCCTTGAGAAGACAACTTTTTTTTTTTTTTGGTTTTTGGTTTTTGGGTCACATCCAGCAGCGCTCAGGGGTTACTTCTGGCTCTACGCTCAGAAATCGCTCCTGGCAGGCTCTGGGGACCATATGGGATGCTGAGATTCTAACTACCGACCTTTTGCATGCAAGGCAAATGATTTACCTCCATGCTATCTCTCTGGCTCCAAGACAACTGTCTTGAACAAACATTAAGTACTTGACATTTTGTTGGTATTGAATAATATTAAATTTATAAAGCAACTTTGCATGAAAACCAATGGTTATCTCTATTGTTACATTAGAATTCTCTGCATGCTGATTTTGATTTCCAGAGAATTTAGCTAGAGATAATTATAGCCCTCTACTATTTCTCTCCCCCATTTGTTCTACACATATTCAATGAATATTTGGCTGTGTTCTTAGATTTGGCTTCTTCCAAGTTCCTCTTCCGTTTTATTTTAACTTTCCATGTATTTAATTTTAAAGTAGGTTGTGAGATTCCCACTAGATTAACCTGATTTAGAAGATTACTGAACTTCAAAAATCTTGCTTGGGAGATAATCTCTAGAGTCTAATTTTGAACACTTGATGCTCCAGAAAATTGAATACTTGATATTCCCATCCAAGACTTCTGTTTTATAAAGATGGGCTTTTATAAAGTTTACAATATGCCACCACGCTTAATTCTGAGGCTGAAGTTTGCTAACTTTATCCAGCTTAAAAATGTATGATCTCTTATATTTTTTCCTTAAATTTAGAATAACTTCTAAATGGTGGTAACACTATCTTTTCATGGAATTATAAGGCTATTAATAGTGTTTTTGCAGGGAGCTATTTTAACTTTCTTAAGTTGATTGATGACCAATTGTGTGTAATTAATTTTTAATATTTATTGAGCACCCATTATGTTCCAGGCAGTACCTTAGGTTTATCATTAACAAAACAGTGTTTCTGGTCCTAATGTAGTTTACATTTTCAAAGGAGATAAAGAAAACATGTAAGTAAAATGTACAACAGGACAACATGTTTATGTACTCAAGTCTGCTCTTGGGTTGAATTATCCAGAGAGAACTCAGCAAAAAACTCAGCATTTGGCCTTCCTTCTAGATACATTTACTAACTTGAAGGCTAGTATATAAGTAATATTAGTAAAGAGAAAAGAACAAAGGAAATATCCAAGGGAAACCAGGTACATACTTTCCTATCCTCCTGTTGTAGTCACATGGAAGTACTTAATTCTTCCAGCAAAAAAATTGTATCTGCATGAATAAAATGTAGTCTATTAGTAAATCTCATGAGACACTATGTCTGATTGTGTAGACATCCTATGCTTGGTACATATTGAATTTGTATATTCCTTGAAAGAAAATAGGTATTAACTTTAAAATATTATGTTCTGGTCAGTTTTGGTTATATTGAGTTTAGGTATATGAATCTGAAAATTAGATTATATATAAATAGTATAGACATGAGCTGTCTGTCACTGGTAAAGGGATAAGATGGATAGATATAGAAAATAATATTTTGAGAACATCTAAGATTTGATTCTTTTCATATATTTGTTAACATGTAAGATCTCATTTATTTTTGATGTTGGTAAACTTGGCAATACAAAACTATTATAACTTTTATACTAGGTCCTAAAGAAAAAATCAGTCATCTTTCTTATAAAAAGAATGGATTGGATAAAAACTTAATTTGATGTTGTTGTTCCTCTTCCTTTTTCTTCTCTCAAATTGGTATTTATAGCCTCTAGAAGAACTTTGCTTGTTTGATTTTTGCCCCATTTCATTTTTTTCTTTTCCTCAAACAGAACCACATAACTTGAACCCTCTTGTTTCTCCTCACAAATTGAGGGGGAAATAATGGAGGGTACAAAGACCAGACAGTTGTATGATCACTAACTAGTAATCAAAACGATCAGATTTAAATGCCAAATGCAAAGCCAATGACGAGAGAATCGATACCCAATCTACAACAAGCCAGACACAGAGGGGACCACTTATAATGGCAGCCCACGGCATTGGGAAGGGAATATGGGATGCATGCTGGGAATGGGGGTGGAGGGAGGACAACTTTGGTGGTGAGAATTTCCCGACTCAATGTCAATATGTACCTAAAATATAACTGTGAAATATATGTAATCCACTTTGGTCAAAATAAAAATCATTATTACAAAAAAATTTAATCTGAAAGGCTAGAAGGATGGCTCAATGAATGGACACATGAAGGCATGCAGGAGGATTAGGTTTGAACACTATGAGGAGCAGTCCCCACGTATAGAGCTGGGGTACTTCCTGAGGACTGCGGAGTGTGTCCCCACCCCCTACTCTCAGGCAAAAAAATATTTATTTAAAAGGTTACTTTATTTAAACATTTTGATTACAAAATTGTTCATAATAAAGTTCTTTTCCACAAATACAAAATTGTTCATGATCGAGTTTCAGTCATACAATGTACAATGTCCTTATGATTAGTATAGAAAAATTAGTATATATCCATGATTTTTAAGTCAATCTTAAGACTGAGAATGTCTTTTTCCAGTCATTTAAATTTTTGAAAATTGGGATTACTGACATATAGTTTTATGTAGAGATTTTAATAATTGAAAAAAATTATTCACTTATTTAATTACCACTAATATTTAAAACACGAATATGTCCTTCACTCCAGAAAGTTTCCTGTGAATATTTTTCCAACCCTGCTCATAGACAATCATATGTATTTTGGGGTCACTATTAGTGTTAGTCTTATCAAGTATTTGCTTTTAATTTTTTTCTTATTCAAAGTTACCTGTTCTTTCCCTCAATAGTCCTCTATATACACAGAAGCTGTTGTCATTCTTTTCTATGTTAAAAAATTCCCTCTGCTTCCCAAGAGTTACTTGCGTGGCTCATTATTTCTCTTAAAATACCATTTTACTCAGGATCATTTATTCTCCCGGTGGTGTTTTTTGGTGTGTGGAAGACTTCTGTTCTGTCCAGGGTGATACACTCAGAGCTCTGTGTTTAGAGGTCTCAGTATCTGCATAGATCCTGAGGTAGGACTTATGGTGAAGTCAGTCTTTGTGGTTCTAGAGGTTCTGTTACCTCAGTGTCGTTTTAGTCCATCTTCTGTGGTTGGTGACCTTAGTCTTTGCACTGAACCTAGGATGGCACCTAGGTTAGCGTCTTTCTTTGTGCTTCCAGAAGGTCCATTCTGTTGCAGTTGTCTCTGTCAGACCTTTGGGACTGGGGATCATGCTTATTGTGCAAGTCATAGTTCAATCCCTAAACTAGGGCTTTTTTATTGGTCCCAAGATGTATACTGTCTGGTCGTGGTTCTAGTAGCCAGTCACGATCTTGGCTTTTGGACCTACCAAAGGGTGCCGAGTCTTCTGGTTTTGTCTTGACGTTAGCTGGTAAGGTAGGCTAATCTGCTCTAAGGTCAAGTTGTTCACATTTTCCTCTTTGTCAGGATATCATGTTAGAGCTGGCCCTTGTTGTTGACCCCGCAGTATTAAGGCTGTCCCGCATGGAGTTTGTTTCCTGCAGCTGTTGTGAAGAGCTATGCCGATTCTATGTCTGGGATCCAGGGTTCAAGGCTGGATGAATGGCATCTAATCATCTGAGATCTGAGTGATTCCACATGACATATTTTCAAGGTTGGAGATACCCCTGTATTGTAAACAACTATGAGTTCCTATCTCTAGTAGATAAGAGCTCTTTTTTTATATGTAAGATTTCCCCATTATTTAGTGTGTCTTTGCAGGGGGAGGTGGAGCTACGTTGTATTGTCGGTGTGATTGGGGGTGGCCAGAGGGGATAACAGACACAGGTCACATATCCAAAAATGATAAAAAAATAATAATAATTAAATAAAATAAATAAAAATGTATGTGCTCGCAAATGTATATATAGGACCAACATTTAAAAAAATAAATAAATAAATTTAAGAGAGAAAAAGAAAAAAAGAAAAAAAAAAGAAACAAACAAAAAAAAAACTAAAATGAGTTAGCAAAGTTTTTAAAGGACCAAAGTGGTGCAAAAGACTACCTTACATTTGGGGGAGAGCAGGTAACGAGGTGGTGTATTACAGGTCTTATGCCTATGTTGGAAGTACAGTTTTTCCCATTGTCTTTTGGGTTTTTCTTGTGATGTGTGGGTTCCCAGGCTTCTTCCTATCACACCCCCTGACCTTCTTCAGGTTGGTAAAAATTTGCGGCAGCTGATCCCATGACAGTATACTCCAAGGACGGAGAAACCCCATATTTCTTAGGCCATGTGAATTCCTTTACGAATGACCCCAATATTTACTGTGCCAGGGCAGGAGGGGAAAAAACAAAAATGCAAAAAGCACAAAACCTTGGTATTTTATATATATCTTTTACCTTCATTTATTATTGTTATTATTATTTTTATTTACCTATCTATTTTGGTCGATTTCTCTGTTTGGGTGTGATTATTGAAATCGTTGTCCCCAATTATACTTATTTTTTTCTATTCTTCTCTTTTCCTTCGTTATGTGCTATGCCATGTTTCTTATTTCAAGACCATGGCGTGTTTTTGGTTTGTTTGTTTGTTTTTGTTTTGTTTTTTGTTTGTTTGTTTGTTTTGCTTTGTTTTTCGTCTGTTTTTTGTGGTGCTTATCGATATAGCTGGAGTCCTCACTGGATAATTGACACTTTTTTTTGGTACTGGTGGAGTGTTTCACCTTCTTTCTCTCCTTCATCTCCCAAATCGATGATGAGAGCCTCTAGAAGGATTCCACCCATTTTGGGAGTATTAGACTCTTACCCCAGTTTATTTATCTCCTCCTTTTCAGGCAAAACCACGCAACTTGAACTAGCTAGTCCTGCCTACAGTTAGAGGGGGAGATAAGGGAGGCATCAAGACCAAACAGGTGCAAGACTACTAAGTAGTGGGTTGGATACAGAGGGGACCACATTTCTAGCGGCCCTGGGGGTGAGGGAAGAGGAAATGGGAGGTAGGACAAAAACGGAGGGGTAGGGAGGGCAATTTAAGGATGGGAATCCCCCCTGATTTTATGTAAATATGTACCTAAAATGTTATTGTCAACAATATGTAAGACACTATGATCAAAATAAAAATTATATTAAAAAAATACCATTTTAAATTCATTTCTTATTACATGACCACTATAGTCTCTCGCTAGAGTGACTGCCCAAAGGATTAGTTTCTACCGAGAATTTTCTTCAGATTTCAATTATATTACTTTTTTTAAGGTTCATTTGAAAGCAGAAGAAATCTACTAGAGTACATAAAGATTTTTATTTTACTTACTCCATGGCATCATATAAATATATCAACTTGAGAAAAAGAACAAAAGATAATACATTAAAATTTTTGCCAAAGTTCTATATTTCAAAATGACGCTAATTGATCCTTTGTTAAGAGTAAGACTGTAAGCAATCCTTTTCAGCACATTCAGGCATAATAAAATGAGTATGTCTGCTCTTTTTTTCTTACACATTTGATACCTCAAAAATCTTTGGTTTTTAAAAGTTTTTGTGCATGTGCAATGAACATCACTGTTTTCAGTGCCATTTACTTTCCTTGCTTTAATTATAGAAGTAGGAGGCAATTATTTAGGGGGAGCAATTTAATTCTATTTCAGTTGGCATTTAATTTGGTTTACATGTCAAAAGATATGTAGAATTAGGTATTGAATTAGAGGTTTTATAATGGTAAAATATACTCTGTGAGAAATCTTGTGAACTTTGCAATGTGATTTTACACTTAAATATCTTACAAGGTGTGAATTTTGGAAAATTTTCCTCTCCTTTATCCACCTGTTTTTGAATCCTCTCACGATCTAAATAACATAAGAAATTGCGTCTTGAATATTTACTCATTTTTGAGTAAAGGATAGCTATACAAATGTTTCATGTAAATTTCTCTTGGACTTGTTTAGATAAATATATACCCCTCTTTAGTTGCTACTTTAAATAGAAGTATTTCTCCCCTTTTTCATTTTGATGATAAACACATAACAATATAAAATATTTCATCTTAACCTTTAAATTTTGTTTTTACCTCAATTTGATTATTTTTAGGTCACATCATTACAATAATATCAAGGTTTATGATTTTGTTGTAAACAGTTATCGCACTTCACCATCACCAAAGTGTCCAGGATTCTCCACCAATGTTCATATGTTATTCTAGTCCACTCTACCTGGCATGTCACTTCCAGTTTTTAATACAGCTAATTTTTAATATTACTTTCCACGTTCTTGTCTTTTTTCCTCTATATACTGCAGATTAATGAAATAATCTGCCTTATTCTTCTTAACATGATATCCTTCAGTTCCATTCATGTTGCATCAAATTACATGATTCCATTTTCCTCATGTTTGAATATGATAACACTGTACTTATATATAAAACAAAGTATATGTCCACTCATATATCTTTGGACATTTGGGTTATTTCCATATCTTGGCTAGTGTGCCAAGTGCACAAGTGTTCTTTTTTTTTCTCTTACACACCTCTAATCTGGATACTTTTTCTTTCTTTTTGTTTTGCTTCACTGGTCATACTAAAACTTCTAGTACTATGTTGAAAAGGTCTTAGAATGTATGACCTGGTCTTCACTCCTGATACATATATACAAAATAACTTTTAATCTTTTACCTTTTGGTATGATATTAGCTGTGGGTTTGTCTAATATGTATTTTATTAAGGTGCAGTACAACATGTGAATCCAAATTGTTGAGTTTTATATTGAATTTTGTCGAGTAATATTCTGTTTATCTGGTTAAAATAATTTTTGTTTATTCTTAAAGTGGCATGATTCAGGTTACTCTTAAATAAATATTTGTTTTACCATTGTAAATGGAAACGCTTTGATAACTTCTTTTTAGATGATTGTTAGCTATAAAATGCAAATAATTTTTAATGACTTAGTTTTGACTAAAACATTAGTGAAAAGTTAGTTATTTTAAGTTTCTTTAGTGTTGTTTATGCATACGGTCAATGAACAGACATAATTTTACTTATTCCTTTTCCATTTGAATACCTAGGTTGCCAGGTTTTAAAAGGAAAAATACACGTGTAGGCTGCCAACAATTCTTGGTACAGAACACTGCTGTACTGACATTTTGAAAAGATTCTCAGGAGTTTAGTGCTATTCCGTTTGGCCAGCAACATTGTGATTAATTGGGTTAGCAGTTTTTTATTTGATGTCTCTGGAGAGAACGTGTATCATTATATAATTCCTTATTTTAGCTGCTGTATTCTGATCAGAGTGAAGTTTACGCCATTTACTTTAAAATTCCTTTTTTCCTGTTTTGCAGATCAGTCAAAAATCAGGAATACATATTTGTGATATCTTCCTAATCATATAATTGCAATCAAGTGTACATAATATGCACACAGCATACAAATACACACACAACAACCTAGACTGACATACACATATCTTTTCTTACTTGACTCTTCACCTCTTTCTTTGTGCATGCCTCATCTTGTTTCCCAAGCTTATCATTTATTTTTTTAATTTTTATTTTATTTTATGTTTTGTTTTTCCAAGCTTATCATTCATATCTATTTCTTTTTCCCCATCCCTCATTCTTTTTATTTAACTGTGAGTTCACCTCCTACAGATTTTTTCCTTTGAGAATGATAATGCAGGAAACATTTATGAAATAATGCCAACTTGTCATAAATATTAGCTAAAAATTATATAATATGAACCAACCATTTGATGAGGGCGAGTGAATGGTTGAAGGTTTTTACTTGATAAATTTATGTGAAAAGCACAGAAAATTTCTATTGTGTGTGCTTTCTAAAAGTAAGTCAGTACAGAATATTTGAAAGATCTTGTAGCTCTTGGGGCAGTCACAATAGACTGCATTAATCATGTGGCATAAAAAAAGACAAAAAGAAGCAAAGGTTGAAGCATTACACTTTTAGAGATGAGTCATAATTGTAATGGTGCTATTTATCTTCAAACTTCTTCACAAAATAAAATCACAATTGTATTGAGATCTTTCAGAGATGTTGGGGTTAAGGTAAAGAGGTTCAAAGAAGGTCATTCTGACTATAAACCAATATTTAGAGAATAGATTGAGTCTCTTATGACAATAGAAAAAACTTAAGTATGAATTTGTAGCTCTGGTTTTGCCTCTATCTCTAACATTATGTCAGCTCTTAGAAACATACTTCTTAGTTTCCTATACTTTTTCCCTATGAAGACCTGGACCAATTACACCCTAAGTTAACTTTCAGTATTAAAACAAATGGACTCATTTCTACAATTATTTCTCTCCTTTGAATTCTAAGCTTCTAAGCTGGCAAGTTTGATTAATAAAGTTTTTTGTACTCATTATAAATACCATCTAAGAGAGAAAGAATCTAGTGAGAAGCTTTATTTGCATGTTTTGATCATTTTTATCTTTCCTTTTCTTTTTTTTTTTTTTTTTTTTGAGTCACACCCGGCAGCACTCAGGGGTTCCTCCTGGCTTCATGCTCAGAAATCACCCACAGCAGGCACAGAGGACCATATGGGATGCCGGGATTCAAACCACTGTCCTTCTGCATAAAAGGCAAACGCCTTACCTCCATGCTATCTCTCCAGCCCCATATCTTTCCTTTATTTAATCAATGTGTTCTTTTCTTTAACTTATTATTTATTATGTGTTCTTATTACTTTAACTTTTATATGTTGGAGTTACCTAGAATAAAGCTAGGGAGTAAATTCCACACGTTCTGATGTAAAATTTTTGTAGCACATTGTTAATTTTGACTAATTAAGATTTTTATTAGGAACTTTGCATCTTTGTAGAAATATGGACATTGGTCTTTGTTTTTTTTTGTGTGTGTGATGTGTCTGCCTACTTTTGATATCAGGAAATATTGGTTTTATAAAAAAAACTGGAAGAATTCCACATTTTTCAGATTTTGTGGGGCAAGATCTTGAAAAGAATAGGGCATAGATCACCTTTGAAAGATTGGTGAAACTCATCAATAAAACATTTTGAATTGAAGATTTTATTTCATGGAAGACATTTGGTTATGTTTTAGCATTCTTTTATTTTGTTTGTTTGTTTTGGACCACACCCAGTGATGCTCAGGGGTTCCTCCTGGCTATGCGCTCAGAAATCGCCCCTGGCTTGGGGGACTATATGAGACTCCGAGGGATCAAACCTCGGTCTGTCCTAGGCTAGTGTATGCAAAACAGACGCCTTACTGCTTGCGCCACCACTCCGGCCCCTAACATTCTTGTTTTTAATTGCCCTGTTGAAGTTTACTATTTCCTTCTCATTCCTCTTTTTTGGGGTGGCACTCATTATTCTCAGGGCTTATTCCTAGCTCTGCACTCAGGGTCACTCAGGGTGGGCTTGGAGGACCATATGGGATGCTGGGAATTGAGCCTGGGCCTTCTGCAGGAAGGCAAGCATTTTAATTCCTGTACTATCACTTCAGCCTTCCTAGGTCCTTTGGGAGAGGCTGTATGGTTTTTTTTTCTTCATCCTACAACTTAGTGATATAGAATTGCTCATAAAAGTCTATGATATTTTAATGTATCTATAGTATCTGCCCTCACATTTCTGATTTAAGGTTTATTTAGGATTTTCTCTATTTTACTTTATGAGTCCAACTAGTTAAATAGTATTTTTCTTTTTAAAGTGGGGTGATTGCTGATTCTGATCCAGGTATGACCAAGAGCTACTCCTTATTTTTATTTATCTTTTGTACTTTTCAGTTTCTGATGGTTTATATTTATGTTTTCATTTTATTTCAATTCTGACATCTTTGTGGTTTATTTCCTTTTACATTTTTTTAAAAAACATTTTTATATTTTTTGACTTACAATGGCATTACTGGTTTCTTATGGACATAATTTTAACACCACACTCATTTCCTCTTTTTCTATGTTCTTAAAGAATGACATTAGCTTTTTTTGAGTTTTTCTAATTTCCTGATATCAGTCTGGATCCCTTTTAATTTTTCTTTAGTAATATATTGCTTTGCCCCATATTTTTTTAAATAAGCAAAGTTTTTAATTGGACCACTATTGTGAGATACAGTTATAAAGTTGTTCATGATAGAGTTTCAGTGGTATAGTGTACAACATCCTTCACCAGTGCACATCTCCCACCACTATTGTTCCAAGTTTTCCTCCTGCATTCTGCTGTGGCCTCTCCCATGCCTGCCTCTGTGGCAGACATTTTTCTTCTCTTTCTCTTCCTTTTTTCCTTTAGATACTGTGGTTTATAATAGTGTTACTGAAGGGATATTATGCATTTACTTCATCTCCTTTCAGCACCTAGAGAGATAATTTCAAAAAATAATAGTCAGAATGGTCTCTTCTCTGCCCTAAATGTACACCCTTGATATTTATGACAAGATCCCAACCATGGACTGGTTCTTGTCCCTCATTTTCTTTACATTTTAGTTTTATTGAAGCCATTGTGATTTCATTCCTCATCAGAAATTGTAATAAAATTTTTTCATGTGTCTCTTTGTCATTGGTAGGTCTTCCTCAGAGAAGTGTCTGATCATTTCTTCTCCCCATATTTTGATGGTATTTTTTGGTTTTGTGGAGTACTAACTTTTGTGAGTACTTTGTATATCCTAGATATCAAACCTCTATCTGATGCCTTGAGTTCAAAATTTTTCTCCCATTCAGGTAGCTATCATCTGATTTTATCCTGTATTCCTGTTGCCATACAGAACCTTTTTAGTTTGATAGAGTCCCATTTATTCATATTTGATGCTATAGTCCTTGCCATTGTCATATTGTCACCAAAGACTTCTTTGAGGTATAAGTCTTGATGTGTTCTGCCTATGTTTTCTTCAGTGAACTTTATGGATTTGGGTACAATCTCAAGGCCTTTGATCCACTTTGACTTGGCTTTTCTGTAAGGTGTGAGTTGTGAACTGATCTTTAATTTCTCTATATATGATTACCTAATTGTTCCAACACCATTTGTTTTATTTTTTATTTTTTTATTTTTGGTTTTTGGGTTGCACTCGGTGGTGCTCAGGTGTTACTCCTGGCTCTGTGCTCAGAAATTGTTCCTGGCAGGCTCAAAGGGATCATATGGGATTCTGGGGATCAAACTGGGGTCTGTTCCAGGTTGTCTACATGCAAGGCAAACACCCTACAACTATGTTATTGCTCCAGCCCTCCAACACCATTTGTTGAAGAGACTGTCTTTATTTCATTTCAAGTTCTTGGCTCCTTTGTCACAAATTAATTGACCATATACTTGGGGTTTGCTTAGAAATTCTATTCTAACCCATTAGTGTAAAGTCTGTCTTTGTTTCAATACCATGCTGTTTTGATCTCTAGGGCTTTGTAGTAGAGCTTCATCATATAATCTGCAAATAGAGATTGTCTGACTTCCTCTTTTCCAATTTGGATTCCTTTGATTTCCCTCTCTTTCCAGGTTGCTATTGCTAGGACTTCTAATTCTGTGTTGAGTAAGAGTAGAGAAAATGGACATCCTTGCCTACTGCTTGATTTTAGTGGAAATACTTTCAGTTTTTTCGCCATCAAGAATAATGTTACAGGGGGCCGGAATGGTGGCACAAGCAGTAGGAGGGACCACGGTTCAAATCCCTCAGCGTCTCATATGGTCCCCTAAGCCAGAAGCGATTTCTGAGCGCATAGCCAGGCGTAACCCCTGAGGGTCACCAGGTGAGGCCCCAAAACCAAACAAACAAAAGAATAATGTTACTGGAGCGGTGGTGCAAGCTGTAGGTTGTCTGCCTTGCACACACTAACCTAGGACAAATCGCGGTTAGTTCCCCTGGCATCCCATATGGTCCCCTGAGTCTGCCAGGAGCGATTTCTGAGCACATAGCCAGGAGTAACCCCCGAGCATCACCAGGTGTGCCCCCCCCCGCAAAAAAAACCAAAACAAACAAAAAGAGACTAATGTTGGCTATGGGCTTTTTATAGGTAGTTGTTAATACTTGAGGAAGCTTCCTTCCAAACCTATGTTGCTGAGGGTTTTAATCATGAATGAGTGTTGGAACTTGTCAAATGTTTTCTCTGCATTGTTTGATATGATCAGATGATTTTTATTTCCTCTTATTGGTGTGGAGTATGATGTTGATTTATTTGCATATATTGAAAATGTAGATCACAGTTTAGAGTATAATTACCCGAGGTGAACTTCTATTAAATAGTACTTACTTTTCCTTTTGCATATTTTTGTTTCACCTTATAGGATAAAAATATATTTCTATTGTCTTTGAATCACTGCACGTGGCATAATTTTGAGCACATATCCAATTTAAGGCTTTGCTATTCTTCCAATACTTCCTAAGGTTCTGATTTTCTTATGTGGCTGAGTATATTTTAAAATCATTATAAATATATTTTCTTCAGCTTTAAAAACATTAAATAAGTGTTTACGCATTTCTCGTCCATTTAAACGCTGCATCAGTGTGTCCTCAAACAAGCAAACAATAACAAAAACATCAAAATAGCTTCAGATTTTATGAGTTAAAATCCACAAAATTACTAACTATACCATGTTACATATTCAGAAGTAACTGGCTTTGTGGCATAGTGGTAAGGAAGGTCTGATGTAGGCTTATCCAACTAGTAGGGAGATAATATTTTGCAAGGCTATGAAGCTGTGCTCTAATGCATAATATACTTTACCATCTGATAATGTTCATAAGTAAAATGGAAAATTAATGCCAGAATTTTTCACGGTGTCCTCTTTCTTTAGAAAACCCTTCACTAAGATAATGTAATTTCGGACTAATTCTGGTACTTTACAATGTTGTTATTTATCCATCCTTCAATTTAGTCAGAAAATTTTTGTTTATGTTAGATAATTAACTTCTCTATCACTGAAAACTTTGTGGCATCTACAATGTCTATCCTTTCCTGGATATGGCTCTCCTAATAGATCTTCATGTTGAGGTCTGTATGCCTACAGTACAATCCGATGTTCAAGTTCTTGTTGCATAACATGGCTGGTCAATATCTGAGAAAAAGTTGACATATAGTATAATAAACAATATAAAACACTATAGTCACAAGTAGATGCCTTCTAAATTTTATGGAGTCTTCTGGTGAAAAATTATTTTATAATAGTCATAAGAAATGAAAAATCCAAGAAAATAAAACTTTCTATAGATCACAATATAATGAAGTTGAGAGAGGAGAATGCTTTATAAGCATGTATATAAGTAAGCACTCTAGGTACAGAAAAAACAGTCAACTAGTTTGGATAATTTTCATTGTTTTACATGTAAATATTATAAATTTTATTACTTAACAAATCTTAACATCTTTTTATTTGTCCTTGTGCTCTAAGTCACACTGTTAATTTCAAAATCTCCCAATAATCATAACTACCACATATTATGTTATTTTATTTAATCCTAATAGCTGTTTTATGAAACTATCTTGTGAAAATGTTACCACCATTTTTAAAAGGGACAACATTCTTAAATAGAATAATTTATCACAGAAATGGAATGAACCAAAAGTGCAATGTGTATTCTCATGCATTTGACTTCAAATCTTTTAAATATTTTAAATCAATTACTTCCTTCAGTTGTTCAGGTCACATATTCTCTCAGGTTAGAAAAAAATGACCAAAATTTAAACACATACACATCAATTTGTGTGCTAAAGTTTGACATAGATTAAAGAGAATCATCTTTTTATTAGTTTTGGTTTTAGTGTTTGAGTTACACCTGGAGATTCGTAGGGGTTACTCCTGGCTCTGTACTAAGGAATTACTCATGGCAGTGTTCAGGGGACCATATGGGCTGCCAGAAATTGAGTGAGCATATGTTGGCCGCATGCAAGGTAAGAGGTAATACCTGCTATATTACCTCTCCAGTCCAACAGAATCAATCTTTTTATTCATGAGGCATACCTTATGAAAATTTAAGAAATTTTTAGGTTTCTGCCTGAAAAGAATTGTGGAACGAGGCTATAGGTAAATCACTAAGTAGTCTTGATTAGTAAGTAATACAGAGGGCTGGTTACTAATAGGTAGGTACTAATGGATAGTGTTTGTCACTGAGTCTACATACTAATTAACTTTTTGCTTTTGCTGAAGCCATATATGTGTATTGCTTTATAAGGGTATCAGGAGTAAAACAACTTCCTGAAAAATCTGTTTAGCAGTGAGATGACATTGAGCTTTTATTCTATTCCATCCTTTGGGAGAAAAATTAGATATCTTTAGTATTAATTTAATGTTTAAATTTAGTATGTTTGAGCTTCATGATGCTTTAATAGATATTAACTTTAAAAAAGACAAAAAACAGGGACCGGAGAGATAGCATGGAGGTAAGGCGTTTGTCTTGCAGGCAGGTCGATGGTTTGAAACCCGGCATCCCATATGGTCCCCCAAGTCTGCTGAGGGCAATTTCTGAGCTTAGAGCCAGGAGTAGCCCCTGAGCGCTGCTGGATGTGACCCCCAAACAAACAAATAAAGAAACAAACAAGACAAATAACAGTCACTTAAGTGTCAACTATATGTTATTTTGATGAGTATCTTGCATAGAATGTAATACTTAAAAATGTCTATAAGTTATGTAACAATAAACAGATGAAGAAATTGAAGTTTGGAGAAATTAGGGTATGACTTTAAGTGCTACACAATATGTAAATGGTAGAACTATGGTTAAAATAAGGTTTATCTAGCTTCAGAACTTATATTCACTCATTAGTAGGATTATATTTTCCACATTAAATATGATTTTTTAAAAATTATTTTAATTTATGCTTTTTACAGTTGATCATGGACACAATTCCAATACCACACCCATCATCACTGTACTGGTCTTGTCAATGTATATTTTTGATGTTATCTTTATTTGGTTTGTAATTAGATATTCTGGCACTCTCCTTACACTGATTATGCTCACCTAGTTAGCATTTTTTAAAATTTTATTTTTATTTTATAAAAATGGAAGGAACTATTTCTTTCAAAGGTTTGACTATAACTCCCCCATGAAAGAAATAGTTCCTTCCAGTGTGGTTATGAAAGCCACTGAAGTTTACTTGATTTAAAAATTTTTTTATTTGACTCAAATACCTAGTTTTCAGGGAAAGACAAATGCCTTGACTTAGAATAATAAATGTGGAACACTTGCAGAAACTTATTGTATCTGCTAGAAGCCAACAAACACATGTGATACAGAATGGGAATCTGCCCTTTGTTTAGCCTAGTCCATTAATTTTAAAGTGCCTAGAGCCAAAGTGGTCTCAAAGCAACAGAATATTACTTAATGTTTCAAAATAGATACTAAAATATTCTCCTTACTGATAAAAAATAGAATGATTTATATTTTTTGAATAAATTTTGTCAGTGTAAAATTAACAAAAATGGATGGCTGCTATTATTTATATTAATTTTGCATTGAGCTCTACAGTATACTGCTATAGAATTAAATCTTGAGTATTTACAAAAATCAAGTAACAGGAGATATGTATTTGATCATACATAATCTAATTTTATTTTTAATTTAATTTCCATATAATTTAAATTTTATTTTAATATAATTTATATAGGGATGATAATTTATAATAATATTAGTTTTTGTTTTATGCATAATAGTTATTACAAAATATCAATAATTTTAAATGTGCTAATACAAACAAATATATATATATATATATAAGTATGTATATTTTTGGGGGGAGGATACCTAGAAGTTCTTAGGACTTCTAGCTCTGTGTTCAGAAATCACATCAGGTGATGCTCAGGGGAACATATGTGGTGCTTGGAATAGAAACTGGGTCAGCCATATGCATTGCAAGCATCTTACCTGATGTACTATCTTTCATGCCATATTTTTAATATTTCAGATAGAATGGACCTCTATTTACAAAATAAAGGACAAAATAAGTAATCATTCATTCGATCGTATAGTATAGACTGTCTTCTTTGTATATTTCATCAATGATGCTGATTTGAAAATTTACGCATTTATGTAAATGTAAAATTGTAAAAGAGCAGTGAATTTATATCATTGTACTAATACCAAAATTATAGTTTAAAGTAGACGTATCTAGTTCAAGACATACTACCTCTCTTTTTCTATATTCTACTTCATTATTCTTATTAATTTATTCTTTATTGCTACTACTTTATTCTTACTATTCTTACTTGCCACATTACTAAATATATTTAATATATTTTTATTAAAATTTTTATTAATATTTTTTATTGGTAACAGTGTTTTTTTCTTTGAATCAAAGTGGATTACAAATCTTTCACAGTAATATTTTAGGTACATAGTGATAGTGAGTCAGGGGCGTTCCCACCACCAATATCATCCTTCCTTTACCCCTGCCCCCAGCATGCATCCCATATCCCCCTCCCTTAACCCCCAGGCTGCTAGCACAGGTGGTCCTCTCTGTGTCTAGTATGTTGTGAATTGGGTATCGACTCTGCTGTTGCTGGACTTGGATTTGGTGCCCAAGTCTGAACCTTTTTTTAAATTAATATCTTTATTTAAACACCTTGATTACAAATATGATTATAGTTGAGTTATAGTCATGTAAAGAACACCCCCTTTCACCAGTGCAACATTCCCACCACCAATGTCCCAAATCAACCTCCTCCTTACCCCATCCCCGCCTGTACTCTAGACAGGCTTTCCACTCATTTCCTCATTCATTCACATTGTTAGGATAGTTCTCAGTGTAGTTATTTCTCTAACTTCTCTCACCACTCTTTGTGCTGAGCTTCGTGTTGTGAGCTAGACCTTCCAGCTCTCCTCTCTTTGTCTCTGAGGATTATTGCAAAAAGATTTTTTATTTTTCTTAAAACCCATAGATGAGTGAGACTATTCTGTGTCTATCTCTCTCTTTCTGACTTATTTCACTCAACATAATAGGTTCCATGTACATCCATGTATAGGAAAATTTCATGACTTCATTTTTCCTGACGGCTGCATAATATTCCATTATGTATATGTACCACAGTTTCTCTATCCATTCATATGTTGAAGGGCATCTTGGTTGTTTCCAGAATCTGGCTATTGTAAATAGCGCTGCAATGAATGTAGGTGTGAGGAAGGGATTTTTGTAATTGTATTTTTTATGTTCCTAGGGTATATCCCTAGGAGTGGTATAGCTGGATCATATGGGAGCGCAATTTTCAGGCTTTGGAGGAATCTCCATATCGCTTTCCAGAAAGGTTGAACTAGACGGCATTCCCACCAGCAGTGGATAAATATCGCTTTCCAGAAAGGTTGAACTAGACGGCATTCCCACCAGCAGTGGATAAGAGTTCCTTTCTCTCCGCATCCCCGCCAACACTGCTTGTTCTCATTCTTTGTGATGTGTGCCAATCTCTGGGGTGTGAGGTGGTACCTCATAGTTGTTTTGATTTGCATCTCCCTGATGATTAGTGATGTGGAGCATTTTTTCATGTGCCTTTTGGCCTTTTGTATTTCTTCTTTGTCAAAGTGTCTGTCCATTTCTTCTCCCCATATTTTGATGGAATTAGATGTTTTTTTCCTTGTAAATTTCTGTTAGTGCCTTGTATATTTTGGAGATTAGCCCCTTATCTGATGGGTATTGGGTGAATAGTTTTTCCCACTCAGTTGGTGGCTCTTGTATCCTGGGAACTGTTTCCTTTGAGATGCACAGCTTCTCAGCTTAATATATTCCTATCTGTTTATCTCCGTTATATAACTGTTTAGTCTTGGTACCCTCCATTATTTCCCCTTCCATTTGTGAGGCAGAGCAAGATGGTTCAACTTGTGTGGTTCTGTTTGAAGAAAAGAGAAAAAATAATAATAATAAAATAAAATGGTGGCAAAATCGAATAAGCAATAAATGAGAGGAGTCTATAGGTATTTCTTAGATGATCACTTTTTGGAGGGAGACGTGAAGCACAGCTTTGAATGGTATAGTTTGGAATGGATGAATGGAATCATCTTTTTGTTGTTGTTCTGCTTGTTTTTGTTTTTGTATTTGTTTTGGGTGACATCTTACTCTGTGTTTATGGCTCACTCTTGACATGCTTGGGTGATTGTAGCTGTGCAAGAGATTAACCACAGATATAACCCAGGGTAAGGCAAGTGCTTACTACTCCTTCGCCTCCATCTTTCCCAATTTTTCCACATCTTGAGATAAGATGTTTTGGAACTCGTTTTGACCTACCACCTCAATTTCATAAAATAACAACCAAAATCCAGATCCAACCAGGTGCAGCAAATTGCGTGGATTTATTTTTTCTTGCAGCTACATAATATTTCATTGTGTCATATACACCATATCTCTATAATCCATTCATCTGGCATTGGACACCTATACTGACTTCATATCGTAGCTATTGTACTAAGTGCAGCAATAAATAATAGTCTGCATATATCCTTTTCAATGAATGTTTTTAAGTCCTGGGGTATAGATACTCAAAATTGGAATTTCTGGGTCATAGACAGTTCAATTCTAAGTTTACCGAGGACTCTTTACCACTTTCCACAAGTATTGATCCAAAAAACATTGCCACCATCAGTGTATGAAAGTTTCTTTTTCAGTACATCTCTGTCAGCACAGATTGTTCCTTCTAGTTTTGATATGGTTATGACATACTTTAGAAAACACTTAGTTAGATGGATGATCTTGGCTGGATATCAAAGGGTTCATTTTTCCTTATGTTTAAATGTGAGGCCTAAATCTGACAACTAAGGGGTTTTAGATAGTGCTATAAAACCATAATTTCCAAAAAGCTGTTATGCCAGATGTTTAAGGCTAGAGTCTTTGCTTTTCTATTAGTGTAACATATTCATTCATACTTTCATTCTTTTGCTGGCTGGTCCTTATTTCCCATTAAACAGTGCTTTTTCTCTTCAGTATCTATAGGAAAAAAACCTGTTAATATCTTAATTGCCTATTTTATACATAATAAAAGGAAGAAATGTATAATATATGAAAATTTATATTCTGGTTATCCTTCAAATTATTTTCATATTTTATTTTATAAAAATAAAAAACCATTTAGAGCTCCATACTTTTATAGGTCATATATCTAGCATATCTTTGGTAGACTATATTTATAGAAAAAAATAACATCTTACCCCATAAGCTAGTTTGAAAAGTTTTTCTGAAGAGTTGTAAGTTTGCTAATCTTTTTTTTCCTTAAAACTGGTATACATTTTCTTTAGAGGTTTGTAGAAGGTATGTATACAATAAATAGTATGGTAGTATGAATAATTAAAATATCAAACTCATTTACATGAAATGTAAAAAAGGCATTACAAGTGTTTTGATAGTTTTAATTTGTTTTATGAGTTTGAATTCAGACTGTTTTTAAGGAAAGCCTTACACAACATTGAAAAAAAATGGTACCTTTAACATCTTAGAATTTAGCCAGCATTTTCCAACCACTGTGCTTTGACACTCCAGTATGCCATGAGATATTGTCTGGTGTGCCGTGGGAAAAATTCCAATTTCATCAGCAACATGCCGTAAGCCTGATTGCTAGAAAAACGAAAGACAGAGAAAGACTGCAAGCCGTTGAGGAAGAGCTACGTGTGTGTCTTTCTTCAATTCCTGCCAGAATATCAGCTTTGTGTTCAGCCAAACAGGCCCAGGCTCCTCACTGAGTAAGTCAATAGAAGTATGAATAATTATAAAATACTTTATTATAAAGTAATTATAAAATAATTTCTTTGTGTTTATTTGATTCCTATTTAAGAGAATTACTTTATATATAGTCAATATAGGCACAGAGTTAAATTTTTCTTTAACATTTTCTAATGGTGGTGTGCCTCGTGAGTTTTTTTTCATTCTTTTTGACACTGTTGTTAGCACTATTTTAATGGTAGGTGCCGTGTCTATTAGTTTCTCCACTTTCAAATTCTTGTTCAGAGTAATTGGTTCCAATAATCATTCTCCACTCTAGGAACACTCACTTCTCTTTGTGGCCATCTTTCTATCCTGGGCTGGACCTCCGACCTTTGTCTCTATTGTCTCTGTGTAGTACCATACTATCTTTTGTTCTTCTTATATGCCACGAATTAGTAAGATTATTCTATGTCTATTGCTTTTTTCCCCTGGCTCATTTTACTCAATACAATAGTCTCCATGTCAATCCACGTATAAGAAAATTTTATGACTTCATTATTGCTATTGACTGAATTTCTTTCTTTCTTTCTTTCTTTCTTTCTTTCTTTCTTTCTTTCTTTCTTTCTTTCTTTCTTTCTTTCTTTCTTTCTTTCTTTCTTTCTTTCTTTCTTTCTTTCTTTCTTTCTTTCTTTCTTTCTTTCTTTCTTTCTTTCTCTCTTTCTTTCTCTCTTTCTCTCTCTCTCTCTCTTTCTTTCTTTCTTTCTTTCTTTCTTTCTTTCTTTCTTTCTTTCTTTCTTTCTTTCTTTCTTTCTTTCTTTCTTTCTTTCTTTCTTTCTTTCTTTCTTTCTTTCTTTCTTTCTCTCTTTCTTTCTCTCTTTCTCTCTCTCTCTCTCTCTTTCTTTCTTTCTTTCTTTCTTTCTTTCTTTCTTTCTTTCTTTCTTTCTTTCTTTCTTTCTTTCTTTCTTTCTTTCTTTCTTTCTCTCTTTCTTTCTCTCTTTCTCTCTCTCTCTCTCTCTTTCTTTCTTTCTTTCTTTCTTTCTTTCTTTCTTTCTTTCTTTCTTTCTTTCTTTCTTTCTTTCTTTCTTTCTTTCTTTCTTTCTTTCTTTCTTTCTTTCTTTCTTTCTTTCTTTCTTTCTTTCTTTCTTTCTTTCTTTCTTTCTTTCTTTCTTTCTTTCTTTCTTTCCTCTTTTCAGTTTGTTTGCTTGTTTTGGGTCACACCCAGCAGCGCTCAGGCATTACTCCAGGCTCCATGCTCAGAAATCACTCCTGGCAGGCTCAGGGGACCATATGGGATGCCGGGATTCAAACCACCAACCTTCTGCATGAAAGCAAATGCCTTACCTCCATGCTATCTCTCTGGCCACAGCTGCATAGAATTTCATTGTGTAGTTGTACCATAGTTTCTTTAGTCACTCACCTATTGTTGAGAACCTGAGTTGTTTCCAGATTCTGGCTATTGTAAGTAGTGCTATGCTGAACATAGAAGTACAGAGGACATTTTTGCATTGTGTTTTATTTTGCTCTCACCAATGTATATTCTATATATTTGTCTGTCACCAATGTATATTTCTAGGAGAGTCAAATACCTTTCTTAAGTTATAATTTATTCAATTAAAGTTCTCCCAAAAGATGCTGATCGGTCACTATTAAAACATTTAGAAATGATTTTTATTTACCTAATGGCAAAAAATAAAATTTTCAAAATATGTCTGAGTAAATAAATGAACAACCATGGAATAAATAGTACTTCCTCCCTAAGATGGTGATTTTGAATCAAATAATACTAATTTGACTAAATGAGATGGGCTATCTCGTTAAAGTCAATTATTTTAAAGATACTTCTTTGTTCTCCATTAAATGAATTCTCTGTTAAATGTAATTCAAAAATAGCCTCAGGGGAACACTTTAAAAATGGCAGAATAAAGTTGTCTGAAAATCCATTTCTTCATGAAAGCAATGAGAAAGCTGACCAAATGTTCAAAATCAACTTTGTCAGAACTTTGGAAATTAACCAAAAGCCAGCAACAAGAATAATGACTGGGTGTCATTAAAAGTCCTTTTTTGGATGATTTTGTTTTCACCCACTGACCCATACCTAAGAAGATTGATGACGCGCAATCACGCAACCAAGGTTCTGTGAAACCTCAAGCTTAGCAGTCTTTGGTGAGGCAGAAGGTGTTCATGACTGCTGCCCACCCTGTGAGGGAGTTGTCCCTGCTGAACTGTCAGCCATGTTCCATGCCAAATAGGTTTGACCTGGCAGCCATCTGAAAAAACACATTTAAAGCCTTTTTGTTGTTGGCAACAACAGCTCTAGATGGTCAATGATCAGGAACAGTTTTTAATAAATGCAGCTGTTTGAGACTAAGATGCCAGTTGGGAAAACAGGAAGTGAGGTTTAGACCTTAGAAGAAAAATTTAGGGAATGAGATGCCTTTAACAGATTTTGAAAGTCTCTGAAGATCGCGGTTGCTTTTGGCACACCTTGATGCTGTGGAAAAGAAGAAAATGAAGGGATTGGAGAGATAGTACAGTGGGTAGGATGCTTGCCTTGCATATGACTGACCAGGTTCAGTTCTGGGCACCCCCTATGGTTCACCAAATCTGCTAGAAGTGATCCCTAAGCTCAGAGCCAGAAGTAATTCCTAAACAGTACTGGACGTGTCCCCTCCAAAAAAGGAAGAAATTCAGTATCTAAGTGAAATATTATCAAGCTGAAAAAAAAGATGAGTTTATATAATTTGCTGCTATGTTGATGGATGCTGAAGATGACTATGCTGGATGAGATTAGGAGAGAGACAGAATGAGGATAATCTCTTTTGTAACTGGGATATAAAGAAATAGTAAGGAAATATCAAATGTCTGCAGGTAACACAAACCAAGAACTGGTCTTTAGTAGAAAGCATAAAACTGGAGAGGAATGAAAGAGGGAAATACTCGGATACAGCTTGATTTTGGAATGTTTTATGCATGAATCTCTACCACTACCAGTATTATAAATCATGGTTCCAAAATTAAAATAATAAAAAAATAGTAGATTTTTGGGGCTGGAGAGATAGCACAGCGGTCGGGCGATTGCCTTGCATGCTGCCGATCTGGGATGAATCTGGATTTGATTCCTGGCATCACATATGGTCCCCCGAGTCTGCCAGGAGTGATTTCTGAGCACAGAGCCAGGAGTGACCTCTGAGTGCTGCTGGTGTGGCCCCAAAACCAATCAATCAATCAATCAATTAATAAGTAAAGTTTTAAAAAAAAGTAGTAGAATTTTTAAAAACTAATAAGGTGGTAAGTAATCCTAAAATTGAAAGCAATAAATCACTCATGAAAAAGTTGAAGAATTAAAATAAATTAAAACTATTTTGAGGGCACTATATATATATGGATGTATATATATATAAGGGCACCGTAAACAGCAGAAGAATAATATTGGAATTTGAAAAAAAGCCAAACTCATAGAAATAAAAAGTAGAATTGTATTTTCTTGTGTTTGGGATTGGAGGAACTGGAGAGAAATTGGTCACAGATATATTAACTGTCATAAAAAGTTCTGGGGATCTGAGAGAGTACTTGATATAAAGCACTTTGCCTTTCATGTATCTATAGTTACTATGACCCTGATCTATCTATCTACTTATCTACCTATCTACCTACCTATCTACCTACCTATCTACCTACCTATCTACCTTTCTTTCTTTCTCTTTCTTTCTTTCTTTCTTTCTTTCTTTCTTTCTTTCTTTCTTTCTTTCTTTCTTTCTTTCTTTCTTTCTTTCTTTCTTTCTTTCTTTCTTTCTTTCTTTCTTTCTTTCTTTCTTTCTTTCTTTCTTTCTTTCTTCCTTCCTTCCTTCCTTCCTTCCTTCCTTCCTTCCTTCCTTCCTTCCTTCCTTCCTTCCTTCTTTCTTTCTTTCTTTCTTTCTTTCTTTCTTTCTTTCTTTCTTTCTTTCTTTCTTTCTTTCTTTCTTTCTTTCTTTCTTTCTTTCTCTTTCTTTCTTTCTTTCTTTCTTTCTTTCTTTCTTTCTTTCTTTCTTTCTTTCTTTCTTTCTTTCTTTCTTTCTTTCTTTCTTTCTTTCTTTCTTTCTTTCTTTCTTTCTTTCTTTCTCCTTTCATTCTTTCTTTCTCTCTTTCTTTTTCTTTCTTTCATTCATCTTTCTTTTCTCTCTTTCTCTCTTTCTTTCTCTTTCTTTCTTTCTCTCTTTCTTTCTTTCTCTCTTTCTTTCTTTCTCTCTCTTTCTTTCTTTTTCTTTCTTTCATCCTTTCATTCTTTCTTTCTCTCTTTCTTTCATCTCTTTCATTCTTTCTTTCTTTCTTTTTCTTTCATTCATCTTTCATTTCTCTCTCTCTTTCTTTCTTTCTTTCTTTCTTTCTTTCTTTCTTTCTTTCTTTCTTTCTTTCTTTCTTTCTTTCTTTCTTTCTTTCTTTCTTTCTTTCTTTCTTTCTTTCTTTCTTTCTTTCTTTCTTTCTTTCTTTCTTTCTTTCTTTCTTTCTTTCTTTCTTTCTTTCTTTCTTTCTTTCTTTCTTCTTCCCTCCCTTCCTTCCTTCTTCCCTCCCTTCCTTCCTTCCTTCTTCCTTCCCTCCCTCCCTCCTCCCTCCCTCCCTCCCTCCCTCCTTCCTTCCTTCCTTCCTTCCTTCCTTCCTTCCTTCCTTCCTTCCTTCCTTCCTTCCTTCCTTCCTTCCTTCCTTCCTTCCTTCCTCTTTCTTTTTCTTTTGTTTTTGGGCCACACCCAGTGACACTCAGGAGTTACTCCTAGCTCTACCCTCATAAATTACTCTGGCTCAGGTAGTGAACCGTGATCCGTCCTAGGTCAGCCGTGTGCAGGGCAACTGCCCTACTGCTGTGCCACTGCTCTGGTCCTTCCATGACCCTGTTCTGAAACCCAATACCACATATGGTTCTCTAAACACTGCCATGGGCCAATCCTGACACAAAGCCAGGAAGAGACCTCACTACCTAAGGGATGTCCCTTAACCAAAATATTTATAAACAGCATAAATAAGTAAAATGAATGAATTCTGGATATCTAAGGTTGAGTTTGATGACTATGATAAAAATACTGCTTTTTATATTTTAAATTGGCAAAGTGTATATCTTTAATATTTCAATTAAAAATAATTGTGAGTTAAAGGTGGCATTAATAACCTTATTGTGATAATTTTTAAAATGTCATAATACAGTAATGCTATATACTTTAAATGTATCAATATTATAAACCAATTATAGCTTAATAAATCTGGGGGAAAATGAATAATCAAACTATATCTCCAAAGAAGATTTATAAATAATCAGTAACTGCATTAAAAGCTATCATTAATTAAAAATACAAATCAGAATGAAATACGTCATTTGTCATATGTCACTTACGTGACATATAATGTCACATAATGTGATGTCACTTGGCAATATGTCACTAAACATATAGGATGATTGTAATAATAAATTATAGAGATATAATTATATGGCATTGAAACTTACATACATCGTTGATGGGTTCTAAAATCGTGCAGTCTTATTGGAAACAAAAAGCACTTTTTCAAAATGTCAAGCATATAACCTACCTATCCTAGCAATTCCAAAGAGAAATAAAAAAAAATAAAACACATATTAGTTTGTATATTAAAGTCTCATAGCTGCATCACTCACATAGCCATCCAAGATTTTTAGCTAAATAATGGTCAATTATGATATGATATTTGTCCATAAAGTGGAATATTGTTTGGCTTTAGTGTAACAATCAAGAAAACACTGATATATTTTCCAACATGTAATGCATCTCGATGACTTTGCAAGTTTTTGACTTTAATAAAACTCCATGAACTGCATGCTTCGACAGGATAAATTTTCTGGTACGTAAATTATGTATCTGTAAGACTTATATAAAATATATGCTGCAGATATTTCTCCAGTTTATGTTAAGTGAATTGGAAAATAAATCTATAATTAATCCTGAGAATATTTAAAAGTTACATACGAAGATATTTTTATTGTTGCAATATGAAAATCAAATGCCATATATGCATATTGATACTTTTAGCGTTATCATATTCCTAACCTCCCCTTTCCTTCTTTGGTCTTAATATTAGTTAAGAATATAACCCTCACCACAAAGAGTGATGAGTTTAGTTTGAGAAATAACTACATTTTGAACTGTCCTAATATTGAGAATGTATGAGGGAAATGCAGAGCCTGTTTAGAGTACAGGCAGGGGTCGGGTGGGGAGGAGGGAGATTTGGGACATGGGTGATGGGAATGTTGCACTGGTGATGGGTGGTGTTCCTTTTATGACTGAAACCCAAACACAATCATGTATGTAATCAAGGTGTTTAAATAAAAAAAAGCAATCTGTTAAATAAATATATATCTTCTTACCTAAAAAAAAAAAAAGAATATAACCCTCTTCCTGACCTTCCTAGAAACTTGAATTGAGCTCAGAAAGAATGAACAAGCAAAGTTTATTTATTTGTCTCACTTCATTCTTTTTATCCTTTTTAAAATTAAAATAAATTAAATTTTTTATTTAAGCATCATGATTACAAACATGTTTGTAATTGTTTCAATCATAAAAAAGTACACCCCCTTTCCACCACCAATGCCCCCCATCTCCACCCTCCTTCACTCCCTGCCTGTATTCGAGACAGGCATTCTATTTCTCTCACTATCATTGTCATAATAGTTGTCAATGTAGTTAGTTCTTTAACTACACTCACCACTCTTTGTGGTAGGTTTTATATCATGGCTGGGTCCTTCCAGCCCACATTTCTATTGTCTCTGGATGTTATTACAATAATGTCTTTTTTTTTTAAATCCTACAGATGAGTAAAACTATTCTGTGTCTATCTCTCTCTCCCCTGACTCATTTCACTCAGCATAATAGGTTCCATGTACATGCATATATAGGAAAATTTCATGACTTCATTTTCCCTGATGGCTGCATAGTATTCCACTGTGTATTTGTACCACAGTTTCCTTAGCCACTCATCTGTAATTGGGCATCTGGTTGTTTCCAGATTCTGGCTATCTGTCTCACTTCTATCTGCTATTCTCCCATCTTCTGCATCCATGTGGGACACTCCCGTCTCTTACACAAGTTATTTCATTTTTTTTAAAAAGGATAATTAAGTGCTTTTATTTTAAAATTTCCTTTGATCCTTTCTTCTCCAAAGAGTCAGTCACTCTTTGTTAATAAGACTTTGGTTATCTGTTGGTAATAAAATAAAGTCTAAATATTTGGCCTGTTAATGGAAGGCTCCTCTAAATCTAACTCCATTCTGTTCTTATTTTTTGGATTGCCTTTCCTTCTTCCCTTACAATTTTCTTTCTTTCCCAAATTTATAAAGTGCCATAGAAATGCCTAATCCATGTTATCCAGTAGGAAAAGAAGATGTGTTTTTCAACTTAATGTCCTCCATACTTGTTCTAAAATACTTCTTGTACTTTGACACATGACCAATTTACTCACACTCTCTATTTGAATTTTCCCTAGAGATGGCAACACCTTCTTCTGCTATCTCAGAAATACACTTTTGCTAAACCAGTACCCATAGTTTCTAACTCATTAAATAAAGCTAAGTTAAGCCTCAGTATGAGGAATTATACATGTCAGCAGGTTCCTCTTCTCCTCCCTTTCTCTTTCACTTTATACTCATCACTCTCAACCTCTGATAATGGATGATATTTCTTATTTAGGGCCTGAATAAAATATAATTTATTTGATAAGCTATTTTTCTACAATCTGCTTTTCTTGCATCCTATCCTCATTTGTACTCCCCTGCCAGTTTATCTGCAGGAAAGCATTTATCATAACATTTTACTGTTTATGTCAGTTGTTTTATATTTCCTTTCATAGCTAGACATTGATTTCTTTAGGAGCCTACAAAAGAATTTTACATGGTCAAGACTGGAAGTGTTAGGCATAAAATAAGGATTCAGTATATAAAATTTACTTATTAAATTCTTGTTTGAAATAATTTTGGTCAAATTTCTTAATGAGTAAGGGGAGAGAAGTTCCTAATAGAAAGTAGTGATATGAGAGTCATATTTCCTTTTTTAATTTACTTTAAATGCTATTTATATGCTTGCCAGACAAACACATAAAACTGGATTTATTTCATAGAGGTCACCCATAAGGTAATTGAAATTTTGGGGCTGGTGAGATAGCATAGCAAATAGGGCATTTGCCTTGCATGTGTCTGACCTGGGTTGGATTCCAGCATTTTATATGGTCCTCTGATTCCTCCAGCAGTAATTCCTGGATGCAGGCTGAGTTGCCTTAAGAGTTATCATTGATAGGCATATGATAGACAATTCTCTTTATACAGAGACAATTCTATAGTGATAGGCAATTTTCTTTCTATTAACATATGAACTCAACATAAATTCATATGTAATTATGAGTATGTAACTCAACTCATATGTAATGGATAAATTAAAAATAAAAGCTAAAATAATATAAAACATAAAAGATAAAAACAAACTTTGAAAGTATAATCCAAAGATCTTTACCCTGGAAATATTCATGTTTATAGTATTGCTATTATCTTACTATAAAATTAGGCAAATTAAGTTTGGTTCACTTAACTAGTAGAGTATTTTCAGAGCCAAAGAAATGGTTTAATTATATATCAATTATTCATGGCTAATACTTTGAGGGTGATTGTTTTATTGGCCAGTTTTTCATACCATATTACATAGATGGTATGTTAATGTTTGAATAAATATTCAAACATGTTTTTTATCTAAAATAAACATGATTAATAAGGAGTTTTTGCTGAGTTATAAATATTTAAAAATATCTGCAAAATGTAAAATATTGCATATACTAGAAAAATTAATCTCATCATAAAAGCAGAAAAATGCATTTTTGACTTACTAGTTTTTTTGTAAACTTTGCAAACAATTTTATAATCACTCAAAAGTATAAATATAAAACCACCCAAGATGCTTATATATTTTACATTTTTGTGAAGTGCTGCATAAGGAAAAATAGAAGAGCTTGAAACGGAATCAAGTGATTAAATGTAATGAATCATACAGATTAGGCAATAAACTATTGAACTGAGAAAATACTTAGGTGAATATTTTCTTATAGAATAAGTTTTAAAATGCTAGATTCTTCTTTGTCTATATTAGTCCATTTATTAAATGATTCTTGGTATTGGTTAAGACATTACTTATGGTGAAAAATATTTGACCGACTTTCAGTTTTTTCCAAAAGCAAAGAGATGAACAAGAATGCATAATGGGGGCCAGAGCAGGTAGGGTATTTGCCTTACACGTGGTCATCTGGGGTTCGATTCCCTAGGTGAATTCCACATGGTTCTTTGAGCACAGCCAAGACTGACTCCTGAGCGCAGAGCCAGGATTAACTAATCCCTGAGCACCATTGCGTGAGGCTCTCCACAAAAAAGCACACAAAAATGAGTCATGGTAGAAAATAATAAGGTGAATAGGTAATATAATAATAATGATCATAATAGATAATCATAAAAATGTGGAAGCCAAATGTGTAAGATTGGCACATTTTAACAAATATTGTCTTGTGTTATTTATATAATTGTATAGCTTTAGCAGAGTGGTAATACATATCAATAATTATCAATGATTGGAATTTTTCTGTTAATTAGTTTTATTTTGGCCTATCTCTTTAATATTTTTTTTACTTTGTGATTTTTATTTTTATCATTATTTTTTGAGCTATATCTAGTGATGCCCAATGGTGCTTGGGTGGGGGGCATTTAGTACCAGGCTCCAATCGAGACCTCTTGCATCAGTCAGCCCATTGTTAAATCTCTCTGACCCAATTTTTGCCTTTTTTTTATTCCACCTTGTGTCTTCTCCAACATATATAAATGTAAGGTATGTGATAAAAACATTGAATCAAATATGTAAGATTTTTGTTGTTGTTTTTGGGCCACACCTGGCAGAGCTCAGGGGTTACTCCTGGCTCTCTGCATTCAGAAATCACTCCTGGCAGGCTTGGGGCACCATATGGGATGCCTGGGATTGAACCAAGGCTGGCAGGATGCAAGGCAAATGCCCTATTCACTAGGGCATGTTCTATTGCTTGGCCCCAAATATGTGAATTTTATAACTGGCTGTGATAGAACTTTGATGAATTTATTTAACCATTTAGAGTTTTTAGCTATTTAACGGTGTTGGTGGTGGGGGATGAAGGTGGTAAATAAATTATTTTATGATTCCAGGTTTAAAATATAATCATTATGCAATCTACTAATAGATTAATTGTATTCTCTGGAAGATACTAATAGGTTAATTCTATTCTCTAGAAGACTGGTGGTTGATGTCTCTTGATTTGATGATTAGTTCAACATGAATGCAATAAAGGCATTGATCAGTGATTGTCATTTTGTTTGGATCCAGATGTCAGCTTTTCTAATTCATATCTTTTTACTAGCATTTGAAAGTTTTCCTTCAAGATAAATATGTTTTATAATATTAACATCATTTTTATGTATTCAGAGATTTGTAATTGAGATCATCATATGAACGTGAGTTTGTTAAACATTTATAGATCATTTGTAGAACATTTTAAGTATGGGCACAAGTTAAAATGTATAACAAGTTATAGTGCAGTAAACCTCCAGGAATTCATAACACATTATCACAATTATCAAATTATGACCCACCTTATTCAATCTATTTCAAACCAATTTATTTTCTCCATATATTATTTTGAAACCAATGAAAGACATCATATTATTTCATTGGAAAGTATTGCAATCATTGTATAAATTTTTTTATAATTTTATAGTTTTCTTTTCATTTAGTGAAAATTTTCTCCATAAAATTACATTTGGGGAGTCTTTATATGTAATGTATGAATTTTATTACATTTTATTGATGTAATTTAATTTATTTAACAAACACTTTAATTTTGGATGTTGAATCTGTTTCTGGATTTGGATATTGGCAACAAGATTGTAGTAATAATTTGTCTGTCATGAATATTTAAAATTTATGAGTTTCAATCGAAAAGAATTTCTAGAAAAGAGATTATAGTAAATAGAAGCATTTGAATTTTCACTATTCATTAATTTTTGACATTTTGTTTGAAAAGTAAACATTATAAATACATAGTGTAATTTTTACAATTATTAGCTACATGAAAATTTGATTCTGGAATTTCTTTTTCTTTTTCTTTTTGGGCCACACCCATTGGCACTCAGGGGTTACTCCTGGCTATGTGCTCAGAAATCACTCCTGGCTTGGGGGGGAATCATATGGGATGCGGGGGATCGAACCCCAATCTGTCCTAGGTTAGTGCTTGCAAGGCATCTAGATGCCTTATCTCTAGCGCCACCGCTCTGGCACATGATTCTGGAATTTCTTAAAACAAGTAGAATTCTCTAAAGTGCCCCATAATGCTTTAAAATCAATTGCATGAATTTTGGTACAGTGTTAAGAACTTATTTTACACTTAGTGACAATAAACATCCTTTTAAAGGTTGGACATTTTTCTGAAGTACCATTAGTCTTAAATGAATATATTTTAGGTTGCCTGAACATATAATAGTTTATTTTTAATAATCTTAAATAATGGTAATTAATAATAGAAGTCATTTTATAATTGTTCTTAATAATACCTAAATCTTTATTAAAATTTGTTATTAGTTTTAAGAATTAATAAACTAAGAATATTGTGAGGAAAATTAAAAAAATCTCACAAATAGATATGGACATTAATGAAAGGCTAGAAAGCAGCAATAGTAACAATAAAGAAAGAAATTCTATTGATTTAACCTGAAAAATTCTCATAAATTTGTATGTTGCGCAAGCCATTAAAAACAGCATGAAATGTCGGGGCCTAAGTGTGGGTAGCATGCTGCCTACCCAGGTTTAATTCTCTGCATCTCCTATAGTTCCCAGATGCCTGCCCATTAATTTCTGAGCACAGAGCCAAGAGTAACACCTGACTGCTGCTGGGTGTGGCCCCCAAACCACTCTACATTGTAATGGTCAATGCCAGGCCTCCTAAATGTAATTATCTATGAGAAAATTCTAATTGGGTTCTATTCTGAGTTTGGAGGAACTAAAATGAGTTGGCTGATTTTCTAGAACCTAAATTCTATTATTGTTGATTTTGGGTTGGGTATGTAGGTTTGACCATTTTTTATTTCCACTCAGTGCTCCTGAGACGGCCGAAAAACATTATTTTTTTTTAGTTTAGTTTCAGAGTCACAAATAATAAAGGGGAAGGTACAAAAATTTTTCATAAATACGGACACACAAATACCATCCTCCAATGTAAATACAGCCATAAGAACTACATTTGTTACCAAGGATGATCCTAAGCATATATATTCAAGCTACTCAGAATCCATTACTCCAGATATATTCTCTGGGTTTGTAAAAGATACAATGGTGTATAATTATAATGATTATAGACATTATAATTGTAATATAATATAATATAATATAATATAATATAATATAATATAATATAATATAATATAGAATACTTTTGCTGTTTTAAAAATTCACTGTTTCTTTCTACCCTACTCACATTTGGTTACAAATGGTCTATTTAATTTCCATAATTTTGCTATTTCTAGAATTATATTATGATTGGGATAATATAGTATGTAGATATTTCATACACACTTTTTTCTTGTAAAAGCATCAATTCATGAAAATGTTCTTTCATTTGTCTTCACAGGTAATAATTCTTTTACTTTTAGCATTAAGTTTATTATCTATTTATTGAAGCGCATTTTGGTTGTTTTCAATTTTTGTCAATTATGAATAACGTATCTATAAACAGTCATACATATTTGTATAAAATAAGTTTTCAAATACCAAGAAATGCAATTTACTCATCTACTGAATCATTTGGTAATAATATATTTAATTTTGTAAATAACCACTGTACTGTTATCCTATCATTTTTCTATTTCTATGACATCCTATTCCTATGACATTTGCATTCCCCAACAAAAAGTAATGAGTTTCTATTGCTTTATTTCCTTACTAGCATTTGATGTATTTTGATTCTCATATTTGTTTAGATTTTTCTTTTCTTCATGGCTTACTGGATAGTCAATAAACATTCCATCCTTGCTTTAATCACAATATGTCTTCTATAACCAAAATCAGAATTCTTCATTTATTTATTAGATTAAATGTATTTCTGGTATTTAAATGTTTTATTATACTTAATTATATTGTTCCTTTGATTTTAATGTCATATAAAATCTCGAGACTGTAAATTTTCTTTGGTTATATTATTATATTATTAAAGCTACAAAAATTGGTAATTATAATGTACTATATAAATATTCTTTTTATAGTTTTCTGATTATCCTGTATAATTTTAGTAACTGCTATTTATTGAAGTTTTGACATCCTTTTTTCTGCTATTGAATTAGAAGCATTTTTATGTATTGCTCTATACATCCCTTACAATAACTTGATAAAAATAGATATGAGCTCTATTTTAGGTATGAAGAAGCTTAGACTATGTGGTTGAGTGACTTGCCCCATGGTCTTATAAGTACTCTGGTATAAAGGTATCTTGAAGCCAATACATATTCACTTTCCTATATCGTACTACAAACAATAAAACAGCTCAATAATAACAGTTTCACATTAGAGAGGGATTTCTGTAAGCTTGAATGGAGAATGTAATAAGTGGAAATGATGAGTTTTGAAGAAATGATAAATTAAAGCAATTATCTTCTCAGTAGTGTTATGAGGTGGGTATTAAGATTTATAAAAATGTTCCCATGAAAAGCAGGTATTTACCTATATAGGATACCGCTAGGAAGTTCCTTAAAAGTTTTAAATTATTTGAGGCTCCAAACTCTTGCAACTAATTACCAAATGCTTCACTGCAATAGAAATGATAAGAAATAAACTTTATTCTTTAAATATTACGCTAGGTTCTCCACTACCAAAATGCTTTGGCTTCCTCAATTTTGGATTATAAAGCATTGCTTTTGCTCAATACTTTCATTTAATGAACATTTTAAAAAATGGGAACTATAATTCTGATATAACTTGTGTCTGGGACTACAGGATATTTTAACCTGAAAAATTAGGACAACTTCAGCTATTATAGAAAAGTGAGGGTTAGTTCAGAGCTGTGGTTGAACTCCTGAGAGAAAGATTCGAGAAAGAAAGAGAGAGAAATTAAGAAGTGCGGAAAAGTGCAGAGAGGAGAATCAGATAAATGTATAAAGTTTCATGGGTTTAGTGACCTATAAACAATGTGATTTTTCCTCTGTGTTCTTAGTGATAACACTATTTTCCCATTTTAGTGCAGTGCAAGAATTTCTTCTTAGGCTGTTGTATTGCAATTTCCCATCTGGTTTGGGGTTCCTGCTGTGAACTAGTAATAGTATAACTTAAAGAGAAATGCAACTCTAACTCCTTCAGTTTGTAAGAATCAAACTAATTCCACACAAGACCATGTGTTCTTTTTAGGTTCTTGAACTCCTTGTGACTCCTTAGGGTCAGGTGATTTGTTTATCGAGGCCTACTGTACAATCAAATGTCTGAAATTCTGTCCCTTGTACTGTGCTGACTGGGTGCTTAACCTGTGAGGCCAAGTGTACTGAGAAGACTCATTCAATTTTAAGATAGTTGGCCTAGTGGCCTTTTGGACTCTGTGCTATCTCATTTAAAAATACAATGATATGAGGAATGGGGTATGGTGGAAGAAAGGTGATTTAAAACTAATTTCCCCCTAGCCAGAGAGATTGTATAATGTGTAAAAGCTTTGCCTTACACACACATGAACCCACTTTAATCCCATATTGTTTCCCCAAACCCACAAGGAGTGATTCCTGAGTGAAGATCCAGGAGTAATCCCTGAGCACCACTGGATGTGATCTAAAAACAAACAAACAAAAAACAATAACCCCCCCAACCCAAATAAACAGAAAAACTTCCATCTCTTTGGTTTCTGATTGATGACACATTGGCAGGCATATCAAACTGTTTATGCTGTAATGTATGTACGATTCTACCATCTTATTCATGTAATATCGCAAGAAGGTCCTAGTGGAATCGTATAATTTGGAGAATAAAGACAATCAGTCAAATCTCCCATGTTCATTGCTTTAAGGGACTTACATTTCTGAATCTGAATGAAGTGCATTTGAAAGTAGGTCTAAAATTTGACATATTAATTCTCGGCACATAGGGCACAGTAGCTCTGTTGTGGGGGACGTTAGAAGTTTCCTTTGGCATTATCAAGATAAAATGACTTCTTTATGAACAAGAGCCCCATATGAAAACTCAAACAATGACAGATTTGTGAGCAAAGCCAGCACTCTGGCTCTTTATTGTGCTGACTTTAATAGCAGTTGCTTACACATGAGCTAATATTCCTTTAGTGACTGCAGTTTTCTATTTTGGGAGTTCACTTCTTCTATGGAGCACAGTTTTACTGCTCCTATAATTCTTTAAGGAGCTTAAGATGGCCCTTATATTAAACTTTAAATACTCGATCTCCAAAGTTTATCCAAGAACTAGAATGATGGACTTAATCTCCACAACTTTGCAATTAGTGTATTAATTTAAGCACTATTTTTGGGGATCACTGTGCTCTGCAAGTCATCTGGTTAATGTGTTTCCTTTTCTAGGATTTTACCAGAGCATAGCAATTGGAACACAAAATAAACATTAACAGACTTTTCTTTATGCTTGCATTCGGTTAGAGGGAAACTTTCTTCCATTGCTCTTTTTTATCTTCTTAAAGGGCTTTTCTTCAAGCGAAGCAATGAGTGTCTGTATTTTAAAGAACAGAATTCAAAGTGAAGAGATGCCCTTTTTCAAATCAAGTTTCACAAAGGGAAGTTTTTAATTTTTCTAGAAGTGTGCACCTTAAAACAAAGAAAATCGGGTTCTTTGTTTTTAGCTTTTCTTGACAAATACAGGTATTGTAAATTATTCTTCTGTTCTTCCTCTGTATGGATTTTGTAGTATTCAGAGAGATTTATAAGTCTAGAGTGTTGCTGCTGAAATTCATTTGTTCTTAGATCTGTATTAAATCCATCATATACAAATCCGTTAGTATTCAGTACAGAATACATACAGTATTTCCTTACTTCTGAGTTGCTGTCCTAAAAATGATTGTGGGTTATACTGGTATAACGTTGAGAATTATTGTTGACATGAACTTAGGACTACTTCTAGTGTTTCTACCTAGGTATTGAAATTGCATTAATTTATTGATCCAAAAAAAAACAATCAAAAAGAATCTTTTTGTTAACATTAACAGACTGGTGCTACTTTTGACAAATTAGGACTTCAGCTTGATCTGCTCATGCCATATGCCTTCTAAGTAGAAAGTAGATATGTTGATGTTTCAGAAACATAATAAATTGCAAAATTTTTTGGCAGAGAAACTTTATGGCAATAAGTAAGCGAAGATTTTATATCACTTTAGTCCTTTTAAACTTGAACTTTTGAACTATTATTCCTAATATTTTATTATTCCTAATGTTTAGTCAATGATTTAAAATTTTTAATTAATACAAATTAAGATTATTTTGCTTAGGTTTCCCTAAACAGCTTTGTTTTACATCACAAATAGTGATGTAAATTTTAAATGTACACATTACTTGAGAATTATATTTTTCAAGATGTATATACAGACTTATCATTAGAAAATGTGATTCTAAAAGAAAGAAAAATATTTCCCTACAAAGATGCTAAAAAAAAAAAAGAAAATATGATTCTCTTTGATCCATTAAGGTTGAATGAAGAATAGTCCTCTTTTACTCTATTCCATGTGCATTTTCAGATTAATTTTTTACTAATAAAACAGGTAATTGGCATCTATTCTATTTTATTCGTTTTTTCCTTTTTTGGGGGAAGGGGCACAGCTGGTGATGCTCAGGGGTTACTCCTGGCTCTGCACACAGGAATCACTCCTGGAAGTACACGAGACTATATGGGGTGCTGGGGATCAAACCCTGGTTGGTCACATGCAAGGCAAGTACTGCTGTAATTGGTCCTAAGTCACCTATTAAAATACTTTAAAGACTACAATATTTATGCAAAATGTCTAAAATGCCTAATTTGACTTCCAAGCAGCCATATGATCTGCATCTAGACTATTCTTTTCATTTTTCTTTTACTATTCCTTTCCTTCACCTTATGATTTTAACTTAAATAAATAAATGCCTTGCTACATTACATGTACCACACATTCTTTATCACATTCTAATTGATGTTATTATTTTATTTGCAGATAATTCTCCTCATTAGCTTTACAATTTCAATTATTGCCTATTTTTAAAGCCCAATTCATTCATTGTCCTCTGAATTATGAATATTTTTAATCTCTTTCCCTTTTGTTGTTTTTAAGCTCCTAAATTATTTTCAACTTTTAAATACCCATTGTATAGCTTATATTCTTACATGGATAGATATTATAACTTTGATCTCATGTAAGGGTTAAGGAAATCTTACATATATATATATATGATGTTTAATATATAGCACTTTAACTGAGATTTAATGGATATAAGATGTTAGTTTAAATGAAAATTATAAAATGTTCAAAGTTTGATGAGGGTTCTTCTGACATATGCTATCAACATGTTATTATCATGACATATGAAGTTAATATTTCACATTGTTTATCTTAGATTTATATAATTGATTAAATGTGTTATGTAAATATAATGTGCATACATATACACATACAAATACAATGTTTTTGAGTTAGTAACTGGCTTCATATTTTTCTTTATTTTCCTTTCCTCTTCCCTCCTCTCCTCTTTTCTCCCTTCCCATCTCCACCCTCCCTCCACCCTCCTTCCTTCCCTCCCTCCTTGCTTCCCTCCCTCCCTCCTTCTCTCCCTCTCTCCCTCTTTTGTGGCTTTGTCCTCAGGGATGACTCCTGGCATGCTCAGAAGACCATATTGGGTAGTCTAGGATTGAATCTGATTTGACTGAGTACAAGGCAAACACCCTACCCACTGTACACTCACTCTGACCTACATATGACCTTTTTAATGTCACATAAATTCAAACATTTTAATTTGGAAAACATTTAAAATAGACTCTCTTTTACACTTTTAAAACTAGAAATTTAACCCCCAGAATATTTATAGAGTTTAAATCCACTATTAGTTTTATATTATCGAGTTTAATTCATTATGTTGTTTTTGATATGCTTGTACAATTATGGCGTGACTCATTATACCAAAATAAAAACCTGCTAATTCAAATATTTTAGTTACTAATTCTGATAAATGATTTTCTCCTAGGAAAATTGTAACCAAATTAACAAGCATACAATCAAAACATACATATTGAGAATTTTTAAAAAGTAAATGTCTCTTGTTTAATTCTTCTCTCCAAAATTTTTCACAGGCACAAATTAAATATTTTTATAAATGAATATATACTTTTAGTAAAAATATTAGAAGTAGAGTATGAGCATAATATATTCAGACTATTTAAGTATAAACATTGGTTTCCTTTTTCTAATCTGTTATGAAAATAAAACACAAGTTGACTTTCAATTTTCTAATAAGTTTTCTTAGAAAAAGAGGAAACATTTCTAGATGGAAACTATGAACTATTTTTATTTTTTCTGAGTATGTACATATGTATACATATATGTATCTATGTGTGTGATAACACTGATTTTCAAGAGTGAAATGTTTATTAGATATAGTAGTACAATGTGATGATAGCCTTTCATTACTGACCAAGGCATAATTTCTAGTCTTTTCTTCTGAAGCCCTGGAAACCTCTATGCTATTGTCGGGCTCTTTTTCTTTCTTTTCTGGGCCACACCCGGTGACGCTCAGGGTTACTTCTGGTGCCGCACTCGAAAATCGCTCCTGACTTGGGGACCATATGGGACAACCAAGGTCCATCCTTGATTAGTGTGTGCAAGGCAAACACCCTACCGCTTGCACCACTGCTCAGGCCCCTGTTGTCATTTTTAATTTATTAAAAAAAATCTTTATTTAAGCACCATGATGACAAGCGTGTTTGTAGTTGGGTTTCAGTCATAAACATAGCCCCCCCTTCATCAGTGCAACATTCTCATCACCAATGCCCCCCTCCCTCTTTCCACACCCTGCCTGGATTTTTTTTACAGTTGCTTTATTATATGTGAGCATACATAAGTATATCACATATTATTATACATACAGATATACATGAATTCATACAAGTTGTGAGAATAATAGAACATGAACAAGAGATCATCTGGGATAAAATCTAGGCATTGACATCTATAGGTCATCTGCTCTACAAATTGAATCACATCCCTAGCCTTCTCCTCCTTTCTTTCCTTGTCTTCTTTTTCTTCTGCCTCCTCATCTTCTTTTTCTTCCTCCTCCTCCTCTTCTTCCTCCTCTTTATTCTTCTTTCTCTTCCTCCCCTTCTTACTCTACTTCACCTTCTTACTCTTCCTCCTCTTCTTTTATTCTGTCTCTTCTTCCACTTCTTACTTTTCACCTTATTCTTCTTTCTTTTCCTCATCTTATTTTTTTACTCTTCTTTTTCTCCTCTTCTTCTTCCTCCTTTTCCTCTTCTCACTCTTCCTCCAACTCCTCTTATTATTCTCTTCCAGGGTCTCTGGGACTTCAGTGATTCCCATATTGCTTCTGTTGAGTTTATCAGACTTCTATTTTCATCTGTTCAATTCTTCGAGTAGTTTATCTATGTCTAATTGTTTGCTTTAAGGTTTTCTTCCAATCTCTTCTGCTGTATGGAGCTGTTCTGCATCTTATTCTCTGATTCACTGACTTGTTTGCAGCTGACTTATTCCGTTGGAGACGCTTTCCATTGAGGTTTTCAATTTGTCTAATGAGTTTTCCAGACCTGTTAAATTCAGTATAAAGTTTTCTAATTTCAATCTTCATATCCTCTTGATTCTTATTGGTGTTCCCTTCAAGTCTATCTATGTTTTCTTTCAGCTCCATGAACATCCTCCATATTTCTTCTCTAAACATCTTATCTGAGAGGATACCTAGCTGGTTGATACTTTTTGGGTCATCAGAGCAGCCATCTTCATTCTCTATACAAGGGGTTGTCCTGCATTGTTTCCCCACTGTGACGCTTGTATTGTGGTTTTTACTATGTGCTGTGGTGGGGGTCAGGGGTTAAAAGGTTTGGGTCCTGGAGAGATTATATTCTTTGGTGTCTTCTGGGCTGCCTCCCGCAGAAAGAAGCTGTTGTCAGGTTCCTAAGGATTTATTTTCACCGAACGTTTTCTATTCCTTTCCTCTACATTTTTTGTATTCCACATATTAATGAGATCATCTGGTTTTTGCCTTTTCTCTCTTGATTTATTCAGCTTAAAATTGTGTCCTCTAGTTTATCCACATTGCAACAAAACACATGGCTTCATCTTTTCTTGGTGTCCAGCAGTCATTCATTGTTTATGTACACATAAACAGATATATATATACACACACAATTTTATGATTTTTTAACCTGCACATCTATTATTGGGCACTTGGTTTATGTGGTTTACAAGGATTCATTTATGTGAATAGTGCTGTAATGAACATAGGTGTGTACATTTAAAGTAAAGGTGTGTGTTCTTGAGATAGATACCTAGGAGTGGAATTCCTGGATCACATAACTGTTTCATTTCAATTTTTTGAGGGATATTCATATTGTTTTCCATAGAAGCTAAATTACTTTACACAGAATTTTTTGACATTTTCCTGATGTTTAAGTCCATATTTTAAATAATAGTCATTATCCTTTAATTTTACTAATATAATCATGAAAAAGTAAAGTGATGCTATATTGAAATTTGCAAGTGCCAAGCTCCATTCTTCTTGGCACCTACTTCTCATGTTTAATTAATTTCACCAATCAAGATTTTTCCCCAGTATTACTTACATATTTATAAACATAACATAGTACATAGTCTCTTGATTTTTTCCAGTAGTTTATTTTTATTAACTTCATTTTAAATAGTGTTTAGCCTTTTTACTACCACTAACACCACTACAATTACTACTACACACAAAAGTTGCTCTCCATTTAGTATTTTTTTTTATTCTGGGGGTTATTTGATTTGTTTTTTTGTTGTTGTTGTTGGTTTTTTTTTTTTTTTTTTTTTTTTTTTGGGTATAACTAGTAGTACTCAGGGGAACTCCTAGCTGAGTGCCTAGGATCACTCCTAGCAGAGCAGGGGACCAAACCCAGTTTGACTCTGTCTAAAGCAAGAGTTCTACCTACTGTGTTATCTCTTTGGCCCCTATTTCAGTTTTGTTTTTATGACTTTAAATATTTTTATTCTGTGTCAGATGACATATTATGATTATAGTTTGTTTGTATGTAGTGTCTTTAATCTTCTTTTAAAAATAATAAAATTAGAAAAGGAATTTGCTTAGTTTTTAGATATGTATTATCTTAAGCTTAATGTATTTTAAGTAAAATCTTGACTTTTTAAAATTAATTTTTATTGAGACTAATGTGAATTACAAGTCTTTCACAGTTGTATTACAGGCATATAGTGAAAGTGAATTAGGACAATTCTCACCACCAGTGTTTACCTCCTTTTTTAATAGTTCCCAGCATGTGTCCCATATCTTCTCCCTTAGTTTCCTGGACTGCTAGTGTAACAGGTCCCTTTTGTGTTTAGCTTGTTTTAGATTGGGTCTCTTGATTCTACTGTCATTGACTTTGGTTTGGTATTTAGGTCTGACCAATTTTTATTTCCACTCAAAGCTCCTGAGATCACTTGGTCCCTAAGTCCCATCCACTTTTGTTTATTTCTCAGTTTGTCAGAAGACATAGAAAGATGTGGCAGAACAAAATGAAAATCTAAACTTTTTGCCAGTTTGGTTCAATGTGGTAACAAACATGTCCCAGATCTCAGTGGCTTTTAATAACAAAAATTTAATCGTTAATCATGATAGGTTTTATTGTATGTCTGCAGAAGATTATATCCATATCATTTTCCTCTGATGATTCAGAATCCTGGAGCAACTGCTATATAGAATATTGCCAATATCATGTCAGTAGAGAAAAAAATGTGAGCCATATGTTTAAAATTTCTGTGGAACATCATGTTTAGACTCATTTCACTGGCCAAAGGAACTCAAAGGCAAATATCCTGTGATTGATGTAGCAGGGAAGTAAAATAAACCCCATTAAAATACTAAGATATTTTGGGACAATCATACAGTTTATTGTATGCAATAGGTAAAATGTTAGTTCAGTTTTGAAATGCTCTTGTTTAGCTTTTTCTTCTTCCATAAAACTTCGTTCTTATCTAAAGATAGTAATTTAATCACTTCATCTCTGTTGAGGATTAAACTTTAAAATTTTCCCTCAAGTTTCTATCACATGTTATCTTCTTTCTATCTTTTTTGTTTATTTATTTCCGTCTGCCTTTCATTATTGGAGCCTTTCATCAGATATTTTATATTTTTGGGTATCTGTTTACATTTGAAAGAGGTATTAAAAGGCTGACATGATCTGTTTTTAGATATTGTTAATTGACCTATTTTCTTTTTAAAATCTTTGGGATGTTGGAAACTAGACTGCTGGAGAACCTCAAACCTAAGAATGAAGACTTTTCTCCCCCTCAGAAAGTTTAGTGTCTTAAAGAAAACTATTTCTGATGTCTTGTTTATAAGAAAGTTGCCTGCTTCCATAATTTTTGGGCAGAAGACAAGAGGTTACAGGAGCTTGAAGTTGGTGTGAGGGCCATCTTATAACTTCATAAAATCTGTATTTTTCTAATTTTGTCTTGCTGTTCTTCACAGGACTTGAAATCTCTGGGTGCTTATATTCTCTAGTGAAATTTCTCCTATAAATATAGATCTTAGAGCTGATGAAAAGGAGGTTGGGAACACACACTCAAAAGATTTCAAAGCTACATTTTATATTTTTTAATGAAAGAATATCTAAGTAAAGTACTGACTGCTTTAAAAATGTATTTATTTTCAACCATTACCTCAGGTAGATCAAAACACTAGACTTAAATTTTCTGCTTTCTTTTAAAAATGTCATTATATCTGTTTATTTTGGAAAGGTTGAATGATGGTTGAAATATGACACCATGTTGTGAAAAAGTTACCCAATTTTTGGTCAATTTGGGATGCAAATTGATCTCAGAGCTTACTTTTTGTCCTCTGTGGATCCATTTATTAGAGGGTGAACTTCCCTTTATAAAATTTTACAAACCTAGGTAGTTATGCTATCAATTATGAGAAGATAGAAAAAAACGAACAGTTAAAAGTTAAAACTAGACAGGTAGAAATATGAAATTAGAAAAATAAAGGCCGTTTCCAAAGACCAGTTTCATAACTTTTTCATTTTAGAAATACATTGAGACTTTGGAGTCAGTGACTGAGATTTGAATTCCTTTTCTTTTACCTAGTCTCATAGTTTCCTAATCTTTCTGTGACTAAGCTTTTTAACTATAAAACTGGTAAAGTAATATTTCATATCATTCTTTAGAGGATTTAGTGAGATAATGTACCTGGAATCTAATAAAATCTTAATAGTTTTTCATAACCTAAGAAACTTAATAATGAATTTTTCAGAAAAGACAAGGTCTTAAATCAGATATGCTTTAGTTAGAATTCACTTTTGCCTTTTGGTTGACATGATTGTATTTATTTATTTATTTAGGGTTTTTTGGGCCACACCTGTTTGATGTTCAGGGATTACTCCTGGCTAAGCGCTCAGAAATTGCCCCTGGGTTGGGCGGACCATATGGGATGCTGGGGATCGAACCACAATCCTTCCTTAGCTAGAACTTGCAAGGCAGACACCTTACCTCTAGCACCATCTCACCGGCCCCTGATTTTATTTTTAAAACTAATTTATTATTATTTTAAAGAATAGTTTATTTAAACACAATGGTTGGCATAATTTTGGATTAGTTTACTGACCTTCTTGAACCGATTTGTTACCTGATCTACTCTTAAAAGTGGCTCAAAAGGGGTTGGGAAATAGTACAGTGGGTGGGGGCATTTGCTTTGCCTCCCTGCCAACCTGGGTTCAATAACCATTACCACATATGGATCCTCAACCCTGGCCAGGAGCGATCCCAAAGCACAGAACTTTGAGCATGGTTGGATATAGTCAAAAAGAAAATCCAAAACAAAATAGTAACAAAACAAAACAAAACAAAAAAAGACCCAAAGGGTTGAAGCAGAGTGTGATAAAATGATCCAATGTACAAAGTTCCTGATCGTACCTCAGTGAATTACACTATTAATTTTTAATGTCTCCTAAATATAAAATGGTAGCATCTCACTATTCAACTCCACTCATAATGTTTGTTTTAAAAGAAGCTTCCTAACTGATACACACATAGCAATAAAAAAGCTGACATTACCAAATTGCATTATTTGTGACTTAAAAGTAAATCTCATCTCATCTGCCTTGTCTTATTTATTGAAGCTGAAGTTCTCCATCCCCGGGGAAGATGTCTTTTTCTGTATCGACTTGCTAGTTCCTCACCAGTGACAGTAAAATTCTCATAATTTCTAGGCTTGCCAGCAGTGGAAGTGTGTATAAATTTTCCTAGTCGAGGGTGTGAATTAATTGGCATTTTATAGAATTCCACATCTGGTACTTCATTTTTCAGTCTCTATACCCTTGCCTTCGTGTAAAGGAACAACAATCTTACCAAGGTATGGACAACATCCTTCCCAAAACGGTGTAGGGAGGCTAGAAATAAAGACTTGATCTTTTTGTTAGTGTTTTAAATCATCTTGTTCAAGGGTAAAGCGTGTGTGTGTGTGTGTGTGTGTGTGTGTGTGTGTGTGTGTGTGTGTGTGTGTGTGAATATCACCCCTCTATATTTGTAAAACTCTCCCTGGACTGTCACAGCAAGGAGAAGACTATACAATTATCCATGTCACAAATGAATAAATTTGTACCCATTTTTCTCCTTCTAACTTAATCTCTCCCAAAACTGTGTTGAGAGAGCCAAGAACATTGTTGAAAATTATGTTTACGAGGCCATATGCAAAAATAAAGCCAGATCACAATAGAAACAGGAGTGAAAGCACAGCAATTCCAAAGGGTTTAAACTAGTTTAAAGTAGAGTGTTATTTAAATTAAACATCATCACTGGGGTGTCTGAAGATCTTGTTTGTGAAGTTGTAATGGTCTTTCAAGTGATAATTGGCTAGTTTGAATAAATACTTAAGTTACTGCTTGTTAGCTTCTTTTGGGTTGCTGTCATCTAATTCTAATTTATTTAATCTTAGTTTTGTCTAACTTCTGCGTTGTAGCTTCAAGTTTTTTCTCTTTTTACCAAACCATTCTTGTAATTATGTCGAATGTTTGTTACTTAGACTTGTACAGATCTTTCTTTTAAAATTTTTTATTTGAAGACTAACTTAAAGACTGCTGGTGTCGCCTGTTTCTTGCTGTGATGGTTACCATTGATGATCAGTGTTATTTTTCACTCTTGTCAGTATTTTTATATTATTTCATCATATCTTTGTGAAATTATTTTTCCTACTTTCTCACATTATAAATATTTATCCTTTATGTTATAATTTAATTTGTTCCTCATTATAAATTTAGTAGAGTCACTTTTTCTTCATCCTGAAATCAATGAACAGTCTTAAATAAAATCACAGTGAGAATTTAGTCTACTTGCTTTATTTTTTAATAAATATTTTCTTTGGTGATTTGTGGAACTGTATTTCTCTAACATTCAAAGAGCCTGTCAGCACTTATATTCTAGATTTTCTTTGTAAAATGACCTTATACTGTAGCATTTCATTCTGAGAGTCCTACTTCTGATTAATTTCAGCTGAAAAATCTCATGATTAGTAGTAATGAACTTTTCTCTTGTCTCAAAATCTACATTATTGCCTTCGATTATCTATGATTGATCTTTTCCTTGTGTAGATATTCTACTTCATGACTTTTGAAAATAGGTAAGATTATCCTTTTAATTCTATAAATACAGTTGGACAAGGTCTCCCTTTATTTAATATAAAAATTCTTAAATACCAATAAAATGCTCATCACATTACATGTGAAATTTTGTTTGTAAGAATAATAAATGCCTTTTCTTTTCTTTCTTCTTTTTCCAAGTTATTTAATCTAAAAATATCATGAGACTATATTATCTATGGTTAGTTATTCAAACTTGAATTCTTTTTTTATTAATTTTTTATTTTTAATTATGAGAACAAAGATGCAAAGAAAGAGGACAAGGTAAAGTTACAGTGGAAGGACAATCACCCATAAACAGAATTCTCAGTAGTCCCATTGCTGATATTGTAACTTTGAACTTTCAGCCAAAGAACATTAAGAAAAATAAAAAAGAAGCCATGTACAATTACTTTGTCCCTCAAGTCCCCAGATTGTAGTACATAATATTTCTTAGCAGCACACAAAGCAATCTAAAGACATAAAATTTATGTAACTCCTTAAACATTGAAGGCAAAGTACATTTTTACATTTCCATGCACATGTATATTAGTTTAAGTTAACTTCAAAAGTTTAAGTGGGTTGTTTTTCTTAAGGATTAGAGTCAAAGGAGCTCAGTAAAAATGGTGTTAGAGTGGCGATTATTGTTTGCATAGGCCCACCAAAATATGAGGGACATGGAAAGGAAAAGCATTGACCTAAATACAAGGAGACCCTACCCCTGAAGTTTCCTGTCATACGAACTTGAATTATTGTCCTAACACTTGAACTTGTCGTTAATAATTGTATTTTTTGGGAGTGGGTCACACCGGGCCGCACTCAATGGTTACTCCTGGCTCTATGCTCAGAATTCGCTCCTGGAAGGCTCAGGGGACCATATGGGATGTTGGGATTCGAACCACCAACCTTCTGCATGCAAGGCAAACACTTTATCTCCATACTATCTCTCCGGCCCCAATAATATTTTTATTTTTGTTTTTGGGCCACATCCAGTGACGATCAGGAGTTACTCCTGGCTATGTGCTCAAATATCACTCCTGTCATGGGGGACCATATGAGATGCCAGAGGGATTGAACCACAGTCCATCTTAGGACAGCATGTGCAAGGCAAAAGCCCTACTGCTTGCACCACTGCTTCAGCCCCAATAATTGTATTTTGACTTTTCCTCCATTTGTTTCTATTTTAGGGGTGCTTTATTCCAAGCAGTGTTCCAAATTAACCAGGAATCCCACCTGTGTTCTCAACCAATTAGGCCTGTGATTCAGGGCAGGGACCTGAGGGTGTGCTTTTTGGGTCTGTGGTACAGGAATACCTAGGTCATGCCAGTGGTCCTGGGACCTCCACAAACACACATGATGATGTTGGGAGACCATGTGGTGCCAGGAATCAAACTGGGTCAAGCATGAGCTAGGCATACACCTTAGCAGCTGCTGTACCTCTCAGCCTCCATCTTTACTTCTAGGGACAAAGAGTACAAATCTGGGAATGGCTAAAGGAGTATATAACATACCTAGGCTATGTGTGACTATGAGTCCCTGGCACTGCATGGACCTTAAGCACCTCCAATTGTGTCCCTGTTAACTTCTAAGCACTAGGACTGCTAGGCAGTAGTATTGTGCATTAGTACTCAGCATTTGTACTGAGTTTTCACCCCTACACAAATGACTGAGCATTCAATGATGGAGAATATACCTTTATAACCACCAAGCCTTGATTGTATGACCCTTATTTTAAAAACAACAATAACAACAAATCACATAATATACTAAATACTATTAAAATATATTTAATTTTTATAATTAAGTGAGGTAAGGTTGTAGAAACCTAAGAGCAGTACTGGACGTGTAGTAAACTAATGAATATTAATTAATTAAAACATTTATTCTATTTAAATAAGATTCAGGGTAGCTACACAAAAGCATGAATTTGAGACATCATTACTGAAAATGAAACTTTTCTTATCTAGTCATTTTTTTTAGGCTTTTAATTGTCACATTCTTTTTTTTTAAATAATATTTCTTATTTAAACACCTTGGTTACACACATGATTGTGTTGGGTTTCAGTCATATGAGAGGACACCCCCCATCACCAGTGCAAATTATTTTTCTATTCTAAATAGCCTTTGATGATCACACTAAATACTGTAGTTTTTTTTTTTTTTTTACTAAATTGAGGCCATGAATATAATTTGAATAAATGTAGGCATTTGTAATGACAATGTTTTGAGCTGTACAAATGCTTTGATTCAGGAAACATATACTTTTTAGGTGTTTATATTAAAAAAAAACTGGTGATATTATGCAATGTAGGTTTAAGTCAACACTAATGAGAAAGCATACTTCTGTCTCTGCCCTACTCCACTTTCTTGTGCATCATATAATCAGTCTTCACATTAAGATGTCTTTATTTGTCTGTCGCTTGAAAATACTTCTCTCTGGGTATTCACAATGCTGATGATATTTCTGGTGTACAGTTTCTTAAATGCTGTTTTGAAACTCATTTATATGTTTTCTCAAGTTTCATAAGTAAATGTTCAGATCTTGAACTCAGTTAAATTGCAGGCAAAGTGTTTTGATTTTTTTTTTTGCTCTTGGTTTTAAACCTTGGCCTCACATTAAGTTTGAGGAGACTTTGGATATCTCCTTGTGCAATTCTGTAGCCTGTCATTTGATCATGCCTGATTTCCAAAGTAAGCAGTGTTTTATTTACATAAATAATGAGTCTTAAGGTTGGTGTACACAAATTTGGATTTCAGGCAATCCTCCGCTTATTCAAACCCTTCTCTTAAGCTGACAACAGTTAGGAAGACTAATCATATGGATGATTATTAGTCTTTTTGTATATCAAAAACACTGTTGCCATATATTTCTTTTGTAAGGAAAAATGATTTATCATTGGCAGTCCTAAACATTGCAATTTAGTGTGATACCTATAGTAATTGAATTTTAAAATTGATATTGTAGAAAGGACACATCTTGCCTAATGGATTAAATATGAAACTCTGGGTTCCTGTGGGAAGTGAGATGTTTTAAAGGGAGAGGAATTCTTGGACACCATTTGCAAATTACTATTGTCATCTTTTCTATATTTTAAGCTACCCCTGAGTCTTATTTTTGTGAGAAATACATTTTACATTTGTAGCTTGACTTCTCCAGTAGAACAATTTAATTAGAACATTAGAACAATTTGCAAGGATAAATAAAATTAAAAGAACCAAAAAAAGGGCACAGTGTACTTTAACTACTTTCCTTAATCAGGGTTTCCATTCTGCATTACGGTTACTTTAGATTTTTTAATTTTGGATCCTATTCTTAAGAAAATCTCTTTCCTCAGACATTACATTACTGGCTGCACCCTTTCCCGCCAATCAGCACTTTAACTAAATCATTTGTGATATTCTCCTCTCCAGACCATGGATTTTATTTAGAAAATGACACATTGAATCTAAGTTTTTAATCCATTTGTTCATTTATGTTTTTATTATGAGAAGTTAAACTTTAACACATGGCTCTCCAATTTTCCCCAGTGCCTGTTTCTCTCCATTTTATGCTTTTGACTTCTTCATCATATATTAACTCTATATGTATATGAGAACTTGTTTCTGGGATATCAATTCCATTTCATTGTGTTGTATGTTTGTTCTTACGAGATTTACTTACTTTTTTTTTTTTTTGGTAGTATCATCTAAAATTTGGGAGTGAGTGGGATACCTCTAAATTTTGTCTCAGAATTCAGTTTTGGAACATTTGGGATTTTCTAGTTAAAGAAGAATTTTATGATGCCTGTCTGCCTGTGTTTCTGAATACCTGAAGGTCCCCTCAGAGGTCTAGGGAGCGCACCCCCAAAAAAGTGCATTTTGAAGCTGCCTAGTGAGTAAATTCTGGCTGTGGGGGTCGCTGTCCAATAAGCTGAGCTCTTTGGCCTGTGGAGGCTCCGCCCTGCTGTGCCTTTGTTCACTCTGAGTACTCCAAGCGAAACTTCTCCTGTACCTGTCTGCCTGTGTTTCTGAATACCTGAAGGTCTCCTCAGAGGCCTAGGGAGCGCACCCCCAAAAAACTGTCAACTAGAGGCAGCAGAAGAGCGTTTTTTTCGCCCAGCTAAAAGAGACCCAAAGAAAAACACCCCAATACACATCCTCGTTACAATGACAAATCCCATAGATAGATAGAATACTGAAAGCAGCAAGGGAAATTACATTCAAAGGAGCTTCCCTAAGACTTACAGCAGACATGTGACAAGAAACTCTAAAGGCCAAAAGACAGTGGTGGGATACTGTGACAAGACTGAATGAAATGAATGCCTCACCGAGAATACTGCACCCAGCCCGACTCACTTTCAGGTTTGAAGGAAGAATACATAAGAGTTGGGATTTCTTTTCTTTTTTCTTTTTTCTATTTTTGGTTTTTGGGTCACACCCAGTGGTGCTCAGGGGTTACTCCTTGCTCTGCACTCTGGCAGGCTTGGGGGACCATTTGGGATGTCGGGATTCAAATCAACAGCCGGCTGGCCTGGATTGGCTACATGCAAGGCAAACTCCCTACCACAGTGCTCTCTCTCCCACCCCAAGAGTTGGTATTTCACTGTCATTTTTCCAATGTTCTTCCTACTCCCTTTACATCATTAGTTCACAGGTCTGTTGACAAGATCTCAAGTTTGTTTCCATTGAGAACATTATGCATTGCCATTGTAAATATTTTTTTTTAGATATTTTGTTTTTGAGGAATCTTTTTCAACTTATATCAACTTAAATTTAAGTTCAACAAATAAATGTTTATTTTAAAGTACCATTATGTTCATGATTTTGATTTTCTTTCTCCCTGTGATGGCCCATTATCTACATTATTTACTCTTTAGTAATTTTAATTAAAACTTAGATTGAATATTTAAAATTGTTTTATAGTTTTACTTTCCTGCTGGGAAATAAATTATTGCTTAACATTGCTCAAACCTTTTGAAAGCCATGTAAATTTCTAGGTAATTAACGTGAAAAATTGTAGAAGCCTTCCTTCTTCTGTCAAATGGTTAATTTGAATGAGGGGCCACACTTCATGGTTCTTAGTGACTACTCGTGGTTCAGTACCTTTGGTTGCTGCTGGCAGTTTTTGGGAAACCATGCTGGTGAGCAAACCTTGTAAAACATCCTCTTCAATCACTTCAGCTATCTCTTTGGCTTTTTCCTGTCATTTAATTAAATGTAGTGATTAAAGAAAATTAGGGGAAATGTTACCTCTATGGATAAATTTTATGCAGATAAAATCTAGTAATGCTGAATATGTTTTCCATTTATTTTTTCAGAGATTTGAAGCAATGTGAACTTTATAGTTTATATTTATTTGATAATAAAAAAGATTTCATTAATTTAGCTGTTAAATTGGATCAAAATAAGTCACTGATATGGCAATGCAGTGATTAAATAAATAGTTCAATTAAAGCATAATCCTAGTATAAAACCAAGATGACAAGTTATTGCTTCTCTAGTATTAAGAATTGATTTTTCCATTTAGTGAAGAGTCGATGCAGGAAAAAATAAAATCTTTGTCAAATGAAAGAGAGAGTAAGCTCAGGAAAGGAGGTAGGAAGAAATGCTAATAACTTAATTAAACCAACTATCTAAGTTTCAAAGGTCTTAGTGTAACACAGTCTAGATCAGGGAAATGAAATTTATTAAGTATTACTATCTAGACTAGAAGATACTATTCGACTGATTTTTTTTTTTTTTTTTTTTTTTTTTTTGTTGTTGTTGCTGCTTTGTTTTGGATTCACAACCAGTGCTGCTTTGGGCTTACTCCTGCCTTTGTATTGAGCAATCTCTACTGGCAGGCTTGGGGACCATATGGGAAGCTGAGGATTAAACCCAGGTCAGCATGCAAGCAAGCACCTTACTCTACTATTTCTCCAGTTTCTAGCTTAGTTTTTAAGACTCGGCCTGGTAGCATGTATCAATATTTCATTTAGTGTTATTATAACTATGTGAAAGCTGTTACATATATGCCCATACATGTACATGTATATCCATGCATATATACCTATATACACCTACATATATGCGTTTTTGGTTGTTGTGACCCAACTCAGCATTGCTCAAAACTTGCTCCTAGTTCTGTGCTCATGTATCATTCCTGGTGGGACTGCTATGTGCATGACAAACACCCTACCCACTATTTTATCATTCTAGCCCCCATAATCATCTATACATTTTCTTTGGAGAGACATCTTTAGATACTTTGTTTTTTAATAGGGTTGTCTTTTTATCTATTATTTTAAATTTTTCTATAGTTTATGTGCAAACTCTTATTTTGCTTATAACTTGTGAAAAAATTTTAACCATTGTATGTTGTTCTTTTCCTTTTGTGGTGGTGTCCTTGGATTAAAAATGATTTTAGCTTTAGTAAGTCCTAATTTCTGTTTTTTTTTTTTTTGTTGTTGTGGTTTTTGTTCTAAGAAACAATTGTATGAGAAATTAGGTCATGGAGTTTATTTAAGGAGTTTATAATCTTAGTTTGAATGCGATTATACATCATCATTTTTGAATTAATTTTTAAAATATCTCATGAGGTAGTGATCTAGCTTTCTTTGTCTACATGTTAATATCCTAATGTTCTTGCACTATTTATGTTTATGTTTAAAATACTTGATTACTGACAAATTCTAGCTACTATCTGTTGATTCAGTGAGTCAAATGTTTTTGCTGGAGGTGGATCCAGATGTTGATGGCAGTTGACTGATCAGGGTGGTAGTTTTTGAATATTAGGGTGGTTGTTCTCTGTTAGTTTCTTAAAACAGCAGTGAATTCTGTCATGTTGATAAACTCATCTCTTCATGCAGTATATCCCTATGGTATTCAATGCTGTTTAACAGCATTTTATTAACAGGAAAACTTTCAGGATTGAAATTAGTCTTATCAAACCCTGCTACTGAGCTATTAACTAAGTTTAAGAGAGTATTAATATTGGACTCAGAATCTTTTTTTGTGGCCATTTCACAGTGTTTTCAGCCGCATTACCAGGAATAGATTCCATCTCTAGAACCATTTCTTAGGAAGACTGTTCTTTCTCCATTGAATTGTGTTGGCACCCTAATTGAGTGTTAATTGACCATGAATTTAAAGGTTTATTTTTGGACTCTCAATTCTATTCCATTGGTCTCTCTGCCTATCTTTATGCCAATACCACACTTTCCTAGAGCTTTTTTTAAGTAAGATTTAGTAAGATTTAAAAGTGGAAAAATGTGTATTTCCAACTTGTTCTGAGTTAAAAATCATTTTTGTTATTCTAGTTTTCTTAAATTTTCACATGAAATTTTGATTTAATTTAACAAATCTTTATAAGACACACTTGATTTTTATGGAAATAACATTGAATTTGTTCTTCAATTTGGAGGATATTACTATCATAATGATATTGTTTTTCAACCTAATGGTATGAAAGGTCTATTTATTTTTTTTAAATTACCTTAATGATATTTTATAGCTTTTTAGTGTAGACACCTAGAATTTTGCTAATTACTTAGTACTTTTAAATAGATATCAGTGGTGCCCAGGGGAAGGGGCAGAATCCAAGGGGCTCTGAGTGGAGGAACCTGCTTCCTGGTGACAGCAGTGGTGGCAGCTGCTGCAGCTTTGGGGCATAGAGGCCAGGTCAACAGTGTCTAAGGTATGGGGTAGAATCCTAGACAAAGATCAAATGGAGTGCACCTACTCTGCTCTGCTTCATGGCAGTGCACTCCTCTTAGTCAAGGAATGCCAGCACAAAACATAGAAAACACCACACTACACTGTGACGATGGGAAACAATGCAGGCTTCCACCATCCTTAGAGAAAAAATGGTAGCTTCGATAACCCAAAGATGCCAATCACCTATTTAGTCTCTCAGATAAAGACTTTAGAGAAAAAATATGGAGGATGTTAATAGAGCTCAAAGAAAACATGGAACAATCTGAACATGCAACAAATAAGACTCAAGAAGATAAGAGAGTAGAAGTGAAAAACTTCAAAATTAAATAACAGGGCTGAAAAACTTGGTTTGAAAAATGAAACAAATTACTAGAAAGCCTATCCAACAGAATAATAGTGCTGAATACAGAATCAGTGAGCTGGAAGATGAGTTGCATAACAACTCCCAACAATAGACAAGGTTGGAAAAGAGCCTTAAAACAAATGACAAGATAATGGGAAAAGGCCCCAAAGAATAAGAACAAACAAAAAATATAAGTCTCTGTGGGGCTGGAGTGGTGTGCGCAAGCAGTAGGGCATTTACCTTGCATGCACTAACCTAGGATAGATTATGGTTTGATCCCCGGCATCCCATATGGTCTCCCAACCCAGGAGCGACTTCTGAGTTCTGAGTGCACAGCCAGGAGTAAACCCTGACATCACTGGGTATGGCCTAAACAGCAAAACAAACAAACAAAAAAGAAGTGCTTGATAAACTCATCAGAAACAACATAAGAAGCATTGGAGTCCCAGAGATACAGGAAGAAAACTCCCATGAAGTATCAACAATTAAAGACAGCACTGCAGAGAGACTCTCAGAATTAGAGTACATGAAACCAAATCCTGTAGAAGCGTACCAGCCAAAAGAGATCCAAATAAAAATACTCAAGACACATCCTAGTCACAATGACTAATCCTATAGGTAGGGATAGAATACTGAAAGCAGAAAGATCAAAAAGGGAAATTACATTCAAATAAACATCCCTAAAATTTGCAGATTTTATAAGAAACCTACAAGGCCAGAAGGCAGTGATGAAATACAGTGAGACAGCTCAACAACACTAATGCATTGCCAAGACTTACCATATCTACTCAAGTATAAGCCAACCTGAGTATAAGTCGAACCCTCCAATTTTACCCTAAAAACTGGGAAAACAGTGACTCAAGTATAAGACAAGGTGGAAAATGTAGCAGCTACTGGTAAATTTCAAAAATAAAAATATATGCCCCAAACAATTACAATAATTATCAGTAGGTTAAATGTATTTCAATATTTATTGCTAAAGAAAACCTGTAAACTTTAGAACTTTAATTAAAGTGCAGAAAACTGTAGCTTAACGGTAATCAAGCTGAATCACCAAGGTTAAAATCTTTCAAAACTGGATTCCTCCTCCTCATTATCTGTATGTCCAAACAGAACTTCAGCTGTATCTGATGTGAGGGTATCAGCATAGACATTGTCATCATCACTGAGTTTGCAGATACCATCACCACTGCTGTCGGTCTCATACAAACACAGAATATTGTGGGTTAAATATTTAAGTGGCAAATAGTTCATTCAGTTCAGGCACCTACCTCTTCAGCTCAGCCACAACTTGTAAACAGCTGAAGCACCGCTCCCTCCAGCAGTCAGCAGAAGATAACTGGAGACTGTGTGCATTTGATATGGTGCATGCGCACAGAATCAAATAACCAGCATGACCAGAGTATAAGCCGAGTTTTTGTGCCAAGAATCTCAGTTGGCATAGAATTCACACCCAGCCAGAATTACATTTAGGTTTAAAGGAATGATACACAGCTTCACAGAAAAACAATAGCCTAGAAATTTTACAGACTCAAAACCATCTTTAAGGGATGAAATGAAAGATCTACATTAAGACAGAACAACAGACACACCAAACTACTACAATAGGATGACACTAAATCCCATTACAATGATCTCTCTCAATGTCAATGGACCAGTTAAGAGACACAGAGTGGCTAGTGGACCAAAAAACTGAATCTGATAATTCTTTTTCTGTCTACAAGAAAAGTATCTAAATAGTCAGAACAAATGCAGACTCAAAGTCAAAGTGTAGAAAACAATCATTCAGGCAAAAGACTCATTTAAAAAGGCTGGAATGGTCATACTAATATCAGATAGTACAGACTTTTGACATAAAAAAGTTATAATGGATAGAGATGGGCATTTCTTAATGACTAAGGGATATGTATAACCGGAAGAAATCACACTCCTAAGCATATATGCACCCAATGAGGAACTAGCAAAATATTTAAAACAACTGCTGACAAACTTGAAGAAACATCAATAACACAATGTTAGTGGGAGACTTCAACACTGCCTTGTTACCACTTGATAGGTCAACCAGGTTTAAACCTAACAAGAATATACTAGCACTGAGAGGAGTAATAGAAGGAATTGTAGGTATATACAGGCTTCTCCACCCAGAAAACTGGATACACATTCTTCTCCAATGCACATGGGTCATTCTCCAAAATAGATCACATGGTAGCCAGTAAAACTATCTTCATAAAATAGAGAGGATAGTCTCTGTGTGCCACAGAGACTGGCACACATGAAGATAACAAGATCACTACTGGTGTCAATGTGGGAAGAAAGGAACTCTCATTCACTGCTGGTGGTAATGCCTTCTAGTCCAACCTTTCCAGAAAACAATATGGATATTCCTTAAAAAACTGGAAATTGAGCTCCTATATGATCCAGCAATACCACTCCTAGGGATATACCCTAGGCAACACAAAAACATAACACAAAAATGCCACCAGCACTCCTATGTTTATCTTAGCACTATTTACAGTAGTGAGGATCTGGAAACAACCCAAGCCCGAGAACAGATAAATAGCTAAAGAAGCTGTGGTACATCTACACAATGTAATACTCTGCAGCTGTTAGGAAAAATAAAGTCATGAAATTTGCTTATACATGGATGGACATGGATACTATTATGCTGAGTGAAATAAGTTGATGGAAGAGATAAACACAGAATAGTCTCACTCATCTGTGGGATTTAAGAAAAAGAAAAGACAGTATAGCGATAATACCCAGAGACATTATCTTTCAATGATATAGTTTTACTTTTCAATTTGATTATCTTTATTTTTTTAATTATTTTAATTAAAATTATTAAATTCAAGTACAAAATGGAATAAAATGGAAGAGTACACCTTTGTTTTATTCTTGATTGTAAAGAGAAAGCAAAAGGTGTTTTTACCAATAAGTGTTCTATGTGAATTTTCCTTGTTTTCCTCTAGCAGGTTAAGCAATATTTTTATTTTCATCTCTCTTTTTTTAAAACCTAACTCGAATGCCTCTGAGTAAGCATTTTTTACAAATTCCATAGTGAATAAAAATGAAAATGAAAGTTCAGCTTACATTGTTTGAGTAAGTATAAGAAATGCTCCACAAGAGCATACTGAGAAAGGTAGATCAATACTGGAAAAGTTAGATCAATACTGTTATGCTATCATGTTATTTAGGCATCATATTTTTAAAAGAGAAAATCTTTCATAAGAATTCTTTGGTAAAAAGATTTGTTTGTATTTAATATAAAATAATCGTACTGCACAATAGCTAAGATTTGGAATCAACTTAGATGTCCAATGACAGATAAGTGGTCTATGAAGATGTGGTCTCGATACACAAGTATATACTATACAGCTGTAAGGAATGATGAAATAATGGAATTCGCTTTAACATGGATGAACCTGAAAGCTATCATGTTAAAAAAGTAAATCAGAAGAAGAGATATAAACACAGGCTGTTTTCACTTATATGTGGTATTTATATGTGGATAAGTGAATACACTGGTTTAAAGGGTTTGAATAAATCACTCTTTGCCCCAGACAATAGGGAGGAGAAGGAAATAAATTTAGTAGAGGGAAGTGATAGATGAGATGAAAAGGAACAGGGGTTTGGTGGAGCAGTGGTCAAGGAGATTCAGATCCACTGATGGCATTAAGGAATGAGAGCGAAATATCAAAACCACAGTTATCAACAATGATACAAAACTCAATCTTTAGTAACTGTCAAATATGCTCCAGCCAAGATGCCATACTGGAAGTGGGGAAGTGGAATGGAACCTGGGGACATTGATGGAGGAAAGTTATGGCCCTGATGGTGGGATCAGAGCTGTAATATTGTGTCTATAGTGCTCACTTAAGAATAACTTTGTAATCCACAATGCTTTAATAAAATTTTAAAAAATAATTATACTGCTGAGATCCATTGTCATGCATTTCATATTGTCCGAATACTGCTTAAAATTTAATATAAACTGCTTGGGCAATTGAGCAGAATGAACAGGCAGCAGTGACATTTGACCAGGCCTCAGATGTAACGAGTCTTACAAGGTTGAGTGTCCAGGAACACTTGTTTACACTTTTCCAATATTGAAAGGTGGAGTACAGGTATTTGAACACATGAGTCTTTTGGGGCACATGTTTGCCAAATTTGAGCAGGCATGGAGGGCTCAAAATTGTAAACTGAGGTTCCTGGCACCAAGATTGAGAAGTCTTGAGTTACAGCCAGGAAGTCAAGTATGCCAGTCCATTGGTCACCCCAAGCTGTCCTGCTGTGGTCTCACACATATCTGGGCATGGCCGGGGACTCATATGGACTCTGGAACTCCATTAGAGAATCTGGCACTCCATTAGAGAACTCCAGAGCTGAACAGGGACACAACAGGTATTGCCCTTGCTAACTGGACATACTTTTGGGGAGGAGGATCTGAGGGGTTCTTTCTAACTAGAAGGCTGCTGTTAGCTCGCGACCAATCAGAGTGGAGGAGAAAGTGTTGTAATTGTCTGGTAGGCTGAATCAAATGTCTCTCAGCTCATACTGCATTTAGCCATCAAGTTATTGCTGCAGGAAAAAAAAATCTCAGTCATTTTCTCTAAGGTTTTGTTAATAAGCAGAGTCAAGCACCAGAAACACTGCAAAATATGCAAAAAAGCAAAAATAAGAAGATGAAATTGTTTTAGATTGTTAGTTGCAGATATTTTGTGAGAAATGATAAGCAATGAGCTAGAGGGAAGCTGGGACCAGATTACATTAATTTATAATGGCCAATTTATGTGTGTTTAGCTTTCACTTGAAAATTTTACATTCATGGGTAATAATCCCATTTAAAATTTAGAGAATTTTCTGATGAACTCATAGAGAAAAGGTGGAGTTGAAAGAAAAATTTTGTTTCTAGTTAAGTATTTCTGTTTGTTATCTCTATGTTTGCAATCACATTAGTAAATTTGTCTATAAACATTTCTCCCCTAGATTATTAGTACTAGTACTGAGGGCATAAGTAAGGGTACATGGTAGAGGAATTTTTAATGAGTGGTCTAAAAGATATTACCAGAAGGGGAAAGAGAAGGATAAAAAGTCAATGATTCTTTGGGTTTTATGCTAATCATTTGACTATTGATGCCATTCATATTGAGAATGTTCATGGAGAAACATATTTGATGGGTTGAATGTAAGATAGAAAAGTAAACTCAATTCAGTCATATTTATTTTGAGAAAAGTGAGCTCAATTCAGTCATATTTATTTTGAGAAAAGTGAACTCAATTCAGTCATATTTATTTTGAGAACCAATTAGAATCACCTAGAATTTAGGTTATAAATGCTTGTTTATTTAAATCTGGTATTAACTGCATCAAAAAAGAAAAGAGGGAGGAAACATTTTATAGAGGAAAGCTGACTGCCGAAGAGCATAGTAGAAAAATGCTTGGGGACAAAGGCAACATATTAAATAATATAACCTCTGCTATTAATATTCTGTAAAGTTGGTTGTATTGTCCCTATTTCATGGTCAAAATATGGTTGACTACATCCTACTAGTTGATTTTGTGTTGGGGTTCTAACCCTAAAGACCAGGCCGGTTCTATTAGCCAATAAGCTTCCAGTCTTGAGTTACTCAGCATTTACCTCATTTTATTTTTTTATTGTAGACTTATCAGACTCAGGGATAGGTACTATCTGCCTTTCTAATCTTTTTCAAGGTCAGATTGATAATTGCTCTGACTAGAAAAGATGGAAAGTGCATTGTAAGGTTCCTTAAAACAAAACTTCAGTGTTAGTTCTCTAGTGAGGTCAGAATTCTTTTTGTTTTGGCCAATTTAACTGTAATTCTTTTTCTTTCTTTCTTTCTTTCTTTCTTTCTTTCTTTCTTTCTTTCTTTCTTTCTTTCTTTCTTTCTTTCTTTCTTTCTTTCTTTCTTTCTTTCTTTCTTTCTTTCTTTCTTTCTTTCTTTCTTTTCTTCTTTCTTTCTTTCTTTTCTTTCTTTCTTTCTTCTTTCTTTCTTCTTTCTTTCTTTCTTTCTTTCTTTCTTTCTTTCTTTCTTTCTTTCTTTCTTCTTTCTCTTCTTTCTTTCTTTCTTTCTTCTTTTTTCTTTCTTCTTTCTTCTTTCTTTCTTTCTTTCTCTTTCTTCTTCTTTCTCTTTCTTCTTCTTTCTTTCTTCTTCTTTCTCTTTCTTTCTTTCTTTCTTTCTTTCTTTCTTTCTTCTTTCTTTCTTTCTTTCTTTCTTTCTTTCTTTCTTTCTTTCTTTCTTTCTCTTTCTTTCTTTCTTTCTTCTTTCTTCTTCTCTTCTTTCTTTCTTTCTTCTTTCTTTCTTTCTTTCTTTCTTTCTTCTTTCTTCTTTCTTTCTTTCTTCTTTCTTTCTTTCTTCTTCTTTCTTTCTTTTCTTTCTTTCTCTTTCTTCTTTCTTTCTTTCTCTTTCTTTCGTTCTTTCTTTCTCTCTCTTTCTTTCTGTCTTTCTTTCTTTCTTTCTTTCTCTCCTTCTCTTTCTTTCTTTCTTTCTTTCTTCTTTCTTTCTCTTTCTTTCTTTCTTTCTTTCTTTCTTTCTTCTTCCTTTCTTTCTTTCTTTCTATTCTTTCTTTCTTTCTTTCATTCCTTTTATATCTTTTTCTTTCTTTTCTTTCCTTCTTTCTTTCTCTTTCTTTCCTTCTTTCTTTCTTTCCTTCATTCTTTCTTTCTTTCTTTCTTTCTTTCTTTCTTTCTTTCTTTCTTTCTTTCTTCTATCTATCTATCTATCTATCTATCTATCTATCTATCTATCTATCTATCTATCTATCTATCTATCTATCTATCATGTATCTATATCTATCATCATTATGATCATTATCTACCATCTATCTATTATCTATCCATCTATCTATCATCTAAACTTACTTCTTCTCTCTCCTCCTCCCTCTCTCCTTCCCTCCCTATCTGTTTGTTTTACGGTCACTCCCAGCAGTGCTCAGAAGTTGCTCCTGGCTCTATGCTCAGTAATTACCATATTTTCTAGCATATAAGACAACTGGGTGTATAAGACGACCTCCTACTTTTCCTCTAAAAATACAGCGTTTGGGCTATATTCTCTGTATAAAACTACCTCTCTTTTAACACACACCAAATGGAAATTAAAAAAGTAAGAGAAAAAGAGTAAAACCCTCAAAGGTTAAAGTATATGTTTCATAAAGCTCGACTTTGGAGTGCCAACAATCATTTTACACTTGTCATTTGTAGTGAGTGACTGTGATTTTTTAAAATTTTGATCCACATTGAGAGCAGGAGAGGGGGCTCCCCCAAAAGCAACTGTCTGGGGTTCAGTGATGAATAGGATAGCTAGAGGGGGAAAGAGCACCTCCTCTGTGTCCCCTAAAAGCTGAGCAGAGTACTGAGCACTGGAAGGCTGCATCCCAGCTATGACACCTGGCTGGCGGCTGGATGGGATGCAATGCTCGGTAACTCAGCTCCTCTGTGTGCCCTGAAAGATGAATCAGGACAAGCAGAGGACTGAATGATGACACCTGGCAGCTGGATGGGATACAGTGGTAAGAATGGGGCGGATCACTCGTCCCCGAAGCTCGAGTAAGTTTCAGCATGCTGTATACTGGCATAAAAGATGACCCCCAACTTTTAAGAAGTTTTTCATGGGTTAAAAATTTGTCTCATGGGGCTGGAGCAGTGGCACGGAGTGGTAAAGTGTCTGCCTTGCCAGCGCTAGCCTAGGATGGATCACAGTTTGATCCCCTGGCATCCTATATGGTCCCCTAAGACAGGAGCGATTTCTGAGCGCATAGCCAGGAGTGACCCCTGAGTATCACTGGGTGTGCCCCAAAAATCAAAACAAAATAAAAAGTTGTCTTATACACCAGAAAATACAGTACTCTTGGCAGGCTCAGGAGACTATATGGGATGCCAGAGATTGAATTTGGATCGCCACATGCAATGCAAATGGCCCTACCTGTTGTGCTATCATTCCGGCCCCAACTGTGATTGTTTTAAATAGTGCAGTTAAATCATTGTGTCGGGTACTTCCCATGCCCTATTGGTTTACACCTGGCCTATTCATACTTCTTGCTTAAAATAAACAGCTGAGTTTTAACTTTAACTTTTAGGTTACATCTTATAGCAGCTGTTTCAAGTTTTTTTCTCTAAACAGGCAAACCGCTGTTTTCTTCTATTAAAAGCAAACATTATGTTATCATTATTCAGATGTCACAGTTTTCTTTATTAAAGCTAGGTTGAAATAGTGAAAAGTATCTCAATGTAATGTCACTTTCTACATGCATTTCTAATTTATGTGTTGGAATAACTTAACTGACTGATAATTTCTAGTTGATAGTTTTGACCAGAAATATTTTTTATCATTCTGAAAATCTTTTTAGACTATGATTCTGAAATGGAATGTCATTCTGAAACAAAATTAAGGAATGTGCTTCTTCTGAATTATTTTAGGCATAAATTATATACCAGGAGTATACCAGCCTGGCATTTATTTTTTTCCATCGGGCCATCTCAAAATAGAAGGGTATAGAATTCTTTGACAGACTGATAGCATATGCAAAGCTACTGACAAGTCAAAATTGTGATGGGTACAATTGAGACAGTATTGAGACAGGAGCCATATATGAATCATATTCAAGGCTGAAACATTAAATGTGAAAGTAAATAGTCAGTGTAGGAAGCAATATAATTATGTATTAAAAGGTGACTTTTTTTTAAAATATAGATGCCTTCCCATTAGTGCTGGGAGGGCAGACCATGCTAGGGACCACTGAACCTAGAGCTTTCATTCCAACCTCATTTATTTTTTAGAACAACTATCCCCACCACAACTTTTTATTCACCTTGTATACTGTGGCTAAAACATACTTTTCTTCTTCAAACAATCCAGATTATTTTTCTTATTTTTCTCATGAGATCTTTCATGAAAAAATGACTAGAGATATGTTTAAGAAGATAAATCACTGCACGAGTGCAGGAGATCATTACCTAGAAAGTTCTATCAATAGTATAACGGGAATTGGTTCCCATTTGAATTAAGTGATACACTTTGCTCTCTAGATGTAGCACAATTTTTGGAGAACAGTGACCTGCTTCCCACCAGTCACAGAAGCATAAATAGGAAGAAATTATGAAGACAGTATTTAGTACCATTGTCTATATATTAAAATTCCATTTAATTATTTAATTAATTTAATTGTCATAGATGTTAATTTACCTGTACTGTAGAAGTAGCATTTTCTAACTGTAACCTTTGAATCATGTTAGAGTAATTAAATATATATTTATATATACATACATACACACAAATGAAAAGAGAGACTGAACAGTAGCTAGGTGATATTCAAGTAATTCATTATTTTTCTGTTAAGTCTTTCTTCGTCATATGGTAGATGACATTCTTGGTCGAATTAACTTTTTAAAGATAAATTCAGGGCAAATAATAAACACAATGCTTATTATATTTGCTTCAGATGAATAGAAAATGAACGCAATGCATTTCTGAAATGTATACATACATTTTTCTTTATTAGTACTCTGCATTGTTTTAGAATTAAAAATAATGATTTTCTAGGAGGTTTCTTTGGAGTCTTTAATACTCATTTTGGTATTTTTAAGCTGTTCAATAGGTTTTAATGATCCATAATACAAAACTTGGTGTTCTCTGAATATTACTATATAAATTTATAGTTTTCCAGTTGAAATTGAAGAATTAATTTATTATTTATTTTATAATTAATTAATTAATATTGGTTTATTATTATTATTTTTGATTTATTATTATTATTTGTTTTTGGATTACATCTGGTGAGGCTTAATGTTTACTACTCCTGGCTTGATACCCAGGATTTACTCCTGACATTGCTCATGAGACTATATGGGATGCTGTTGATAAAATCCGAGGCTGCTATGTACAAAGCCCACTCCCCACTTTTCTATAGCCCTGTTTTATTTTTATAAATATAAAATGGAAAATGTCAAATACATAAATGGAATACAGACTTCTCCATGCTGTTTAGTAGATTAATATTTTAAATAAATTTTATATTTTTTCAAACCATTTTTTAATCTCAAGTCTACCCATGTTTCATCATCTTTATTTCTGACCTGATAAGACTAAGTATTTCATTATCCTATTTATTGGATTAGCAGGTGTGAGTACTCTTTAATTTTCTATCATGCTTTATTGACATGAAGCTGCCCATTGGCCAGTGAAACAATAAGCACCATCTTGGCAGAGGAATTACTTGGAATAGAAGTCAATCAATAACAGAATCTAAATAGTGAAGTCTCCATGGGCTTCTCTGCTGTATATCTTCATCATTATTAGAAAACAAAATCGCAGGCTGGAGCCGGAGTACAACAGCAGGGTGTTTGCCTTGCACGCTGCCAACCAGGGCTTGATCCTTGGCATCCCTTATGGTCCCTTGAGCCTGCCAGGGAGCTGAGCACAGACTCAGAAACAACCTCGGAGTACCATCAGCTATGGCACAAAAACAAAAGCACTCTCTCTAAGCTTTATATCCTTTCTTATTAGAGTTTGAAAGTGGATTTCTTTTTTCTGCTTTTGAACTCCAGAAATTTCATTGAAACATCTGAAAGAAAAACTTGATTGTTTGCTTGTAACTGCTGTGCTGAGGAGAGGTATTTTTTTTTTTGAGTTATTTCATACAGGCAGGGATGTATCTAAACAAGAACCCTTTCTCTGAATGTCTGAAATAAGGGTTTGTTCAGAGGTTTGCTTGGAAATTCTTTAACTTTGTCCTCTCTGTTCAACAGACCAGGAGCTTTCTCTTATTTCTATTTTAGAACTTTGTACTTTTTCTCATTTTAATAAAAGCTCTCAAAGTGAAAAGGCCTCTTGCATATGGTTTTAATACCCCTTTTTAATTCTTCCTTAATATTTATGGGAAATTTGACACCTGGGTACATATATAGTTTAATTTTTAATGTCATTTGACAAGAGAAATCTCACAATGAATATTGATATGCCTTTACTATCACTTTGTTTCATTTGATTTTATATAAACTATTTCATTATTAAAGTATAAAACATATTCAGCAAAATTCATATCTTAGCATGAATTTTAAAAGGGAAACAAAGAATTTTTTTTAAAAAATTCAACACATCTGTGTAACCATCACTAAAATGTTAAAAAGTGAAAAATTACCAGAATTTAAGACCCCTTAGATCCTTTTCTAGTCTCTTGTCACCCCTCAATAATAACCACTACTCTCCGACGAAAGACACAGGTTCTGAAGGATGTTGTGGTAGTATGTGAGTAGAGCATTTGTTTTGCAGGCAGACGACCTGGTTCAATTCCTGGCACCCCATATGTTTCCCCATTTCACCGCCAGGAGTGATTGCTGACAGAAGAGCCAGGAGTATCCATTGAATATTGTGAGGTGTAGTCCAAAACAACAACAACAAAAAAAACCAAAGTCATTCACAGGTTTTATCTGAGTTGAGTTTTATTGAAATGAAATAAAACATGATATATTTTTTGGCTTTTGGTATTTTGTATTTTTATTTTATATTGTTGCATATAATCTCATTTGTTCATCTTTATTACTTTGGGTTGTTTGATGTATGATACATTTCTTACTGAAACACTTTTATGTCCTTTGAACACGTTTCCATAGGTGTGTAAAATTTCTCATAAAAGTTTAGCCCTATTACTTTAGATTTTTTTATTTTGCTATAATTATTATATGTTATATTATATTATGTTATCAAAATTTAATGTATGATGCATTGCTCACTGAAACACTTTTGCTTGTGTCCTTCAAACCTATTTCCATATATGTGTAAATTTTTTTATGAATGTAATGTCTAGGAGATTGACAATGTATATGGTTCGCTTTAGCAAATACTATTTGACAAGTTGCAGAGTAATCAATGGCTTCATAAGCATTTAATATACATTGGTACAGGTTAATTTTTGCTATGCTGTCTGAACTCTTTTAATTTGATCTTGGACTAATCTTATCTAAAATTTCCTATCCCTTCTGAGCTTAATCCCCCAACTTTTCTGATTCATTTATTTACTTGTTCCTTCAAAAATTTTCTATGCTTTTAATGTACACCATATACTATAGATGAGACACAAAGCAAGTGGGTAATAAAACTAGCACTAAAGAGAATTATAATGAAGTAAGAAAATAATGAACATGTGTTGGTGTATTTTAAATAATTTTTAAGTCAAAAAAGTTATTTCAATAATAAAAGTTATTCCCTTAATCTATTAATTAAAAATTTAGTAAAATCATACAATAACTAGACAAATTATTTACATATCTTTAAATTTTTATAATGTATTCTTTAAATTAGTATTTAAGTTTAATATACCGAACATTTTAAAATCACTGACAAAGACATCATCCTGTCTTCTCACATTACTTAATAAAAGCGCCTTCTATTTTCATGAAGTATGTTGAATATAATTATTATAGTAATTCAATAAAAATACTCCAAAATTCTCATGAATTATATTTTGATCTTCTTTGTAGTGACTTTCAACATATATATACATATATATATATATATATATATATATATATATATATATATATTTGCCCTTGGGACAGAGGGATAATACAAAGTAGGGCATTTGGCTTACATGTGGCCAATCTGAGTTGATCTCCTGCAAACCATATGTTTACCAGAGACTGCAAGAATGATCTCAGAGTGCAGAGCTAGGAGTAAGCCTTCAGCACAGCTGGATGTGGCCTCCAAACTATATACATATACGGGGGAACTATATACATATACCTATAGAAAGATTGAAATAGAGAGAAGTTGTGCACTCACACGTATCCTCTGGGACTAACATATAAAGTTACCAGATTTACATTCTCATAAAAATTTTTGAGAAATGCAAGTTTTTCATTTTATTACATGAATAGGTAAAAGTAAAGGTCCTATTGCTTGTCCTTTGCTCCCAACTATGAGCCTGTAGTGAGCAGATCTCTGTTTCTACTTTATATTCTCTTCTGAATATAGAACTTATATAGTATATCATTATTTGGATATTATTCTAGATTTTGCATTAAACATATGCTGAAATGTTCTTCACCTTTATCTTTTAAATATAAAAGCATTTTTATTGCATATCCTACATAAGTGAATGCATTGCTTTGTATACTATTGCTACAAGAATTTTCAAAATGTTTCCAAGTTATCTCTTTCTCATCTGTACCCCCCCCCCATCTAAAGATCCCAAAGTCTAACTCTTTCCTACCTTCTAAGCATCCTGTATTCACCCTTTCATACCTTATCAACAATGTTTGGTGCTCTGGTACTCCTTGTCACTTTCAGGTTAATACTTGGCTGGCTGTAATCTCACTTTCTTTAATTTATTTATAAGAGCATTGCTAGAGAAATCTTTACAGATAATCATCTGAGTTTATTCTTTCAGTTTTCTAGTCTGGTATGCGAGATATTCCCTGCTAACCTTGCAGCCGAGTTCATCATTGTAAAGCTGTACTTTCAGTGATCCTATAGTAAGCTGCCTGTTCTTTAATCTCTTATATCCCAGGAATTTGCATACACTGTCTTCTTTACTTGCTATTTTGTTGGCACTGCTCATATGGATAAGTCTTCAACTTTTTAAACTAATTTCCTTTGGTAATTTTCCTATAATTCCTTAATTTCCCCTCAAATTAAGAACATTTCTGTGTAACATGATCAACTTCTATCTGAAATTCCATCTAAATTTGTTTTAGGTCATTGTATGATGTATAATGGGGCTTGTTACTGTCGTAGAAAGAATGATTGAATTCACTGATAGAGTAGGGGTTCTTAAAGTATAGTTTGCAGGCCACATATAGCCTGTTGAGGAGTCCTCTCCCTTTTTTTTTGTTTGTTTTTTGCTGCCGCTGCTTGTCCTGCTTAGCAGTGGACTCTTTCTGGGCCCACTGTGTGTGTGTGTGTGTGTGTGTGTGTGTGTGTGTGTGTGGTGTGTGTGATGTGTGTCACACTCTCCAACTTCCCTCCTCAAACTATGGCCTGTGGGCCACTATTGTTCATTGTTTATTGTTGTTTTGTTTTTGCACCACAGCTGTTGGTGCTCAGAGGCTACTCCTGGCTCTGTGTTCAGTAATAATTCCTGCAGACTCAGGGGGCTATATGAGATACAGGGGACTGAACCCGAGTCCTTCTGGGTTGTATACATGCAAGGCAAATGCCCTACCACTGTGCTATCACTCTGGCCCCTGTTAATAGTTTTTTTTTAACTAGAATAGCCTTCCAATGGTCAGAGGAATACTGAAATAACCCCTGCTAAAAAGTTTGAAGACCTCTGACTTAGAATCTTCTATTTTTTACACTTTATGAACTTTAAAAATCCCTAAATATGTTTTGTTCTCTTGCCAGGGTTAAAACTCATATGCTACATCTCAACCCACTCACACAGACATCTAGGTCTAAAATCCCATCTGTGCCTTTCTTCATCAGCTGGAAGCATTTAGTGTCTCCTTAAGTTTAAAATCTCTTGTGAGCTTTTTATTCCGGAGTATATTTTTTAAAAAAGAGATATTAAATATGTATCAGTTCCCGAGACATAAAATCATTTGTTGTTCTCTATGCAGAGAAATCCCTAACCTTATCGTAATACCGAACTGAATCTTGTTTGAAATGTTTAGAAATAGGTAACCCATGAATCTTCAAGCCCTTGATAATCAGTTAAAACCAAGTAAAACAACCACATACATCACCATGACCTTTCCTTTAGGACGGTGGTATTCATTAGTTTCCATTTTATTTATGTGCCAATGTATTTACTGCATTAAATTTATCCTTCTTAGTGTCCTTTAGGAGAAATGGTCTCACCACTTTAATTTCCTAAATTCTAAATTCTTAAAACCTAAACTCCGTAACCTTCCCTACTTTTCCTCCTCACAGCCATAATATGTGATGTTATCATGTTCACTGGACACATCTTCCTCGTAGACTTTACTGGCTTTCTATTTGGGTATTACTGCCTATTAAGGAGTCTGTAATTGCATTTAACAGATATTTTTTAAGACGCTTAGGCTCAGAAGCCAAAACCTACCTGAAAACTTGACATTCCAGTGTCTCTACAGCATTAAAGTTGCCCCAATTTAGAGTAGACACACGTAGCTACTATCAGAATACAAGAAAGTATATTTTATCTTCTTTATAATAATACTGTTCACAGGCTTTCACTTTTCAGAAACTAGCTAAAAGTTGATCCTACCATTCTAGACAGACAAATATATGTGTCCTTTCAAAAGAAATGATTGACTTTTTAATTTTCTGTAATATGTAGCAAATTTTCTCCAGGTCTTTTTTAGAATATTTTCCATTTATCATCACTCATCTAAGGAATCATGCTTCTCTTCTAAGCATTAAATTATAATCTGATAAACCACACTGAGATAAATGTTATATTTCTATTTAGTTATGTGGAATATGATATTTAAACAATGGACAAACTATGCTAAGCTTAACAAGTTGGGAGAAGAACACATTTTTGTTCTCTTTCTATAATTTCTACTATTTTTGAATGTTTTCAATTGGAATACACTATTAACTCAGTCCTGTGAAAGACTGGCAGAAGTACTATTATCTTCATTTTACATAGAGAAAAATAGCCAGTTCATAACACTAATGACAGAGCTGAAACTAGAACCAATGCCAGAAATACAATGGGAAAATCATAACCAGCCAAGATAACTACCAAGTGTCTTTTCTTGAGTAATTAGTGAGAATCAATAGTGGGTTGACAGCTACTTCTAACTGTCCTCCCTATGTCTTGTAGAGAAGTTAATCTCCCTCAAAGCCTCTATGAAATAGTAGACAGCCTTTATTTTCAGAAAGGAAGGAACTAAAAATAAAAGTGTACAGCCATTGATTAACTTCAAGCAACATTATCAAGTGGTAGAAGAGTCTTGGGGGGGGGAAAGTATGGAATTTGTAATTAGAGCACTTGAGTTTCTCCATTAAATAACTCTAGTTTAAAATGATGCTATTACTGTTTTTAAAGGATGTTGTGATGATCAATTAAATTCCATATAGGACATTTTATGAGCATTTTTTTATGAGCAGTAGGACACTATACAAATAAACCCTCTAATTCCTGTGCAGATAATAAGGGAAAAGTTTCCTGTGCAGAAAAAGCATAAAATAACTGTTAGGATCATGCCTTAGCAGTCACATCGACTTGGATGACACATCAAAAAATGCACCACCCCTGCCATTACTTGATTCAAGTAATTAGTCTTTCTAAATTGTAGTCTTTTCATCTTGAAAATGGGTACCATATATTTATGAGTTTTTATAAGTGTTCACTGGATATGATCAAGGTCCCATGAATTATTTTCCCCCAGTCTTTATTTGAAATTCACCATGGTTTCTTTTCATCATATTTTCTTCCTGTTCCAGAGTTGAACCCAGGTAATCTCAGTCAATTTAGTTTCTCATCCCTCCAGACTTCACTAGTTTGTGCCAGTTTATCAGTCACAAAGGCTTTTCTGTCCTTCACTCTGAGGTAGCATGTAGGATGATCTTCAGCTGGTTCCTTTTCTTATTTCTCCTTAGAATGGTGTCCTTTGGGAGTGAATGCCTTGGGGGTAATGTGCTCTACTTGTGACATGTATCCAAAGGTGATACTCATGATTTATGTGATATTACTAGAATGTTAAACTTTATCAGTCACTTGGGTAGAGCCCATCTGAGTGACTCATTGTGCCTTCTCCTTATTTATTTATCTGTTTATTTATTTTTGAATTTAATGTCTTTATTTAAGCACCATGATTAGACACATGTTTGTAGCTGGGTTTCAGTTATAAAAAAAGGACACCCCTTCTTCACTAGTGGAACCTTTCTACCACCAATGCTCCCCATTTCCCTCCATCCCACACCTGTATTTGAGACAGGCATTCTACTTCTCTCACTCACCAGCATTGTCATGATAGTTTTTAGTGTAGTTATTTCTCTAACTGAACTCACCACTCTTTGTGGTAAGCTTCATATCATGGGCCGGTCTTTCAGACCCTCATCTCTATGGTCTCTGGACATTATTACAATAATGTCTTTTATTTTCCCACAGATTCCACTCCACAGATGAGTGAGACTATTCTGTGACTATCTCTCTCCCTCTGACTCATTTCACTCAGCATAATAGTTTAAAGATGTAGGACTTTTCCTACTATATCTTTTCCTACTTTGTTTACATTGATTGCAATTGCCACCTCTGTAGAAATACCTTCTCTTACTACTCAAGCTGAAAGAGCATCCCCGTTAAGTCAATATTTGATATTTTATTTCCTCATGACATTTATCAGTATCTGAAATTTTCTTGTCTACTTTCTCCATTATTGTTCATAGTTTCTTCCCTCTTAAAGAAGTACATGAATTTTAAGATGACAAGGTCCCTGTCACGCTATTCACATTTGTGTACTAGGTTTCTAGCACAGGGCTAGCATATGGCGAAGTGCTCGATAATTCCTTGTTGAGTAAATGTCAAAGAAAGAAAGGCACAGGATTCATAGATTAGTATTTCCAAAATGAGTGGAAAATAGCTAAATTGTAGGAGTACAAATTAGTATTATTAACTCAATTGGTTTAGTTTTAATGAAAAGGTTAAATGCAATCATCAGCATCTGTAGAAATAGGTAATCAGCTTCCCTGTAATTCATCTCTCTTCGGATACATTTAATAAAGTGAATGCCAGCATATCTTTCTGATTTGTAATGATTTGACTGACAAATATAAGATCTTCTCAGTGTCTACACACAACATTGTGACCTTTATTTTTTAATTGGTTGAGTTTTCTTATTTTAGAGCTTTCGACTGTATTGGGGGGAGGATAAATAATTGATGCCCTTTATGTTAGTTTCTAATTGACATCTTAATATTTACTATACTCTTATTTATGTGATGAGAAAAATTAGACTGCTTTGTACAAGTCTTTCTCACATAACCCAGAGTAAGAAATCTCTCTCTTTATTTCTCTCTTCAGGATTTAAAATCTGCAAATCAGAGAGATGAGATTGCAGGAGCCCGGGCCTCACTGAAGGAAAACTCTCCCCTCTTGCATTCCATTTGTTCAGCTTGTTTGGAACATCGTGATGTTCCTTCTCTCAAAGCTAGTAAGGACACAGTTTGTGAAGAAATCCAGAATGCCCTCAATGTCATTTCCAATGCTTCACAGGGCATTCAGAATATGCCCACCCAGACAGAACCTCAGGCTGCAACCCTGGGAAGTGCCCTGGATGAGCTTGAGGTAAGTCAACTTAAGAGGAATCATTAGAATGGCATTGATCAAGCTTATCTTTAAATTTTCATGCAGAAGGTCATTGGTTCGAATCCCGGCATCCCATATGGTCCCCCGAGCCTGCCAGGAGCGATTTCTGACTGTGGAGCCAGGAGGAACCCCTGAGCACTGCCGGGTGTGACCCAAAAATTTTTTTAAAAAAAGTTTTAAATTAAAATTAATTTTAACCTTTTTTTAAATCAAGGTACTATGACATAAATTTACTAATGGTTGAGTTTCAGGCATGCACTATTCTAGCACCAGATTTACCACAAGTATCAGCTTCCCTCCATATGTGTCCCCAGGTTCTCTCCTACCCTTTTGTCTGACTCCTTGAGAGGCACATTTTATTTTATTTTATTTTAACAATATCTTTATTTAAACCCCGTGATTACAAACATGATTGTAGTTGGGTTTTATTCATAAAAAGAACACCCTCCTTCACCAGTGCAACATTCCCACCACCAATGTCTCACATCTCTCTCCTCCCCCATCCCCTGCCTGTATTCGACACAGGCATTTTACTTCTCTCACTCATTAACATTGTCATGATAGTTATTAGTAGAGTTATTTTTCTAACTGCACTCACCACTCTTAGTGGTGAACTTCATATGGTGAGGTGGTTCTTCCGGCATCTCTGTTGTCTCTGGAAATTATTACAATAATGTCTTTTATTTTTCTTAAAACACATAGATAAGTGAGACTATTCTCTCTCTCTCCCTCCCTCCCTCCCTCCCTCCCTCCCTCCCTCCCTCCCTCCCTCCCTCCCTCTCTCCCTCCCTTCCTCTCTCTCCCTCCCTCCCTCCCTCTCTCTCTCCCTCTGACTTATTTCACTGAGCATAGTAGTTAGCGTTCATGTCCACTCATGGATAAGAAAATTTCATGACTTCATCTCCCCTAAGAGTGACCCAGATAGTAGCCCCACTTAAAACCTCACTTCCCCTTGCCTTGTTAATCTTTATACTAGAGGTGAGATCATTTTGTATTTTGGACATTGTTATCCTTCTAAGTTACTTCATTTAACATAATGGCATCCAGTTTAATCCTAGTTGCAGTGTATAAGACTATACTGAGTGTATATGATAATATATTGAGTAGTATACTCTATTATGTGTATATACATGAGTCTTTTCATTCATCTATCACTGGACACATGGTCTGTTTCTTTCTATTGACTATTATAAATAGTGCTTCATTCAGCATACATATTCATATATATTTTCAAAGAATGTTTTGGTTTCCTTGTGATGGATGAAAATAATCGCAATGGTTGGGCCATATAGGAAATTCTATTTTTAACTTTTGAGAAGTTTCTGTTTTCTCTAGAGGATGCATCCATTTATATTCTAACCAACTGTGATTGTGTTGATGTGAAATGGTATCTCACTCTTGTTTTTATTTGGATTTCTCTGCTAATAAGTAATGAGGCTTCTAAGGTTTTTTTTTTCTCAGTTTAGTTATGACATCTGTAGGCAATACATAGAAATGTTTCAGAGGAAGAAAGTGTGTGTGTAGGCACATGTTTGAGTATAGGTTTGAGAAGATATCTCAGGCAAAGTTAGGAAGTTTTCTCTTCTTCAGGCTTTATGGAAGACTCATTTATTCTGAGCAAGTTCAGAGGGATTCCTAATGATAACTGAAATAGAAATCTAATACTGACTCAAAAACCTTAGAATTTGAGTTCTAGCCAAGGATAGGGATGTCCATAGCAAGTATAGAATATTTGAATTTTGAATGTATTCAAATATCTCCATATATGCATCTAAATTTCATATAGTTCAGTCATAAATAGTAGCTGAGGATGTCTATAATACATAAAGCTTATTGTGCGTTTATTCTTTTAACATGATTTTGCAAATTAAATGTAGGACTTTTGTCTTATCTAGTGGCAAAAAATCTAAAAAAAACGACCTTTTTTGTCTTACTTGAAAATATAATGGTATGAAATAATGTGATATGAATAAAATCTCCAATCGGACCAAGTCTCATTAAATGTGTAGAGTGTGCAAACGTTTCAAAGTGCTTACTCAACAACCACAATGCTGAAGCCTCATTAAATCTTTCATTTGGGCTCATGGCTGGTTGTGGATATGAAACCTATGATTTATTGGTGGTGAAAATAGAAGTTGAATTAGAATATCATACAGGCTAAATCGATTGATCTATTGGAAAGATTATTGTAAATTATAGGGTATTCTTTATGTATCTGTGACTCTATAGATGAGAATTGAGAAGTACTGAACTATAAATAAATCAAATATCAAAAATGTTTTTCAGTAGGAAACTTGCCAGGGAAAATAGAGACTGTGTTGTGGCTCAGTGGTAGACCACTGGATCTCCATGTGTGAGATGAAGGGTTTGACACCAGGCACTGCTCAAAATTAGAATAGAAAACTGCATTGAAACTGGAATTTCATTAAAATATTTTTCTTATAAGTATGGAAAATCATTTATAAGTGGTCTATTTGGAGCCAGAGAGATATTACAGGATTAGGGCACTTGCCTGGATGCTACCAACTTTAGTTTGATCTCTGGGAGTACATATAGTTCCCCAAACATTACCAGGTATGGCCCTGAGTACCACTGGGTGGGTCTAAAAATGCCCCAGAAGAAAAAAAAATTATCTTGATTATATTGTAATAAAGATGACAAGAAGTAGAACAGATGTAGTGTTTTCTCATAGTCAAAGAATTGTCATATACATTTATTTTAAAATATATTTATTTATATATTAACTATTATATCCTCAATACCTCAAACAATACATTAAGCCTAATTAGTGCTAGGTATATGTCAATGAGTAAATAAAGAAAAGAACCAGTAGAGGACTATTGCATGTCATAATGATGATAGAATGAAGAACATTTCTTTTTCTTTTTCTTTCTCTCTTCAACTAGTAGTATGTCTCTAGTTTAATAGCATTCAATTGAATTTATGTATACTGAAGGAAACCACTTGTAGTTATAGGTAGCTCTTAGATTTATTCTATGGTGAAAGCACGAAAAAGGGGGAAAAAAATCTCTCAGTAGCTTTACAGACAGCATCAGTTTAGGTTACTCTGAAATTACCAAGACACACTGCCTTTTTACTAAGAGCTATAAATTTGAAGAATTTAGTCTTTACAATCTTATATCTTCACAAGAAGGATAAAACAGTGTCTATTATCATATTAGCATTTTACAGGTAAAGAAAATTGGGAATCATTGTTCTTTAAAAACACTTGTTTTAGGTCTTTTTTTTTTTTTTCTGGCGCAAGACTTCTAATCAGAGTCCCATCCTTGCAGGACAGGCCCTCTTCTACATCCTTTCCCTTTCTAGGAACTTTCTTTGTTGGGGGCACACCCGGTGACACTCATGGGTTACTCCTGGCTATGCGCTCAGAAATCGCTCCTGGTTTGGGGGACCACATGGGTTTCTGGGGATCACCAAGGTATGTCCTAGGCTAGCGTGGGTAAGCCTTACCGCTTGTGCCACTGCTCCAGCCCCTCTAGGAACATTTTTTGTACAATATATGAAATGATTTGTCTTCTATAAACATAAAGAATTAGAACAAACATTCAAAATTTATGAATAATTTGGTAGATTAAAGAAATTTCACTGGGCTGATCAGATACAAAGAAATCACAAATTTAGATTAGCAAGTCAACCTCAGCCCTGTGACAGAAGATATAGAGACTTTCTTTATTATTTTTATTATTTTTGGGGGCCACATCCATTGACACTCAGGGGTTAATGACTCTGCACTGAGAAATCGCTCCTGGCAGGCAGGGGGAAGATATGGGAGGCTGAAAATCAAACTCAGGTATGTCTTGGGTCCTCTGTGTGCAAGGCAAACACCCTACTAATTTGCTACTGTGCTACCACTCAGGCCCTGAGACTTTCTTTTCTATGTGGCCTATAGCTTTAATTTGAAAAAAAAAAAAAAGTAAACTGAGGACAAAAGACAAAGCATTTTCTGTCAACTCAAAAATTATGAAGCTCAGTCCTAAATTTGATTACCTCATTGGATAAAAACGGAAGTCACTAGTCCTTATGATAAGACACAGTAGATAAATTTGAGCTATTTAATCTGAACTCTAGGTGCTCAGAAATAAAAACAATAAACATCTTGAAATATTTCTAATCATACATTGTGCTTATCTTTACTTTGAGTCAGAATTCTTATTATCTGTAGATGTTTTAAAACCCCAGATGACATCTAATTTAGAGTTATTTTTCCTTGGTGATATCTCCAAGTATCTTCCAAAAATATGATCAGATTTTCTCTGCATTTTATATTGAATCCACAGAAATTTATCAGACAGTTCTGAGCAAGATAAGTTCTCAGAAGACACACAAATAAGCAAGCCATCATGAAGGAAACTGCATAGAGGGCTGCAGAGTTCTGCAGACACTGTAGATATTAAAATTATAATATTCAGAATAAAAACCAGTTATCTTAATACACATTACTCCCTCACTTACCTACTAACATATGAAGGCTATGTTGGAGGAACAAAACTGTGAAATTGACCGGTCAGAACTATTGAAAATGAAAAACACAGTAATGAAAAATGTAATGGTTAGGCAAAATGAGAAATTAAGTAGAGAATTAATGATCTGAAAGTTATATTTGAAGTTCTTTGTAATGTACCACAGAGAGCCACAAGTTTTTTAAAAATATGGTTTTAGAAGTAATATAGATGGAGGATGATGTGGCAATTTTGAAAATAATCTAATATTCCAAATAGAGAAAATCATAAAAGAATAGTTTCTTAAAACTGATGGCATGGGGCCAGAGAGATAGCACAGTGGTGTTTGCCTTGCAAGCAGCCGATCCAGGACCTAAGGTGGTTGGTTCGAATCCTGGTGTCCCATATGGTCCTCCATGCCAGCCAGGAGCTATTTCTGAGCAGACAGCCAGGAGTAACCCCTGAGCACCGCCGGGTGTGGCCCAAAAATCAAAACAAACAAACAAACAAACAAACTGATGGGAGATTCCAATCTCTGTAGCTAAGATTACCAAAGTACGAAAATCTTATAAATAGCCTAAAATTCAAATTAACATTTGAACTTTTATTGCTACTGGCCAGTGGCTGGATTCCAATTCACCTTTATTTAGCAACTGATGGGGGTTGATCATTTGTTCCCTGGAATTTACATGTCTATTGGGCATTTCTCAAGATTCCTCATTCAGCTGTTGCAGAAAAATAAGCAGATCTTCAGATTTTCTTGGATTTAGTTGGACTATGCATTTGGTACCCTAATATCTTGTATGCTACCTTCTGTCTCTGGAAGCTGATGTGATCCAGCATTTTGTCTTCCATAGTCTCTGCAGATTTTACACAAAGCAACCATGGTAGGGTTTGTTTGTTTGATTTTGGTAGGGCAGTTGTCTTGGGGCCATAGCTGTCATGCTCAGGGCTTAATCTTGACCCTGCACCAAGGAGTCCTCGAAATGCATGAGGAATCATAAATGGCGCCAGGGATTGAATCCAGGTCAGCCACATGCTAGACAAATACTTTTTCTGCTCTCCTAGTTCCCAAGCCCCAACAATAATTCTTAGAGATTTTTAACAGTGTCATTTCATGACTCTTTCTCAGGAATTTTAATAAAGCTCATATAAAACTATTCACTACCACATCTTTTTTCCCCATTTCTTTTTCAGTCAAAATGTAATAAAGGTTTGAAAAACTCAGAATTTCCAGATAGGTAGATAGTTTGAAGTTTGAACCTTGTACAACAAAGGGAAATATTATATTTTGAAGAGATAAAATATCAGAACTTTCCACCAAGTTATGATACTAAGAAAATGTGTTTTTCAAAGACAAAGAAGAACAAATATTCTCAAAAACAAAAGTTTAATTTCATCATCATAATTAACGTAATTATAATTGATGATTTATAATTCATATATCAAAATTAAAACAATTAAAACTCACTGAATTTTTATGGCTGCACAATTAAAAATATATATTCAAACATCAACAACATTTTAACTGAAGTAGAAGAAAAATGAAGAGTTTTGCATGCAAAAAATATTATTAGTTAAACTGGACTTTACAAGCAATAAGTACAAAATTTTGTACTCTAAAAAACTGGAGGTGCTGGAGTGGTGGCACAGCAGTAGGGCATTTGCCTTGCATGCGGCTGACCCAGCACTGACTTTGGTTTGATCCCGATGTCCCATATGGTCCCCCAAACCAGAATTGATTTCTGAGCATAAAGCCAGGTGTAATCCCTGAGTGTCACCGGGTAGGCCCAAAAACCAACCAAAAAACCAAACTAAACCAAACCAAACTAAACAACAAACAAACAAAAAAAAAAACCTGGAGAAGAAAAGTAAAAGTTGAAGAGAAATTAAAGTGTACTTTCACAAAAATCATCCTTTACAAAAGAAGATAGCAAAAGAAAGTATAATTATAAAATATAAAACAATAGAAAATGGGGGCTGGTGAGGTGGCGCTAGAGGTAAGGTGTCTTCCTTGCAAGTGCTAGCCAAGGAAGGACAGAGGTTTGATTCCCCCCCCACCCCCCCGTCCCATATGGTCCTCCCAAGCCAAGGGCAATTTCTGAGTGCTTAGTCAGGAGTAACCCCTGAGCATCAAAAGGGTGTGGCCGAAAAACCAAAAAACAAAACAAAAACAATAGAAAATGGTATATTTCTAGTTGTAATTTATATATAAATGGTTTAATTTCTCTAATTAAAAGACAACAGTTGAATGAATTTTAAAAACATGATCTGTGTTTATATGAAACGTGAATTTAACAGCACACAGATTGAAAAATTTATAAAAGTAAATAGCAAATAAAGTAGGAGGATCCGAAAAATAGAATTTAAATAGAAATCAGTCTACAAAATGCTGGAAGGAAGCAGACAATGGCAGAGAGAGTGTCGCATTGTAACAATGCATGAACCCAGGTTTGATTCCTGGCACCTCATATGATCCCCTGAGCATCATGGGAGTGATTCCTTGTCACACAGCCAGGAGTAAGCCCTGAGCAATGCTTGATATGCCCCAACACCCAAAGATAACCAAACATATATATATATATATATATATATATATATATATATATATATATATATATATATATATATATATATGAATGTTTATTGTCTAGTTCATTGCTTGCCTATGGAAATGAAATGTACTATTTTTGTTTCCATCTTTACCTTCCCACCCCACCAGAAATATTTTAATATTATTATTTATTTATTTTTATATTACTATTTTTGTGTATTTTTCCAGAGGTTATACAATTTGTTGATATAACTGAAGTATAAGTTCTCATAAATTTATTTTTGTTTTTTTCTTTGGGGGCACCCTTTGGGGCTCAGGAGTTACTTCTGGCTCTGTGCTCAGAAATTGCTCCTGGCTCAGGGGACCATATGGGGCTCCAGGGATTGAACCTATGTCAGCGCGTGCAAGGCAAACACTCTACCACAGTGCTATATCTCCAGCTCCATTTCTCATAAATTTTTAAAATAAATTCCATAATGTATACTGTTTCTTTTAATTTAGCGTGAAACAATCAAGGAAGACATTAGAATCAACAATCATTAGAAGAACAATTGATCTGATCTAGTCTTTTAGGATGGGGTAAATTGTGGTTAAAAAAAATTGGAATGATTATGCAGTCTCTAAAAGAGATATGTTTTATACATTGAAAAACATAAATATTTAAAATTTGATAGTCAGAAAGGGATTCTTTCCTATAACTTAATAGCAAAGAAATTTGTAGGGTCAGAAAAATCCCAACCTCAAACATTTTATAGATGAATAGTAGAATGAAATTGAAGTTAATCTTGCTTTGGCCTGTCATTTTAATATGATTGATCAGTAAATCAATGTAATTTTGTTTAGTTCAGTAACTAATAAATTCAACTGTTTAAGTATCTTTGGTAGGATACGGGTGTGGAATAGGGCCACACCAATGATAGTTAAAGCTTTTCCTGACTGCCCAGGAGTACAAGACAAGTATCTTCAGCCTCTTGCTCACATTCAACTTTTTCTTATTAACGGTAGTTAAGATATTTCATAGCACATTGTTGGAAGAAAGGTAAATTTGAGGACTAAGAGATTTGCCTAAATTTTTTTAGAGGGAAGTCACATTCCTAAATTCACATTTTCTATTAAATAGGAGGCTAATAACTGCTCCTTTTCTATACTAACAAAAGTGTAATTTCTAAGCTATGATCCTAAATACTGTACAATAGTTTACCATGAGAGAATAAACCAATCCAACCTCCAGTATCGACCTCCCTCCACCAATGAATCCAAAATGCATCCTGTACCACCATCGTTTGCCCTCTGGCTTGCCAGTGGAACAGGCCCATTTAAAGCATCTCCCTGATGTTTTATCTCTGGCCCTGGAGGGCTGGGAGGCCCTGTTCCAGATACTGCCTCCCCCATTGTTTTTTGTTGTCCGTTTAAGGGGGCATGTCCAGGTCCAATCCCAAGGACATGTCCAGTTCCATTACCATTAACATTATATATCAAGACTATTGAGATATATAAATTTATATATATAAACATATATATTAAATTTAGCAGTGGATTAACCATTTACATATTTTATTTTCCCATTTTCATCTATTTGGAGGAATACAAGAAGCAGCAATCATAATTTAAAACCTCATTAAATTTCATGTAGAGTACAATTTTAAAGCTACTTTCTGAGAAAGGAACAAACATTCTTTGTCAATTCTAAACAGATAGCTCTTGTTGAAGATATTATTGATGGCAAAGAACTGTTGCTTACATTAATTTTTATAAGAATGATTAATATTTAAAAGAAATAGCAAAAATGTCCAATGTTTGTTTCTGTGAATCTGGGACTCTCTCTTGGTGAACATAAAACCTGTGCATTTGCATGGTTAGAAGGGTTTTATGCTTGCTTCAATTATGTGAGTCATCATCCTGAAATTCTGAATATATTTTAAACAAGATTCTGTGTGTTTTCTCTTTGCTTTGAGCCCCACACATTATGTGACTGGTCTTGCCTAAATCCTTTGACTATTTTCAGAGTGACTCTCATTCTACTTATTTCCTTTCTCTTGATCCCAGCTCAATTTTAACATGTGAAATTCAAAATAGAATTTCAATTAAATTGAATTTTTCTAACTTCAGTTGATTATTGCTCTCTATGTAGCTTGACTTACGGCAAGTTATATGTTCAGAAAATCTCAGCTTTGTTAGCTATAAATGACCACTTGAGGTTAAATGAATAATTTAGCTTACAGAATTCAAAAGAGCAAAGATCTGAAGCTCTAGAATAAAGAGAAAATGAAAAGCAATGAATAGACATGAAGTGTCTGCCAACACTCTCTGGCTCTTGTCCAAGCCTACTGTAAGCCAATCAACTGGCATATGTCATATTCTGCAGATGGAAAAGCAGTCTGTGCAAATGTATACAGTGAAGGCACAAGATTCTGTATATAGCTGCCCATCACTGTATGCAGCCTTCCATGACTTTTGAAGATGGTGTATTCTTTTTGATAGGAGGGGAGGTCAATTAAATATCTTGTTTGTTTAGTACTCCACTCTCTCTGCTAGACATAGTAATGGCCTCAGTGCCTTAATATGAATCTGATTATAAGTTTTTTCCATTACCATCATAGTCACATGACTAATAAGCTACACATATATTATATGACTACAAGCTTACTGAACATAAGGGATTTTAGAGATAGAGTAAGAATTATGATGATCAATGAGTCAGTATAATAAATAGATATAGCCAACCAGTGAGTGACCTAGAGACTGAGAGCATTGGTTGAAGTTAGTTGACCTCTTCATGAGGAAAGCATGGCTTATTTCAGATTTTTATTTACTGATTTTTATCATAGTATCACTTTACCTCTAGCCAATCAGTGTCTTTACAATCACCCATGTTTAGATGGAGACTCACATTCTGTGCTTTTGAAACCCTATAACCAACCTAGAATCCTTGCTATCAAAGAATTTTGTCCCTTCTTAGGAAAGCATCAAAAACTAATCCTTTAAATTGGAAGGTTGGATGCTTTACTTTCCCTTTTTCTTACCATATCCATTTGGTTCATATAAATTCTGAGGATACTTTATAGTTTCCACATACTTTTTTCTTACCAGCTCAACAAATATGGAAATAGCTTGGGAAGATCCCCACAAATCCTGTTCATACTTGGGTAAATTCCTTTTTATTTGTACCTGATACTTTTATTCCATCCAAGGATACTATTTGTAAGCATTTATTTTTGCCTTTATACTTACTTTTTACTTCGTGAAGAAAGGTAGAGAAATGGTAAATAAAATAAATCATAATAACATAACATAACAGTATAAATCATAATAAGCATGCTATCTATATACTAGGTAGCATATAAATATGCTATAAAATTATAATTTTATTTGACAGGCATAATTATAAACTAGTTAGAGTTTTCTGGTTAAAAAACGTCAGAAATAGAGTTCAGCATAAAATTTTTCTTCATGGTGTTATGTACTGCTTAAATTTAAAGTGTGTAAAATATATATGTAGTTAAATTTAAGGTGTAGATATACTACAAATCATATAATATATTTATCTGTATACTATATTGTGTGTTTATACATATGTATATGTATATGTGTATATACATATATATGCTCTGGATCCATATTTTGTTGTCTCAGGGATTATTCCTGTCATCTTTGATATACTACAAATATATACTACAATATACTACAATATACAAATGTATATGTATATGTGTATATACATGTATATGCTCTGGATCCATACTTTGTTGTCTCAGGGATTATTCCTACCATCTTTGGTAGATTATGTGTAAAGCAAGCTCTCTACCTAATTATTTTTGTTGTTTTGGGGCCATACTTGGCCACCATGGATAATTTCTTTCTGTTTGCTCAGGAATCACTCTCAGAAGGCTCAGGATATTCAGTGCTGAGGATTGAACCCTGGTCAGTTGGGTGTAGGACAAGCACCCTGCCTACTGTACTATCTATTTGGACCTTCTCAGGCTCAATTTTAAAGTATATATTTATGTTTTTTATATCAAATAATACTTTAAAATATATAATTGAAATGTGATTACTATGTGGTCATATTTTAATAAATAAATAAATAAATGTATTTAAAATTAATTAATTAATTAATTAAATTTTTTGTTTGTTTTTGGGTCACACCCGGGAGCACTCAGGGGTTACTCCTGGCTCTATGCACAGAAATCGCTCCTGGCAGGCTTGGGGGACCATATGGGATGCTGGGATTTGAACCAATGACCTTCTGCATGAAAGGCAAACTCCTTACCTCCATACCATCTCTCTGGCCCCTAATTAATTTAAAATAAATAAATATATAAATAAATAATTGACATAGTTGATCATAATACATTGGTTTCCAGGTAAGTAGGAGTGAAATTATTAAAATAAAAAAAGAAAAGAAAAAAAAGAAGAAAAAAAGAGTACAGCAACCAGAAAAGTTGTGAAAATCTATTGTATCTTGCAATGAGGTCATTAAGTCATTGTCAGAAGGTTTAGTTAGCTCTTGCTGCTAGTTGATCATTCTGTTACTTCTATGGTTTTGAACATTAGGTGACTTCAGATACACAGTGGTGTCTAAATTGGTGTGCTCCTGTGAGGATGACAGTATTAAAAAAGTTGGAGTTTGTCATTCAATCCAGAAATTCCCAGAATTATTGCTGATAATTGAATTTTATGTGGGGCATGCTTCAGCTGCCAATGCTTCTGGAAGTATGAGAAGGTGGTGGTGGTGGTGGTGGTCGGGAAGATGCTTGTACTCATTCCAAAAAAGTCCTGGTGATGTCAGACAAATATGGCATACCTGGAGTTTTGGTCAGATTAGTGTCTCTGTATAGAGTTGTAGAGGATTGGTGAAGCTGGGCCATTGGTCAAGGGATGATTGTGGGTGATGGGTGCAGCTGGCGTGGCGTTGGGAGGGCAGAAACTTGGCTTGCCCTTTCACCTCAAGATTGCCAGCTTTTAGGTGTGTGGCTGATAATAAAAAAATAATAATCAAAAAAATTTGATGGCTTGTTGTACATCTCTTTTGAGAACAAAGTGAGTTCATGGAGCTGGCTGAATGCAGTCATAACGATTCTTATATTCCTTTAAGATTATTTTTTATGATCAGCATCCTGTTTAACAAAGCTATATTATATTTTAATATTTACAAAAGACTTTTTATACCCAAATTTTATTAAAATAATTAAAAACTGATTAATAAAAATCATTACCCTTTAAAAATCTTTTCTGGTAGTGAAAGCTTATTTGTCTATTTTCTTTTTTGGTCTGACATGTCAGTATTATTTGTAATCATTTCCTGATCAATTAAATTACTTACTGCCTCATTAAATGAAAGAGATTATTAGTTTCATTTCCTGCCAATGTACATGAAAATAAAGAAAAAGAGAATTATCTTTCTATTACACTTAAAGTATTTATTTCTAATGAGTTATCAGGAGGAAAAACTGACAAAACAACTCTATGACTAACTAAAGTTTAAATATTCTTTTTCTTTCAAAGTACAAAAGCATTTCCAAATGCTTTTTTCCCAAAGCTATTTTTCTATTTAGGAAGTAGACTTTTCTTTTTTTCTCTTTTTTAAAAATATTTTTTATTTAAACACCTTGGTTACAAACATGATTGTGGTTGGATTTCAGTCATATCAGATGACACATCCCCATCACCAGTGCAACATTCCCATCACCAATGACCCAAATAGCCCTTCTCCCCTCCCCACCCCTACCTGTACTCTAGACAGGCTTTCCACTTCTCATATATTCTTATTGTTAGAATAGTTCGCAATGTGGTTATTCTCTAACTAAACTCATCACTCTTTGTGATGAGATTCATGAGGTCTGCTGTAACGTCTAGCCCTCCTCTCTTTTGTCTCTGAAAATAGTTGAGAAATGTCTTTAATTTTTCTTAACACCCATAGATGAGTGAGACCATTCTCTGTCTTTCTCTTTCTCTCTGACTTATTTCACTCAGCATAATAGATTCCATGTACACTCATGTATAGGTAAATTTCATGACTTCATCTCTTCTGACAGCTGCATAATATTCCATTGTGTATATGTACCACAGTTTCTTTAGCCATTCGTCTGTTGAAGGGCATCTTTGTTGTTTCCAGAGTCTTGCTATGGTAAATAGTGCTGCAATAAATATAGCTGTAAGAAAGGGGTTTTTGTTTTGTATTTTTGTGTTCCTAGGGTATATTCCTAGGAGTGGTATTGCTGAATCATATGGGAGCTCGATTTCCAGTTTTTGGAGGAATCTCCATTTTGCTCTCCAGAAAGGTGGAATTAGTCGGCATGCCCACCAGCAGTGGATAAGAGTTCCTATCTCACCGCATCCCCACCAACACTGCTTTTCTCATTCTTTGTGATGTGTGCCAGTCTCTGTGGTGTGAGGTGGTACCTCATAGTTGTTTTGATTTGCACCTCCCTGATGATTAGTGATGTGGAACATTTTTTCATGTGCCTTTTGGCCATTTGTATTTCTTCTTTATCAAAGTGTCTGGTCCATTTCTTCTCCCCATTTTTTGATGGGATTAGATATTTTTTTCTTGTAGAGTTCTGTCAGTGCCCTGTATATTTTGGATATTAGCCCCTTATCTGATGAGTATTGGGTGAATAGATTCTCCCAATCAGTGGGTGGCTCTTGTATCCTGGGCACTATTTCCTTCGATGTTAATATATTCCCATCTGTTAATCTCTGCTTTCACTTGCTTGGAGAGTGCATTTTCCTCCTTGAAGATGCCTTTAGTCTCAATGTCATAGGAGTTATAGGAGTAGGAGTGTTATACCTACATGTTGTTCTATATACCTTATGGGTTCAGGTCTGATACCAAGGTCTTTAATCCATTTGGATTTTACCTTCGTACATGATGTTAGCTGGGGGTCTAAGTTTGCTTTTTTGCAAGTGGCTAGCCAGTTGTGCCAACACCACTTGTTGAAGGGGCTTTCTTTGTTCCATTTAGGACTTCTTGCTCCTTTATCAAAGATTAGATGATTGATTGTCTGGGGAGCATTCTCTGAGTACTCAAGTCTATTCCACTGATCTGAGGGTCTGCTTTATTTTAATACCAAGCTGTTTTGATAGCTATTGCTTTGTAATACAGTTTAAAGTTGGGGAACATAATGCCTCTCATATTCTTTTTCCCAATAATTGCTTTGGCTATTTGAGGGTGTTTATTGTTCCAAATAAATTTTCAAAGTGACTGATCCACTTCTTTGAAGAATGTCATGGGTATCTTTAGAAGGGTTGCATTAAATCTGTACAATGCTGTGGAGAGTATTGCCATTTTAATGATGTTAATCCTGCCAATCCATGAGCAGGGTATGCGTTTCCATTTCCATGTGTCCTCTTTAATTTCTTGCAGCAGAGTTCAATCAGTCAACCACATTTACTATAGACTTAGGCACCAATGGTGGATATATGTTTTTGGGTTATTTTTCCAGGGAAATGATGATAGTGAAGGGATATGTTCCTTTTCTGTAGGCTTCGTAGGAGTCATCTTTAAGCTAATAAAAACTCAACTAAGAGGATTAAACAAATCAATAACATTAATAGAAAAGCAATTTTGAATTTTCCACATGTATGATTTTCCAGTATAGTGGTTACTTTTTACATGTAGCTGTATGAATTGAAAATTAGAGCCACTGGTATGCTACAGATGTTAAAGCACTTACTTGCCTTGCACACAATCAACTTGAGTCTAATCCCAGACACCACATTGGTTGTTGGAACAGTGCCAGGAATGACTGTTCAGCAGAGAACCAGAAATAAGCCTCAAACACTGCTGGGCTTGATCTCAAAGCAAAAATTAAGTATATCACTGAGAAATAAAATAAAATTTTCAGTTCCTTATTTCCAATAGTCACATTTTCATTGTATAATGGTTACACGAAACAAGTAGCTACTCTATTATACACTAGAAATACAGTAAATCTTTACAGAAATTACTTTTGGAGAACATCCTAAATAATATTTTGGCAGTAATATGTTTGTTCCCAATTTTTTTAGAAGAGTTTTTTTGTGGAAAATTCAATGTGTATTTTTTAGTTGCTCTTTTAGGTTAATTAATTAAGTATTGATTTTCAAACATACTAGAGAAAATTTTTGGATTTAACATTCAGCTAACTAGAAAAATCCTTAGGAATATCCAAGCTTATTTTTATTTTGCTATATATTTATCTCTAGGAAAATCACAGAGTCTTAACTCTAAATTCTAAGAATATCAGTTGGTTCTAACTTCAAAATATCTGGAAAATAAATGCAAAATTTTAAATAGTGTTATAGAGGACACGAGAAAGGAATTAGAAGTCATATCAACAACTAAAGGATGCTTGATACCAACTATCATCCAAAATTTTCAAGGAATTTTAGGGCAAAAACAACTTGAATGTTTTATAGTTATTACATATAATGGCTACACATTCACCCCCCCCCTTTTTTAGAGCTCTAATATGCCCATTTCAGCCACGAATCTAGGGCTTGCACTTAACCTGCTATTTTTCACAGAGGACATAGTAGAGCTAGAAATGGATGGTAAAATCAAATAGAAATGGAGTAAAAAGATGGTTCCTTATTTTTTCCAGTTGGCCTCTATGTACTTTTTTCTCACCTTTGTTGATGAGTTACTTTCTGAGAAAAATACCACAAACATAACAACTGGTATAAGTAGGGATTACTCACATGTTTTTAAATTTTACGTAGATGGATTTGATTAGGTTTGTAATCTATTACTTTAGTGAGCAGACAAGATAAAATACACATGAAATTATAAAGACAATTAAGGATAACTGCCACTGTAAAATATTAATACACATAACAATAGTGGAAGAATTATTGTTTGTAGAATAATCTTTATCTCTAGGTTTATTGTTGATGGAATAAAGATAATTGTCATTTATATATTTTTCAGGAAGATTTTACACATGTTTTCAAAAAAGACTATGAATAGCCATTAAAATCATATAAAATATTTCTAAATACAAAATAAGTAGCAAAGTTTAAACTGCTCCTTCATTAAAATTTATTGTCTCAATCAACAATATTCTGTTCAGAATATATAACAATATTCAAAGTTATATTTGCTATTGCAACAAAGTAAACAACTTTTTTGACATGCTTATGACTCAGAGGTTTTGAAAATATGAGAATATTTGATATTTTTATATAGCTGGCTTAAAAGCTGGAATAATTTATGTTGTATTTTTTGCATGGATTTAATTTCAGATTCTGAAAATAATATGCGTAGGACTACTATTTAGTTTAATGAATTATATTACTGAAATTTTGTTGAGGCAAAATATGCAATTTTTTGAATATATAAATGTTCTATACTCATAATTAGAGAACATATTTAAGTACACTTACACTTAGTTCAGGTTATAAAATTGAATATATTTCGAACATATTTTACTTCTGAAAAGTTAAATACCAGAATATGAATTATGTATATTTTATTTAATAATACAAATATGTTGTTAACTGCATAAGTTTCATTATTTACTAAAGTAGTGTAAAAAATGTGTCATCATCTTGCTAATTTAGTTTATGCTCAAATTTTTTCTTCTACTTTTTCACTTCTAACTGTTCCATTTTTTAAGTAGAGATGCCTTAAAATAAGGAATATATTAAAGAAAAGCCTGTGTGTTCTCTCAATAGCATTTTTGGGGTAATCACAAGGAGAAATTTTATTACATTCTTTTCACTCTGAAGATTGATAATATAGTTGCTTGAGAAACATTATTTATGCTACACAGTTATTATTTCTGCTTCTCCCAACTTCATCGCATGTGTTTTTGTGAAGAATGCTGGTACCTTGATATAATCAAAGGTACATCTCTTTTGATAGCAATTTCACTTTGGAGAATAGGTGTAAGATTTTTAGCTGTTTTGAATATAAATTGGATCAATTTCCGGCAAAGAATATAGAGTGTGTCAATGATGAATAGGCTTTATTACATCTTGTGTATTAAAATGCAAGAAAACTTTGTTCAGTCCTATACTGATACTGTTTTAGCTTGTCTAAGACTTATTACAAGTTACTATATATCCCGGTAAGGCATGGAAAATCCTTCCCAGAATGTGAAGTGTATCGAATAGTTAATTAATAGTTGTGAAATGAGTGACATGAAACACATTTATGAAATATATAGAATATTCTGTTTTGAGAAGTTTAGTTGTCATTGTAGTACTCTGTGGCTCTGTTTCTCAGGATAGTATACATAAAGGGAAATAGAGTGCTAGCAAGTAAACCATGAGATGAGATATACTCACTCTCTGTGTAAATACATTATAAAACTACATGAATAAATTCCCGTGAGATAGGTATAGGTTTTATTTTTTCCACTCTCGAGGGGAAAATAAAAACTAAGGCAATAAATCACTTTCTCAACTCAACTAGAGAGGCAAAAATTATACTTGGGTTTTCTAATGCTAAAACTCTTAAAACAAGAAAATTTCTAATACTCAATCTCAATATAAAAATACAATATCTTGTATTTGGAAAATAATGAAAAAATTTCTGGTATAGCTTAAAAATAATTAGTTAATTATTGCCTTAAACTTAAAATATAAAAAGAAAGCAGAGAAATAGTACAGGAGGCAAGTTGTTTGTCTGAATATGGCCAATGCCAGTTAATTCCAGGCACAGCAATAGTTCTCCAAGACATCTCAGGATTTCTTATGAGCATTAAGCCTGAAGTAGCTAATGAACAATCCATAGTGTGCCCCCAAACCCCTAACAAATAAAAATAAAATGTCCCTTCCTCATACCTATATTCATAGCAGCACTATTTACAGTAACCTTGGAAACAACCAAGGTGCCCCTCAACAAAGGAATGGCTAAAGAAACTGTGATACATACACACAATGAAATATTATGCAGCTGTCAGGAGAGATGAAGTCATGAAATTTTCCTGTACATAGATGGACATGGATTCTATTATGCTAAGTGAAATAAGTCAGAGGGAGAGAGAGAGACGCAGAATAGTCTCACTCATCTATGGGTTTTAAGAAAAATTAAGGACATTATTGTAATAATGCCCACAGGCAATAGAGATGATGGCTGAAAGGACCAGCTCATGATATGAAGGAAGCTCATCACAAAGAGTGGTGAGTGCATTTAGAGAAATAACTATACTGACAACTATCATAACAATGTTAATGAGTAAGAGAGTAGAATGCCTATCTTGAATACAGGCAAGGGTGGGGAGGAGAAAGGGTGGCATTGGTGGTGGGAATGTTGCACTGGTGAAGGGGAGGTTGTTCTTTATATGATTGAAACCCATCTATAATCATGTCTGTAATCCAGGTGCTTAAATAAAAATAAAAATAAAATGTAATGTAAAATATTTAATTTGTACATATCATATACACTACAATCTTTCTGACTTGTTTTGTAAAAATATACCTCATGTTTTATCCTCAAAAAATATAAAGCCTTGATCTAAATCTTCTTTAAAGTTATAATTTATTTCTGTGTTCCTCATGACCACAGAGTTTTTGTTCACCATAACTTATATAGACTGAAATAACCCTAATATTATATGTCTGTTCCTAAAAGACAGGTTTTAGAACACAAAAGAAAAATGGTCAGCAATTCTGACTCAAATCACAACTATCACGTTAAGGAATTGAAGGCATTTAAGTAATTCTATGTATTATGATTTGGGTGTTATCATTACTCTCTGTTTATGAATAAAATATGCCATTTATATTTTAAAATATCAATGAGTGTGCCAATAATTTTACAATTTGATCTTAACCATTCTTTGACAGGGTTTAGTTCCTCTATTCCTATTTTACAAATAAATGAAGTATCTATTCTAGCTATGTGTATAGTTTTGCATATATATATACATATATATATATATATATATATTACTGATACTTTTTTGTTCCTTAAAGTCAGGATTCTGTGTCCTTTTTAAGTTCAGAGGGTTGATTTTCTTTTATTTTAGGAGTAAAACCTCTTATCTTTGCCTTGTTTTTGGTTTCCAAAATTATGCCACTTGCTCTGGTTATTATCTAGTTGTTTTCACATTATTATAATCCTGATGTTTATGCAATGAACTAAGATAAAATCTGAAGAAAACCACCTCCAAACTTTCACCTCCATTTTCTTTTTTATTCTTTTAAAATTAAATTTCTTTAGACACTATGGTTGACAGAATTATTTCACAATACAGTTATTTTTCTGGCATTCAATATACCAATCCCAGTCCCACTACCAATATAAAATGCATCCACTCTGGTCATCACTTTCCCAATTTTTCTAAAGTCTTCCTCTTGGAAGGTATGGACAGCTTATCATTAAATGGTAATAGAATTATAGAAAAAGAGTCCATTAAAAGAAAATTTGTGAACATTGCCATATCTGATGTCTTTTTCTGAAGGTCTACTAAGTTGTATATTGCCAGGTGAGTGTTTTGTTGTTGATTCTGTTTGTGGATGTTATGTGGCTTCTACAATAATTTCACATCAAATATGATGTATTCCTACTGGGAAATCAATATTAGAATTATGTGGGTCTCCACAAATTTGAGGTTCTGTGAAGCTGGACTGATAAGCTCAGATAGTGACATCATGATTTAATTTTGGACATTGGTGATGGGAATGTTGCACTGGTGATGGGTGGTGTTCTTTACATGACTGAAACCCAAATCCAATCATGTATGTAATAAAGTTGGTTCAATAAGAAAAAAGGTGGGGGCCTCTGAAAGGCCCTAATGAGATCAGCTGCAAGGCCTGTATGTCTATGCGTTTATCCTACTCGTTGGGTCTCTCTTCTGAGAGTTAGATGAGTCCTTGGTGTTGGCTGCTTGCTCAGACATGGTGGAAAATTCTGAATTATAGGCATGGCTACCAGGGACTTCTGGAGTACAGAGTCTCAGTGGTGGGGGATTGGTGGGAGGGATGTCTGGCCAAGTGTCCTTGAAGATGTTAACCACTAACGCAGCATATCTGGAGTGTTTGGTGGCTAGGAGTCTCTCAATTCCATTTTATGTGCAAATCCTTTTCCCCTGATAATCCTGTGGATTCCTTGGAGTGTACATACTTGCTTTACCCTAAACTAATCCAAGAGAAGGAGTCACATGGGTAAAGTCTGCATTTCCTATCTTTGTCAGTGTGACTGCTCTCTGATTTATTTATTTATTTATTTATTTATTTATTTATTTATTTATTTATTTATTTTTGGTTTTTGGGTCACACCTGGCAATGCTTAGGGGCTACTCCTGGCTCTATGCTCAGAAATTGCTCCTGGCAGGCTCGGGACCATATGGGATTTGAACCATTGTCCTTCTGCATGCATGGCCTTACCTCCATGCTATCTCACCGGCCCCTGATTTATTAATTTTTAGAATCTCTCCTTTGTATTTCTAGGCATTCACGAATATTGTCTCTTAGGATGACTGTTTCTGAGATGGTATGAGAAGTTTATACTCTAATTTCATCACCTTGCGGAAGTCTAGATATCAACTTCCTTTAAAATCATGAACCAATTCAGCAGTATTTTATAGCCTATTTTATATTATTTTTAATATACTATTTTAAAGCCTATTAAAGTATTACAAATATATTTTTAATTGTTTTTCTTTTAAGAAAATAAAAAGATTTTTGCTTTGCCCTAGAAATTGAACCCAGAGCCTTGTACATGTAAAACACAGCCTGAATTCTTCCAGTTTGCCTTTGTATTGATCAAAGTGAAACTTTTTATAGGATATGTATAAAAGGTTGGAAGTTTTAAACAACATTAAGCGATCTGCACTTGAGTATCAGATCTGGTCAAAGAGGTAGTAATTTGAGTTTAGAGGAGCTCAAGAATTTGAAGTCTTAAAGGTTAAGTAGGTCAGACTCCAAAAGCTAGAGTAATTTGAGGCATGGCACTGTAGAATATAAAAACTAGAGTGAACTTAATCCATAAATAGAGACTATTTACTGACTGGAAACCACAGCCAGAAACCTAATATTGCTAATTTCTTCTTGCAATACTTACGAGTAAAAAGATTCAAAATTTAATCAACTTTCTATCATAATGCTCGAGCTAAGTTAGCTTTTCCTATCACATCTTCTAATTGCATTTGAATAATCAGAGTAATTCTGTTGCTCTTAGTGTTTATTCTTGATGATGATACCACTTTAGAGGGACATTTAAAAAAGGCTTTAATTGGTTTAATTGTTGTTATGAAACATTGGAGTGGAATGTTTATACTAATTTAGTGATCGAAGGAAGATATGACAAAAATAGTAAATAAATAAGAAGGTAGTCATAAATTATAGGCTAATGGTCAAAGATTATTTCTCTAAAATATTATATAAAGAAATTAAAATGTTAAAAAATTAAATGTATTATTACAACACAGTGATATACCAAGTTTTTCATAATACATGTGTTTCAGGCACTAAATGTTCAAACACCAACTCCACCACTAGTGTGATTTTTCCTTCACCAGCATCTTCAGTTTTCCACCCACCACCATAACTTGCCTCCCTATAGGCACAAAAATTTTACTTGGTACTGTTTGTTACAAAACAAAGGCAAATGGAACTTATCAAACTTAGATCAACAAGGGTCAATTTAAAATCATTGTTATATCTCACCATGGCGTTACTGAAGTCAGTGTCTAAGGATTTACTGGGCTACAGTTGGTGCTAGTTGAATCTTCTCTGTTACTGGTTAAACTCACTGAGTTTGGCAGATTATTTAGTATCTTTCTATCTATGTGACTATTTTAGTACTACATTTTCTTTTTCTCCAAATATTTTTTAATGATTTATTTTTCTATAATGTTTATCTCTTATTATAGTGTGGTACAACGGTGAATGTAAGATTGTATATACACACCCAAGCTTTTACTGTGTCTCTAGTATGCTATATATGTAGATACAAAATATTAGAAATAAGATTACATACTTTGAAGACCCACACAGCATATCCTCTGTCGAGCATTATATAATTTTTATTTCACAATAAAGATTTTTAGAGGTTTTTGATTTGATTCTAGTTTGCTGTTACCATATCATGCCTAACTATTGAAAGGGTTTCTTTTCTGTTTTTACTAAAATAAATATATATTTAAATAAATAGATAGGTTCATACCTTTAATCTTTAATTCAGTCTGTAGTTTATCATGCCTCCTGTTGCCTGAAGACAAATCTGATCTGATGGAAATGTTAAAAAGACCCTGTGGGATTTCAATAGCAGAAATTCCAATTAACAGAAAGCTATAATAGATCAATCAGGAAGTTGAAGTTTTATATTTTTCTTTTGTTTTCTTTTCTTAATGGGCCCACATAGGCTCTGCCCAGGGCTTCCTCCTGGTTCTGTGCTTTGGGTTCTTTCCTCAGTGGTGCAGAGATCATCGTGGTTGTGAGCTCATTAACCACTTTATCCCCATACTCCCTCTTTTGCCTCAGAAGAGGCAATTATGAATAATAAACATTTAACATACTTTGTGATATTTGAGTATTAAAGTTAATGAGGCTGTGTGACTGGCAGTAAGGCCAAAAGTATTGAATTAGGTGTTGTAAGATTGAATACTCAGAAGAAAAATCACTGTTTATTCCCTCAGTGACTGTGATCAAGATAGTCTCAGCCTTCCTTATATCAGCTAAAAAGCAGAAAAGTTATCAATATCCTTGCTGCCCACCTACTCACAGTAAATTTTTAGGCAGAAAAATCATATATGAGAATAGTATTAATACAATGAAAACCTATATAGCTATTAGCTATTATTATTGATAATAGATCATACATTCCAGGAACTGTGGAAAGCATTCATATAATTCATTTTCATTTTTTATTGCCATTTTTGTGGGGGAGGGCACATCAGAAGTGTTTGGATTTTACTCTGTCTCTGCACTCAGGGTTTACTCCTCAGAAGGCTTTAGGATCGTGCATGGTGCTAGGGGCCAAATCCACATTGGCTCAGAGCAAGACAAAGCTCTCTACCACAATTATCCCTGTACTATTTCTCTAGCTCCTATTCATATTTTTCTTACAATAGTTTAATAAGACAATGCCAAGAATCCAGTTTTACAGACTGGAATGGTGATACTGAGAATAAATGAAATCTTAATAAGATCATATTATCAGTGAGTGGAAAAGGAAAGCTTTGAATGCAGTTCTTGATCATAATCGTTGCATATATTTGCCACTGATAAATGATAGTTACGCATTTAATTTTGTGTAACTTGATCAAGGAGGTGTAAGTGCCCATCTGAATTCTGAAAGTGAAAACAAAATAGCACCTGTCTTTCACTAAAATAGAATGCCTGCTGGGGATAGGGTACAGCGGGTAAGGCATAGGCATTGTATACCACCAATCTAGGTTGAATCTAATACCCTGTATGGTTTCCTGTGCCCTGCCAAGAGTGATCTCTGAGCACAAAACTAAGACTATAACTTGAGCACAGTTGGGTTTGGTTTCCAAAGCAAAATTAATAAGAATTAAAAAAAAAAAAGTGATGGACCCAGGGGCCAAACAGTAAAAATCAAAAATGGTCAGACCTAAATACCCAAACCAAAGTTAACGACAATAGAATCAAGAGACCCAACTATAACAAACTATATATAAAATGGACCTATTACACTAGTAGTCCAGGGGACTAAGGGCAGAGTTATGGGTTGCATGCTGGGAACTCTAGCGGAAGAGAGGTCAACACTGGTGGTAGGAATGACCCTAATTCACTGTCACGATGTGCCTGAATAACAACTGTGAAAGACTTGTAATTCAAATTGGTTTCAATAAAAAATTCAATTCAATTCAATAAAAAATTCAATTCAAAAAATTTTTTTAATAAATGAGCACTGATTTTTTTTTTTCTCTAAAAGGATACAATGGACTTCTGACCAAATTTATTCTTCCTTTAGAATTTAATTGTCTTGGACCCACTCACAGTGACTGAGGATCAAATAAGACCATCACTGGAGAAACGTCTGGAAGCCATTATCAGTGGGGCAGCTCTGCTGGCAGACTCATCATGCACAAGGGATTTCCACCGGGAGCGAATTATCACGGAATGCAACGCTATCCGCCAGGCTCTCCAGGACCTCCTATCAGAGTACATGAATAATGTAAGCTACTGGTTTCTTATAATCCATGTATTAAGCGAAGGTTCCCTCCTGGGGGCAGGAGGGAGCATGATGCATTTTAAATGAGTGCAGGAGTTTCCCTAGGTTGGTTTTCTGATTAGGTCCTGCATTAGTTCATATTTGAGAATCCTCAGAGCCATTGAGATAGAAAGTTGAAGGGATTGAATTTAACAGAAGGTTTCATGTATTTGTTCAGTTTGAGGCAGTATTACAATGTTAGCTAAAAGGGGGGGGGGTCATAACTGATGAAAGGAATTTGAAGTTTCACGTTATTTAAAATATAAAACAAAAGGTCCTTCACCTCTTTAGTTAAGTTGACTTCAAGGTATTTGAGTTTGTATGGCACTAATGTGAATGGGATTGCTTTTTTAATGTACATTTCTTTTCCATCATTTTTGGTGTATAAGAAAGCCATTAATTTTTGTAGCCTGCCAATTTGCTATATGAATCTATTGCTTCTAGAAGCTTTTTTGGTAGAGTCTTTAGGGTTTTCTAAATATATATAATAACTGAGACCCAACTACAAACATGTTTGTGATCATGGTGCTTAAATCAAGATATTATATAAAAGAGGAAAAATATTAAAAAAAAGAAAAGAAAAGAATGGCTGGAAGGATAGTACAGTGATTTGGACGCTTGCCTTGAACGGGGTGACTGGAGTTCAATACCTGGTACCCTAGGTGACTTCCTAAGAAGATTTTTTTTTCTCATTTTTTTCTTCCTAACTCAGTGGTCATTTCTGAAGATGTAATGAACTCACATCCCTTTAATAGTTCCTAGTCTTTAACAAACATGAAATAATTCAAGGAGGTGTTTTATTGTGTGTGTGTTTTGTTTTTTATTTTGTTGTTGTTGTTGTTTTTGCAATTGAGGCTAACTCAGAAATATTAGAAGTGCTGGACTTTGGGAAGTGCAGACTATTTGTTTCAAGGTCCTTGTTTTTTTTTTGTATATTTCGTTTTGTTTTTGGGTCACACCTGGCAGCACTCAGGGGTTACTCTAGCCTCAGAAATTGCTCCTAGGAGGTATGGGGGACCATATGGGATGCCGGGATTTGAACCAACATCCTTCTGTATGCAAGGCAAATGCCCTACCTTCATGCTGACTCTCTGGCCCCAAAGTCCTTGGATTTTATATGTAATCACATAATGTATATTCATTTAATATGTGGTATATATACATATATATCCATCTATACTATGGGATTCTCAGTGCCATTTAAAAAACTAATGAAAAGGTCAAAAGATATTGCTGTCTATATATTGATCATGAAGCCTAAGAAAGAAATCTGAGCAAAATGACAATTATAATAGAAGTATTTTGCTCATTTGTCTTATTACTAGTAAAATAATTCAAGTGTTTATAAAGGTATATTTTAAAATTTCTAATGCTGTTTTAGGTATGAAATTCAATTTTAGGATTGTTCTATATAAATCATTTATGTAAATAATTTAATTCTCTAAAATTATTGAATTTTGAGGACCATTGAATATATTTTATGTATTTTCATGCTCTTGATATTAATTTGACTTTGACTTTTGACCAAATTTTTTTTGCTTGTCAAGAAATCAAAATTGTAAATTTTGTTAATTAGAATTCCTTCTTTCTAATTCTTTCTTTATTATGTTAAAGTATTCTCAAGTTTATAGATAAAATACAATTAGATTGTATATTAGCTTGCTTTACCTATATATCATAAAAGTATAAAGAATTCATTGTATCTCTCAGGTATGGTTATTTTAATTTTTAGATACATTCATTAGCAGAATTTTATTTAAATTTAAATAAAACTTTTAAATAAAAATTAAAACATTATGAAACTGAATTAAGAATGTTTTTGTAGGTACATACAAATTTTATACTTGAAATATTAATATATATAATATTTATTAAGTTATTTAATTAAAATTATATGTTTATAATTTGTTGAGTGATAACTGAAATGTATTCTTTGAAAGTGTTAAAGAACATTAGAAAAATAATTACTTTTACTGAGAAGTAATTTATCATGTATAGAAAGCACAGGGACATGCTTAAAATGTATCTACTACAATTATACTAGGTAAAGCACTGAAAATACATACGTGTTTTTTCACTATTATTTTTATTACCAAGATTTAATCTGATCAGTTTTAAAGATTACTTTCATGTACATGTACACCAAACTTGTTACTTCTATTCTTCTGTTAAATATTTTGGTTTTAAACTAGCTAAATTTTATTTATAAGAATGAAGAGTATACAGTCTAATTACTTGTAATAGCCAAATAGCTATGAAAGGTGAATTATTTTTTCAGTAATTGCCTTAATATCTATTCTTTAAAGGTAGACACCATTGTCATCATTTGAATATTCTTCATATATTTTGTTGATTTTATTGCAATATTATTCATGCTTAACAGATGTTATATTCTTCTTTTAACATTTCACCATCTTTTTTCCCCTTTCTGGCAGAGGAAGATAAACAAATACCCTGGAGATATAGCTTGTACATTTTTATATTGCATAAATTAAATTGAATTTATATTATATATTGTGTATTTTTCCACTTATACCTCTCTGTGGCCTTGAATATAGTGTCTTCCAGGTAACAGATGCTTAGTACTTACTATTTATATGTAGGTAAATTGAATTTAATGTTTGTTTCTTTTCAGCTTTTAAAATTAATATATTCATTGCATTTATATGATAATTATTGATAAAAGGTAGGAAGGGTTAATGATGCGACAGGAATAAAGAAAAAGAAAAGTGCAAAGGTAAGGAAGCTTGTTATTCATGTGCTCTTACTAAGGAAGCTTGTTATTCATGTGCTCTTACTGGGTTTAGGTATTTCTTTCTCTTAGGGTGTAATGCCAAAAACTCATTGATAAAGGCATTTTTTTAGGAGATGAAGGACTTATTTTGTGTGGGTAATGTTTAGTGTTCTACCTGCTGTTTGTAGACAAGCTAGTATAATATGGTATTAGGTGTGGTATTTCACGTGACCAGGAGACTCATTTAAATATATGTAAACATTTATTATATAATTCAGAGCTAATACTTTAAAGTTTATATTTATATTCAAAGTATAAACATTTACTCATGGGACTAGAACAATAGCACAGTGGGTAGGGCATTTGCTTTGCACGTGCCAACCCAGGTTCAATCACCGGCATCCCATATGTTACCCCGAGCACTGCCAGGGGTGATTTCTGAGTACAGAGGAAGGAGTAACCCCTAAGTGCTGCCAGTTGTGGCCAAAAAAATTGATACTCATATTTTATACTCTTATAAAATTCACCTCTGAGCTGCGTAATAGTACTTTGCATATAAATGTGCAGATTATAGGTCTACTAACCATTATGTGGATATTTTTCTGGAGATGAACTGAAATTATATTGACAATTTTTTGATCTGTATCTGTTGATAGGACCTTTAACTTTTAGGCTATTTGGCAGTTAGTGCTTTTCTCTGGGGGCTACCATTGTAATTAGTGGGAGAGTTGAGAGATGGCACCTCTAGAGTGAATGAGGTAGGACAGGACTCCTTGCAGAGATCAATTACTTTTAGATTTTTCACTTGCCTATTTACTTCAAGTGTCTCTTGTGAATATTCATTGTTCTTATTAAAATTAGGTGAGTAAGCAAATTAAAAAATAGACTGAGTAGTTATCCTGAGACCTATTTATTTGCATGTCTTAAGTTTAATGTGTTCCTTATCATGGGAAGTACAAAAATTCAATAAAACCAGCACAAAGATTCTATGTGTTTTTTTATGTTAATCTAAGGTTCTAAGATAAGGCCCCCACTTAGCTCCTAAAAACATATCTGGTTTAGAAACATTAATTACAGCTTTAATATTTTAATGACAAGATATAGCAGTTATGATTTTTTTTAATATAAATTTTTATTTTGATCATAATGGCTTACATATTGTTGACAATAATATTTTAGGTACATATTTACATAAAATCAGGGGGGATTCCCATCGCCAAATTGTCATCCCTACGCCTCCGTTTCTATCCTACCTCCCTTTTCCTTTTCCCTCACCCCAGGGCGGCTAGAATATGTGGTCCCCTCTGTATCTAACCCACTACTTAGTAGTCTTGCACCTGTTTGGTCCTGATGCCTCCCTTATTTCCCCCTCTATCTGGAGTCAGGACTAGCTAGTTCAAGTTGCGTGGTTTTGTTTGAAGGAGAAAAAAGCAATAAACTGGGGTAAGAGTCTAATACCCCGAAAATGGGCGGAGTCCTTCTAAAGGCTCTCATCATCACTCTGGGAGATGGAGAAAAAGTAGGTGAAACACTCCACTAGTACCAAAAGAAGTGTCAAATATCCAGTGAGGGCTCCAGCTCTTTCGATAAGCACCACACAGAGCAGACAAAACAAACAAACAAACAAACAAGTAGAAAAAAAAATAAAACAAAAACAGACAAACAAAAATCACGCCATGGTCTTGAATTAAGAAACATGGCATAGCACATAACGAAAGAGAAGAAAGGAAGAGAAAAAAAAATAAAAAAAATAAGTATAATTGGGGACTACACTTTCAATAATCACATCCAAACAGAGAAATCGACCAAAATAGATTGGTAAATCAAAAATAATAATAACAATAATAAATGAAGGTACTATATATATTTATATCAAAAAAATAACCAAGGTTTTGTGCTTTTTGTATTTTTGTTTTTTTCCCTCCTGCACTGGCACAGTAAATATTGGGGTCATTCGAAAAAGAATTCACTTGGCCTAAGAGATATGGGATTTCTCCGTCCTTGGAGCATACTGTCATGGGATCAACTCTAGACATTGCTCAGGATCCTTTACTTTCCCGGTGGTGTTTTTTTTTTTTTTTTTTTTTTCTTTCTTTTTTTTTTTCCTTTGGTGTGTGGAAGACTTCTGCTCTGTGTTTAGAGGTCTCAGTATCTGTACAGATCCTGAGGTGGGACTTATGATGAAGTCAGTCTTTGTGGTTCTAGAGGTTCTGTTACCTCAGTGTCATTTTAACCCATCTTCTGTGGTTGATGATCTTGGTCTTTGCACTGAGCCTAGGGTGGCACCTAGGATAGCGTCTTTCTTTGTGCTCCCAAAAGCCCCATTCCGTTACAATTGTCTCTGCCGGATCTTTGGGGCTGGGGATCATGATTCTTGTGCAGGTCATAGTTCAAACCCTAAACTAGGGCTTATTTATTGGTCCCAAGATGTATACAGTCTGGTCGTGAATCAAGCAGCCAGTCATCTGTAAATCCCGATCTTGGGTTTTTGTCCTACCAAAGGGAGCCAAGACTTCTGGTTTTGTCTTGTCGTTAGTTGGTAAGGTAGGCTAATCTGCTCTAAGGTCAAAATGATCGCATTTTCCCCGTTGTCAGGATATCATGTTAGAGGTGGGCCTTGTTGTTGGTCTCGTCGTATTAAGGCCGTCCTGGATGGAGTTTGTTTCCTGCAGCTGTTGTGGAGAGCTGTGCCGTTTCTATGTCGGAGATCCAGGGTTCAAGGCTGGATGAATGGTATCTAATCACCTGAGGTCTAATTTGATTCCACATGACATATTTTCAAGGCAGGAGATATCCCTATATTTTAAATAACTATGAGTTCCTATCTCTAGTAGATAAGAGCTCTCTTTTATTTATTTATTTTTTTAAATGTAAAATTTCCCCTTTACTTAGTGTGCCTTTGTAGGGGGAAGTGGTGCTACATTATAATGTCTGTGTATTCGTGGGTGGACTGATGGGATAACAGCCACAGGTCACCTACCAAAAAACGAAGAAAAAAAAAAGGGGGGGGATTGAAACTGTATGTGCTCACAAATATATATGAAGGACAAACATTTAAAAAAAAAGATAAATAAATAAATTAAAAAAAAAAAGAAATAAAATGAGTTAGCGAAATTTTTATGGGACCAAAGTGGTGCAAAAGACTACCTTACATTTGGGGGAGGGCAGGTAAAGAGGTGGTGTATTACAGGTCTTATGCCTATGTTGGAAGTACAGATTTTCCCATTGTCTTTTGGGTTTTTCTTGTGGTGTGTGGGTTCCCAGGCATCTTCCTAACCCACCCCCTGACCTTCTTCAGATTGGTAAATATTTGCGGCAGGGGGGTCTTGGAAGAGTTCTTGCATTGGGGATACTTTTGGATCTAGGCCCGGTTTCAAGGAGCAGTTCGCGTTAGGGGGAGTTGGTCGGGAGGGCCTCGCAGCATGAGTCCATAGGGGAGTTGGCTGTCTTTTCTTTCAGGAGACGAGGTGTGGTTTTATCTGGGTGTCCTCTCGCCTGGGTGCTGGGTACTGGTTCATTGGGTAGGAGGTAGATCTTGATGCCTAATAGAATAAGGACTGGGGGTGAAGAGTTTTAATATGGTGGGAGATCTGGATGGGATTGAGGGGTGAGGGGATAGTTGGATTTCCGGAGGGGGCAAAGGGGAAGGTGTATGGGAAGGGTTTGAAGGGAGAGAAAAGAGAAAATACCTTAGAGAGAAAAGGGGGGGAGAAAGGGAGAAAAGTAATGAGCAGAATAGAAGAAGAAAAAGAAAAAAAAAAGTAGTGAGGAGAGGGGAGAGAATAGCAAGGGAATGTTGGTTTGATTGAATGTGTTCGAAGAATAGAGCCTGTAGTTTAAGTCTGTACGTCTCAGGTACTGCTTCAGTGGTCTGACTGGTCACGTGCTTCAATTCCTAAATGAAGGTATTACCTAAAGATAAAGTGTATGTTAAAGAGTTTTCTTGTGGCCATCTCGTAGTGCAAGCAAGGTATGGTATCCCGTGTGGTATCCCGAGTTGCCACCTTAGTTTGTCCGCCCTTTGTATCCAAGGGCACCTGTGGGCAGAAAAGCTGAGAGGTTATTTAAAGTATAGTAAGATAAAGGCATTAAAAGGTAGTGTTATGGTATGTTGCCATTGTAGTCCGTGATATAGCAGTTATGATTTTTTAAAATGAATTAAAACACTATACAGCTAGAATTTAAAGTAAAAAATTAAAATAAAATTTACACTTTTAATTTTTGTATGGGTTGGATATTAGAACGGACAAAAGTTGTCTGAGTAAATAGATAGAAGAATAATAGAAGAATCTATTAATGAATCTTATTATGAGGTATACTTGCTCATTTCCATAAGTATTCCATGTACCTTGAAGTTCTAGTTAAAAAATAAAATCCTGGGGCCAGAGCAGTAGCACAGCCTTGCAGGCAGCCGACATGGGTTTGATCTCTGGCATCCCATATGGTCCCCTGAGTCTGCCAGAAGCAATTTCTGAGCTCAGAGCCAGGAGTAGCCCCTGAGCACTGCCAGGTGTGACCCAACCCCCCAAAAATGTATGTATTCTTATACATAAGGTGGGTTACTCTTATTTATTATACACAATTATGTGTCAGATTCTAGTGTTCAATATGCAAATAAAGCAAAACTTTAGGTAAGCGATTTTCTTGCATGATTCTATTTTAAGAATTACCTGTATTGAGGTTTCTTTTTTCTATAATTCTGTCTTTGATTGCATTTATGAGATGACTTTGAAACTTTTACAGGTGATCCACAATTGATATTCCCCAAATCTGTGTGATGATCACCTGTTCTCCTCAGAATCACTGAATACTGAGTGATTACATAATGTATGCAGTGGAAAAGTCACAAGCAAACTTCTTTCAGCCTCTTACGGTTACTAAATCTCCCTTCCTTCTTGGCGATTTTAAATATACAGGCAGGTAGGAATTTTGAACAAGATATATCCAACTTCTCCCTGAAGGTTCACAGCACTGTGTGTTTGGTGGTTCAGTTACAACTAAAAAGAGAAAAGTTTCTTTTTTTGTTTGGTGCATAACATACCATAGTAACTCTATGGAGAAGACTTTCCACCTTTTCTTCCATAGTATTACAGTCTACATTACAGGATACATTATTTAATGTTACACCAACAAAAGGGTATGGTTATTTTATACCTTAGTCATCAATTGATCAGAATTATTTTTATTGAGGTACTGAAATTTGCAGTTCTGTGATGTGTCCATTTCAGCACCACATCACTACTACAGTATCCGAATCCCTACCAATGTTTCAACCCTTATCTCCCCACCTTGGCAAACTAAGCTCCATAGGACAGGCTATGTTACCAGTGGTCGGCAACCTGTGGCTCGCGAGCCACATGTGGCTCTTTACACTTTTAATTTGGTTCTTCTGTGTGCTGGGCGGCCGCTCCAGGAGTCAGGACTCTGCTCCTAGCCTCTGTCAGTGCTTGCCCTGTGTGGCTCTCAAAATAAATTTCAGTCGTGATTTTGGCGAGATTTGGCTCAGTTGAAAAAAAAAAGGTTGCCGACCACTGCGGGACATTTATTAGTCTTTCACTTTCTTTTTAATATTCCACAATGTCTTCATTCATGTAGCAGTTAATTGCATGATTTAATCTTTTCTTATAACTGAATTGTATCAATCATATATATATATATCAATTATTTTATCCTCTCCTTTGTCCTTAGGCATAAATTGTCACCATATTTTGGCTATTTGTGAATAGTCCTATGATAAAGATACATGTGCAAATATATTTCTTCTCAATATCAATTTTGGGTTCTTGAGGTAGTTGCCAAGAAATTGAATTGCTGAATCATATGGCAGCTTAATTCTTAATTTTTGGAGAAGTTTTTACACTACTATCCATAGAAGTTAAACTAGTCAATATTCCCCCAATGGTGAATGATGGATTCCTTTTCCCCCACATTCACACAATAGCACTTGTTGTTTCTATTCTTTTTGTATTTGTTTTAATAGGTATCATTGAACATCATGATCTCAGTTGAGCTTTCCTGATTGTTTGCTGTGATATCAAACGTCTTTTTTAAATTTTCTTTGCTACCTGTATACCTTTCAGTGAAAAATTATTTTTAGCCGGTTTTGTAATTAGTTAGTTGTTTATGCCTATTAGTTATTATTGTACATTTTAGGTATGAGCTATCATCTTTTGATACAATGCTGTATCTCCTTGCAGTTTTTAGTGTATTAATATGTCTTTATTTTTTAAAAAAGATATGAGTTTTCCTTTCTGGGCATACTCTCCCATGTATAATGCCATCAACAGAGAAATTAGACCTTCTTTCATCATTAACACTTTGCTTTTGGCTCTCTTTCTGAACTTTCTTCACATTTTCAATACATATTTTGCATTTATATAGAATTGTGAAATACTATTCTACTTTTGTTCCTGTCTTATCTGATGTTGTTTTTCTCTTTTTAACTCCATTAATTTATTTTGGCATTTCCCCAAATATTGCTTGATATCTCATAGAAATTCTGTGCTATATTGGTGAAAATGTACCTTTCTACTCTAAGAACCCTAAAAATAATAAAAATCTGAGTGAAAGAGATTAAAAACCACATAGTGTCCATAGTGATAAAATAATAATAATTGATGCAAGCATGTTTAAGATTATAATTCTTACTATAAAATGGTAGGAATCAAAAATAAATTAGAAAAATGTTACTTATAATTAAAATGAATTATAAATGAAACATAATCTTATAAATCTTATAAAAAGTGGTATTCCTAGCATATATAATAGGATTTTTGATTACTATAAAATATAATGGATATATTTATATATTATAAATAAAATAGGATTTTACATTTTATATATACACATACATTTATATATAATATATACACATAACTACATTGACTAAAGTAGTTAACTATATACCATAAGTACAAATAAAATATTGCATGTATCTAGATAATAACTGTGACTAACGTTTATTATATGTTCAGTAATTTTCTTGTATAATTATTGCAGCAACTCTCTACAAAGTTACTACAGTATTATAATTCTTATTTTAGACATAGAAAATTGAATCACTTGTGGCTGTATCAGTGTTTGATCTAAGATGTTATAACTCCAGGGCATCTTTATTTAACCATTTTTATAGTGTTTGGTTGATTCACTCTTTCATAAGTAGGTCTCGAGCAGTTATTATACATATGGCATTGTAAAAGATGAGATTATAAAGGTGTGCTATAAGGGCGTGTTTATGCTTCTGGAAATACAACAGTTTAGAGGTTAAAGCAGACTCCTGAATTATAATTACAATTTATAAATTACAATCTCAATTTACAATTATATATTTTATATAAATGAAACACATACATGATCTGTAAAAAAGAGGACCAGCTTTAGATAAATACACAGAGATTTATGGATGATACTTTTTGTTTGTTTGTGGTTTTTTGGGGGGACCTACCCAGCAGTGCTCAGAGGTTACTCCTGGCTCTGCACTCAGAAATTGCTCCTGGTAGGCCTGGGGAACCATATGAGATGTTGGGGCTAGAACCCGATTGGCCATGTGCAAGGCAAATGGCCTACCCACTGTGCAAACTTTTTGCCCCCTGGATGATACTTCTATGTCAGAGACTTCCAAAAAATATTTGAAACTGGTCAAGGGAAAAGTGAAGAAAAGAAAGTGGATTCTTAAAAAGCAATATTTTTATACAGACACAGCAGTGGTCAAGAGTTCAGTGTCCCAGGATGAACTGGAAGAAGGCCAAAATAATTTCAATCTTGCGATTGAGGAGAAATATTTGGAATAAAGCATGGGAGGGATCATGCTAGTGATCTTGGTAATAGTGTGACACATTAAGCTAAATGAAGCATATACAGGAGTGGGGGGAACCACAAATAAAGGGTATATCCCTGCAACCCTTGTATATAGTATGTGTAAGGTAAAAGCAGGACTTACTGACTTATAAGCTTATTCATTTGACCTAAAACTTTCAAGTTATTTTAGTTTGGAAATATTGAAACATTGAAGGACTTTTCCTTTACTCACAATACTTTGCTTTAATCTTTATAGTGCTAGTAAGTCAAAGGCAACACTCATATTGGATTTGTAATCTAGTGAGAAATACAGTCTTCACATATGTGCTTGAGTTAATGATTCCTGCAGAGGTTGAGTTGTGAGATGCTATCTATCTCCTCTCAGAAATATGAAATCTAGCCTAGTAGAATATGTTGCCTTAGGGATTGGTAATATCATTTTTAGTGTGACCTTTTAAAAAGAATCCATTGTTAATATATTTTAAGATAGAAACCAAAAGAATTTTTATTATTTAGGTATTTGTTGTCAGTTGTCTAGGTGAAATCACATGCTAACGTATGAATATCATAAAGTGTTAGAAACAGTTCATAAATTAGATTACAAAATATATAACTTGTTTAAAGTTTAAACAAGATATTAACTTTTAAGTTTTATATTTGATAATTCAAAATATTTTATCACAGTAATACCTTTCCCCTTGAAAGGGGATAGATAAAATAAAATTGTTGATAAATATAATTTATTTGAAAAGTTTCTTGGATATTTTATGTCATTTCCCTATCTATGAAAGGCAAATCTATAATAGGAAATACATAATTTTAAAGCACAGTTTATCTATGAATAGAAAAACAGGTGCATTTTTCAAACCAAAAAATAAATCATAGTTTAATTGCATAAAATATAAAACAACTTTATCTTTTGTAACAATTTAATACTTTATTGGAAATGAAAGCCAGAAGATACTTTATTACATTTACTTTTAAATCAAGAATATATATTAAATTATATAAATGTATTAAATAAAACAATGAATAACTAGTAAATATGAATCCATATTAATAATCTGGGGTTGTAAATTTGATAAAGTGGGTGTGAGAAAGATTATTGAAATAGGAGAAACATAGGTTTAAATATCACCTGCGCTATTTATTTGTTTACTTTAGTATCTGAGGCAACTTCTCAACATTTTAAATACTTGATTTTTTTTATAAATAAAGGAATCATAAAATAAGCCAGATTGTTTTGATGATGGCATGTAAAAAATCATGTAATAATTATTTTCAGTCTAGCTTAGGTGGACTTTATAATCACCTGGAGAGTCTGAACTTTTTTTACCCAGAAATTAGCTTATCTCTGTCCAGTTAAATCAGAAATTTAGGAGGCAGCATTCATGCAATGAAATGTTTTCAAAAATATTCGCAAGTTTTTATTGTCTAACCAGGATGAAATCTGAGGATGTAAATGCATGAGAATAGTGCCTGCTTATGACAGGCATATTATAAATATTCTATCTGTTCCCTTTTCTTTTAATCTAGTTGCTCTCAATGTTCCTAAAAGCATAGATTAATAGACTATTCAGTGATAAAGCTCAAATAAATGGCCAATTAATCTTTGACAAAGGAGTCAAAAATTTCAAGTGGAATAAAGAAGTCTCTTCAACAAATGGTGTTGGAACAATTGAATAATCATGTGTAAAAAATTAAAGAGCATCCATTATTTCATACTATACACAAAAGTCAATTCAAAATGGATCAAAGACCATGAGATGAACAGAATCCATTAAGTTCATTGGGAAAACAGACAGAAACTCCAATATTTAGACCTCAAAGAAGTCTTTGATGATAGGATTCCATTGGTAAGGGCTATAGCATCAAATATGAATAAGTAGGAATACATCAAAATAAAATATTTCTGTATGTCAAAAGAAACACAGGCTAAAATTAGAAGACTATAAGTGAATCAGAGAAAAAATTTTCACTCAACACATCAGATAAAGGTTTGATATCTAGGATATACAAAGCACTCACAAAAGTCTACTCCACAAAACCTAAAACACCATCAAAAAGTGGGAGAGGAAATGAACAGACATTTTTCTGAGGAATACCAATTGATAGCCAACAGAAACATGAAAACATGCTCATCGTCATCATTTATAATTTGGGAAATCCAAACCAAAACAACAATGGAATATCTTACACATATAAAAAATACTGGGAACAATCTCTGTTGGTGAGGATGTGGTGAGAAATTTCCACTGCTGGTAAGATTGCTGCCTGTTCCAATCCCTATAGAAAACAGTATGAAGGATTCACAGTAAACTCAAAATTGAGTCGCCATATTACCTATTTTGGTTTATATTGCTTATTTGGCTATATGTCCCCAGATTATATGTCCGCAGAACAGAAAAACATTCATCCAAAAGAATGTATGCACATCGCTATTCAGCGCAGCACTTAGTAAAATAGCTAAGACTTAGAATCAACTTAGATGTCCAGCAACAAATGAGTGGATCATAAAGATGTGGGACATATATACAATGGAATACTACATAGTAGTAAGAAATGATACAATCATGCAATGTGCAGCAACATGGATGGAACTAGAAGATATTATGTTAAATAAAGTAAACCAAAAGAACAATAAATACAGAATATCACATATGTAGTGTTTAGAATAGTTGCATGAATAAATGCAATGGTCTAAATGGGAGTTTTCTAGAACACCTTTGACTCCAGCATGTAGTGAGGGGAAGGAAAGAAACCGAGCGTAGGAGGAGAAACTCAAATACGAAAGGATAAGGGTCAGGTGCCAAGTACTCTCATGAGCATTGTTGGAGATTTTTTTTTAAAAAAAGAACTGATTAAATATCCAACCCAAATAACAATGGAATCAGGAGACCCAAACCCTTAACCAACTTTAAATAGATCTCTAATACTGGCAGGCTAGAAGCCAAAGGGTGATGGTTGGGATACACTCTAGGAGGTCAATACTGGTATGGGACTGGCCCAGATTCATTGTATGTCTGAAACTTAACTATGAAGGACTTTGTAAATCACAATGATTTCAATAAAATAAAATAAAAAATCATACATGATAGTAAACATTAATTCTTCTCATAGTGATGCTTAAGTTTTATTATAAATGAATTAATATAATACTTACACAATACGGATTTGCTATCAAAATCCATTTAGCTGCATATTTTCTTGTGAACAAATGCTGTTCAAGTTATTAGTAAGAATAATAGAGTACTACTATTTTTCTTTCTTATGACTTTCCTATTAACTTTCCCTTTTATCTAGTATAGTTTATTTTTTGTAAATAGCATGTATGCTTAACAAACTATATGTTAATCAACCATTATTGGCTTATGTTTATGGTAAATAAGTGCTATTAGAAATATTTAGGGAAATAAAAACTATACAGAGCTTTGATATGGCAGAGATTCAGAATCTCTCACCCATGCTTTGTTCATTCATCAGTAGTATTTTGACAATTCTCAGTCCCTATCTTTCCAATTTTTTTATTTCTATCACTGTAGTTATATTCCTCAGTGTAGAAGGCTCATACTATTTAGTTCACTTTAACTTAAGAAATATTTCTTACATACAACTAGTAACCAAATTCTGTAGTCTATTCTTGTCCAAACTTCGGTCACATGTTGAGGTGTGAGTTATGAAGTGAGAGAAATGTAAAATGAGACTGAAGAAGATCTGGGTACACTGCTGCCTGCTCTACAAATCTGAGCTCTGCTTTTAGACCTGCTAGAAGTCTGTGCTCTAGATCATATGTGACGGTTCATTGGAAAAAATATTTCTCAGCTCAAAGAACATTTGTCAAACGCTGATTCATTTATAAACTTTTGTTGCATAAAATCGTGCTAAAAGTTCTTTGTGATATAGAAAAAGTATGCTTGCGACTTTAGACCTTCCTTTTCTGTGGTAGAAAGTATATTAATGTCTTGGTAAACTATGGGTGAGTGACACTGAAGTGAGCAGAAGACAAAATATGAGAGAATTGACTAAATTGTCTGTCACTTGGGAAGAGTTCAGAAAAGAGAAGAAAGGAAGGGCAGAAGGTTCTGGCATAATGCTATGCTGGGATGTTCTGAAAGCTTTTAAGAACTGAATTTTTTCTGAAGATCTTGTTTGTGTTTGTGATGTAAATTACTGCCCAAATGTTCGGTGAAATTTTACAAAATATCAAGATTTATTTTCCGTGGATCCTGCAAAAGGACTGAGTTCTGCATATGGGGTCTCTGCTGCAAAAAGCAGACAATGCCTAAGTTGAAACAGATGTCTTGGCAAATTAAACAGTTGTAATTTCAGAGACCTAAGCATCAAGACTCTTACCAGTCACAGAAGGGGAGTTTGACCTTCTCTCTAGAATAAAAGGAAAGTATAACTCCGTGATGAATTAAAAACCTTATAAGAAAGGTCAAGGTTGTTTTGTTATTAGCCATTTAAACAAGTATCTCTCAATTTTTTTTTTGCTTAAAAGCTATTTAAAATGTTCATTTAAAAATTGTCACATGAAATTTTGTCATGCTATCATAAATATTTCAATTCCTTTCAAAATAGTTAAGAAATAAAATTCCTTATCTCATTTTTTTAGTTTCCCATATTTACAATGCAATGGGGGAAAATGTGATGAAGTAACTCATGGTTATACATATTCACAGATGAAATTTAAACAAAAAAAAGCAAAATGACATTTGAGGAGTCTCTTTGCAGTTCTGTATTGCTGGTTGTTAATTTGGGAAGAAAAGCTAAGATGTCTTCCTTCTTGCACTATCTAGACAGCTTTGTTGGGAATATAGTCTTTAAAAGATAAAAAATGTATTTTGATTTTTAGGACGAGCTGGAGAAGAGAAAAAAAATATGTGTTTTTAAGAAAGACTGGGGAGTTTGTCATATGTACATCAAAGAAAAATATTCCATAGGCATTGGAGGAAACATTTCTGAAGACATATGTAGACCAGGAACTTGAGAAGTTTAAATCATTGCCATTCATTTATGAGATACAGAAAAAAGAGGCTAGTCCTGTAGGACAAAATGAATTTCAAGTACCCTTTTTCATTAGTCTCCTACTTATAGCAAATACCAAAATAAGGTTAGTAAATTTTCTAAACATGATGTGTTGTTGGCCCCTTTACATTTCCTGGCAATGCGGTACACTGAGATAATGGAATCTGTCCATAGTCTTATTACCCTATTTATCACTCGCTTTGAGCTGCTCACAAGTTTTGCTTTATGCAGCAGCATTTAAAAGATACTGTTGGTGTTGTAGAGAGCATCCAATGATCTCAACATCAATGTTGTGAATCTTCCTGATGCCATTTCCTAGTTTAGAATCCAAATATGCAATGATTTAACTACTGATTTTGTTATCCTTTGGAGAAACTCCCGAATAGCTAATATTCTTTACTGGAAGAGGGACCATTGTAGAGAAGATGAAGGAACAGTAGATGCAAAAATTTTGTGCCTCAAATAATTAAGTTTGTATTTAAACCAACAGTCAGAATAGAGCCATTCGTATTATATGCTGGGCTTATAGACAGTTAAGGATCTTATAATCAAAGCTTATGAATCAACATTTTCTAGAACTTTGAAATATACTTTTAAACATTCATAAGATTATTGAAAAAAAGATTGCTTGCTATTTAAAATTTAATTATTAGAAAAATGTTTATGTTAGATTGATAGTATAATATCAATAATAATATATTTTAATGCATAATCAGATTAGTGAATTTGTCTTTTATGATATTTCTATATTCATCTAAAAATGAAATTTAGAAAATTTGACTTGGCAAAGTCATTTAAAATAGGAAAAAGATTAGGCATTATGATATAAATTTGTGAATAATTCCTAATTTTCAAACATAGAACTACAGCAGAAAAAAATGATAGCATATCATAGCAAAAAAATGTATTAGGGAGATTTTTTTAGGGACAAGATTCAAATTCTTTTGACATTAACTATAGTGCTGTGCATTTTTGCATTTGTTTAGCTATAGAATATTCACAAAACAGTTTTGGTCTCTAGTATTTATTATGATGTTGGGAAAGCTACTTACCATCATCCTATATAGTTCAGTTGTCTTTCAACAGATGATCAGTTTTAATTTTGAAGTTCCATATTGCCATCTCTCTTTTGAGTTTCAGTTCAAATTGTTCCAGCACTTAGAACTGAGAAATGAAAGAAATTTTATTTTTAAACTAGGATTGCATCTAATACCTTGAAGTACATTAGTGACAGCTTGCTAGATAAATTCATGTGGAAAATAAGCAAACAACATCATTATCTGCAAGCAAACTGCGAATAGTGATTTTGTGTTGAGTCTTTCTTTCGAAGATCACATTTTAGAGCAATCTGCTTATTTTCTTACTTTTCATCTTACCTCAGTGTTAACAATATATACCTTGGACGGTTGAAGTAAGATACTTGAATTTAATCATGAGAACAGTTCACCCTTTGAACAATCATTTTTAATTTTACTTTTTATTATATGTCCTAAAATTTGAGGTGCCAATTTTAGGCTAAAATTCAGCTGAAACACAGACTATCACAAACCCAGATATTATACCTACATGGAAAGTCTTATTGTGACTATACTTAATTTCATGCCAATGAACCTTACTGCATATGCTTCTACATTGTTGGAATACTTGAAGCTTTACCCAAACAATTCTAGACTTAGATTTCATTACATGATAATATTAAAGGAGAGTGATGTACATGAGATGAAAAAATATTGATATGCTGATTGTCAATAAACATGTTTTATCTAAATATAATTCTTTATTATCATTGAAATGTAAAGATATTTTTCTGAAAAAAAAAAAAAGGATTTCAGTGAAGATATGCCTGGATTTTAGGCAGCCTAAGATTAAAATTGGGGGGATGCAGGATATTTTATCAAGTCCTTAATATCTGGTGAAGAGAAAAATCGAGTATCTACTATACTCCAGGTTTCTAAATGATTATATTATTCCCGTGTGTCTGCTTTTGAGACAGAGAGCAAAGAGTTCTTGCTGTACTGGTCTGGCTTCCATTGGAGAAGCACGTCAGCTCATTTGGGACCTTAGGGAAAACACCGGAAATTCAGAAAACAGATTTGCCTTTTCCAAAGCTGACTTCATTTTGAAGAAGGTGATCAAATAGAAAGAGGTGCTAGCTTAGAAATTCTGCAAGCTACAAATATAGATTTTGTGTGTATGTATATTCTGAAGCCAAATTATTCCAAGTGGAATCTTTTTTATTAATACATATTCTTTGTTCAATGTTCTCTTAACATATTCTATGTTAACTTAAAATTATTTTTTGTTGAATTCTCTCATAGTGAGCCTTTCTTGGTTTAATGACTGAAGCAAGATGTAGAACAATAAATTCATCTGTAAAACTTAGATTTAAAGAGGCCCAGTGTACTCAGTCCATTGGTAAAGCTAAGATTAGAATGTCAATTTGTAGTTAATGCTAAGGCTCTGCTGTCATTATTTATTATAAATTTTGAATATCTTCAATTCAGTATCTTTTTCTATGGCAAACCAAGTTCATTTAGGGACTTTCCAGATTTTTCCTGTTTTTTTTTTTTTTTTAAGTAGTAAGAAGGAATAAAAGAATTCTGCTTGCATATCACACTTTTCACTGTAAAACAATTATCCTTTTAAAAGTCATTGAATGTAAGCCAACAAATTTTCTTACATGAGCCCAACATTCTTATATGCTAATAGTTTCTACAGTAATAAATAAACAAACATTTTTCAGCAAACCAGTAGATTCATTGTTAAAATGTCCCATTGGTGGTGTTTCTTGTAGCTGTTCTCACTCTATTTTTTAAAATATGGTGAATTTATTAGATTCTATTGATAACCCCAAATTTCTTGGCCATGAGGAGTTTTCTCCACTTATTTTCTTCCACAGTAGCACTACTGGCTTATTTCTGTGTATGTAAACAGCAGAAAAATATAAACTGCGTTCTTATGTTGTGTAGAGATAGAATGAAAACTATTCTTGTTCTTTTCCATTTTACTAAAAGAAAGAGACCATTATAAACAAATGAATATCTAGAATTGATACTTGAACCTCACGTTTCCTTCACCTCATGTTAAATAATCTTGATGTTCTGAATACTCTATAAAATATACAATGAAGGATATTGCTTTTCTTCTGCCCACCATCAGCTTAATCTAAGCAAACACCATCTCTTGACAATTCTATTGAAAAGCTTTTTTGACAGATCCAATTCAGCTTTGTTTTATATATAGTAGAAAAATTAATTTTTCAATCTACCAGATCATTCACTGCTTAAGACATCTAAGTAAGTTCTAATGATACATACCATCGTCAATTAATTTTTTTTATCTTGAGGTACAAGGTCCCATATCAGCTGGCACATGGTATATTTTGCTTATCAACAGAACTATTTCCCTATCCAACTTAACTGACATATATTTAATTTCTGAGCTATAAGACTCTACCCTCGTAGAGGCTCTATGTAAAATTTCATCACTAGGATGCCTAGAGTTAGAAGTATGTAGTGGTAAGAATTCATTTATGTGGTTATAAATTTGACCATTATGTTTTCTATATACCTTCTTCAAATATTTCTGGCAATAGGAAACTACTACTTGGCATATTTCTTGTACTCTATTGACTTAAACTTGCTCTGCTACACATAAAATGGTGCCCTTGGTGCATTGGTATCTCTCTCACACACCACACACATATTTACATATATACACATATATACATATATATACACATGTGTATATATATATACACCTTAAAATTATATATAAATACAAATTTTGTACTTGTCTTTTGCTTCTGTAGATAAAGACACTGAAAGCAACCTGATGTTGAGCAGTCATAGCTTTAATTATGCTCAAATTGATCAGTCTTTGGGTCTTGCCTTATTCAGCTCCTCTCCATCATTTTCTTAGGGTAACTTTGTTTTGTAAATGGCAGACTTCTTTAAAATTCAATCTAAAAAATTACTCAATCATTCTGTTGTAGTACATATTTTTTGTGGAGGATGGAACATCTAGTGATGATCAGGAGTTACTCTGGCTCCATACATTAATTATTACCTATGATGCTCTGGGGAATTGGAATGCTCATATGGAATGCTGGAGATTGAACGTTGAAGGCAAATGCCCTATCTACTATACTATTGCGCCAACCCCAAGTAGTTCCCTATTTGTAATATTACATATATCATAGGGGTCTCTATCCAAAGTTTTCCCAAATTGTTCACTTATTTTGCTTTTCATCCTTCCATTTATCCACATATTCATCCATCTATAAACTGTCCTTCTCTAGATTATAATCCAAGTGCATAGGCATCCAAGGATTATTCATAGACTCTTCATTAAGTATTTGTTTTTAACAAGACAATTGCAAGAGATTTGATCATTGGATTTCTCTTTCTGAGATATTTATATAAAATGTCAGAAAGCGTATTGCTACTCTGACATCTCTTTAAAGAGGATTCTAGAACTGAAGATTGAGTTATACTTCAACCCCATACAATAAGTTAATTATGGATTGGATCTAATTATTTTCATTGAAAAAGTTCACGTCTGTAAGGATTTATTTTCTCAAGTTTGAGTTTATGCACACAATAACAAAATTAATTTGGGTCAAAAGTTTTGAGGTTAACAGAATGTAGTAAAAATAAATGAGCTCTGTTGGAGTTTAAATAGTAAGTGAACTTCTTTTTGTTTCCTGACACTATATTATAATGGATAGATTTAGAATGTCATTAAACACCATAATTACAAAATCTCTCTCGTGCTTTTGTAATTTTTAACCTAGTTAAGACTGGCCAGTTGAATTATTGAAAAAAAGAAAACAATTTCTGAACTTCTATTAGGTACCAGTTTTGAACTTTTTTTGTGTGTGTGGTAATCACTATGAACAATGTAAGTAATGGAAAGATTTGTTTTCCAAAGGTTGTATATTATAAAATAGTTGATGGCCTGATAAATTTTGCTTAAGAACCATGTGAAAGAGTTTGTAGCTGAATGTTTGTTTCAGTGGTATTTTAATTTTTTAATTATATTTTTATTTTCTTGCATACAGTACCAATATGAATGATTTCTCATGAACATATTTCAGACACGGCACCCATCATCATTGTATCCATAGCCTCCACCATGTGATACCATGCTTCTTAGATCCAGTGATTCTGGAGGCCATCAGGAATATTCCTGAAGGTCTGATTGGAGGTTTGCAATGCTTATGATTGATCTTGGGGCCTTGAACATGACCGTACCCTTTCGAGCTATCTCCCCAGTTCTGTAGTTTTCAAATATAGTTTTGATACTTACATGATTGATGTCAAGCTTAGAGAAATGCTTGGAGAAATATGTAAATTGTTAATCCATACAACTTCTATTACAAAGAAAACTGCAAAACTAATTACAAAGAAGAGTTGGTTGTTTCTCTTACTTTTATTTTTTACTTTTATTTTATAAGTTTTCAATTTTTATTATTTTTCTTTTCTTTATTTAAACACTGTTGTTACAAGGTTGTTCATACTACAGCTTTTTTCACAGATAAAGTTGTTCATGATTAAATTATAGTCATAAAATGTACAACAACTTTTACCAGGGCAGATTTCCCACTACCAATGTCAAAAGTTTCCTTCTCACCCTTCCTGATTCTCTCTTCCCTCGCAAACAACCCTCCCTCTCATGCTTCTGGGACAGGCATTTTACTTCACTCTCTTTCTCTTTCTTTCACTCACTCTCTCTTCATTGTTGACATTGTGATTTGCACTGCTATTAATCAAGGAGTGGCGTGCATGTCACTTTATCCCCCTTCGGCACCCAGTTCTTGTCCAAGTGATCAATACAATGATCAATTTCATAGTAGACCCTTCTGTACTCCAACTGCACTCTCTGTTCTTTGTGACAAGCTTCCTACCACGGTCTGGTCCTCCTAGTCCTCACCTCTATTGTCCCTGGATATCATACTTACACTGTCTTTCACTTTCCTCTTATCCCACAAATGAGTGAGATTATTTTACTTTTATACCTCTCCTTCTGACTCATTGTACTTAGCATAATAATTTCCATATTCATCCATGTCCATGACTGTTGTAAGTCAGCCCCTGAAGAGGTTGACTGATGGAGGAATGGAGGATGAGGTCTTTCCCCTCCAGCTCGGAGCACGCGTCTGCCACCCCGTCCAGCAGACGGTTCTGAGGTGAAGCGTTGTGTAAACAGCTCGCAGTCAGGCTTGTGGAAATATTAGCTTTATTCGGTGACAAGACTGAAGTTCAAAGTCTCAGCTTAGTTCCAGCAAAAAGCCTCTCGCCTTCCACAGACCCTTGATTTTATCCCCCAGAATCAGGTACCATCCAATGGTGGGATCAGGTACCACCCAATGGTGGAAGCAGAATCAGGTACCACCCTAGGGTGGGGGCAGAATGCCAGGTCACACCCTAGGGTAGGGCACAATCACCGATCAGGGTAGGGTCAGTAACATAATAATCCCCTAAAATATTTACTTACACAAAAATCCCCCCGTTTGTATAGGGTAGGGTCAGTAACATAATAATCCTCAAAATATTTACATACACAACACATGACTATTTTCCTAATGGCTGCAGAGTATTCCACTGTGTAGATGCACCACAGTTTCGTTAGCCACTCACCTATTGTAGGGCACCTGAATTGCTTTCAGATTCTGGCTATTATAAATAGTGCTGCGATGAACATAGAAGTGCAGTGGACATTTTTGTATTGTGTTTTGGTGTTCCTAGGGTAGAACCTTAGGAGTGATATTGCTGGATCAGAAGGAAGCTCAATTTCTAGCTTTTTGAGGACTATTTATATTGTTTTCCAGAAAGGCTAGACTAGACAGCATTCCAAGCAGCCACTAATGAGAGTGCCTTTCTCCCTGCACCCCCACCAGCACTAGTTGTTCTTGTTCCTTGTGATGTGTGCCAGTCTCTGTGATGTGAGATGATACATCATATTATTTTTTATTTGCATCTCCATGATGATTAGTGATGTGGAACATTTTTTCATGTGCCTTTTGGCCATCTATATTTCTTTTTTGTATGGGGTTAGACTTCTTTTTCTTGCTGAGTTCCACCAGTGTCTTGTGTATCTTAGATATTCACCCTTTATCAAATGGGTATTGAGTGAATAGTTTCCCCCATGCCTTGAGTAGACATATCTTCTACTCACTGTTTCCTTTCAGTGTAGAAGCTTCTCAGTTTAATGGAGCTGCATTTGTTTATCTCTGCTTCCACTTGTTTGGGCAGTGCTGTTTTCTCCTTGATTACGCCTTTAGTCTCAATGTCATGGAGTATTCTAGCTATGTTTTCTTCATGTACCATATGGTTTCAAGTCTGATATCAAGGTCTTTAATCCATTTGAGTTGACTTTTGTTCATGGGCTTGAATAGAAGTCTAAGCTCACTATTTTTTCATGTAGTTGACCAGTTTTCCCAACACCACTTGTTGAAGAAGCTTTTCTTTGTGTATCAAATGAATTATCAAGAAATTCATCTAACCCCATCAAAAAATGGGAAGAAGAAATGAACAGACACTTTGACAAAAAAGAAATACAAATGGCCAAAAACACATGAAAAAAAAATGCTCCACACTAATCATCAGGGAGATGCAAATCAAAACAACTATGAGGTACCATTTCACACCACAGAGATTGGCACACATCACAAAGAACAAGAACAAGCAGTGCTGGTGGGGATGTGGAGAGAAAGGAACTCTTATTCACTGCTGGTGGGAATGCCGTCTAGTCCAATCTTTATGGAAAGCGATATGGAGATTCCTCCAAAGACTGGAAGTTGAGCTCCCATAGGATACAGCTATACCACTCCTAGGGATATACCCTAGGAACACAAAAATACAATACAAAAATCCCAAAACAAACACAAAAATACAAAAATCACACCTATATTCATTGCAGCATTGTTTACAATAGCCAGATTCTGGAAACAGCCTAGATGCCCCTCAATAGATGAATGGCTAAAGAAACTGTGGTACATATATACAATGGAATATTATGCAGCTGTTAGAAGAGATGGAGTCATGAAATTTTCCTATACATAGATGTATATGGAATCTATTATGCTGAGTGAAATAAGTCAGAAGGAGAGAGATAAACACAGAATGGTCTCACTCATCTATGGGTTTTGAGAAAAATAAAAAAAAAACCTTTGTGTAATGGTTCTCAGAGACAAAATAGAGGAGGACTGGAAGGTCCAGTTCATGACATGAAGCTCACCAGAGAGTGATGGGTACTGTCACAGAAATAATTACACTGAGAACCATCATAAAAAATGTGACTGAATGTGGGAAGTAGAAAACCTGTCTAGAGTACAGGCTGGTGTGGGGTGGGGAGGAGGGACACTTGGAGTATTGGTGATGGGAAGTTGCACTGGTGAAAGGTCTTTTTTTTTTAATTATATTGAGGGGCTGGAAATATAGCACAGTGGTAGGGCATTTGCCTTGCATGTGGCCTACCTGGAAGAGACCAGGTTCGATTCCTGTCATCCCATATGGTCCCCCAAGCCTGCCAGGAACGATTTCTGAGTGCAGAGCCAGAAGAAACCCCTGAGCACTGCTTGGTGTAACTCTCAAAAGTGATGAATGTATAAATAAATAAATTGATCATTTATTTAAAAAAAATTTCTGGGACCAGAGAGATAGCATGGAGATAGAGCATTTGCCTTGCATGCAGAAGGATGGTGGTTGGAATCCCAGCATCCAATAAAAAAAAAAGAAATTGGGGCTGGCGAGGTGGCGCTAGAGGTAAGGTGTCTGCCTTGCAAGCTCTAGCCAAGGAAGGACTGCGATTCGATCCCTCGGCGTCCCATATGGTCCCCCCAAGCTAGGGGCAATTTCTGAGTGTTTATCCAGGAGTAACCCCTGAGCATCAAGTGGGAGTGGCCGAAAAAACCAACCAACCAACCAAACAAACAAACAAACAAAAGAAATTTATACACTATAATCAAGTAGGATTCATTCCAGAGATGTAAGGATGATTTAACATTCACAAAGTCAATCAACATATTATACCATCAATACAGGAAAAATAAAAACCATATGATTATATTAATAGATATATGAAAGTATTTTGTTCTGCATTTGACAAAGCATTGACAGTACTCACAGGGAAAAACTAAAAGCCTTTCCTCTAAGATTTGGCTCAATACAAGGTTGCCCCCTCTTGCCACTTTATTCAACATCAAAAGTACTGGAAGTGCTCGCCGTAACAATCAGGCAAGAAAAAGATATCAAGGGAATCCAGATAGGAAAGGAAGAAGTCAAAATCTCACTGTTTGCAGATAACTATATTTAGAAAATCCTTCAAATTCTACCAAAAATCTTCTAGACATAAAAGATTCGTATAGTAAAGTGGCAGGTTACAAAACACACAGAAATCTCTAGCATTTTTTTATACAAATAATGAAAGAGAAGAAAAAAATATTAAGTAAATTAATCCTGCTCACAATTGTGCCTCAGAAAATCAAGTACAGTGGAGTCAATTTAACTACAGAGGTGAAAGGCCTATACAAAGAATACTACAAAGCACTGCTTTAAGAAATAAAAGAGGACACAAGGAAGTGGAAACACATACTTAATTTTAAACTGTATTATAAAGCAATAGTCATTAAAACATCATGGTATTGGGACATCAACAGACCCTCAGATCAATGGAATAGACTTAAGTTTTTAATATATTAGATTCATTATTATATTAATTATATGTATTCTATAAAATATTATATAATAATTTATATTATAATTTATACTATTTTATATTTTGACTCAGATTGAAACTTCCTGTTAACCAGCGAAGGAAAGTCAAATACAAAAATAAGAAGAAATGGGGCCTGAGTGATAGTACAGCAGTAGGGCATCTGCCTTGCACATGTCTGACCCATGACGGACCTGTGTTCGATCCTCAGAGTTCCATATGGTCCTCCAAGCCAGGATCAATTTCTGAGTGCATAGCCAGAGGTAACTCCTGATGTGTGGTCCAAAGAGAAAAAAAGGAGAGAAAAACAAAAATAACAAGAAAAATTAAATTGTATATTAAAAATATTGTTTTTATTTGAAAGCCAATTTGTACTGAAGATCAGGATGTGATGAGGACAAATATATATATTTTTTTTTCAAATAATTTTTTTTCCTTTTCATATTCTTGCCCTTCCAATTTATCTCAATTTATTCTTAAAGCTGTTCACTCACTGCTGTTAGATCTAGCAAGCTGTTTGAAATATCGTAATTCAGTTTTGACCTTGCAAGCAAATGATACATTTTTGTGCTTCAGTTCAATGTACAAACATTGAGGATCTTGTTAATGTTAGTTATTTTTAGTTGTATGTGCCATTTAATTATTATAACTACTTATGAAGTAGGTACCCAGTTTTTCAAATGAGAAAACAAAGATACAAAAATGATTAAACTAGTGCAAGGTGACTTAATGGTTTTCTCCAGAATGCAGGAATTTAGATTACTCTAATAAAATATAGTTCAATGGCCTGCAAATCGAAAGCTGAGTAATGGCAGTTTTTAACTATTTAATTTGGCAGATTGAAATATACATATTATATATGTATAAACATATATATTTACACAGTACATGGATAATTCATAATTTTATTTATGTAAAATATTTAAAATTAGGGAAATGTCCAGGTTACTCGAACTGACAAAGCCCAAGAAAGTCTAACCCTAAATTCTATGTTTGCCTTTATACAGAATTTCCTGACTTGGGAGTCTATAATAATTGCCATTTGACCCTTTTTTGATGGTTTAATTCTCTTTGGGGATGTTTAAGTACTGGAAAAATATGTATCTATGATAAATATGGACAAAGTTGTTATGCATTTTGTCTGAATATTCAACTATTTTTTTGAAGTAAATGGAATGGGAGCGTTCTCTTTTTTGAATCTCTACTATTTTCTCAAAGATAAATTGAAAAAGCAAGTAGGACATATTCTTAAGTAGTTTGGAAATTTTGCTAAAGACATCATCATTTCTGTTTTTTTTTTACGTTTATTTATTCATTTATTTAGGTTTTTGGGCCACACCAGCAATGCTCAGGGGTTTCTCCTGGCTCTGTGCTCAGAAATTGCTCCTGGCAGGCTTGTGGGAAGCAGGGAATCAAACCTGGGTCCGTCCCGGGTCAGTCACACGCATGCCACTGTGGAATTGCTCCGGCCTCCTTACATCATCATTTCTCAATTCCTGATCAAACAAGAAAGAATTCACTTCTATCTGCTCAATAGCTAGTTTAAAATAACTCCACTCCCATTTTTGGACCATACCCCATGGTACTCAGGGCTTACTCCTAAATTTGTTTTCAAGAATCAGTCCTGGAGACTCCTGGTGAATGATGGATGGAGTGTCTGTGACTGAACAAGTTTGTAAAGCAAGCAGCTTATCTTCCATGCTCTCACTCTCGCCCTGAAATCCTTTTCTTTTTCTTTATTTTACTATCTTACAATATCATTTGAAACAGGGCTGTTTTGTCAGAACTCCAATAAGCCCGTCCTTCCTCAAACCAGTTTTTGTCCTTAATCTAGGTAGTTACCCTATTACCTCCCTAAGATATCCATAGACAATTTTCCCGAGCAAAAATTCACAACCTGGGAAGTAAATGGAATGTATTAGTGCTGTAGCTATAGACTTGATTTTACTACTAGCTAGAATACTTGCGTTTTCCTGAATTGAAATGATTTCCAAGTTTCTGCAGCTTAATAAACTCTCATTTTATTTTAACATTATACTCTGAAAATAATGTATTTGACGAAGAGGAGAGTAATTGCTTTTTCCAAAGGTCTGTTCTTTATCTAAGGTGCTTGAAACAAGTAATTTTTTACTAATAATTTCATTGCAACTTTCAAGGAATCTTGGGGGGGGTGTAGGAGGGGGCTAACAATGGTAAAGTGTTTTGTTTTGTTGATTTTGGGGCCACATCTGGAAGTTCTAAAGGCTTACTCCTAGCATTGTGCTCATGGGTTACTCTTTGTGATGCTTGGGGTAGAGAATGGGTGCCACAGTTTGAGATAGGTCAACTGTGTGCAAAGGCAGTTCTGTACTATCACTCTGCCCCAAAGGAATTCACAGTTAAGATATATCTCTCCCACCAAGAAAGCATTTTCTGAAACATTTTTTATAATCCTTTTTGGTTTTGGGGTCACACCCAGCAGCGCTCTGGGTTTACTCCTGGCACTACGCTCAAAAATAGCTCCTGGCAGGCTCTGGGGACCATATGGGATGCCGGGATTCAAACCACTGACCTGCATGCAAGGCAAATGCCCTACCTCCATGCTATCTCTCCAGTCCCGCATTTCTTGTACTCTTTGAACAGAATAAATTCTCAGCATGCTAAGAACCTGGGACCTCAAATGATATTAGAGGTTGTATTTTTTTTTTAATATTTGAACTTTTTGCAATCTTGTGATTCTCTTTATTATCCCCCTCTATAAAAGAGTTTTCCTATGTTGTGACTATCCCAACTCCACTAATAATGGTTTAGTAAACTATGGGAATGTATTTGTAATCTGCATAGGAAAACAAACAAAATTTTGTTTTCTCATTACTTTTCTGTTGTCATCACAACTAAACATATATTTTGAATTGAGCCAGAGATGGGGACAAGGCAAGATATGCTATGAATTGAAGGGAGTACCCTGAGTCTGTAGCCTTACCTAATTCTCAGGAAATCCAAGGGTATTTGAAGTGGAAATATAATAAAAACCCACTTCTTATTTAAATAGTTGTGAGAAGAAAAGAGGTCAAGCAAGCAAATCTGGGTATAACGTTGCCTTCTTTTTCTTTCCTGAAATTCTGAACCCAACTAGTACAGTGACTTTAGAAATTTTCAGATATGTCTGAAGGGAGTAGTCAACTCAGGGTTGTTGATACACATTCCTGGGAATACCAGAAATAGGTTGAAACAAAGAAAATATAAATTTTACGCTACTATATACATGAGTTTTGACATCTAACAAAGGCTTGACCCAAAGAATGGGGAGAAAATGTATAATCTCTGGCATGTTTGGAAAAGAATAGTTTAACAACTCTTGCATAAGGATGTAGTAACCAATACTTGGGGACTAGTGATTTATTAATGAGTACTTGGGTATATTGATTTTCAAGAAATATTGACTTTTGTATTCTAATCAGACATAGCTATAGGCACATGAAACTATTTTATTTTTTAATATTATAAGCCACAGTTTCCTTTTTGTAATTTTCTCTGAAAGAACAATTTGACATTTTTAGACAAGCTTTTGTTATTTGCTACCATGGACTCTAGTTTATTCTGACACAGTGGTAATTAACTTAATGGTAGTCTGTGCACTAAAGAAATGAATTTGTCTTTCTTCAAGTGACAAAAATAAGTGATATTAAGTAATTGAGGAACATACATTTTTTTATAATAGAAATTACAAAACCTTTTTTCTGTCATGTCAAAACTCATAATTTTTAGTAGAATTTTAGAGACCAGCTATGGGAAGGCAGATTGAAGTAATGTCATTAACCAGGCCCCAAGTAGAAAACAGATGGAGCGAGTCTAGTTTATATGTTCAGGGATATTACAGGGAATAGATGACAGAGATCTATCCTGGGAGCTGAGATTGGCTATCATAATCTGATACTGAAGTTCTCAAGGAAAAGAATGCCATTGCCATAGAAAATGGAGTATCAGGCAGTAAAGAACTAAAAAGCAGGATAAAAATTCAATTATCAGAATAAAAATATCATTTTTATAACAAAGGCAAAAGAACAAGGTATAACCAAGATGGTAGCTCAGAAAATCAATAAATTTACTTTTAATACTTTCCCAACTAGGGAAAGATTGGCTTACAATTATATAGGTTGTAGAGGAAAGAGCTGGTGACCTGGTTTTTCAAAGTGAAAGGGACATATAACTATAAAGTCAGGATGTTCAAAATATTCTCTTAGATAAAATAACATACTTTCATATATTTTACAGTGTCATCACATGACTAGAAAATTAATTTTATTGGTTCAGTAATATTTTGTTGTTATATGACCTAGATAAAGGCTGATTTTGTGAAAGAGATTTTTACCTGGTGGCACTCAGTTATTACTCTGGGTTGGTGCTCAGGAATCCCTCCTGGCAGGTGCACGGGACCATATGAGATACCAACCTAACAAAGTAAAGTGCATGGTTCCTTTGAACAAGAAATTTACTATTTGTACTTGACAAACCAAAATTGGCTGTACACACAAACACTTTATATATGTGTATTCTGATATATAGAACACATTTTTCTAGAAAGAAACTATTAAAAATGAGTATTATTTTGGGAGAGAAAGCCAGGATAAGAGGAGAAAGCATCTTTCACTTTTACTAGCATTTACTATGTTGTACTTTTTAGGTAGTTCAACAAATGATTATCTGGCCAGAAGGATAATAGAATTGGTTTATTTTCTTTCATTTCTTCTTATGAATGCTTCTTCTTATAATCTCTGACATGAATCTCTTCTTATAGTCTCTTTCCTCACTCTTTTTACCTCTCCTTCCCTCTCTATAGATATTTATATACCTAAATAGTTTTTATAGTAGATAAATAGAATTTATTCCAGGTATAGAAAGTCTTCTTTATTTTTATAATGACTAATTTATATAAGAAACTTCTAGTTGAATAATATGAGTTATTTTCATAACTTAAGCAGATGGAAGAGTGGTACCAGCTATTGCTGTTAAGTAACATTGGATTACCAGCTTGTTATCATTTTGACAATTTTGAACTTGAAAATATTCAGTAGTGTGGTTGGTTGCTTACTAAAATGATCAGTTGATTTGGGGCTCAATTTTTATGTCTCTAAAACCTGCAAATCAGAAGAGGCTTCTATAGACAATGCAGTTTGCTTTTTCTTATATTTTTTTAATAAATGAACTATATTGCCAGCATTAAAAGTCCAGAAGAAATCACGAGTAAGAAAACTACATTCATATTTTTGTGAATGCTCACAGAGAAATAAAATAGCTGCTTTTGCCCTGAGTTTTAGGCACCAAGTTGATATCAGTAATTTAGAGCCATTATCAGACTAAAATGTCCCTCACCATGACGGTCTGCTGAACCCAGCATGTCTTCTCAGCTCTGCTTTCTCAGAGGCTGAACTCTGTTCCAAGGGGGTAATTCTGGCTTGGTTGTAGACACATAATGTGGGTATTACCGTACATGACCACTCTTCCTGGGGATAATGACACAGCTGGTATACAATTTGGGCTTAAAAGAATGATGTCACGTTTATTTTGCTGCCAGCAGTCTGGGAACCAAAAGTTGCTTTGACTAGAGAAATGATAGAATAATAATAAATATTTTGCTATTATGATAACACATGTCTGTGAATAATCTTAGAATGCTTCTGCAAGTGTTAAATAAAACTAGTAAATGTCTTTTAGATGGATATATACAGTATATTTGGAGATATTTGTTAAAACGTCATTTTATTGGATGACGATGATGACAGAGTACATATAAAAGCAAGGTGTTTGTATTCTTCTATGCTCTATATCCAAATAGTCTTTTTGAGATAGCAAGGGATCATTCCTATATAATGAAATAAAATTAATATTTTAATTTCTTTGAGAACAGATTATTTTTTCTTTTCTGTAGGTCTTGATTCTCATGAATGTTATTATTACTTTATGCACCTTTCATATGTATATACTCTTTTTATGTTATTGCTTGATGCGGAGTCAATATCAATAACTTGTTTCTCTCCCAAACATAAAACATAATATAGTGATCCCTCTGTACAACAAACAGGCATTGCTCATGCATGTTACTACAAAAACATTTTCTTTTGTAATTTATATATTTATTTTTTTTATATACAAGTTGTATTTTGAAGGCCCTGGCGAGGAAAGGAAAACAGTACATAAAATCAGGCAGAATTCTTTGGGATTTATAATAGAAAGAGTTTTTAAAATGCCTTTATTGATCTTCTGAAAAAAAAAATGGCAGAGAAAGCAGCTGTCCCTAGCGACCCTGAGTGTGAAATTCCCAAAATCCCTGAGCCTGGCAACTGGGAGCAGACACCTAGAGAAGAAGCCAAGGCATATCACCTGATCAAACTCCCAAAGAGATGGGGGGCAGGAAGAGGGTAGTGGTGGTGGGAATAAAACAATGGCAGTGGGGCATCTTAGAGAACAATGAAAGCACTTACAAAAGAGGCTCCGGCCACCACGGTGTGTTGTCTGAATGGTCCCACACAGGAATTGTGTTTCCACATGGGCCCTTCAAGGTAACTGAGCTTGGGTCTCAGACTTGAGAGCAGAGGAAAGGAGCAACAAGAGGGAATAGTGATACTAAACAGCTAATCCTGGGGTGCGGCCAGGAGATGGAGCTGCCGTCCCTAGGAGAATGGAAGTGCTGCCTCTTTCACTAAGTCAGGACACTGAGCAACAGGACTCTGAGCTGCAGAGTGGCCCAGCGCCATCTGCTTAAGGAGCGTGGACATTAGCCTTGAGGGAACAAGCTAAGGCAAGTGGGACCCGAGGGCCAACCAGGCCAGAGAGTTAGAGTGAGACCTATTTGCTTCACAACCTCACATTGCTTCTAAGCAAGAAATCCTACTACAACATGTAAAAATCACAACACACAGCAAAGGTTGCAATGGAAAGACCATGTAGAACCCCACCACACTTAGTGAATGAAGATGGTAGTTCTGAGAACTCAAGGAACAGCCACTTATATTGCTTCTCTGAGAAGGACTTTAGAAGGAAATGTGGTGGTTGTTCAAAGAACTCAAATAAACCATGGATTAAACCGAACAAATAGCAGATAAGACTCAAGAGGATATGAGAGTAAAAATGAGAAGACTTCAAACTCAAATAAGGGCCTGAAAAACTTGGTAGGTGAAATGAAAAACTCAATGGAAAGCCTCACCAGCAGAGCAACGGCTGTTGAGGACAGAATTAGTGAGATGGAAGAGGAGCTGCAAAACACCTCCATACAACAAAAGAAATTGGAAAAGAGCCTTAAAATAAAAGACCAGAAGATGGAAACAATGCTCAAAATAAGTAGTCAGCAATAGACATTTGGGAAAGATTAAACAGGAGCAACATAAGAATCATTGGGGTCCCAGAGAGCCGGAAAGAAAATTCCAATGAAGAATATCAGTAAACAGCATCGTTGCTGAGAAGTTCTCACAACTGAAAAGTCCAAGCACCCACATCCTGAACACCCAAAACAGTACCAGCTAAAAGAGAGCCAAATAAAAGCACCCATAGGTATATCCTAGTCACAAAGATGAAAATCACATAGAGGGGTTAGAATATTGAAAGCAGCAAAATCGAAAAGAGAAATTGCATTAAGCATACAAAGACGCAAACTTAAGACTTACAATGTATTTATCACAAGCAATCCTACAGGCTTTAAGGCAGTGGCGGGATATAGTGAAAAAAACTCTATGAAATGACCACCTTGCCAAGAATAGACTAGACAAGAATAAATACCCAGAATAAATATCAGAAGACACTATTCAGGTTTGAAGGAAGGATAAACAATAACTCAGAAACTTTACAGACTCAAAACCAACTCCAGACTCCAAATGTTCTTAAGAGTGGAAATTCAATTAAATGTAGTGTAGTTAATTATTTCTTTGATTCAAATAAATAAAGGCAAGGACACAGTTTCTGCTTTCAGTAGTTCTGTATTTGGAAACAATCACCTTTTTTCTTTTTTTTGCTTTTGGGCCACACCTGGTGATGCTCAGGGGTTACTCCTGGCTAAGTGCTCAGAAATTGCTCTTGGTTTGGGGGACCATATGGGATGCTGGGAGATCAAACCATGGTCCATCCTAGGTTAGCACGTGCAAGGCAGACACCCATACCACTTGCACCACTGCTCCGGCCCCAACCGCATTTTTTCAATATTAAATTTCTTGCAAACCTATACATCTATCTTCAGCTTACATACTTCCTACTTACATTAAATTAATAGTATTGCCTAAATTTAGGAAACTCATTAATTATGAAATATCTCAGGTGCATATATGTTTATATGCTCCTTTTGTATCAATGGTTATCCATTTGGTTTTCATCTCCTTGAAAAAAGGGTATTTTCTTTTATACAAGGTTGTATATGTATCCTTGTTGGTCATTTTTATTGCTCTTTTTATACTCGAATTCACATAATGGAATTCTCATTTTCTATTCCTTGGTCTCACAGATGTCTCATAATGTTACAGAACTAAGAACATGATTTCTATTTGCCACCTCAGACATAATATCAGTTTCTTCCTTTAATAATTTGTGATAAACTTAATCCTCAGTCTAGAAACCTTGCCATATCTTATTTACTCTTCTTGCTGACATTCTATTCATCTGTCCTCTCCTATTTATTCATAATGACACTACATTAAATAAATTCTTCATAATATTTGGCTGAGAATATTGCAGACACATTCTATCTTTCACTTATATTTTCACTTGCTTCCAATCTGTATTCTTCAAAATTTCCCTGAACATTCTTTTTTGAAATGGAAATATTAGGATCGTACTACTTGAAGCTGTTTTGTTTCTCTCTATTACCTTACAGATGAAGTTAGTCTTTATTATAGTACGGGATTTTGTGATCAACCTTCCTGATGCACTGACCTAAATGCACTTTTCAGCTGCATTTTGTCTTAACTCCTCCTCACCTGAGTTCTAGCCACAGGTTTACAGTTTATATGCATATAATGCTATTATTATTCATATGCATGTTTCAGAATGCCTGGAATACTTTTTAGATTATCTTAAAATAATTCCTATATGTCCAACTTTGTGGGCTAGGCCCTCTACTTGGTGCTGGGAATACACACATTTAATTTAACACCCCCGAACAGTGGGATTGATGGGGCATAGACTAATCAATAGAAATTTTACATGGCAATGAAACAGGAACTTTTCTTTTTATGTTCACCAGTGTCTGCAAACACAACCAACATATGACTATCATACAGTACCTTATCAGATATTTAATATAAATAATAATACAATAAATCATAATAACTTTACATTTTAGTTCATTTGTTTCAGACTTTGTTGAAAGTTACTTTACATGTATGACATTAGTTAATCACTAAGTTAATGCTATGGGTTCTATGCTATCTCTATTTATTCTTTTGTTTTCGTTTTGGGACCACACTTGGTAGTGCTGAGAGGTTATGCCTGGCTCAGTACTTAGGAATTACTCCTGTTGGTGCTCTAGGGACCTTATGGTATGGCAGGGCTTCTATCCTACTTGCTGTACTATATCGAGGGGCCCTGTTATCTCTGTTTAAAATTGAGAAAATAGAGACATATGGTGGATGTTACTTAAGCTGTGTCATATTATGGTCAAGCTAGAAAGAATGGAGATATAAAAATAGGAATATGTAATTTATTCTTCTTGACCTACAAAAAGCATTTAGAGAATTGCAGGAAAGGCAAAAGCAAAGCATGGAGGCATAAGCTATAACACTGTTTGTCCTGAATTATTTTTGTGTGAGGGCTAAAGTGAGAAGAATGACAAGTGATGCAAGCATAAGCAAAAAAAAATAAAAATAAACCTAACTTTCTAATTTTTTAGCTAGTTGTTTTAGTTCCTACTCACCCTATTATTAAGCTTGTCACACTCCTGTTTTATTTTCCTACCTTCTTGAATGACCTTACTTTAGAAGGCTTTTCCAAATCCTTCAAGAATTAATACAATTCCAATATAAAAATAATCACAAAATGGTATCTCATGCATTTTCTATTGCCAGTGTTTCATTTTTAGTAGGGTTCATGTTAGAGATGAACAACCAGGTGTTTGCTTCTGATTTTAGGGTCCCTTTCTAAAACACACTGATACTCCAAAGTCCAGGATACAGGTTACTGAATAAGACCTTGAATTATGAAATGTTACATTTTCTTTTTTTTTGTTTTGTGGCCACACCCATTTGACACTCAGGGGTTACTCCTGGCTATGCGCTCAGAAATCGCCCCTGGCTTGGGGGGACCATATGGGATGCTGGGGGATCGAACCGCTGTCCGTCCTATGCTAGCGCTTGCAAGGCAGACACCTTACCTCTAACACCACCTTCCTGGCCCCGAAATGTTACATTTTCAAAGCCTCCTATCTCCATCCTCCCCTTGTCATTGTAGTTGTCACTTGTAGTTATTTCTTTAACTGAACTCACTACTCTTTGGGGACATTGGTGGTGGGGATGTTGCACTAGTGAAGGGTGTTGTTCTTTTTTATAACTGAAACACAACGATGAACATTTTTGTAATCATGGTGCCTAAATAAAGATGTTAATTAAAAAACTATCATGAATGAAATAGATCGAATACAAAATGAAGAAAAAGAAATGTTACATCTTCATGTTAAAACAAATCAAGTGAAAATGGATTAGTCTAGGAAAACTTCCAGACAAAGAGTCATGTATTATATTGAACCAATCTCTTGAACAAATTCTGAGACTGATTTAAATACATTTCTTAGCTTTACCACTCTTATCTGCCAAAAATCCATTCCAGACAATTTATCTGAAGCTAATTTTGAGGAATTAAGATCTGCTGTCTTCATTATTTGTCCCTAGAAAGACGTATGTGAATTTGTTCATTATCTTCTCATTGATGCTTTGCTTATATAGTGTCAGGGACAGGATATTTATTTTTTGAGTCGGTGTAAATTATGGGTCAACTTTTATCCTTCCCTACTCGTAAGTAGGTGTCTTCTTTCTGTTTTTCCTGCAGGTGGTAAAGGCCAGAGAGCCTCATCAGCCAAACCAGGGAGCATGGAATTTATCTCATTGATAGAGAAGAGCTTATTAGAATTTAAGGCAAAATGACATCCCCATCAAGTTTTAGAAAGATGGCACTCTTGGTGGTGGGAGGAAAATTTTAAAGGAGAGACACTGTGGGAAGGACATTCCTTGGGAGACTATATCTGTACTTTAAGGGGGAAAGGTTGTAGGGGTTTTAATAAATAAAAATATTTATGTTGAGAAAATAGGATGGTTTCAGAGATTATCTCCTTTACATTCATCAAATTCCGTTAGCCCTCAGTACTTGGCTCCTCCATTGTGATCTGCAGGAAGCTATCCTAGATATACTCTCCACATTGAACATAATATCATTTACTGACACCGTTGAGAGCTCAAAGGTACTGCAGCATGGTATTTAACTTATACCAACTTGTGTGTCTTCCTCACTGGATTTCTTGACAGCTGACACGAATGCTGTTCACCATTATTTTTCAAACATGGAATGTGGCTCATTCGATCGTGGGTTTGAATGTTTCTTTAGACTTGTAACATCTCAAGGGCATGTTAGGGCATGTGATTCTGGATTAATATCGTTGTTACCATTAAAAACACTTTAACCAATGGCATTGTATTCTACCATAGAGAAAATTCCTTCCTTCCCACATTGTTGGAGAACAATATAGAGAGTGTGGAAGTCACGACTGCTTTATTGTTGTGACACAAACATCCAGATTGGAGAGAAGCAGTAATAGCAAATAGACAAGTCATTTAAAAAATGAGGCCAATATTTTATTTCTGTTTGCATTTGATGTTTGAACTGGTATTTGATTTAAATTCACATTTACTTTTGTTGTTGTTAATAAGTGAATATGAGAGTTGTTGGTTATTTGAAAGTGAATGAATGTAGATAATCAGTAGCAAAATTTTATTTTATTTTAATTTTTAATAGTAATTCCTTTAATTTTGTGACACAACAACATCCAGATAGGAGAGAAGTGGTAATATCAAATAGACAAGTCATTTAAAAATGAGGTCAATATTTTATTAGAAAATTTGAAATAAAACTAAGCTTATATGAGAATGATAATTTAATTCATGAAGAATGGGCAGGATTGGTACCCTGGTAGGTATAAAAGGTCCATATTTGAGTGAAGGTCACAGTAATAAAGACCATATATACCTGAATCATGGCGTCCACATTAAAATGCTGATTCTGAAGCCTACATCAACCCCTACTATTTCACAACTCAATGCTTTGTATTTGGGCTCTAGAATTTTAATCCTAGATTAATCCTAAATATTTATGGTACTTGTTTTATTTTATTTTGGTGGGGTCCCATTGGGCAGTGTTCAGAACTGAGTCCTGGGTCTGTGCTAAGGGATTACTTCTCATGATGCTTAGAGGGAATGCTTAGGTACTGGGAATCATCAGGAATCAAATCAGGATTGGCCACATAGTTAAAAAGTGCATTACTTTTTATACTATCTCTTCAACGTCTCATGTTTTTTCTTATGTAGCCATTTTTTGAAAGCATTGGTATACCATTAACTACCAAGTGAATGTTATTCTTATTAGTAGTAAGGATGTAGAAGAGAAGATGTATTAGAACTTCATCAAATTATGTAATGTGTGTGTGTGTGTGTATGTGTGTGTGTGTGTGTGTGTGTGTGTGTGTGCAAAGTTAATGCCTAGTGTGGCCGGAACCATAGCACAGTGGGCAGGGAATTTACCTGTACATGGCCCACCCAGGATGGGCCTGGGTTCGATCCCTGAAATCTCCTATGGTCACCCAAACCTGCTACAAGGGAATTTTTAGCACCGCTGGGTGTGGCCTCAAAACAAAACCAAAAAAAAAAAAAAAGTTAATGGCTAGTTTTCTCGTTATAATTCAAGTTTCAGTTAATGGACAACTGCTTTTTTATCAGCCATTTTTGTTTCTTGAATCATGTATTTTCTAAGTATGCCTATTTAGGGTTTTAGTGGTTACAATGTGTAGTATTTGATTTTTATGAGTGGCTAAACACCAGTTAGCAATGACCCCAATTACTCTTTGACAGACTTGATTCTGATGGGGTATAATGCATTTAGTCCTGTGATTAATCATAGATCGTGATCAGTAATCAGTGAATGTCTCATTACGGGTCATGTTTCAAAGTCTCTTATATGAACATGTTGGATAATTTCTGTTTGCTTTTGCTGTTTGAACTAGTATTTGATTTAAAGTCACATTTATTTTTGTGATTAGTAAGGGAATATGAGAGCTGTTGGTTATTTGAAAGTGAATTAAAGGAGACAATCAGTAGCTAAATTTTAATAATAATTCCTTTATTTAAGCATCATGGTTATAAACATGTTTGTAATTGGGTTTTATTTATAAAATGCACACCCCTCTTCAACAGTGCAATTTCCCCACCCCCAGTGTGCTCCCTCATTTTCCTCTTCCCCATCATCCCCTGCCTGTCTTTGAGACAGGCATTCTATTTCTCTCACTATTATTGTCATGGGAGTGGTTAGTGTAGATATTTTTCTAACTGCACTTACCCCTCTTTGTGGTAAGCAGGTCCTTCTGGCTCCCATCAGTATTGTCTCAGGTATTACTATACTGTATTTTATTTTTCTTAAATCCCACAAATAAGAGAGACTATTCTGCTTATCTTCCTTCTTCTGACTTATTTTACTCAACATAATAATCTCAATATCTATCCATATGTAGGCAAATTTTGTGACTTCATTTTTTCTAACAGCTGCATAGTATACCATTGTGTAGATGTACCAAAGTTTCTTTAGTCACTCATTTGTTGTTGGGCATCTGGGTTGTTTCCAGATTCTAGCTACTGTATAAAACGTGCTGTTATGAAAATAGGAATTTATAGTGCAATAAGCAGAAAGCATTTATATGTGTGTATATGTATGTATATATATATGTATATATATACATATATAGTGGGTCTAATGTATATCCCCAGTAGTGATATTGTTGGATCATATGGAAGCTCAATGTCTTTTTTTTTTAAATATCCATAATGTTTTCCAGAAAGGCTGGACTAGACAGCATTCCCACCAGCAGTGAGTCAGATCAATTCTTGCCAATAGTGATTGTCCTTTGTGATGTGTGCCAGTCTCTGTAGCGTGAGATATCTTGTTATTTGGATTTGCATCTCCCTAATTATTAGTGATATGGAACATTTTTTCATGTATCTCTTGGCTATCTGTATTTCTTCTTTGAGGAAATGTCTGTTCATTTCTTCTCCCCATTTTTTTGATGGGGTTAGATGTTATTTTCTTGTTCAGTTCTTTTATATCTTGTATATTAAATATACAATATTCATATATCTTATATGTATCTTTCATATCTTGTATATCTTAGATATCAGACCCTTATCAGATGAGTGTTGTGTAGATAATTTCTCCCATTCCATGGGTGACCTTCTTACCCTAGTCGCTGCTTTCTTTGAAGTTCAGAAGTTTCTCAATTTGATATAATCTGCTTCCACTTACTTGGACAGTGGTGTTTCCTCCTTGAAGATACCTTTAGTCTTCATGTCATGGAATGTTTTGCTTACATTTTCTTTATATACCTTGTAGTTTCAGGTCTAATATCAAGTTATTTTATCCATTTTGATTTGACCATTGTGCATGGTGTTAGACAGAGGTCTGCGTTTGCTTTTCTGCAGGTGGTTGACCAGTTGTCCCAGCACCACTTGTTGAAGAGGCTTTCCTTGCTCCATTTTGTTTTTCTTGCTTCTTTGTCAAAGATTAATTCTGGGAGTCATTCTCTGAATACTCAAGTCTATTGCATTGATCTGAGGGTCTTTATTCCAGCACCATGCTGTTTTAAAGATTATTGCTTTGTAGTAAAATTTTTTAGTATATATTTTTTAGTATATATTTAAATGTTTGAGAAACTGATGCCTTTCATATTTTCTCCCTAAGGGTTGCTTTGGCTATTCTTGGGCATTTATTGTTTTAAATAAACTTTAGGAGTGCTTGATCTACTTCTTTAAAGAAATTCATCAGTATCCTTAGTAGGATTGCATGAAATTTGAATAATACTTTGAGGAATATTGTTATTTTAATCATGTTAATTCTCCCAATTCATGAGCAGGGTATACATCTCCATTTCCTTGTTTGGTTATTTTTTATTTCTTGAAGCAATGTTTTATATTATTATTTTATATTTTAACACATACTCCATGGTACTCAGGGTCCTCTACTGGTTCTGTGCTAAGAAATCACTTCTGGAAGGCTTGGGGAACATATAGGATGCTGGGGATCAAGCCCGAGTCAGTCCCAGATTGGCTGCATGCAAGGCAAACTCCCTCTGCTGTGCAATTGCTCTGGTCCCAGTAGGTAAATTTTAGTTTAAATCTATTTCTGAATATGATACACATTTTAGCTGAAATCAAGGAAGAAGAAAATTTGGTGAGCAAAATTATGACATTTAAAATGAAATGGTTAATGGTCTAAGGCAATTAGAATAGCAAACACTTGTGAAGTTCTTATTTAATGAGAATAGTTTCCTTTTATAATTGTGCAATATTTTTATTATGGATTACTGTCATGGGTGCAATAAAGGAGCTAGAGATTAATACAAAATACCACACAATCCTTTCCCTCACGAGGTTGACAGTCCATAGAAGATAGAGTGCTTTTTATCAAAGGGTTTCAAATGAGGGAACAGTATAATTTTCCCTGGCTCCATTTTCTCTCATCATTTAAAGTCTTTTAAATTAATATGAAAAATATTTTAAATTAATGTATACTTTAAATTTGCATTTTTAAGAGACTGGCTCTTTCCAATTTGTATTAACTTTTCAATTTTCTGGAAAATTGAAATGACAAACTTTTCTGCTTGATAGTCATTTTTCTAAAAGTTGAATAAATATATTATTTTATTCTCTATATACTAAAAATGTTTTTACTCCAATATGTTTTTCTACATGTAAAACAATTTGTGGTTAGGGGTGAGCACTATTCAGAATGTTAATTTCTTCAGAAGTTGATACCTAATTTTTCTAAGTTGTACTAGAAAAGAAACTGGAGAAGTTAAGTCTTTGATAAGTTAAAAATATTGCTAAAGACTTAAACACCAAAAAGCCAACAACAACAGAATTGATACCCAATCCACAACAAGCTAGAGAGAGGGGACCATTTATATTATCAGCCTGGAGGGCACAGGAGGGAATATGGGATGCATGCTAGGAACAGGGGTGGAGGGAGGACAACTTCTGTGGTGGGAATGCCCCTGATTCAATGTCACTATGTATCTAAAATATTACTGTGAAAGATTTGTAATCCACTTTGGTCAAAATAAATATTTTTATTAAAATATTGCTAATGGGTTAAATCAGTAATAAGAGAAAAATAGACCAATTTTTTGCCCAAAGATATTTTAAAATGTACATCAGCATGTTTCATATTATATTGTGGTAGAGAAGACTGCAGAAGAGTGCTAGTTTTGTTACCCAGAGAATATTTTAACATAACTAAAAATCATTTATAAAATTGTGCTTAGCTGTATGGTGTGGCAATGGAGTGAACTATTTTTAGTTATAGGAATGGAACATTTTATGGAGGGCTTGACTTTTATAAAATCCTATGTCCTTTTTGAATTCTTTTTCTAAAAACACTACAAAAACATTAAGGAACATAATGGGTAGGGCATTTGCCTTGAATGTGGCTGACCCTGGATCTATCCCCTTCATCTCATATGATCCCCCATAAACTACCAGAAGTGATTCCTGAGTTCAGAGCTCAGAGTAACCCTTGAGTGCCATTAGGTGTAGCCAAATTAAAAAAAATACTGAGAATGATTTCTAAATTTTTTAGGGTGACCACTAGACACATTTTAAAAATCTATCCTTTCTACCAGGTATTTAAGGATAATTCATATGCTGAAATATTTTTGAAACTAGAAGCAAGAAATACATCATAGACAAAAAATAAACCTTATGGAAACAGTTATATTGTGAGCAAATGAAAACTTATGTTTCTTTTCCCTTCTGAATTTATGATAACAAATAAAGCCCTGTTATTCATATATTTACATTGAGCAAACATAGGTTTGGAATGAGACCAGAGTACTAGCTAAAAAATGCTTCAAAGATTGTTGTACTAGTCAATGTGGGACATTATATTCAGAATATTGCAAAATGATAAAATAACTGGCTCCAGAATGTTAAGAAAAGACTTGTAGAAAAACAGGTTGAAGAGGACTTACATAAACAGAGAACGGCTTTATTATATGGATAAATTTCTAGTTCTTATGGCGGTTGTCAAATCCCAGAACCTAAAGGTGAATTGACAAACTAGACACTTATTAGTTCTTGCTTAAATCTGAAAGTCAGGAGCTGAAATAATTTCATTATCAAAACTGACAGTCTTAAGATCCAGGAAAGGGTGAGAATTTTAGTTAAGAGTTTGAAGGCAGGGAACTGATTTTCCTGTTTGAATGCTATCACAGAGGATGAAACATCTTTCTTGCTGTGGGATGGCCTTTTTTATTCTATTCAGGCCTTTAACTGATTAAAGTAGGTCTACCCACATTAGAGAGAACAATGTATTTCTCAGTCTACCAGCACAAACCCCTTAGTAAATCTACTTAACAGATATAGTTAAAACAAGGATTGACCAACTATTGGGCACCAAAAGTTGACACTTACCATTAACCATTATGAAAGTAAATTTGGGGGGGCCAGAGAGATAGCATGGAGGTAAGGCATTTACCTTACATGCAGAAGGACGGTGGTTCGAATCCTGGCATCCCATATGGTCCCCCGAGCTTTCCAGGAGCGATTTCTGAGTGTAGAGCCAGGAGTGCTACCCCTGAGCGCTGCTGAGTGTGACCCAAAAACCAAAAAACAAACAAACAAACAAAAAAAAAAACAAAAAAAAAAACACAGAAAAGGAAAGAGAAAAGAAAGTAAATTTGGATGTTAGGTGATAGAGAGATTGGTAACTATAGGGAAAGAGAAGAGGAATCAAAAATGAATCTCAAATTTTGAATTTGAACAGCTGGTTCATTTGCTAGGCTACAGACAAATAAGGAAAAAAGAATACTAGTATTTTTGGACAGTGAGTTTTAACAAGTCAAGCTAAATTTTTATATACTTGAAAATAAGCATGTACTCACGACTGAAAATGTTCATTTTTTTCCTTCTTTTTGGGTCACACCCAGTGGTGTTCATGTTTACTCCTGGTTCTATGCTTAGGGATCACTCCTAGCATTTCTTTGGGGATTGTAGAGATCCTCAGTATTGAACACAGGTCAGCCTCATGCACAGCAAGAGCCCTACCCAATATATCTCTCCAACCCTAAAATATTATTTTCTAATATCAAATCCTTCCCTATTGGTAATAATTGCTCTAAATCAAAGGTAAAGGGAATGTATTAAATATGCATATATAAAATCTGTATGCATAAATCCTGGGAGTATGGTGGGATTAAGTCCTCTGGAAAGAAAAAGGAAATGCACTGAGCTAGATATAGCTTCATTTATACATGGGGCTCTTGGGGACCACTATTAAGATTTTTTCTTTATTAAATTCAGTAAATCAAGATACTGGATAAGGAGCTGAAATCAGATTGTTTTGTTGTGATTAAAGGAATCACATTAGTGACTGTAAGCAATATCTTTTCTGGAAGGAATATTTCACTATTATTGTTAATATTTTACTAATATTCATCTTACTGTGAAATTAATGCTGGAGAAATAAACTTTTATACATGAACATTAAATCCTATATGAGTGTACATATTTTACATAAGTGAAGACTATTGGTAGAGAACAAGTTTAGTGTTTTCTTCAGTCAAGCACAAACTTTGGACTCTTCTGTACTCTCTCTCTCTCTCTATATATATATGCTGTTATATTCAACAGCATGTGTGTTATACAAACAATAACTATTTACAGAGTAAATGCATAATGAGATAACATTAAAATTCAGTATAAAAATACATAGTGATAGACAAAGAGACAATTATATTTCAGTTCATGAGATATTAAGGAAATGTCTAAGGAATGTTTTATTTTTTGCTCCCTTGAATAGTTAGAGAGTGTATGCTATAGTTGTGTCAAGAGAATTGGTGTAATCCATTGGAGAGTTCTAGTAGAGAGGTTTTCACACCCCAATAAAAGAAAAAACAAAATCAGAGACAGAAAAATCCCCAAACAGTGCATGACTGAATTCCCAATTTTCTTGGTTACCATTATGTAGCTTCCCAGTACACTTGTCTAGAAGTACCATCCTGCAAAACCCATAATGTTTTATTGTTAACTGTTTTCTACCAAGATAATTTTACCCAAGGCAGCCTTTTGGGGGGATGTTTGGTCTGTAATTAATTACTCTACTTTGTAAAAACAATATACTTAACACATATCTGGAAAAGATTTTGTTGAAAATAAAATACATTTACATTTTTATAAATGATTTTATATCCAGTCCATCTGTCATCCTGCAGCTATATCAGAGATTCTTTACTAGAAAATATTAAATTCTTAAGAACATGCAAAAATAATTTCTTTCTTGAATATATATTTCACTGTGAAAGAAATAGTTGCCTTTCATAACAGTGAAAAACATTCCGTAACAGTCCACAGAAAAGATCAGAGTTTCGATACAAGTTATCAGAAAGGGAAAAATCAAGTATAGCTAAAAAAGTATTATAAGTATATTAGAGATCAACAGAATCAGTATATTCAACATGAGCAATCTTCCGTCTAGTGTTACTGCGTTTGAGAATCAGAAGTGTGGCAAGAAAAATCTCTCACCCCGATAATCACATTCAACAAAGTTTGTTGCTTGTATTCTAGGGTGTATTTGGCACTGCTGATCTTGGGAGGGCAATGTAGGCTCATATTTATCAGTTCATATTCTGCCCAGGCTATAGAAATGAATAGATTCTCAGCATTTTCTTTTCTACTACATAATCGAGCTGCCCCAATTATATGTCTGCACAGACATTTATATGTGTACACTTCAACTTAATTCTAAAGATTTCGCTTTTATTTGTATATTCATTGTCATATAGTCTTTCAGAAATACAAATACTGACACAGTTTGAAAACTGTTTTCTAGGTAAGCAGAAAAAGAGTTGTAGCATTTGTTATTTTCAATTTTACTTTTTTATTATAAATTTGAGGAGTACTATAAATTTGCTCCATAAAATCTTGAGTTAAGGTCAGGGGTACTTAAACATTTTTTGCTTGTGACTCTTTTATATTTGAATAAATTTTATTCTACTTCATCTATACAATTATATAAATAATATATTTGTTAAAATATATTCAAAATAATAAATGATAAAGAATTCATTTGAAAATGACCCCACAGTCAGTTATGCGATCCCATATGGGGTTTATATTCACAGTTTAAGAAGGTAGGAAAAATTTTTGGTTTATTATTAATTGTTAATAACATTTCTGAAAAGGTATTTCTGAGATGTTGGGGAATAGTTTTTATCTTCCAAGGCTTCTTCAATGTACTCACCTAAATTATATGTCTATCTTAGATAATGTGGCTGAAATCAATATTTGATACTATTTGCTACTGCTGGGGAAATGCTGAGTTCCTAAGCTTTGGTAGTCATAGAACTCTCATCTTACATTATTATAGTTACATATTCTATATTAGAATATTTAAAAAATTAACCTAGTAATCTTCATTTTTACTTCTGGTTAAATAAATAAGTAAAAACTCTATTCCAAAACCCAGACACAACTTGCTTCTAAAGCAGCCTGCAGTTCCAGGAAGGTGCTAATTATTGATTACAGATTACCTGGTTTCTTCTGATAAATGATTTTGTCCAAATCTCCTGTCTGGAGCCCTACTCACACCTAGTAATAACATTGACTTTGCCTCTGTATGCCCTAATACCAACATTACTGGTAATAATCAGTCTTTTGAAAACCCATCAGAAACTCTTTTTTTCCTTTTTTTAAAATTTTAATTAATTTATTTTTATAATATTTTAATTTAAACACCATGATTACAAATATATTTGTAGTTGGGTTTCAGTCATAAAAAAGAACACCCCCTCTTCACCAGTGCAACCTTCCCACCACCAATGCCCCCATTTCAGTCCTCTTCCACCTCCTGCCTGTATTCAAGACAGTAATTCTATTTTTCTCTATTTTTTTCACTCACTACCATTGACATGAGAGTTGTCAGTGTAATTATTTCTCTAACTGAACTCACCACTCCTTGTGGTAAGTAAGCTTCATACACTGGGCTGGTCCTTCCAGCCCTCATCTCTATTGTCTCTAAATAATTATTGCAATACTATCTTTCTTTTTTCTTAAATCCCATAGATAAGTGAGTCTGTTTTGTCAACACTCTTTCTTGACTTTATAAAATTATGTGAAGACACCATATATTTTTCATGATTCACATGAGCTTATTACATTTTAAATGCTTTAGAAAGATTTTTCTTGATTTTACTAATGAATTTATGATAGCTAAGTATCGAATTTATAACAGCGTATTTTGTCATTTCAAAAGCCATTACTATTAAACTTCAAAGGTTGAGTACTTTTTAACATTTATAAAACTTTTTTTTTGGTGTGTAGTCATGAGTTGTCACTACACATAAGTGCTATAACCTAAGAAAAGTGACTAGAAATGCATTTTTTTCTAAGTGAGAATTAGATGTTAGAAATATAATTTTGCATTTTTGCTACCTTGAGATAAAGTTTTTAAAATAGGGGGGAACTTACTTAGATGGGAAGTACTTGATCACTTTCTAGGCTAAAAGATGGTACAGCAGGAAAGGAGCTTAAATTGCACACAGCCAACCTGGCTTCAGTCCCCAGCACTGCTGATGGACTCCTGAGCACTGCCAGGAGTAAGCCCTGAGAGCTTCCAGATATGCCCCACAAGTCTACCTTTTCCATAATAATCTCTTACTAACTTCCTTGTGCCAAGGAAGAAATCAAAATTTGAATGCTTTATAATCTTTAATTAATATAATTAGCTCATTAGAATGCCTTTTGCTCTTTCTACTTATCGAGTTAAGTGTTTTTATAGTATATTACTTCCAGCACTATACATAACATATTTTGTGAATTTTATTTAATTATTCAGGTGGCACGGTTTACATAGCATTAAACTTTTTGGGTGTATGAAGTTAAAGGCACCTTCACCACCAATTATCAAAAACATTCTCCCACTTTATTTATGTTACTTCCAGTCTTTCCCATCATCCCCAGTCCTCAATCCCTGCTCTTGACAACCACAGTTCTGTTGTCAGTCTAAGCACAAACAATGGATATTTTTTGTTTTTGTTTTTTTTTATAATAATTTTTATTTTGACCAAAGTGGATTACAAATCTTTCACAGTAATACTCTAGGTACATAGTGACATTGACTCAAATTTTTCACAGTAAAACTCATAGTGACATTGAATCAGGGGCATTTCCACCACCAATGTTGTTGTTCTCTGGACTACACCCTGCAGTGCTCAAGGCTTACTCCTGGCTCTGTGCTCAGGGCTTACTTCTGGCAGGGCTCTGGTTACCATAGGCGGTGCTAGGAATTAAAACTGGGTCTGCCATGGGTTTTTCTTTCTCCCATTTTTAATAGTTGATTGCTTTGCAATACTCATATGTTGTAAGTTAGAAGTGAATTTTATTGTATAAGGAAGGAAGAGGAGATGGGCTAAACAAAAACTACTCAGCATTTTGCTATTAATCTTTTGGTAAGATTTTGTTACCTGGGACAGTGGTGGAGGACTCTGATATGGGGTAGGGTGTTGGAATATAGTATGCATAAACCCCTATCATTAACAGTATTGTGTGTGGTTCCTAAAATAAAATTAAATTTAAAAAATAAATTAAGTCATAATAATGGTTTAGATGAGAGGAAGCTGTTATTAAAAGTACTCAGATAACTAACTAATGTATTCTCTACAGAGAATAGTTATTGAACTGGTGTAAATAAATGGACTTAACATCAGAATACTTTTTGGGTGAGTGTCATCTATCAAGTAATAGAAGCTTAATCATATTTTTCCAACAAATTAAATGCAAAAGGCTGTCCCCTGCAGCTATCGCTTACCAATATTTTCTGTTAAGAGAAGCTGGTTGGGAGAAAAAGCTTTTAGCTGAGTTAATTTTAGCTTCGATGCTTGGTTCATCAGAATGCATGATGTCCGCCCCCCCCCCCCATTTACAGGAGTGCTTCTTCATTACAGATGGGCTGCACATCGCCTGATACTTTAAGAGCTGTGCTTTTCCAAATTGTATTTAATGTCTGGGTTTGGGGTTGAAATTATATCAGAGAATACTCATATCTCTCACTGCTAATCCTGCACCATGCCTGTTTTCTCTTCTTTTTGAGAATAACAACAAATAACAATCAATTTCTTTTGGTAGAAGTGCTTAATTTTTATTAACGTAACTCTTTTCAAAGAGCTATACAATTCAGACACATTAGGTTGGAATATTGCTGGTAATATATCCTCTGTATGGCCTCATCAGACCAATGATTCTGTTACTTAGAGTGCATTTTCTTATTGAAAAATCTTTCTTTTTCAGTTAAGGGAGTATAAAAATCTTAAATAGAAAAGGATTTGTCTGTCCTCTAGTTTGGTTCACAAAGACATTCCTTAAAACTAAGAATATTTCTTAACTGTGAAAACCAAATGTGGGCAAATTATATAAATGCTTCTTTATTCTGCTGTGCATTTATTAGTGTATTACTGATAAGCAAAGTATATTCATCAACATTGAAGATAAAATTTTATTAAAAAATAAACAGCATATGGGTTTTTCAAAAATAATGAATACCCCTTTCTCTTCCAACAGTAGTAATCAGATTTATAAATAGAAAGCAAATGAAACTTTATTCTTTTGACATATTAAAAAGGATTTCATGTACTTTATCTACTTTGTATTAAACATTTTCTAGACTCCCTTCACAATTTAAATTTTATCCTATTAAAAGATTTTACATTATTTTCAATTCATTTTGCAAAAGCTGGTTTAAATATATAAAAATTTAAAAACTAAAGTTCTTCAACTGTAACATTGATGGTACTTGAGATATCAAGCTGAGAAAAACAAGCAAAGAGAGAAGGACAAATGCCAAATAATCTTTTTTCTATGTGGACTCTAAGGAAATAAAGAAAGGGGGTGAAAAATGGCCAAGGGTAAAGAAGTAAAAGGATGTTATTACTACAGTTATAGGTTTACTTCTTGTAATTACTACTACAACATTAATTTATATGGTATAAATAATTGTAAATTAATATTTACAGTATTCTGAAGTCACTAAAATTTATTTCAACAACACATTTATTTCATATTTGCATAATTTATGTTTTTATATATTATATAATTACATTATTTATATTATAAATCCCTAAATAACATATAATTTCTAAAATGGGTATGACTTGTACCAGCATGGACATATTCATAGGCAAGTATATTTACTGCAATAAGTAACTTACTTCCACTAGGCTTTCATAGTTAGACTGTTTTGGCTAACTTTTCCTCAAGGATGGAGCTTTTATATAGCCCCTAATTTATAAAGTAATCCTATTATACCATCTGTTCTTCCCCAGAAGCAAACAGTCCATGAACATTGAGTGAAAATAAAAAAAAATGATCAGACCTAAACAACAAACCCAAAGTCAACAACAGAATCAAGATCCCAAATCTACAACGAGCTATACACAAAGGGTTTCTTTTACACTAGCAGTCCAGGAGGCAAAGGCGGGAGATATAAGAGGCATGCTGGGAACAATACTGGAGGGAGGACAACGTTGGTGGTGAGATTGGCCCTAATTTACTGTCATTATGTACCTTAAATAAAACTGTGAAAGACTTGTAAATCACATTGGTCACAATGAAAATTATTAAAAAAAATTGAACAAATCTCACCTTCTTTTGGTTTTCACTTGTTCTAAAAGGTGACGGGCCCTAGGATATTACAGACCCCCCAAAAAAATCAGTCCCTAATATCTAAAAATTCAAATTTGTCCTTAACAGTGGAGATTTTGGGCTTCTCCAGTGTAGCTGGCAGATATGAGCTTGGTTTGGCAATAGCTCTCTAGATTTCAGAAGTAGTTTCCATTTCCATTTTTTCATTTTTAAATGTACTTGGGTCTCATTGATCTCCATACTTCTTGTTCCTTTTCAGACTTTGAGCTGATGATCAGTTGACACTAGAACTCATCTCTTTGCTTTCATGCCTACCATCTGCCTGACTTTCTGCATATGAGGTTGCTACTGCTTAGATTTTTTTTTTTTGCTTCCACAGAATTTAATGTGAACTGTGGTCAGCACCACTGTCACTGAGAGTGAGTTATAAATTACTCTGTATGAGATTTTTGTTCCAAATATGACATTTTCAGTGGATAGTATCTTAGAGGAGTGAATCTAATGGCTGGGGATTTTAGATTATGATATATGGAGAAGATACACAGGGATAACAAATTTCTTTGGGTACCATTTTTTTTCATCTACACATTGTAAATAATCTATCATCAGTTGACTGTTTCTTTTATTCTCTGTCAAGTTGTTTCTTTACAATTTACTTTGGTATCAGTGAGTACCTCGCTAGAACATTGTTCCTTTCTACACACTACTTACGATGCTGATAAAAAGGCAGTTTTGTTGACAGCACTGACCAAAATGTCATTAGTTAATCAAAAAATTCGACAATAAAGATTATGTTATTTTACCTTATTTTATTCTATCTTATTTTTAGTAGGGGGGTTAATATTTAATTCTCATTCAGAGATCACTCCTAGGGATGCTCAGTGGACCATAGGTGTTGCTGGAACAGAACTAAGGTTGTCTGTCCCTCTTAAGGTGAGCAAGCACCTTATCTGGCCCAGGAAGCTGATATAAAATGTAGTATAACAGAATGGACTAGTTAGAAGAATTCTGATTATCATAAATTTTAAAAATTGAGAACAACTATTTAATGAATCCAAAGAAACAAATTATTTATTTTTAATTATACTCAGGTATTGGCATGATAAAACTGAAAAATATAAAATAACAGTAGAGACATTAAAATTTTTTCTAGAAGATTGAATGTCAATTCCTTCTGGAAATATGACTACCAGCAAAAAGCATGCTTCACTTATCTCAGGATAAAAAAATATTATGGCTAGAAACCCCAATCACCAGTTCTTTACCCATATATTAGAATCACAGCTAAAATGTAGTCTCTGTATAGGAAATATTTATAATATGGTTATAAACTAAAAATAACTTTCTTTGTACATAAAGGAATCATATCAACCTCTATGTGCCCATCATATTTATCAAAAGAATGGGCAATAAACAAGATATATAGAATAGTAGAATATTTTTGTTCTGTTTTGTAACTCTGATTGTCAAAAAGGAGAGCATGTGTTTCAGTATTCTATTTTTTTAGATAGTGTTTATTTTTTTCTGACAGTCCATTTGACTATGAGATATTTATTTTTTTGTTAGAAGACTAAATACCACTCTGTACATGCAGGATATTTTAAGATCTAAAAACTATAGTCTAGAAGAAAAGTATTAACAAATATTCCTACTGCTATTATTACCTTGAAGAATTTAGGTAAATAGTAAAAAACTGTAAATGCACCTTCCTTTACCAGCAAGAATTTGTATAATCTAGGTTATTCTGTCTGTAATAATGACAAAATTTTTCCCAAACTTATTTATCAATCACTTTAGAATAGACATATAATAGTCTATGTAAATTAAAAGCCATTTCATATTATTTGACCTTTAAAAGTTGAACTAGAATAAAAGCTCATTAAATATATAAATATTTATTTATATTAACTTTGTGGAATGAATGAGTGTTTGGGCCACATTTAGCTGTTATCAGGGTTATTCCTGCTTCTGTTACCTGGCAGTGCTCAGGGAACTGTATGTAGTAATGGGGACTGAATTCAATTGACTTCAAGCAAAGCAAACACCTTATCCATTGTACTATCATTTTGTCCCTGACTCATTTTGAAAAAAATCTGGTATTTCTAAGTTAAAGCAAAACTTTAAATCGTTCTTATTTGCTTTTCTGAGAGCTTTAGAACTGTATTAGATTTTTGGGGAGAGTTTATTTTACTACAACAATCATATTCATGCAGAGGAAAATGTGAAGTCCATTCTTTATACATACTCTTAAAATGCTCCAGTTAGCTTTGGGATCACAATGACTTTTTGGCATTTGAAAAGAAATAGAAGTAAAGTAGTAACACATATTCTTTTTGTTTACCTTGAAGCATCTAGGTATATATTAAAAATCAGCATATGTACATTCCTAATACTATTTTTAATCATGGAACATTCTAAAATGTTCATTGAAATAAAGATGATAAACCACAAACCTTAAAGCATGAGTTTACTTCCCTCGAGATAGAATTAAAGTCGCTGATGCTTAAAAATACCAGCATGATTGATGGGCTATTTACACTTGACCACCTGCTAATGAATACTCATTCACTACTTGCTTTCTCTTGCTAAAATTATACTGAACTCGTACAGCAAAATAACCCATGGATACTGATGGATCTACAAGAAAAATAAGTAACTGTCAAACCTCTCTTCTATAAATTATCATGCAAAAAATGACCTTTATTTTTCAGATAGACCATTCCAAACTTAGAATCCTTCATTACTAAATACCTTTGACTATCTAACAGATTCATGGCTTACTTAATTTCCCTAAGTTCTTTTTCTTCTAATAGCTTTGGGGGGTGTAAGTTCATTGTTATTATAGTTTTTTTTTTTTTTGGAGGGCCACAGCTGGAAGTGCTCAGAGGTTAATACTCAGAGCTCTGTCTCAAGGAGTGACCACTGATGGTGGTCATAGAATCATATTGTGGTGCCAGGAATTGAATCAGGGTGGGTGTAAGTAGCGTATGCAAGGCAAGTATATTGCGTCCATCGTTGGTTCTCAGTTACCTTTCCTAAATCTCAGATGCTAGTCTGATATATAAATTAAAGAAATTTATCATTCAAGCAGTACTTAAAATCTAAGCCTCATTTAACATCAAGATCCTGAGATTCTGTGAATGCTTGGAAACAATATTCCAGGTGTTGACTTTTGAAATTTCAAGTATTATGTGTACCAAGAATTCAGATTCTTTTGCTAATCTTTAAAACCAAAGTTCTCATTCTTCACAACTTCATACACATTTCCATACTGTCAGTAATATTTATTTTTTTCTCTATTAAATTGGCCTCAGTTCACTTCTAAACAAACTGTAAGTCTAGCTTTTTTGATGTTTAGAGGAGCATCTAAATTATTTTTTGAGCGAGGGAGTCACTATCATGGATCAATGTAATTTTCTTCTGGAAGAAAAGATAAGTGGTACTAGAAAATGATTCCTAGGTTTGAAAGCTTCATATTTAAATAATTCTATAAATCTTATTATAACTATGACTTTAATAATAAAAGACATATTAGAAAATATTTTTGAATTAATTCTAACTGAAATTGAATCGAACATTTCTTGGTATGTACAAAAAGCTACAGGGCAGAAGTATCTTACAGAAGATTACTCATGTTACTACTAAATGGTGTTTGTACTGTGAAAAAGTATCGCCTAATATTTCTAAAGTCTTATGAGATTCAATTTGGGAATATTAACAAATATCAGTTAATAGCATCAAAGTGCTTTATAACAGCGAACACCGAAAAGGGCATGCCCTTGTTGGCTTTATTCCCACCTGAGAGCTTATTGGAAGACCAGTGAATAGATGTTTGAGAGAAGTATATTATAGTGAGATACTTTAGACACTCATGACCTCAAGCTCCAGACATACAACAGTGAGCTTCCTAAGCCACTATATGCCTGAACAATATTACTCAACTGAGCAATTCTCAAAAATGTAAAAATTTCAGCATTATTGATTGACTGAGATAGCTATTATCTTCCATTATATTTTTACTTCAATCTTTTAAAAGTGCCCTCCAGTCCATAAAGAGCTATTTACTGGACGATGCCTTATTGCCACAAAGGGAATAACTAATCCACAGCTACTGGCATATTAAGAAAAAGTCTAGTGATTCCTTTATACTACTAATTAATTTGTTAATATCAATTATTTTCTCTACTATATTAAATTATTTCTCATGAATGGGTCAAGGAAAGGAATCATTCACTAATTTTGATTGCTATAAATATCTTTGAAGTCACCCAGAATTGCTTCCCCATCAGTCACCTTTCTAAGTCATTAATAAATATATTGAACACCTGTGCTATCACTGATCCCTGAGGCGCTGCATTATTAAGCTAATTGCATAGTTTTTTTGAATTTAGTTTCACCTTGATTTTACTACCCAAACTTTTTCAAGTGAAGACATTTTCAAGTGGATGACAAAATGTCTTTTAACTTATAGTTGTTCTGGATTCATAACTTCAATTGCATTTTAAACAAATCTGACTGAAATGTCACTACGCTTCAGTTTTCTAAAAAGTTTCAAACAAGAAAAGAGTTGTACATTTGTCTTACCTGGAGTTTAATGGATTTATCTGCTTGTGGTTTCATTGATTTATTTAATAGACTCTTAAAAATGTGAAGGTGCAGAAGCAATAATTTTGTCATTCTTTAATCACAGTATTACAGTTGGGATACTGTTCTTTTTTTTTCTTCTGAGTCACACCTCATAACTGTTATTTCACTGTGAAATAATACCTGTATCAAATGAGATGGAGAAAGCAAAAACTGATAGCATTCATTTTGTTCTGGCATACCTATCTGTCTGTGAATCCATTCCAAGAGAAAAATGAGTTTTGCACCTTTTAACCTAAATCAGTTAATGGAGTATAGTTTTGCCTAGGTTTTGGAATGAGAAAGGACTCTGTAGATCACATTTAAATTTTCTTCCTTCATCAGAAAAAGAATGTCAAAGTTCAAAAGGTGAACTGACCTTGATCAAGGTCACATAGATCAGAGCCAAGAACCTACTTTATTTGATTAAAGCCTTCTTAGATTTCTATCATCCTGTTTTTCTTCTAGTAGTGAAATGTTTTGTCTCATTTATTCTTTTTATATGAGTCTCTTTGCCCCTGAGTCTCTTTTCAAGCAATTTTTTAGACCATCAACTATACTGAATTCATCATTTAAAAATCTGTGACATGCCTTAACGTTTTCTCTTGCTTGCTTTATGTAGGATGAATGAATCTGTCTACAAGCTTGTTTCATCTTGTATATATGCGATTGTTATATTATTATGTATATTTTACATATAATTTTGGTTATAGAATTTTTCTTTTGTTTATTCTAGATCTACATAAGCCATAACAAAACAACGCATCTTATATGTGATGTCTGTCTACAAGCTTGTTTCATCTTTTATATATGTGATTGTTATATTATTATGTATATTTTACATATAATTTTGGTTAGAGGATATTTTCTTTTGTTTATTCTAGATCTACATAAGCCATGACAACACATCTTATATGTGATGTCTGTCTACAAGCTTGTTTCATCTTGTATATATGTGATTGTTATATCATTATGTATATTTTAATATAATTTTGGCTATAGGACTTTTTTTTCTTTTTTTATAGATCTACATAAGTCATAACAAAACAAAACATCTTATATGTGTTGATTTTCAAAACTGACCTTCAAATGGTTTGGTTATCAGATACTCAGATTTGTTTTAAATATTATTGAACTTTTCTATAATGTTAACTGTTGTCAATCTATGTAAGTATTAAAATCACTTGCGTTAGTATTTACAGACCAAATTTCCAACTAAACATTCTCATAAAAATTAGAAGTTTGGGAAAAAATAACAGGAAAAATTTAAAAAAATAAAGGGTCTCAAGGAATAGAAGCCAAGGTCATTGTTTATGTCAGTTGTACACTTTCTATCCAAGGGAAGATTTGTTGTCTAGTTAGAATATTTAATTTAAAATTTATTTAGACAGTTTTATATCTTTATTACAATTATATATTAAAGATGTAATAATTAATGCTATTAGTACTATTTCAGAAGCTTAAATATTTCTCCATTGTCATTGGAAAGTCATCACTCAAATGAAAATGGTCAATGTTCTGTCACAGGATGTCAATCCTTGGAGAAATAACACATAACTTCAAGGGTACATTATGTACTTCAAGTTCATGACTCATCTTCTTAGGGGAACTATGGAGTATTAATCACTGGCACATGTTCAAATGCTTTAAGATAGTTATAGTAAATTATTATGCCACTATAGCAAATGAAATTAATACAACTCCAGCAGTTCTACCTAGGGAATAGTTGACTCATCTACTTGGAGATGGCTCATTGTTCTATTTATTTTTTGACTCTTTGTTCTTTAACATGTTAGAGAAAAACAAGTATGCTTCTTAATGAGCTTTGTTAAATGGTTATGCAGAATATAAATGCTGAATGGAAATTTAAGTTAAATAAAATGTAAATGAGCAATCAGGAAGAATTTAACTGCTAGATGTCTCAACAGGTATTTATTTAAATATTTTGGTGTAGCAAGTAATAAATAAAATGATAGGATTCAAGTTCATTCATGGGGACAAAGAGCAAGTACTTTTTGGGGGAGTTTTTACAGAAAATATATTTATAATATGTTCTTTAATATGATGTTACATAAAGTGAAATAATTTCAGTTAATGTAAATGCATATTAACAAAGAATTTTTCTGATATGAACTGGTAAACTTGTTTATGACAGAATTCATTGTATATTGTGCAGAAAAATAGAAAAGATTTTTAATGACTAGAAGAGATAAACTTAATTATGATAAGGATGAATTGCAAGGTATATATTCCTTTTTTAAGTAAAAAATTTAATTGAAAACTTAGATGTAAAAATCTTACCTTTATGATTTTGATCTTCAAGAGAAAGAATTTCTTTTTTTTTAAGTATAAACCAGCCTAGATTTATCTATCTATTTTGTTTTTATGTCTCAGAAAGAAAATAAGATAAAATGGGTCAAATAAATGCTGACAAAATTCTGTCAGTAATTATTATTTAAAGGCATCCTGCATCTAATTAAATTTTATGTTTTAGCTTCCAGTCGCATAGATTTAAGGTATGAATTAATTCTTCCGGGATAAAATGAAGTTGTCAAGAGGGAAAATAAAAAAAAACATTTTAATCATGCTCAAAGCCAAAGAAAATTAGCTAAGAGTCAGGGAAAGAAAAAGTATTGATGGTATCATGTGATTTTTAGATCAGGTGTGAACGAAGACAATTTTAAAGTATCTATAATATTCCAAAAATTCTATAAAATGAAGATATATTAGCATAATTGCCATTATAAACAAATCAGTTGTTTATTATTCCCATCAAAAGAACAATCTGACAATAATATCTATCCAATGTATGAATGATTCAGTTAATAGCTTCCCAGGCCTCATTTCTGATACTTTCAGGGGGAGATAAAAATACTGACGTGATTGAAATACATTGTGTTGGTTGAAATACATTGACTTGCACATAATTTTTTGCTAACAGGATTATTTACTCCAAACAGAAGTTTATATGTGAGATGTTTCATAGCTTGCTTCGGTAAGAATTTTAAAGTTTTATAATCAGGTATTTTGTAGAATTGAAGAGACAGGGCACCAACAATACAACCCTCTGGACCCTGTTCCTTTTGCCTATTTTCTAGGGTAGGTTTGAGTCAATGCCAGGGATGTTCAGGATTTACTCTTGGCTCTGATCTCAGGGATCATCTTGGTGGTTTTAGGAACATCATATACACTTGTGAGGATGAAATCTGTGTTGGCTGCATGCAAGTTGGGGCCTGACCCCTACAATCTCTCTCTGGCACTCAAGAAGGATTTTATGATGAACACAAAGCAATTAAAACAAGCATACGGCAAATTTTGTAAGCTTCATATTTTTAGTTATATGCTAAATCAAATTCAAATCACATTCAAATGCACATTTTGTTTTGAGTACTTCCATTAATTCTATGAATTCAAATAATAAACCTACTTAACTTCATATTAAGGTCTGTCAAGCATGTATTATGTTTATTAAAATACAAAATTAAAGAAATTCCTGAGGCTAATACTACATTCTTAGGATATACCTGGATTTAATGAAATATTAAGAAAAAATAAAACAAAACAAAAACAAACAACCAAACATTCATTTTAAAAGATAGTAGAGACAAGTAAAGGGAGTGAGCACCTCACTGGAATAAGGTAAAGGTTTTTTAAGAAAAAAGAGAAAATGACACAAGACATATTCCTTCAAGTGTAGAAAGTGTGTGTGTGTCTATGTGTGTGTATGCGTGGGAGTGGGGGAGGACAGGGAACACCTGAATTCTCTTTATTTTACTCTTCCATTCTGTTTCAAATGGATAGAAAACCTCCGGGATCTGAAGTCCTGCTCGTGTTTGGTCCATGAGGTTTCATGAGTTGCCAGGATAATTATGAACTGTCATGGCTGGCACCAGTGACTGTGACCTTGTTATGGGGGCAAGGTTTTTGCTGCATTAAGGTTTTATAATGTGGGTATGAAAAGCTAGATTTTTCTCAGTGGGCACTTCAGATTGGGATGTGCTTTTTTTCCCAGAGTTGTCACAATAGGAGAGCCCTCACAGGGGCATAAAACTAGGTGTTTTTGAGAGCTTCACCTCTCAAAGAGAGGGGGAAACAAGGGAGGGTACCAGGACCAAACAGATATATGATCACTAATAGTAAGCTAGACAAAGAGGGACCACCTACTCTAGCAGCCCGGGGGGTGATGGTGGGGGACATGGTTGCAGGAAGGGAACGGGGATGAGGGAGGACAAATTTGGTGGTGAGTATTCCCCTGATTCAATGTTAATATGTACCTAAAATACTACTGTGAAAGATATATAAGCCAATCTGATCGAAATAAAAATTAAAAAACAAAAACAAAAACAAAAAAAACTGGGTGTTATTTTTCTCTCACCATAAATTTATTTTTGGCTTAGCTCTACTGGAAATTTTTGGTTTAAACACTATGGACCTGCTTCATTTCACCCTGTCTTTGCCTATTTTCCCCTCTACTCAACTCAAGACACTTGAGCCCTTCCTCAACTAAATTAGGGTAATAATATCAATACATTTTCTGCATTAACAATTATATTGATGTTACAAGGAGAAAGATGTGTTTGAGGTACCATAACTCTAGAAAGATGTAGTTTCTTTAATTCTGCTACCATCACATATAAATACACACAATTGCATAATATTTTTACCACTGTGATTTGACAAAAAATTAATTTAATAGGCATTCATGAAAATAGACCATTTTCATGAACAAGTTTATCCCTCGTGATCTAAAGACTTTAATGAGTTAAATCAGTTAATCAGTTAAAGTTTAATCAATTAAAGGGATTTTGAAAATCCAGTAAAATCTAGCCACAAGGAAGGAGTTTTCTATGTTTCATGAAAAGAGACAAAGCATTTTTTGAGTCCTATCTGAATTTTTCTAAAGCTCTTAGATAGTCCAATTATAGGAGAAAGAATGACTTACTTTCGCACCTTGACCAGTTACATCTGGCCCTGAGTTAAATTTGAATATAGCTGTATTTTTTAGTGAGTTAATGGGGCCATAGAGTTTGCACAAACTGGATAATTCATATGGCAGAGTAAAAGAATGTTATCTTTCCGAAGTCTTCTCATACTTCCTCGCTATCCCGGCACATTTGTGTAAATCATATATCATTCAAAGAAGATGTGTCAGATTGGAAAGAAGATCAGACATGCAAGAAATGGTAAAATTAAGTAGAATAATACATTCATCTTCCTATGGTTTATTTAGAACCTTGAAACACTGTTCCTGGCTTTTCTGCCAAAGTAACCTGTGAAATATGCTAATGGAATGGAGAAATTTAATATGCTTGCATTCCACATAATTCAAAAGAATGATAAATTACTTAGGTCAAGTCTTACTTCCTTAGAATTATATCATCATAGCTTTATTGTTTACTCCTAATGCCTTTTGACCTATTTTGGCCTCCCCCTTTACACATACTTAGTCTCTTGTCCTATTTTCATAAGTATTTTCAAGGTAGGACATTTTTTAGGGAATGAGTTTATAGAAAATTTAATATGTGCCAGAATGCTCAATAGCAATAATAAAATGTAGCTTGCCTCTTGCTAATCACTATCTTAAGCTGTTTAATTATGTAGATATTTAAGTGTATAAATCATTACAAGTGTTCTTGGCAGTAGGTAATGTATACACCTGGAAAGGAATGTTAGATCTAATCAGATTCTTGTATTGTAGCCAGCATTACACCCAAAGAATTTGTAATTTTTAAAATTTGGTTTGAGATCTAATAGTATTTCTCAAAAATCTTTTGGAGACTGTTCAATCATTTGTTCTCACCATTCCACCATGTTCCTAATACTCTCAGAAATGGTAATGTAAGTATTTTACTCTAAGGTCCTCAGCCTTAGGAAATTGAAAACAGTAATATTTTTTCTTAGATCAATTCAAGTTTCTCAGAAGAGGTTTTGCTACCTTTCAGTATCTAATTCTTGGCCTTGGGTTAAAAACACTACAATGGGGAGTGGGTGGAAAAGAATGAAGATCAGGATAGAGGTAACAAAGGATAGGGGAGGACAGTCATGGGCACTTAGGTAGTGGTGAGATGCAGTGAATTTGCACATAAATACTATAAATGTAAATACTATTATAACCATACTACTTACAGTAATTTTTATTATTAAGCCTTTATAATATTAATTTTCCACATTTTAATATGAATTCTGAACAGCTATGAGACTTAAGGGTAATAAAACATGATATGATCTTAGCCACTAGCAAATTTTAAATTCTGAATATATAAAGTTTTAAACTTAATATTCAGAGCAATCAGAGTAAAGATTTTTTAATTATTTCATATAATAGAAATAGTAGGTCCGGAGCAATAGTACAGTGTGTAGGAAATTTATTTTGCACACATTAGAAACAGAGTCCATCCTTGGCCTACCAGGAGTTATCCCTGAGCATGGAGCCAGGAACTAAGGCAAGTATCACTGGGTATGACATAAAACACCAAATTTTAAAAATCATAAATAGTTGAAGCTTGGGGAATTAGATTTTTGTAAGATGCAACATGAGCCACACTGCACACAATTAGAGTGGCAGTTTATATGTAATTTGCTTTTGAAAATTAACTAACTTCTTGAGTATAAAAATATTCATTTTATATGCCAGGAATCTCATGGTTCCTTTAGCCACACTGTATAGTCCTCATGTTCTTCAAGGATATTTTAGGTGAGGGCTCTGAAGGGAAAAATATTTTATGAGAAAAACATTAAAGAACATTTCCTTTGACATTAAATTGGCAATTAGTATGAGAACCTTTCTTAATATAAAATGTTCTGAATTCAATTTAAGATGTACTTATAAACTAAAAATTCTAAAATTAAGTAAACATTTTCCTGTTAGAAAATCAGAAAAGTAATGGGGCCAGAGCAGTGGCACAAGTGGTAGGTCATCTCCCTTGCACGTGCTAACCTAGGAAGGACTGAGGTTCGATTCCCTGGTGTTCCATATGGTCTTCCACACCAGAAGTGATTTCTGGCACATTACCAGGAGTAACCTCTGAGCATTACTGGATGTGGCCCCAAAACCAAAACAAACAAACAAGCAAAAAAAGAAAATCAGAAAACTAAGCTTCGAACTTGTCACAAAATTTATCATTATTATTTTGTCTCAGATGATGGCGCATTCTTCTTTTTTTTTTTTTGTGCATTCTTCTTCTTCTTCTTTTTTTTTTTTTTGGCTCTACACTCAGAAATCGCCCCTGGCAGGCTTCGGGGATATGGGATGCCGGGATTCGAATCACGTCCTCTGCATGCAAAGCAAACACCCTACCTCCATGCTATCTCTCTGGCCCGTATGGTGTATTCTTGAGGCTTACATAGGAAACTGCCTTAAGTATCAAATAATAAACTCCTTTGGGAAAAGGTTTTTTAAAGAAAGTGCTCATCGAGAAACAACAAAAATCACCCATATTTATAGAAGACTTAATGATACTGTACAACTATCAGAGCAAGTGTACTTAACAATACTTATCAGAGGAAATTAATTCTTTATTAATAAATAGTATCTTCTCAGTTTCTTAAAGTCATTTGATAGTAGGATAAAATAAAATTGTCTATATAGCCTAATTCTATTTCATGTTAATAACAGTCTTATGCCATAACTATTAAAGAATGAAAATTCACATTGCACAGGTCAGTTGACTTCTCTCCCATATTTTTGCATGTATTTTTGAAGTCAGTAGCAATATGCAGTTCTTGACATACATAAAATGGATTTGCATGGGCATGTTTAGAATAAAACAAAACAAGGAATTGATGACAGATCATCATATTTGATTACTATTTTTCTTAAAAATTTCTGCATGTTTTATTTATTACTATATTGTCCAAATTGAAAGTTTCTGACATGAAGATAATATTTTTGTCAAGGGTGGGGGCATCCTGATTTGTGTTTAGTGGGCCTGGGGACCATTTCCTGTAATTCTAGGCAAACTGGGTCTGGTGGTTTAATACTAGCACCCAAGAATATGACTCTATTTACATTTAGAAATGTTAGGGACACACCAGGGTTATCCTGTAATATTTGAAGGTCTATGTGTGCCAGGAACATGAAGCAAGGCCCATGCATGTAAGGTACATACCTTAACTATATATATATATATATAACTATAATCTCCCTAGCCCCTAAACTCATTTTATTTTTTGGTGCAAGGAATTTTACACAGCACCTCATACACACCAAACATGCTTTCCCCTGTACCATATCCCTGACCCCTGAAGATTAAATTTAGAAAACTAAAGGACAAAATATTTTTTCAATTCAATATAACATTTACATACTAAAAAAAAACTGAGTAACTGACTTTCTTGGTAAAATGCCTGACTCAGAAACAGAGTTTTCCAGACACTAATGGCATAAACATCTGAAATGCCTCCAAATTCCAATTAGGAGTGAAGAGTGGAGATGTGAGTTGCCTGACTGATAAGCCTTAGAAGTCAGCGTCTCAAATAGCACCAACTCAGTAGTTGTTTCTGACTTTATTCCAGCAAAAATAATCATTCACTTTCAGTTCTTTAGCATTATACCTAATTTAAAAATATCATATTGCATTACACTTATTTAGCCACTTTTAAACATTTCATCACTTGTCTAGCTCAGGCTTTGGCATATTACAGTAAAAGAAGAATAAGTGATAAATCCAGTGTAGATTGAATTGAGTAAAATGCACCAAAATATTGTGCAATATTAGAAATGAACATTGGTATACTGAACAAAAAAGACATACAGAATAAAGACACCTGTGAGATAAAACCGCTAATCATCAGAGAAGCACAGAGATCGCTGCATATTAATCATCCAAAGGACAGATTTATGGGAAGAAAACATTTGTCAGTATTACTCAACTGCTTTTTAAAAATTAAAATTTAACAATTTTTGGCACTTTTCTGTATTTTATACAGGAAAATATTTCTTATTAAGTATTATACTGTTGGGCCCGGAGAGATAGCACAGCGGGGTTTGCCTTGCAAGCAGCCGATCCAGGACCAAAGGTGGTTGGTTCGAATCCAGGTGTCCCATAGGGTCCCCCGTGCCTGCCAGGAGCTATTTCTGAGCAGACAGCCAGGAGTAACCCCTGAGAACCGCCGGGTGTGGCCCAAAAACCAAAAAAAAAAAAAAAGTATTATGCTGTTAAAATATTTTCTAATAGCTGAAATTAATATTGCATGCATGTGAATTCAAGTTGTGGTTCCATTTTCTATCACCAAATTAATTTGGAACATGATCCTGATAATCACCTATTGTTTATTTGTCAAATGTAGTAATCCAAAAAGATTCTTAGTTTTATTTTGGATTTAACAATATTAATCGATTGAAAAAATTGAAAACGTCAAGTCAATTAATGAAATTTTTCTTCTTTCTTTTTCTTTCTTCTTTCTTTCTTTCTTTCTTTTCTTTCTTTCTTTCTTTCTTTCTTTCTTTCTTTCTTTCTTTCTTTCTTTCTTTCTTTCTTTCTTTCTTTCTTTCTTTCTTTCTTTCTTTCTTTCTTTCTTTCTTTCTTTCTTTCTTTCTTTCTTTCTTTCTTTCTTTCTTTCTTTCTCTCTTTCTCTCTTTCTCTCTTTCTCTCTTTCTCTCTTTCTCTCTTTCTCTCTTTCTCTCTCTCTCTCTCTCTTTCTTTCTTTCTTTCTTTCTTTCTTTCTTTCTTTCTTTCTTTCTTTCTTTCTTTCTTTCTTTCTTTCTTTCTTTCTTTCTTTCTTTCTTTCTTTCTTTCTTTCTTCCTTCCTTCCTTCCTTCCTTCCTTCCTTCCTTCCTTCCTTCCTTCCTTCCTTCCTTCCTTCCTTCCTTCCTTCCTTCCTTCTTTCTTTCTTTCTTTCTTTCTTTCTTTCTTTCTTTCTTTCTTTCTTTCTTTCTTTCTTTCTTTCTTTCTTTCTTTCTTTCTTTCTTTCTTTCTTTCTTTCTTCTTCTTTCTCTTCCTTCCTTCCTTCCTTCCTTCCTTCCTTCCTTCCTTCCTTCCTTCCTTCCTTCCTTCCTTCCTTCCTTCCTTCCTTCCTTCCTTTCTTTCTTTCTTTCTTTCTTTCTTTCTTTCTTTCTTTCTTTCTTTCTTTCTTTCTTTCTTTCTTTCTTTCTTCCTTCCTTCCTTCCTTCCTTCCTTCCTTCCTTCCTTCCTTCCTTCCTTCCTTCCTTCCTTTCTTTCTTTCTTTCTTTCTTTCTTTCTTTCTTTCTTTCTTTCTTTCTTTCTTTCTTTCTTTCTATTATTTTCTTTCTTTTCTATTATTTTGCTTTTGTTTTCATCTTCCAAGTGTAATATAATTTTATTTAACTTTCTTTCTTTCTTTTCTTTCTTCTTCTCTCTCTCTCTCTCTTCCTCTCTCTTTTGGACATACCCCACAGACTCAGAGCTTACCATTGGCTCTGTACTAAGGAATCAGTTCTGGTGGGATTGGGGCACCATTTGGGTACTGGGAATTGATGCTGGGATAACTGCATGCTAGGTATGCACCCTACCTGATTTACTATCTCTTCAGCTCAAGGTATTTTTTCCCTTTATAAAACAATAACTGGAGGATGTTACAGTTACTACCTTTAAAGAAGCTTAATTTATATCATTATTTAAATTAACTGGAGTACCTGACTCATTCTTCAAAATGATTATTAGCATTTTATTGCAATGAATATAATATAGTCAATAAGAATTGATAGGATTCAATTCATCCTTTCAAAGAGAATAAATAAAAGTGTAAAGTGAAATAAATCTGAGAAATGGTGGGAAATATTTATGCCTATAATGAAAAGCCAAAGGTCATCTGTGGCAGAATAAAATTTGAATCTAAACTTTAAGACAATCAAAGCAAAAATTGAGCTTTACATGTTTCTCTGCCAAACAATCATGAATCTAACAAATGCTATTAGAATGACAGATGTCTTTCAATAAAATATGTATTGTTAAAGTCATAGTGTTCTTTCTTCACTGCATCTCTTCTGAATAGTGCTAATCATAAATTTGATCAATTTTCACCTTTGACCCAAGTTCTTTGAGAAAATAACCACCAAAGTAGTTATGAAAGCTACCAAAATAGCTCTCATAGTATTTGTTTCATTTTTTTCTTGACTGCTGTGGATCATGTATTTAACTTGAAGGGTTTTATGTGTTAGTGTGTGTGTGTGTGTTTTCCTAGAAACATGGGAAGCACTTTGAGAAAAGGGAATATGTCATATATAGTTCTGTGTTTTTAAATACTCTTACTTCAGCAGATATAGGTCGGTCAATATATAATAGATATGTAATGAACACATCATTCTATTTAACCAATTAAGAGTATTGGGCTCCTGTAGTGAACTTTGAATGAGTGATCAGTGAGGTCAGTTGTCTGTCATTTGTATTTGAACTTTTGGGGTTCCCAATTTTGTAGCTCTACAATGTATAATCATGATGAATCTCATTTTCATATTTTAAGCAAAACATTTATTAATAGTACAATTATAATTGTTATAAACATATTAATGATCAGCAAGTGAATTAACACATGTAAAATATTTTGAAAATAAAGTATTATGTAGTTGTTATCACATTACCTTCAATAACTGGTATTAAATCATTTTATTTGTAACAATTAAATAGGAATTCTTTTTGACTGACAATTGTAAATTTGTGGTCCATCCTCAAAAACTAAAAGGTATAAATAAAACCATATTTTAATTATAAAAATAATTTTTCTTTCTAAGTAGCAGGAAGGCTATTTGCTTACGTGAAAGTTCCATCCTATGAACCTATAAACAAGTAATCCAAAGCTTGTCTTCTGTTTTATTTCTTAGATGTTTGTTAATTGTTTATTTATGAAATAGGATCTTCTTATAATTCCTTTATTATAACACAGAGGTATTATATTGATCACACACATTTTATCTTGTATCGTCACATCAAAGCAAAAAGAAAGTAAATAAGGCTTATATTTTCTAAACCTTATATTTTCCTTGCACAAAACCATAAAGGATGGCAAGAATTCATTATGAAATAGTTATAACCAAAATCCAAAGGATGGCTCAGGGACTCCTCTTGATCTAGAGAGGTAGCTCAAAGGGTTAAGTGTGTCCTTTGTGTTTATAAGCTTTGATGTTTATAAGCTTTGTGTTTATAAGGTTTGATCCCTGACTGCATGGTCCCCTGGTCACCATCAGGAACAATTCCCCATCGTACCTGGGTATGGAGAAGGAAGCAAGACAGGGCAAAAGAAGGGAGGGAACCAGCTCATGTTAGCAGAGAATGAAAATGTCCAATACTTTTTACATATCATTCGATCATGTCCAAATGAAAAAACAAAGCCCAACATAATGAGGATTTTAGATTTCCTTTTTAGCTAGCATAAATATCAAAGATAGTCCATGCTTTTTTTTTTTTATTTAGAACTCTTTAAGTAGAGTTGAATCAGAAAGTTTGGGTTCTAGGCTTTTATCATTTGTAAGTATAAAATAACATTTTAGAAGGTAAAGTTTACAAGAATCTAGTTGTAGACTCCATTGATAGACATTAGCGACCTCATTTCCAGTCCCCCGCCATAGTGGATGTACGATGCAACCAGAGTTGATTCCATTTTCCACCACATTTCATTAAACTGTTCCAGGATGATGTCTAAGCTGATTCTTCTTTTTTTTTTTTCCTGTTGCCAAATATTCCAGTTACCAAAACCAAGTCTCAGGCCTTCTAGCATTTTATCATCGAGCCACATTGCCTGCTTAAAGATCTGTAATTGAAAGAAAATATTATTGATATGGTAGTAAGAATAGATGAAGTATTTATAAAATACAACATAATAATTTGATGAGATACATGTGAATTAAAGTAATCACACATATGTTTAAAGTAGCAATATAGGGATCTTAGTTTAGAATACTTCCAGGTTAATTTCGAAAATAATATTTGTTTGAATCTTTTATTCAGACCCAAGTTTCTCTCTGAAGAAATAGTAGTGAAAGTGCTTAGACTAAATATTTTCTCCTTTAAGAAATGTGAAGGGCCAGAGTGATAGTACAGCGGGTAGGTGATTTGCACATGGCTGACTTGGGTTCATCTCCTGTATCACAAATGGTTTCCCAAATCCCCCCTGGAGTGATCCCTTTGCATAGACAGGAGCAAGCCCTGAGTACTTCTGGGTATAGTGCCAGAACAAACAAACAACAAAATAAAACACTTCTTCTACTTACTTTATATTTCAATCACAAATATGTTTGTTTTAAGTTCTTTACATCCATATCGCTTCTACTCTTGATAGATAAATGGCATACTATTGTAGACTGCAATTCTTAATCATAGTTAAAAATTAAGTATATATTAGTTAAAAAACAATAAATTGCATTTTATTTACTTACCTTTCAGTGTTTGTTTTTTTTTTTGGTCCTCTTCATTGTCTTTCACCACATCTCCAATCCAATCAAGATAACCAAAGTGTGTTTTCTTGTCCAAAAACAGAATCACTCTAGATACTTTAGATTAAAAAAAAAATTATGTATGTTTTTGTTAGTTGCATCACCCCTGGTTGTGCTCAGGAATTTCTCCCTGCTCTGTGCTCAGGAATCACTCCCACTACTGGAGGGACCAGTAGTGCTCAGAGGACCCCTGGGGTGCTGAGATTGAATCCACATTGGCCTTCTCAAAGCAAATACTCTATGTTCTGTACTGCCACTCCAGAACTCTATCGATAAAGGGTATAACATGTTATATGACTATATTATAGAAGATTCAAGAACCTAGAGCTTCTTTGCTGGATCTATTAATATTTTTACTTTTTATGGGATAGCTTTATCAGTAACGGTAGTGGTAGTTTTTAATTTTGGATTTACAAAGCATGTTTTGGGATCCTGATTTCACATGAACTATAAAACACTATATACTTCGATAATAATATTGAAATACATGTTATTATAAGTTTCCAATGATTTTAACTTGGGTTTGCGCAAATTCAGAAGTCAAATTAAAGCTTCTCCGGTCATTAATGAAATAGAGAAACTAAGACTCCTTAGTGAATCCTTTAGAAAGATTATTTGAGACTAGGAAGATTTATTTAAGCCTGTGATTTAAAATATAAGGTAAAAATTGTTGTTTTCCTTCATAAAATGATATAAATACTTCATGGTCTTAATGAGGAAAATTATATTTATTTTAAAATTTAAATCATATTGTTTTGAATTTTTGAATAGGCAGAATCTACACTGTTATAAATGCCATATTCCACATTACTGTTTTTGGGTATGCTTTTACAGAACATATTTGTCTAAGTTATTATACATTTTAAAGAAATAGTTTAAAAATCATCTACAAGAGGTATTATAATCCCTAAGATATGCCATTGGTAGTCAAATTCTTGTAATTGTTCATTATTGGTAATTTTTTACATTGTAATTTTTTCTTGATAATTTTAAATGTTCCTTGGTACAATTTAAAAAAAAATAGTTGACAACCTTCCTCTATATTGTGGATATCTACATTCATATATTTTTGTTAAATTTTCATTTAAAAATGTTCATGCAACAAAAATATAAGCTTAAAAAACTAGAACAGAAAATAAAGTGATTATTTGAGAGTATCTTTAGAAGGATTTTTCTTTCAAGTGTTTACTTTTTAGGAAGCAATGTATAAAAACACAATTTATGATGGCCTCTTTTTACAGTAAATCAATATTTTGAGGGATACTGAAAGAAGTCTTGGAATAGTGTAAAATAGTTCATAAAATATAAATTTAGTGGTAGGCAGGTATATTATTTTTACTATTTCTATTTTAAATAAATGATATATTTTTCTTATTTGAAAATGTGCTCTTGAATGGTAGAATTCCACCCTTAAAATATGAGGAGCTGGATTTGAATCCTCATTGCTACTTTTAAGCATTGACAAATTGTTTAATAACCGTAATCTTTTTCCCTCTTTTTAAAAAAGGATGACAGTTATATTTATTTTTTACTCTATTACAACCTCCAACTTTCAGCTATTGCATTATTATTCATGAGGTAGTATACAAATTAGTGAATAACTCCATTGATTGTTTTCAAATGTTCCACTGAAAGATCTAACAAGGAACAAAATCTAGAAACAGTAGACCTTGTACGGAAATCACTTGGCCATTTAGAAAAAGATAAATGTTTTTTCTGTATTACTCCAATTTAGAAAAAAAGTTCATCTATTCTATTTAGACAAAAAGTTCATCTAGTTTTATTTTGTTATGTGAAACTTCAAGAATTAATATTTTTAGATTAGAATAAAAAGAGATGAATTATTTGGATGAGGTAAATTCATTAGATAAAAGCTTCCCTTTACAAGTTCTAGCACTTGAAGCCGGACTTCGCACAGAGCCATATTTGTCCTCATTTGAATGATATTTTGCAAAAATTAAGATGCATTGGTGATTTGCTGTTGATATTTTATTCAAATCTATCATTCAAGGAATTTAGGGTCATTTTAAACTCGAATAGTAACTGAGAATCAGGTAGCTAGCAAAAGTTTAAACAACAAACAAAAACCTGTCAGATTTATCCATATATGTTATCTTGGATGACTTTAACATTAATTCAGGTAAATGAATTAAGTAAAATTGATTACTCCAGAGTGTCTCTAGCTTGCTCCAAAGCTCAACAGTGTATTTCCTTTTATGTAAGCTAAAGGAAAAACTACATTCAGCACCTTCACAGTCATTCATACAAGTATGCTTTGTTATACAAAATAAGATACTTGAAATCAATTTATAATGTATAAAGCAGTGGGGGTATTTCTCAGCTTAGAGAACACAAAGGATTGATCGTGGAGTTTTAAATATTATTTGATTTATATAACACAGATTTTCTCTTAATTTTTAAGGAAGATAGAAGTCATATAAAGTGACTCTTTGGGAGAGAAGAGGTAGCTAGAGTTCTCTTAATCCACATGGTTGAGGAACTCTGTGACATGAAGGTCACTGTCCTTAATGGAAAGATAACCAACTGTGAAAGTACTTAAGGATGAAGTTCATCTTAAACATTTTTAACTCTATCTAACCATCAAATTATAATGCAAGCAATATGATACCTCTAAAATGAATGTATCACTATGCTTTAAGTTTATTCCCATATATTACTTCCCCATTACTGTTGATTATGAAATAAAACTCAATTGCTCACTGTCGATATCCTTATGGGTCTTGATCCTCAACCCTGCCCTTCCAGCCTCTCTAGTCAGAAGTTAGGAACTGAGAAGCTAAGAGAAGTAGAATCTATTCCTTGACCCCAGAGCAAAACATCTGGATGTGTACTATATTCATTTGGTTTGACATTTTTTAGCCATAAGTAGACACAAATTGTTTTTATTTGGAAAACATTCTTACAGATTTTGCCAGTTCTGAGCAACTGTAGAATAGAACTGATCTGTTATTTTTTGACAAGAAATTTTGCCTTCTAAAGTGTAAGTTTTATTATAATGCATATATTTTATGTTTTTATGCAGACATTCAGGAAAAAACAAAAATGAAAATTAAAGTAAAAAGGTTCTGATCAGAGCATGGTAAGGGAGCTAGCTCAAGGACAAGAGTAAAATGCTTGGCATAGGTGAAGCCGAGAGTTTAATCCATAGCACTGTATACTTAGATACCCTAAGTATCTCTAGGAACGAATCACCCCCAAAATGAGTGGCTCAGTAAAATATTTGCCTTTTATTAAGTTTTAGCATCAATACATAATTGTGAATGAGATTATTTTATTTTTGTTAGATGGAGGAGAATATTATTTTCTATAAAGATAGGTCTAAGACTTTGTGGTCTTGACTAAGAGATAGAACAGTTGGGTAAAGCACTTGCCTTGCATGTTTGAAGTTTGATCCCTACCACCACATATAGTCCCTTGAACCCTGCCAGGAGAAATTCCTGAGTGCAGATCTAGGAATATGCTCTGAACACTGCTGGTTGTGACTCCAAAACAACCAAAAGAATTCAGGTTTTGAGAAATAACCTTATTTAAAGAAAAATAAGAGGACAAAGTTAGATGCTTCTGCTTAACAGCTATAAATTCAACGATGTTCTAGTTTATAATGTGAAACAACCCTTTGCATTGGTTTTTTGTCGTTTTTCATTTTATATCTGCTCATAGGTTTATGTATTTCTACTTTATAAAAGCACTTCTGAACACTAACAAATGATCTGATATATTAATATATCTATGACTTGCTATTTTTTTTAAAGGATAAACCATGCCCCTTAATGCCGATGGGGGCTGGGAGGTGAGACCACTCTCTGCCACTCTATGCCCAAGTACAGGCCTAATGGTGTTCTTGACCCATGAACTGTGCATGGTGATATTAAAAGAAAAGCTTAGGGATCCAGTGATTGAACTCAGAACCTCAAAGATACTAAAAAAATACCACTGGAGGTATCACTCAGGTCCTGCTATGCTATTTTGACCTAATGTACAATTTCAAGATAGCACAGACAGGTCATTTAGAACTAGAGATTGCTCCAAGGGCTGGTGTATGCCCAAGTTTGACCCTTAACACACAGTTCTTCAAACAGTGCTGGGTCCCCTGAGCACTGAGCCTGAGTAACCCCTAGGTATCATCAGGTGTGTCCTCAACCCCCTGGAAATAGAAAAAGAGTGAATTTAGTTTAAGTATTTTGCTTGGCTTAATTACTGGGAATTACTTCTAAACATCTCAAGGATTTTTAAAATTCTATATACTATCTTTGACAATTCTGTCTCCTTTTAGATAAAAGAAACTTAGAGTGGAAAGACTAACAGCTGAATTTTGAGAACCGTTCAACTTCAATGATTGAGCTTTTTATTCTTGGGTGAAGCTCAACATCTTTGAGATAAATGTACCTTCACAGGGTAGTTTTGAAGAGAAAATGAGATAATTTATGTGAAATGTAGTTTGTAAACCTCAAATTACCCCACAAATTTATTGTATGTTGCAGCTGTGGCTGTTATTGTAACCGTAGCATATACAATTATGCATTTTTCAATTCCAAACCCACAAATATTTCAGTTAGAGTGATAAAAAAAATACACAGGAGGGAAGACAAGGGAGAGGCTGGTCAGAGAGAGAGAGAGTTAAACTGGGGGGTTAGTAAGATTGAAGTAGGTGGTTTTTCATTCCTCCAGTCTTCCACCCACAAATCTAGCAGAACCAAAACTGATATTAAATTAAAAAACATATCAAAACTAAGCAAATAACCCAGTCTTTATATTTTTCTTACTAAAGGTCCCGTGGCTTTGATTTGAATATGAAATTTTTCAAAATTTGTTGTTTACTTGATTTTAACCGTAATTCCTTGGATGCACAGAGCTACTGCTCTCAAATGATAGCTTCTATTTACTGCTGTTTATTTTGTTTATTTATTTATTATTTTGGATTTTTTGGGCCACACCCGATGATGCTCAGGGCTAACTCTTGGCTCTAAGTTAAAAAACCACTCCTGTCTCGGGGGGGGTGTGTGTGTGTCCATATGGGACACTGGGAATCGAACCTCGGTCCGTCCTATTTCAGCCGCGTGCAAGACAAATGCCCTACCACAGTGCCATTGCTTCCCTGCGTTTTACTTTAGATGAGCTCAAAATGATGAAAATAGAAAGTTTTGCTTCAGGAAATTAAGAGCATACATTTAAGAGGCTCCCAGAGTTCTTACATTAAAAAATTATTTATCAATTTCGAAATGTCTGGAAATAGGTATAAAGTACTTATTTACACAAATTAAAAAGATGTTTGACTCTTCGCAAGGGCAGTTTCTAGCGAGAAAAATACAAATGTTATTTTAGCTTGCATAATAAATAAAATTTGCATCTGTTTCTGAATCAAGGTAATAGATTTATAATCATCCTCTATCAATTTGCTAATCATGCAAAGCAAAAAATGTAGGGCTTAACAAAGAATACACTGAGAATAACACATTGCAAAGAAATTAGAATGTTGGAAATAAATAGATTTTAAAATTAGCCTTAAAATGACAAAAATGTTAGAAAAGCAAATAACTTAGGTCAAATATTTACAAAACCTGAGACAGTAAATATTTGATACCAGCACTGTGACATTTGACTTCCCTTATGTTAATAATAAATTTTACTCTTCATTTTGTGCTTTCTTCTTTTTGTCTTGAGTATTTTGAATAAAAATTTGCCCGACCTTTTTAAAACTCATTGTTCTTGAAGCTGCTTTAAAATTTACTAGGAGGAAGTTGTATACTATTACAATTTTGTTGCTCTGTTTTCTTTGGAAGAAAGAAAAAAATTCACGTGTAACACTGACTTTCACAAATCCTTCATCTTTGTATTGTTTGGATTGTTAAGACTGACATACTCTCAACATATTTTTGATCGCATGACTATAAAGTAGCAACCTAAAAAGTGTTTCTATTATAATAGCAGTTGAAACTTATAGTTTTATATTTTTTCAAAAAAGCACAAAAGAATGTTTGGGGATGTCATAAAATAAAAGAATGTTTATGGGCACAGAAATATTAAAAAAAGAATACCAGAGATAAAAATAACAATAGTGGCAAACAATAGCTTGTGTCAAGCAAACAGAAACAACTTGATTATTTCAGTCCCTGAAAAATCAGATTTTTGTATTCTGCTTTTACTAAAAATCCCGATGACTCTTGAAGGTGAAACTCATGAAGGGAGATATAAAAGAGACCAAAGATACTTGCATTCCTCGTTGAGCGATGAAAGGTCTCCATCATGGCTCATATCTGTGGGTGTTTAGTGCTTTGGCCCACTGGAAAACATTTTATGTTATTTCCTTTGAGATGGTCCTCAAATATAGCATCGCTTTTCTAAATGGGAAGTTGTCTTAAAAACTAGGCACATTTTGCACGGAGTGATGGTTATTTTTAGGTAAACCACTTTGGGTTAATTAGAAGAAAAATTGCTGCTCTACACTTCTGCTCTATCCTCCCACCTTGGCCTGAAAATAATGAGATGGAACAAAAGTTTCTCTCTGTCATTGGTAGCTGCACCTTTTAAGTCTATCAAGGTCTGTTGCCGTGGTTACGGCCTTTGTTTTAGGGGCCTTTAGTCCATGCTTCCCCCCCACTCTTAACAATGGGTTACTCAAAAGAATGAAATAATGAGTCATTCATTCGGAAATATGTTGTTAAAATATCCCTTTTTATGATTACATTTCACTGCTTAGAAACTAGGCTGTGATTCAAGGCAACAGTTAAGTCTGAGAAGTGTTAAGAAAGATCTTTGATTTTTTTTTTCTTTGATTTTTTTTTCATTTATAAGAAAAACCTGGCTATGTAATTGAAGAATTTCTTACAAGTCTCAACGATTAAACCCTTTCGGTTAATGTATTACTCCTGGAACAAGTAGATAAAATTCTACGCAGTAAGCATGATAAAAATCGTGCAGATTTTGCACAGCACAGAATTTTAGGTTTCTGGGCACAAAAGCAGTAATAAAACAGTCCCTACAAAACTGAGTAACTCGGAATAACACAAGAAAGAATTTAGTTAAATTTTAGAAACTCAATTGTGTAGTTTGTAAAGTAAAATGTAATTAAATTATGTTACTGTACATACCAGTTGTTTCTATCATCGAAACTTTACAATATGAAAAATACATTAGCTCTGTACAGTTTTTACAGGTAGGTAGGATGGAGGTTTTTTTTTTATTTATTTAAAAAAAGGTTCTTTTTCCTTTTTTTTTTTTCCTGGTCATACTCTTGTTTAAGTCAAAAAAATACTGCACAAGTTAGCTAATTACAAAGTGTAGACTTGAAACAATTCATGTCTTCTTTATTTCATAAATCAATCTCGGATTTTTTTTTTATTTGAACAGGGGATTTCGTTTTGTTTTTTTTTTAAGGTCCACAATGAAAGAACTCTTGCTCGTTTTGTCTTTGAGTTACAGTTTGGTGGCAAGCCGGGCAACCCAGGAGTTCAGTTAAGCCAGCTGTTGTTTATGGTCACTGATCCGGCCAGCTGTTGTGATTGTGCTCAGGTCCAGCTCAGTCTCTAGGTGCGTTTCCATCGTGTCCTCCTGTGCATTCGTTTCAAAGGTTTTATGAGAGAGAAGTTCATGATGCACCCCACAGTAACTTATTGTAGGCTGGTCGTATGCCAGAAAGGTTGACACATTCATTGATAAAGGTATCTGGGGGGAAAAGGACATGAGAAAAAAAGTAAGTTAGAAAAAGGCATACAAACTTTGAAGGAAATATATGGAGATCAGTGCTTAGCTATGCGCTAGTTTTCTTTCTCTCTAAGTCTATATTGGAGGCTCATGATCTTCATGGAATCCCAGTGATGTACTTACTCTCATACAGGTAAACACAAGACAATGGTTTTAAAGTCTCAGAGAAGCTGACCAGTTCTTAATTAGAATTCTTATATAAATGAACCTGGCTTTGATAATGGTAAAAGCTTTCCTGGGGAAAAAAATAACTTAGACACATCAAACTTGACCTGCACATGGACTAGTAGTTTCAGGCAAATAAAATTAAGAATACATTTAATAAATTAAAATCAAATTAAATACAATATTACCATGGTGTTCAAACATGCATAACATGAATCTCTCACTTCTTTAACTTCCATCTTTTTTCCTCTGTGTTCCCGATTCAGTAAGTAAGTCTGGATCAAGGCCTGAAGTATGCATTTCTTAGAAAGTTTAAAAGGAGGCTTTCGAAATTAATCTACACATGACAAATTTAGAAACACACCAGAGGAGACTTGTTTTACACAAGTCATCCTGCCTCTTCTTACATAGCAACTTCTATGACCAATAGCATTCTTGGCAGGAGTTTTGTGTATGGATCTAAACTGTAAGGTAGGGGTCCCCAACCTATGGCCCATGGGCCACATGCAGTCTGCTAAGGACATTTATCTGGCCTGTCAGGTGTTTTGTCACTGCTGCCTGTCCTGCTTAGCATCCTACTAGTTTCGGGCCTGCAGTGCGCATGTGTGGGATGTGTGCTGCACTCTTCTATTCCCTCCTCTCTGTCTCTCCGCTCTTCCTCTCAGTCTCAGGCAGGGTTTCTCCAACCCCAGCCCCCCAAAAGTAGAACCATAGTTCCCACTGAAATACTGGTAGGTTTGTTGATTTAACTTTACTTGTTCATTTGAAATACTGTATTTGTTTGCATTTTGTTTTTTCAAAATAAGATCTGTGCAGTGTGCACAGGAATTTGTTCATAGTTGCTTTCTTTATACTATAGTCCGGCCCTCCAATGGTCTGAGGGACAGTCAAGTGGCTCCCTGTTTAAAAAGTTTGAGGATTCCTGCTGTAAGGCATAGAAATATTGGGAAAGAGTATCTACCTTCTTTTTTGTTTTGTTTTGCTTTGTTTTGGGGTCACAACTGGTGCTTAGGGCTTATGTCTGTCTCTGCACTCAGAAGTCACTCTTGGTAGGCTCTGGGGACTATATGGGATGCTGGGGATCAAACCCAGGTCAGCCGCTTGCAAGGAAAATGCCTTCCCCACTGTGCTATCACTCAGCCCCAATACTTATCTTCTAAGATAAAAAACAGCAAAGGATGGTGCTAGTCTGATGGAATAGTGACAGAGAGGTGAAAAGATACCTAAGTAAAATAAATTATGGCTTAAGGAGAAAATTCTAAAGATATAATGTACAAAAAAGCAAACATGACTATTGTTATCAGAAGGAAAGATAAATGTTATAGGATATTCAGGATAGTCGGGAACTTTATTTTTGGTTTGGGGAGAAGTGTGGTGGCCAGAGTCAGTGAACCTCAGAAATTATTCCTGGCTTTGCACTCAGAAATCACTCCTGGTGGGCTATATGAGACCATAGGAGATGACAGAGATTGAAACTAGGTTCCTCCAAGCAGGAAAGAGCTTACCCACCATACACTTTCTGTGGCACCTGTATATCCTAAAACTCAGATGTAAATACTCATATATTTTTGTATTTTTTATAATAGAATTAAAGTGTGTTCTAAAGCTACATGAGGGTGGGAGAGAGAGCACAGCGGTAGGGCGCTTGTTGCATGCAACTGACCCAGGAGGGACCCGGTTCAATTCCTGGCATTCCATATGGTTGGTCCCCCAGTCTGCCAGGGACAATTTCTGAGTGCAGAGCCAGGAGTAATCCCTGAGTACTGCTCTGTGTGGACCAGAAACCAACCAACAAACCCACCAACCAACCAACCAACCAACCAACCAACCAACCAACCAACCAACCAATAAAGTTAAAAAAATAAAGTTACCTGAATTTAAGGGACCATCAGAACCTGTTATCTGTTTAATATAATAACTACTAATTATTATATTCATTCATTAGTAGCCATGGATAAGAAATTTATTAATTTATCTTGTTCTCCCTTGGACACTATCTCACTGGCTCATTTCTATTTCGAAGAAGCCTGTGTTTAGACTTGAACATGCAACTCTCTCCTTCTTTCCCTTCACATTTTTCTAAATAAGTTTCAATAAAAACTATCTTGCTTCACAAAACATACATATTTTATATATTGCCTCTAAATATTTAAGATATTAACTTATAGGACTGTATTTTGTTAAGGGTATGGTTTCACACTTGTTTAACTTACGCCATTCTTTTTTGGCAAAGAGGTAAAATATCTGGTGCAAGATATCAGTTTAGAATCAATCTAAATTTCTTTCTTATCTCAGCTGATATTAGAGACTAAACTAAGAAAAACATAATGTCTTGATTTTATTATTTTATCAACTTTATTACTTACTCCATTAATTTCCGTGCCTCTTCCATCTTTTAATTCTTCCCATATTTGTTAAATTTTTATAGAAACTATTTTCTTATTTACTCTTAAATAAGAGAAGAGACGTATCTTGTGATTATTATTTGTTTCTATTATGAAAATATCAGTATAATAAATGTATAGACCTTACACTAAAAATACAGAAATGTAACAACATTTATCAAATTAAAATGTTGAGTAACTCTTTATGTTGGAAGATATGCAGTTCTTGATGTGTGAAACAAATCATACCCTATATATATTTTTTTTGGGGGGGGTCACACCCATTTGATGCTCAGGGGTTACTCCTGGCTAAGCACTCAGAAATTGCCCCTGGCTTGGGGGGACCATATGGGACGCTGGGGGATCGAACCGCGGTCCTTCCTTGGCTAGCGCTTGCAAGGCAGACACCTTACCTCTAGCGCCACCTCGCCGGCCCAATACCCTATATATTTTTCTAATGGTCAGAGTGACTTGGAAAAATAAAATGTTTTAAGTATGATCATTTAAAATAATCGAATTTCATATTTTTAACGGATGAAATATATTAGATGACATATATTTTATGTAAAAGTAATGTTTTTTGCTGGTATGTACACTCTAAGTCCTAATTTGAACAATAGCAGTTGAGTAGTCAGTGTTTACTTTTTATTTAAAAATATTTTTTATGTGGAAAGTTTATATTCTTTGAAAAATTACTTCCCTCACTATTGTAACCTGAAACACTCCATTTATAACTACATTTTATTCAGTCCTTTAGTGTTTTTCTAATGCTACAATTATTTTTAAGGCATAATTGGAATATTCATGGATATGTTTTTGCTTGTATTTTTAAAGAGAAAGGAATAAATTTGCCAAGTTTTAAATTTATGATTAATTAAGTGGTTGTTTAAACCCTTTAGCTACTATATAAACAATACCTACACATATTTGTACAAATATATTAATTCATTTCTGAATATACATACATATTGTTCTTATTCTACTTATTTGGTTAGAAGTCATTTATACATTTCTCATTTTAGATAAAAGACCATTTGTGTGCAATACCATAAAGCATGGAAAATGACAATTTCCTTTTAAAGGGGCATATTAAAAACTTACACTTTCTAGAATTTTTAAAGTAAAGCAGTGCTGCTTTGCTTGTAAGTGCTGTTGAGTATATATGTTTTAACATAGCTATTTCCATTAATTGTCTTTGATATAACACTCATGCTGTTCCCATATTTTATAGAGAAAATTCTGTTTTTATAAACAATGTTATCTTACAAGAATTCTAGTTCTCTGATTTTTTAAAAGCAATTATTGTGAATTTAAAAAAGAAATTGCATTATAGCTGTTTTATGAGGGAACTAATATATTAAGATTTAGCCTTTAGCACTATCAATACTGGCTTTTCCTAATGTAATTTTGAAATAGAAGCCTTTGATAAAAATGTTTTTTTTTTTTGTTTGGGTCACACTCACTGGTGCCCTGAGTTAACTCCTAATTATGTGCTCAGTGACCATTGCTGGATTCTCAGGGGAACACATGGAATGCAGGATCAAGCCTAAGCCACATGCAGGACAAGAACCTTATATTATGTCTTATTTATCTCTCATTCTTTCTGATCATTTTAACATTTTAGTTTTTTATTATCCTTAGTAAATTTGTGAACACTGTTTCTTTCTTTTTCTTTCTTCTTCTCCTTCCTTCCTTCCTTCCTTCCTTCCTTCCTTCCTTCCTTCCTTCCTTCCTTCCTTCCTTCCTTCCTTCCTTCCTTCCTTCCTTCCTTCCTTCCTTCCTTCCTTCCTTCCTTCCTTCCTTCCTTCCTTCCTTCCTTCCTTCCTTCCTTCCTTCCTTCCTTCCTTCCTGGAATAAATCAACATCTATGTTCGGTCCAAATATGTCCTTCACAGAGGTCTATTATTTTGCTTTTGTTTTCATCTTCCAAGTGTAATATAATTTTATTTAACTTTATTTAAGCCTATTCCATAACTTAGAAGCAGCAATATTTTTTCTAATGAGTAACATTATCATTGTCTCTGGATTTAAATTGGTTCTAATTCCTGATCCTGTTTTGTCATGGAAAACATTTATCAAGTTAAGTCAGCTATTTTGAGTCTTCCCTTTTCACATACACTGCTATGGATAATTATTTTATTCATATCAAGGAGATATATCTTTCACAGATACCTGTTTCCTTACCATAGTATGGCTTAAAATGTCATTACTTTCTTTACTCTAGTGACTGCATGCATGGCTGGTTTCTCATATCAGTAGAATTGCAGCTGAAATCTAGAAACCGTAAGTTTACTTCTGCAGATTTCAAGATGTAGAAAGTACTGAATAAATATTTTTCCCACATTTGAAATTTTATTCTGTCTTTGGAAAGAAGTGATATTTCAAGTATACCTTCCAGGGACCAGAGAGATAACCTTAAGAATTAATTACATCAAGTCCCAAGTTTGATGGCTGATACTGCATACCTCACCCTATTTTTCCCAATATTTGGACCTGTCTTCCTCAGCAACACTAGATCCAAGCAATGACTCGATTGGCCTTGAGCACGGAAATGTCAGACACACACAACCAAACAATTATGTTAGTGGTGGAATTTTCCTTTGATTTTAAAATTCTTTCACACATGCAAACCCTAAACAATTTTTACTTTATGGATCAAAGATATGACTCAATTGGCAAAGTATATGTCTAACATTTGAGTGTGATTCCTCATACAAAATACCACACCACCCCCTTAATTCTCCAGCACTGTCAGATGTAACTATTATTTAAAAAAGAGAGAGAAAAATAGGGGTCAGAATGATAATCACAGCAGGTAGGGTATTTTTCTTGCACATGGCCAATCCAGATTTGATGTCTGGGATCCCATATAGCAGTCCCCCAAGTCTTCTAGGAGTAATTTCTGAGTGAAGAGCCAGGAATAACCCCTGAGTATCACCAAAAGTGGCCCCTAAAAACAATAAATAAAAAGAAAAAATATATGCTTTATTCTAGGACACTAACTTCCTTAAATAATGATATTCCACATATAACTATGAATTGTATGATATATTTTTATATATGAAAGTATAGTCCCATTATACACTTCTGCATATAAAGTTCTCATTTAAGATAGTGGTTTCACTTTGTAAAAATTTACTTGTGGCCCCAGAGAGATAGCACAGCAGGCGTTTGCCTTGCAAGCAGCCGATCCAGGACCAAAGGTGGTTGGTTCGAATCCCGATGTCCCATATGGTCCCCTGTGCCTGCCAGGAGCTATTTCTGAGCAGACAGCCAGGAGTAACCCCTGAGCACCGCCAGGTGTGGCCCAAAAACCAAAAAAAAAAATTTACTTGTGACTGACTTTATTGTTATTTTTCTTCATGCTCCTATGTTCTATTCATTTACATAAATTCATTTTCAAGATTAGCCTTTGGTTTTGCAAGAACATATGAAATTTAATGTTTTGGTGCTTGGTTGGCAACATTTGTTTTAGTCCTTTCATACATATAAACTTTTTATATAAGCTGGTAATTTTACTTATATCTGAAATAAAAAAGCTGTATTGAGTCTTATTAAGTCATATTAAGAAATTTGATGGAAAATAAATTAATATTAATACATTAACAGCTTTTCTTTTCCCTAATTAGTATTTTTGTGTTAAAAACAGTTGGAAAACATATTACCTGAGGGGAAATAATGTAAGTGATATTTCATTGTTCCTCAGTTCCCTGAAAAAGTGCCAAAGCCTGTTTAGATCCTGCTTTAATTTCTGAGGATTTCTGTCCTGGCTTCTTTGCTTTGCCCTTGAACGCCTGGGGGCAATTTTCCTTTCTTGGCTAATGCCTGCCAGCACCTATTCCAAACCTTCTTGTTATTATCACTGTCGCTTATTGAGAATTTGCTGAGGTTTAGGTCCCATGCCCTGTGCTGTACTTAAATCCTATTATTTAAGGTCTCACCCAAGTCTAATGAAAGATTAATGCAAGTATACTTGCTTTTATTGGAGCAAAGTTAGGGTAGGTGAGTTTAAGTAATTCATCTAAAATCACTTACTTGGTTGCTGTGATTTTTCAGAAGTGGTTGCTGGCATCTTAACCATCATACTTTGCTATCACTTATAATCTTACATAAATTATAGTGCCACTGGAAACCAGAAAAGTGAACAAAGGACTATCTCTTCGATAACTTCGAATGCCAATTCTCACCATTTTCATCTTATTTTTAAAGAATAACCATTATGAATTCCTGTGATACACTGTAGCTCAGTTTTCCAAGTACTCTTTGAACATTGGGGCCTCAGGCAAGAAAAATATTGTTATCAATATTTTTATCATGATGATGCGTGATCAGAGAGATAATACTGTGAGAAAGGCACTTGAAGGTGTTTGAAAGTGACCCTACTTTGATCCACAGCACCACATATGGTCCCCAACATCAATCAGGGTTTTTTCCTGAGATCAGAGCAAGGAGTCAACCCTGAGCACAGCCAGATGTTCAAAACCAAACCAAAAGAAATCAAAGTAAGATATAATTCCTTCTTTTGGACAAAGTCATAGATTTGTGATGGAGATAAACAATACAAGTGATAAAATGCAGAAAATAGTTGAGATAAAATGTAAGACCATGAGTCTTTTAGGACATATATGTATGCATGTATGTATATCTATCTATCTATCTATCTATCTATCTATCTATCTATCTATCTATCTATCTATCTATCTATCTATCTATCATCTATCATCTATCATCATCTATCTATCTCTCTATCATCTCTCTCTCTCTCTCTCTCTCTATCTATCTATCTATCTATCTATCTATCTATCTATCTATCTATCTATCTATCTATCTATCTATCTATCTTTATATATACCTCCATGTCTTTGTTCAGTATTGCTTTGATCAATATGATTCTTGTAACCTTGATAAAAGGTTATATTGAAAACAGTCAATACCTAGGTAGTGTTTGCTTTTTCTCTTTATATCAGCGTAGGTTTTTTTCATGCACTCTTGTTTTTTTGGCATATCTGACATAGGCATGTTAGATTAATTGTCGTACTTAAATTATTCTAACATGATTGTGTGTGTGGGTCTGAGCGTGCTCTATTATAGAATAGTTCTCTGTATAGAGTTGCCTCCCACATTTAAATCCTCATTTGTTAAAGTTGAACCACTTGCAACCTTGAAATGGAATAAGTCATCTGGAAAATGAAAATTGAAACCATTCCAGGTATGATTTTATACTAGAAATGTTTAAAAACTTTAGTTAGAATTTTGGTGATGATTTTGTGTCCAGAAATATGCTATTGGAATATAACTCTACTTCAAATCAGTTAGATCAACATAAATTTTATTTTACATGCCAATTTGCTTGAAGTTTCCAATAATTTATTCATTACATCTATATGAAAACATATTTATATGTACAGAGTATATGAATTAGTTAATCAGAACACAGAATATATATCCACACACATATAATTACTGTGCTCTGAGGTAACTTACTCAAAAAACTGTACATATCTATTATATATAGATCAATAAGCTTGATAAATAAGTGAACGTAAAAATCCATATGTAAATAAATAATGTGTGAACATATACATATGTAAAATATGTACTGTGATTTGATTGGATGTTTCTGCTAATTATATCGTTTATCTTTTGTGGGAAAATTATTCATTTTCCTTGTTTGAAAAAGTTATTTTCTGGATTTATTGGTGACATTGATATTTCTGAGAAGTGATTCCATATTTAATTTCATAGACTCCTCAAAAGAGATAATATATTTCACGCTGAACTGATTTATTTGAAGAGTGATCTATCTCTTGGAACTCTGTAGCATTTTAATGATAAATTTGTATTTGGAAAACCAGACTGTTGAAGTTTTAATTTTAAGCATCTTGATTTCATTGCTGATGTATTTTAAAAATATTTTCAAGAAGTACTCAATTAAGAACCTACATCATGTTCTGTAACCTTTAAGCTTAATAATATTTGTAACTTCTTAGATATGTTCCAGGTTTTAATACTTGTTAATGTTAATTTTAGAAGTTCTCAAAGAACCAGAATGCCAATTAAAGTAACTATTTCCTGATATTACAAAAATAAAATAATAATTCAGAAGCTCAATATGATACTGAAAATTTTCAAGTGTCTTGAACTTGAGAATAATGTGAATACTTTATTTTCAGGGAGAGATAATTGTGCTGCCTTTAGTTTGAATTGCAACGTAAAATATTAAGTTTAAAAATGGGTCGATGAGGGCCGGAGTGATAGTATCGCAGGTAGGGCATGCTTTGCACACAGCTGTACCAGATTCCATCCCCAGAAACCCATAGGGTCCCCTAAGCTTTCCAGGAGTGATTGAGTGATTGAGTGATTGAGGAATGACACCAGGACACCAGCATGCCCTAAAACTAAAACTAAAAAGTTGAATGGTTTATTTTGACACCAAATATTCTTAGTTTAAAAAAATCTTTCTATGTACTTGTTATATTTGTAATTTCAGTAAAGGCCTCACTCTGTATAAGTAATGGGGAGAGGTAATTCCCTTTGTATTTGTAAATAAAAATATACCTTAAGGTGGGGAAATAGTTCAATTAGCTGGCACCGAGGAAATCATGGATCAATCCTGGTTCTGATCACCTGAGCACTGCCAGGAGCTAATCCCAAAAATAGAATTAATAACCCACGATCATCACTGGGAGAGCCCCCGACCAAACAAGAAACAAACAACAAATATATATGTATATATGTATTTAAATGGTTTTATCACTTTGTTAGTGTTCTTTTCTCTCTAATACCATAGCCTTTATTTGAGTTTTGTGACAAGAACTGTACAGTTGACAATATAGTAAGTTTTCTTGTTACTTCACATGTATCTACAAAACCAAATATTAATATTGATTCACCAATTCATTTACTTTAAAATAATTTATCAAATACTTTTCCTGTGTCAAGTTCACGTTGTTGAAAATATATGAAATATTTGTCTGCAAGGCTTTGAAAGAACCTAAACCACTTTGATACCCTGTAGCAAGTGGAGGAGAGAAGATTTCATGGAGCAAGAGAATTTCTCTTTTCCTATTGAACTTTCATTTTTCAGTCAGTCAGTCAGTCAGTCAGTCAGTCAGTCAGTCAGTCAGTCAGTCAGTCAGTCACTCACTCACTCACTCACTCACTAACTCACTTTGTATTCTTCCTCTCTGATTTATCAAGGTACTTCCTCTGTTCTACTTGTACAGTGGCTCTATAATGAACTTCTGTTTTATGCATACTTTATTTGTACAGAATATGGTGAATTTCCGATGCACTGTATTTCTCAATGCTTTATATTGTCTTGCCAGGTACCTTAAATACAATTAGTGCTAAATATGTTTTTTTTCTGAACGAATGAATGATGTTGTTTAATAACAGCTATTCCTTATTGTTTGGTAAGAAGCTAAAGACCTTCATGCTAGAATGACTGATGTTTATGGGAACAATATGATGTCTTTAGACTTGTATCATGAACATAATATTGGATCAGAGATATAGTTCAAAGTTAAAGCACTTGCCTTGCATGCGGTGAAACCACTTTGATCCTTACATGTGACAGAGAGAAAGAGAGAATTAGAAAGAATGAGAGAGGAGAGAAATAGAAGAGGAATTGAAGAGAGGAGGGAGATGAGAAAGAAAAGAGAGGAGAGGAAGCTGGAGAGACAGCACAGTGGTAGGGCTTTTGCCTTGCACGCGGCTTCCCAGAATGGACCTGAGTTTGATCCTCAGCATCCTATATGGTTCCTCAAGTCAGGAGCAATTTCTGAGTGCAGGAGTAACCCCTGAGCGTCGCCGGGTGTGACCCCCCCAAAAAAATAGAGAGGAGAGAAGGATAGGGGAGAAAGAGGAGGAAGGGGAGAGAGAAGAGAAAAAGAAAGAGAGTGGGAAAGATAGAAAAGAGAGATGAGAGGATGTGGAGAGTGATAGTAGAGAGGAGAGAGATATTTCCATTATAAAATAGTAGTAGAGGATTGCAAGCAATTATTTAAAAATTTCACAACTCATGGGGCATTATAATGCTTCAAATTCTTACTACATTTATATATTAATTATTTAAAATGCATTTTAGTGTACTATTTGTGTATATTATAAACTTACAACATAAAACTTCGTTTGTTTGGGGGCCACACCCGGTGACGCTCAGGGGTCACTCCTGGCTATGCGCTCAGAAATTGCTCCTGGCTTGGGGACCATATGAGACATCGTGTTTCGAATAGTGCTCCAGTCCCTACAACATAATACTTTTAAAATATTGTAAAATAAAACAATTTTTTAACGTAGTGAGGATAACCAAGTGAAGAAAACTACTATCTTAATGTAGTTATGATAACCATATGAATGCTTATGCTTTGGGGAATTCCAAAACTTTCCAGAGAGCTACTATAGTCATTAGGGTATTTGCCTTGCATGTGGATGACCCAGGTTTGATCCCTACACCGGATACGGATCTTTGGGCACTGCCAGCAATGATTCTTAGTACAGAACCAAGATTTGGTCCAGAGCACAGCCATGTGTAGTCTATAAACTAAAAAGCAAGTAAACAAATACTACTAGCTATTATTTTCAACTTCGTTTCTTCCTTCTGTTCTAATTTCAGAATATTGTTTCTGTGCTCTGTCCTTGAATGCTTTCCATAACCTCCATATTACAAACTCTCTTACTCCTTACAAGCACAGCCATGATGCGTCTGCCAAACTAGCTCTCCTAGTAACGTGCTTGGCCTTGAACCCTACAGAGGCGAAGCAAATGTCCCAGGTTGTTTTCCTTTCCTTGCAATTCTTTCCACATAGTTCACTGCCTCCTAAATTAGCCCCGTTGCTAGGGAAAGTGATGGGCCTCACATTGAGGCTGTGACTCAAAGTTCCTACAAATTGAAATAATTCTCTGTTTTCAAATCTTCTTCATGCCTCTGTGCATGGAGGTCCCATTTGAAAACCATCTTTTTATTTTCTTGTTCTGAAAGTTTAATATAACAAGCAAATCAAAGATATTTAACGATGATACAACTGCTGATAGGTTTAACCTAGGTTCATATAGATCACTGCAGTACAACACAAACAGCAGATAAGTGTCTCTTACTGTGCTGCTTCTAATCCCAGGAGTTTTAGTCTTTTAGAGAGTCTGAATATGAAAATTTCCTGAAAGCAATTAATTTTTTTCTCTTGATTTCTGATATCTGATGTTCTCTCTGACTTTCCCCTCATTAGCTCAATGTAATTTTTGGTGTTCTTCATAAACCAAGTTTTTCATTTCTAACATACCTATTTCTTTCCATCTTCAGGGCAGAACTTTGCTATTTCTTTTTTTCTTAGGTTTTCTCATTTCTGTCTAGGAACCAGATCCTAAAACCTCAGGACTAACTGAAGTTTAGGTCCTAGACTGTCACTAGACTGATGTTCAACTGATGTCTAGGTACAAATTAGCCTTCGTTTCTCTCTAGCCCTATTCAGCTAATTCAGGTTTGGGTTGAGATGATATCTAAATGAAATGAGATGACGCTCCCTTTGTAGATGCTGAATTGCACACAAATCCTGCACTTGGAGATTTGTTCAAATAATAGTTCTTTTATGGAATCTTTTCTGTGTGTTGGGGCTCATTAAGGTTAGCCCCAGTGATGGTTGGGATCAAACCCAGGCTCTGTGGATGTTCCAGCCTTTCGGGCTCTATCTCCATCCTCTAAATAACACTATGAAATCTCTTGGATAAATCTGATTCTATAAGGATAAACTTTGATGACTTTCTTTTGGATTTATAAACACATTAATATGAATATATATCATTTTTATTTATCCATCTGTCCACTTATTCCACCCTTCATTTATTCATATTTATATGCATCATACGATCAATCCAAAGCAGCTAAAGTTTTAATTGATCTATTGAGGTCACTCCCTCCTCATTGATGCTGATGGGGAATGGGGAGAAGGAATAATTTTTGGTAATCCTTAGCTTGGTGTTCAGACCTGGCTATACTCAGGGGCTACCTGGAACACACCAGACATACTAGTTCAAGAGGCATGTGGTATCAGCAACTGATCTCTGTTCCGCTAATGTGTTAGGCATGTGATTTATTACTTGAGCTATCTCTCCAACCTCCCAATATCAGAAATGTTAGGTCATATTTGTTGCATTCAAGCTCAAATCTAAGGGTGCAGAAAAATCTTCTTATCTCTATGAGGATAATAAGTTTAGTTCTCCTTAACATGTCTAAAAATTAAATAAACTATAAACTACAACTAGAAAATAATGAGGAAGTTTTACTTCAGGGTTTTTATTATTGTTAGGTCTAACAATTTATATTTGGTATAATTAGTAAACTGAAAACCGTAAGATGAGAGATAAAGAAAAGAATGAAAAATGAATCATTAATCATAACACTTATACTCTGAGTATCTATGGACTGATATATGAAAAGTTTTACTATAAGATTTGAATAAAATTGTTAATTGATCAGTTTCATTTATTATTGAAGTATATGTTTCAAATTATTTTACCAAAGTATCAAAATATCTCTTAGCAGATCATTAAACTTTGAAAGGAAGAATTTATCACAAATATTGTAAAGTGTATGATTATATAAGCTAATGTAAATTAGGAAACCTAATTTAACAAATCAATATTATTCTATGTTTTCATGGCTACTAAAATAGCATTCTCATTTAAATGGACATTAAGGTAGAAGTATAAATTACTGTTGAATTTAGCATATTTCTTACTGGAGTTCTGATATTTATAGATATCTATAATAAACATTATATATACATATCACATATAGCTTGTACAGTTTATGCTATACTTATGCATATGTTATATCTAGTAATGAAACAAGTGATGTATATACTAACAATGTGTGTATATGTACAACTATCAGCCATTTTTTTTACCCAATAGGAAATTGTGAGTAATTTCTATTATCCCTAATCATTTATATTTGTGGAATTCTTACTCCTAGCATAGATGTGCACTAAAATTGTTAGAATAAAGAAATAGATATAAGAATACATTTTCTACTGTTCTTAAGATTCTAATATTATTCAGAATACAATAATTACAAGTTTAAAATGGTAACCTTCATGAGTATAGATGTATAGAGAATATTTTCCGTGTTTGACATTTATTATTTGTTTATAGGGAAATACTGCTTGTTCCTGAATCCATTCTATCCCTACAAAAATTTGTCATACACAAAGCAATTCTTTGAATTGGCATTAACCTTAGAAAATTATTAGTTATGTTTCCAATCACATGTGCCCACTGTCACTCTCGCTCTACAAGAACTGATTGGATTTTTAAGCCTTTTAATTTTTTTCTTGCAATATATGCTTTTTTCCCCAGCCCCATCCCCACAATATATGCTTTTTTTAGTTCTTTTATTTGCTTAAATTAAAAAATGGTCATAGCTTTGTAAATATGACTTTTAAAATATATATAATAGAAGCTATTCCAAATGGCTATTAGAACTAATATATTTATAATAGCTATTTATTTGTAACTATTCCATATATCATTTATCAAGGGATTTAAATTGAGATATAACATTATGTTTCCTATCCGAATGATAGGTTAGGACAAACCTGCATAGGTTTAATAAATATATTCAGTTCTTTATATCCAATATCTTTTTTTGTTTGTTTGTTTTTGTTTTCGGGTCACATCCGGCAGTGCTCAGGGGTTCCTCCTGGTTCTATGCTCAGAAATCGCTCCTGGCAGGCTCCGGGGACCATATGGGATGCCGGGATTTGAACCACTTTCCTTCTGCATGCAAGACAAATGCTCGACCTCCATGCTATCTCTCTGCCCCCGTATAGTCAGTATCTTAATAATACAAATTTTCTTAGATAATTCTTTTATTTATTTATTTATTTTTGCAGGGGTAGTTAGCATAAACCTGGGTTTCTATGTGTCTTCGTTTGTATTTTTTTAAAAAAGTGAAAAATATAAATCAAGAAAAATAAATCAGGAAACAAAACACTTCCACGAGTAACCAAACATTAGTTAACGACCTAAAGATATTGGTGAAATAGGTCGAGTTAAAATCAGAACAGTAATAGAGACTTATTCTGTTTGGAGGTATAAATGGCAGGAAAAGATGTAATATTTTTGAGCATGGAATGCTTCTTAGCAGGTCTCTCTAGGAGAGAACATTTGATTAGACTTGCTTGCTAACTCTTACATCCATTGTAAGCAAACTCTTACATCCAAAGGCAGGTTTATTGGTTCTGTATGTGTCTTGCTACTTTAGCTATGTTATACTTTCTTTTTATCTGAGGATATTAGCAACTTGGTTCTAAAGAAATGAATCATCTTTCTCAAATAAATTAGATTGCTCCTATGGGTACTTAGAGGGAGTCAAGGTTCAAGAAGTTTAATATCGTAGAAGTCTTTAGAATGGTTAATGGTCCCTTTGCTCACACTTGTCCCTCTTAAGCCTTAGGTGCACACCTGGTTTATTGTCAGAAGGCTCCAGCATCTGTTGAAACGTCCTAGCGCAGCAGAATTGGCATCCTGCTTCTTCATTGCAGTGATGCTCAGTCCTGAGAAATATTTCCAGTTACCTAAATGTACCTACTCTCTTTTTTCCCCTCCAGTTTTGATTTAGGAAAAGTGATTTACAATTTTGCATATAGCTTCAGGCTTCCAAAGGTCCAACAAACACTATTCCCTCCACCAGAGATGTCAGAGTTCCTCTTTCCAGGTCCCGAGATTCCTTCCTACCTGTATGTCCCTAGCTGACCTGCCTGTCACCCCAGCAGACTTCTGGAGGCTTATTCTGAGGCTGGCACCATTGGCCAGTTATTATTTTTTGGTCTGTTTCTTTATCTTCCACATTAGAGGAAGATCATTCTCTTTGTCCTCCTCCCTCTGGTTTCCTACAGACGGGCAGAAAATATTTGCTCATCGCAAATATGACAAAGCACTAATATCTAAGATTCAGAAAGCGCTCACAAAGCTTAACATTAGAAAAAAAAACATACGACTACATTTAAAAAATGGCGAAAAGAGCTGAACAGACAGAAACTTTCGCAAAGAATATATGGCATGGGGCTGGAGCGATAGCACAGTGCATAGGACATTTGCCTTACACGCAGCTGACACAGGGTTGATCTCCAACATCCCCTGAGCCTTCTAGGAGTGATTTCTGAGCATAGAGCCAGGAGTAATCCCTGAGCACCACAGGATAGGACTTAAAATAAGATAAAGAAAAGAATATACTGCTAATAAGTATGTGGAAAATGAGCTGCATCACCAAATTATTAAGCTCATAAAAACAATGACAAATCACCTTATTCCAGTGCAATTGGCACACATCAAAAACAAAACAAAACAAAACAGTAGAAAGAGAGGCTGGAGGAAGGACAATGAGTAGGCACTTCCTGTGTATGCAACCATCTGGTTCTATCTCTGACCATCCAGATAGTCCGTAGGTCTCCTTCTGGAGTGATCCTTGAGCATAGAACCAGGAGCGAATCCTGAGCACCACTGGATGTGGTCCAAGACTTGAAAAAATAAAAAAGCAGTAAGATCCATTGTTTATGGGGATGTGAGGAACAGGAACACCTCATCCACTGTTAGCAATTCTGATATTTTCGGTCTCAATGCAAAATAGTACGGAGACATCTAAAATATTTAAGAGTACTTAGCTTCCACCAATCCCACTTCTTTCTAACTACCTCCAAGAGCCCAAATATACTCTTAAAAGGTACATTTTTGAACTATAGATATAGGATAGCGGTTTAGACACTGCCTTGCACATGGTCTACTCCCATTTTATTCCTATCTCCACATACTGCCCCATGAGCTTTGTGAGGAATGAGTCCAGCTAGGATTGACCAAAACAAACTACATTTACACTCCTTGTTCATTCACAGTGGCCAGGAGAGGTAAATAATTACTTCATTTATAATGATGTGGTCTATTCACTAGACTACCTAGGTTGGGGTTAATATTTTTCATCCTTGTCAGCAAATTTTCACATTTTCTTTTTTAGACGGATGCAGAATGAGTTTTATTTATTTAAAAATTATAAGATATTTGGAAGAGATCAGGCATTTAGGGGCTGAAGTGTTTGCTCTGGGAAATTACGTATTCCCACCTCACGCCTTCAGGAATTTCTTTTCTTGTGGGCCAAATTAGTTATTCATGGACTGTGTGTCTAAGAGGCTAGCAAAGTCATTGAGAATTTGGAGGAAAGAAAGTGGTTCTCAACATCATGATGTAGTACATGCATTTCTAAAAACTGGGACCTTGACGGTATTCCTTTTGAAAATCTGCTTGGGGGTTTAGGGCTTTAACTTATGCCACGAGTGAGGTTGATTAAGCATTTTCTGCCTCACCCATTTGCTCTCCCTTCTGCTCGGTGCTGCACTGAGATGGCAATTTGTGCCATAGAAATCACCAAGGCAATAAATCCAGCACTTATGACTTCAATGCATTATTAAGAAGAAAGCACAGATGGACTATAAGGGAGCAAGCAGTTGTTCAAACCCACTAATATCTTTGATAATTAATAAATGTAACAAGGGACATGAGCAGCAAATGAAGTAGGAACTGATCTAATTTTTAACTAAAATGCAGCATGAAACATCTCTGGTTCGTAATTTAAGATTTTTTCCCCCACCCTAGTGTAGTCTTCAAGCAACTGTAATGGGGGGAAATCCACATACTTCAATTACTTGCATTTTGAACCTAATATAAGTTTCTACTCAAGGTAACATGAGAATTTATATGTGTTAAATGTTAGCGAGGTTGTGATAGTTCAGTGATAATGTAAATGTTTTCTTATCAAGGAGCCATCCTTTCTGAAGGGATCCAAACCTGTGAGCATGAACAAGAAAAGTTCTAGACTTTCAATGGGTTTATTCATTGGCCTCGGAGAAGAGTAGGACCCAAGTTCACTAGACTGCAGTCAGACAAAGCTCAGGCAAGATATTCTAAACTTTGAATTCTGAACATTAAAGATAGAATTGGAAATCAGTAGAAGAAAGGCAGAAAGACCATTTCCACGCAGAGGCAGAGTATGAGACAACATGACAGGCCTAGCCAGCTAGAACTATTTCAACTGGCAAAATGACGCTTATGGAATGGAAATGATGAGGCGAGTCTGTGCAGGGGTTGTGATATTGCAGCAAAATGATAGGGGACTGATGATGAGGTTTGAGGCTACTTTGCTGGTATTAATGGAAGTAAAGGATTATTCTGCATCTTTTACAAGGTCGGTGGCCTTGAGTGAGTCAATTACTCTGTGATAAATTTAAAAAGTCAGTATTCATAATCCATAGTTTATAATTTTTGTTAGCATTAGAGATAAGATGTGACTCTGTAATATTAGTTCTCATTAAGAAAAATGATGATCATAACATTATTAGTGATTGATTTGAGGACTCCATCTTGTTCACTTTTTTAATGCATACTTCATTGATTGCAAGTTTCCTATACTATTCAACTGAAATGACTTCAGAGGATTAAATATTTTTATGTGCTTCAAACTATAGTCATTTTTTCTAATAATCATTGCTGCTGCCATGTTAATTTATATTTGAGAACTAATCAAATTTTGTGCTCAAATATATAGGCTCTGTCTATCAGAACTGAAAAAGGGAGAAAAACATTTAGGCATGATTAGATTAGTTGGCTTATTTGTGGACTGTATCATAGTCCAAATGATAAATTTCCAATAAAAATAAAGATACTAAAGATTCTAATTCTACTAGATATACTGATCCACTCTGTACTTTAAGAAATATGCTTATTTTTTCCCACATGAGTTTATAAAATAAAGTAGATTGTGCGAATTGATTCAATATCAATGTGATGGCTAACGCAAAAAAACTGATAAATAATAAAATAACAACTTTCTCTTTCTGAAGAGTATAAAAATGCATCAGCAGAACTATTTTGATGTTGGAACACAACAAGAAAACACTCTCAATGAGAATTAAACAAGTTTTCTTTTTGATTAGTATCAATTTTTACAAATGCATTGCTTCCACAGTTTTGTTCCATACTTCAGTGGTTTTGTTTTAAATTCTAAAAAGCAAAATCTCAGTGAAAGGTATGAATTAACCCACTGAAATTTTCTCTTTTCACCCACATTAAGATTTCAAAACCAAATCCAGAAGGAAATGTCTCTAACCTGCAGAATAATCTATGCATTTGTGTAATACAGTTCATTTTATTCCATGAAAGAAGAGGGTTCTTAATAAAAAAAATGCAAGCATTTGGGGTTATCACTCATACTGTTTCCCTCCTACGACCTTTCCTTGCCCCTGTTGTATTGGACTGGGATCTGGGGTAAAATCTCCCTGTCACATGCAAGTCTTTAGGAAAAACAAAACCCAAAAAAGTCAATCACTATCCTTGAACTATAGCAAAGCTCTCAATTATACTATTTTCTTCTCTGGCTATTTTATACTTATGTTTGCTAGTGACTAATGATGAATTATGTCAGCCTTCTGTATTATAGTACAGAAATGTTTGAAAGTAACTGCTCTTCCTATTGTCTGACCTGATCCCATGAGATAATTGTAGGCTTTTTTGCTTTCACAGAGGTTTTCTAATCTCAAGTATGCAGTTTTACCTGTGATCATACATCTCCCAGATATGCTTTAGTGTTTTTTCTATCTGTGAAGAGATAGTACTTGTGTTTATGGTGATTCAGTTCTTAGAACTAGTTTCCTTGTTTTATAATGCTTATTTTCTTCTGCACACTGTTATCTTATAAATTAACCCTGCATATAACACCCCCCCCCAAGATGATAAGAAGAGCATGAGAGAAACCAAACTGGGAATACAAATCTTGTCTCTAAAACTTATAAAGTTGGATTATACCTTGCTGTGTATATTAAGAGGTATTGGTGACTTTATATTCATGGTGTAGGTTCTAGCTGAAGTGGATGAAGAGTGTCTTTGAAATTGAGTTCCAATTTCAGAAGATTCTTAATAAAACTCAAAGTAGATCAATTTTCTAAGTCACATGATTAGATGAAGTGCTTTACTGCATTGTCTGGCATTTTCTCTCTTTCTCTCTGCCTTTGCAGTGTTATAATTATATTTGGCCTACTAGTCTTGGCCTGACTCTTGAGGATTCAAATGTTAAGATGTCAGAAAAAAAAAAAAAACAACATTATTGCCTTAACTCTGTTTTCCTGAATAATTTGGGGGAAGTATTATGTGTTGCTTCCTCCCTTGATTATTTTCTGTCATTTCTTCCTTCACTTCCTCAAAGATAGATCCAGGCCCATATGCACACTTACACACATGTACACACACAAACATGCATTTTTATAGCAATCAGTCTTTAAGGGGAATTTCCTATAGGGGTTTCTACATTTTGCACTGGTCAGTTAGCAACACTGTTAACTGTAGAGACTTGTACGCACAAATATTTCCAGGACTGATATTTCACTAGGGATTGTTACTTTTCATGCCCACCTTAGAGTAATTATGAATTCAGCCAAAACTCCAAAGAGTGTGTTTTTAGGTAGAGTTGTTTATATGAGGGTTTTCTCGTATGTGGCAGTTACAGCTGAAGGAAAGCATGTAAACTAACAGGCACAGGATAATGAGAAGGGATGATCAACATGTGACCCGATTTATCACTTAGAATCACCACTCGCTCCCAATTGGACAGGCAGACAGAAAAGTATGAAATGGAGATTTCTCACTTAGCAGTGGGTTGTAAAGGTCACTTAAGCTTTATTTTCTTTCTTTTTATTTTGTTCTCTCTTCTTTATTTGTTCTTTCATTCATTCAAGAAATGATTATTGAATCTGTAATTTTCATTCTGTTGCAGTTGAGGTCATGGCTGTGACTAGTATAGGCATATAAATATAAACATGGTAGGGGTTACACACTAAGTAGTCATACAAATGTACTACATAATTAATTTTTTATGCTATTTATAGAGCAAGAGTCTGGAGAATTTGTCTTTCAAGGAGGTAGTCTATGGAGGATTTGCTTAAGAATGTTTCATGAAAGTTAAGATGCACAAGTAAGGGCAGGTAGGAGGAAGTGGACTATAGGCTGAGGTAACAAGGTGCAAAGGATCAAGGGAGGAACTGAACCAAGAATTTAGAATAATTATCTAGAGCAGGGATGGGATCATAATTGGGAGTCAGAGAGGGCTGAAAGCCAGTCTCAGATGGAACCCCTTGTTAAGCACTTTAAAAAAAATTAGACTTGTTAAGTGTTGAGATGAGCCTAGAAAAATAAATAGAAGCTAATGAAGATTTTCAACAGGAAAAGAAAATGCAATGACTCACAGATATTCTAGATAAAAGAAAGAATTAAAGGTAAGAAAATTATGCGAAGTTATTTGTAGGCCTCTGGAGGATGTTAAAGAAGATAGAAGGCAATATGGATGAGTGGTAGTACTAATGGAAATGGTAGGCATTTCAGCAGCTTCCATAGTATTAGGATTTGCACCTTTTGACAAGATTTAGTATTTTTGGTGAAAGGAGTAAGTGGAAAGGCAACTGTGAATGTCTCAAGATGATATTCGATTTGTAGATAAAAAGTGTCTTCATGTTGGGGACAGTCACTAGAGCAGAATATACTGCAGGATGGTAGAATTTCTCTGTGAAACTGATATTAGGTATTATAAATAGAAAGAGATTTCCACACAGTTTAAATGGGGTGAAACAACGTTCAATTCTGGCGCCAGAAAACAGACCTGGGAGAGAATTATGATCTTGATAATCTAGGTAAGGTGAAAGTTCCTTTTAAAAGCAGCTTTTTAGTTTATGTTGCAATGTTATGCTATTCATTCTCTTTTAGAAATTAATAAAATTTTTCCCCTATACAGTCTGGCTATTTGCAATACCATTGTAGTCAACATTATTCTAACTCTTGTTTACACATATTGTTGGAATGCAATATTATTATGACACATATTTGTATGCGATATTTTTTAGGAACTATCCTTGGCTTGTGAAAATCAGCTTATTTGCTCAAATGAACCTGATTTATTTGAGAAACATGAGGATTTACATCTGGGTGAACTTCTGGAAGTGAGGTTTCAGAAAAAAATAAAGACTGTTGGCCTTGCCTATGACCTTGTAATTGTGGATTGTGATACCTACTGATCCTTTTTTATCTGCCCTCCACCGTCCTTTAAAGTGACCTTGAACAAGTCATATCCTTGCCCCTGGGCCTTCATTACTCATACATTGAAGACAGGATTGCATTAATATTATTGCCATGATTCATTATGGCCTTAAGATTTTATGAAAAGTTGGCATTAATCTTAAGAAAACAAAGAAGATAAGAATGGGAGAGGACATTTACTTGAAATATTGGAAAACTTTCAAACTTCTGGAGGAACTAAATCTTCCAAAATTTCAGATAGAGTAAAGGGAGCTTATAAGTAGTTATTTTTTCCATCTTTCTATACAGTCTTCAAGACATTTAAATTGCTTTAAAATGCGAAAAAGAGGTGAGCAATGTTTCCAGAAGTGGTAAGTATTGCAGTATCTTACTGGTAAATTCTATCATTCTCCAAAAAAAATATGAGATAGGGGATTACATAAGAATGGAGAAAAGGAAATTGTATGTGCAGATGTAAAATGCCATCTGTGCTTTTGGATCCACTCCATGCTCCACACCTTCAGTGAAAGAAATGTTGATTGAAAGCTCAGATTTTGCTGGCTAGTTGTAAAAGCTTCCTGTGCTGCTTATCATGCATTTTAAAAATAGATGGCTTTGAATTGGGGAGTTAATTTTTAGCCCCATTTGCTTAGACCACCCAACTCAGGAAGCCTGCTTTTAGTAAATTCACAATTCCTGTTCAACTCAATAAAAATGAGTGTACCAAGGTAGTGGGCAGCGTATGAGGAAATACAGTAATTTAGAATTCCCAATATTTAAAAAAAAATTTGCGCCTGCTCAGTAACAGCCAAGGGTGCCACTCTAATTACCAGGGCTTTAGAACTTCATCTGTTTTGAGAAAATACTAAATTTAGTCTCAAAGAGGGAGAGAAATATCTAAATATAAGATCATATCTTGGCTCTCTTTTCTATGATTATGACACATATTAAACCTATGTCATGTCCAGTTTAATTCTGCTGTTTTACCTTTGCCATGAATTTGTAAATTTGTAAAATTGGTATTTATTTAGAGCTAAATTTGTCCCCTAATTGCATCTCTAATTTCAGATAAAGTGCTTGTTTTGGCTAATACAATTTTAGATTTAAATTATTACTGTTTCAGTTCATAGCTATAGAGGGTTCTGGGATTTAATTTCTGTACAAATTTCATATTTTTGGACCAAATACATCCTTCTTTAAATGTGTTTACATAAGATTAATTATTTTGTATTAATTTTAGGGAAATTCTGGGCTACAATGTCCAATACACAAGAATAACTTTGAGATCTGTATTTGGAATATTCCTCTGGGAGTGATGTGGAGACAAAGCAATGCGAGAGATAAACCCTAGACTCCTGCACACAAAGCATTTGTTCTCGATCTCACAACCATCCTCCAGTTCCCCAGAACAGGTTAAATGCCATTTGTAGGTATAGAAATTCCTAGACACGACACAAAAAGTCAAATTTGCATTCTCCTTCTGTAAATCACTGTAACTGCAAATGTATCTTTCATTTGTCAGGCATAAGCAGCACTGGTACAGGGGAACTTGTAAAGTGGACTGCCTTGGTGGCAGCTATAAATCAGCTACCATATAGATGCACCATTTATATAGGGATCATAGATCACAGATATAGATTTGCTTAAGGGAGGCAAGGAGATAGTGTGCTATATTAATTACACACATACATAGAGATTTTCTATCTTCACCAAAGCCTTTGTATTGAACATTGTATTTTTGATAATATACATAAGCAATACATATAGATATTCAAATATATAAGCAAATATATATATATATATAATGTGTGGTCTATCTGATATAAGGTACAAAATACAAAGCTACATTATATACATTCTCTTTACAAAATAGAATTCCCTGTTGTTGTTTTGTTTGTTTGCAGGCCACACTTGGAGGTACTCAGTCCTGTCTCTGCACTCAGAAAGTACTTCTGACAGGTTCAAGGAAGCATATAGGATACAGGGGAGCAAACATAGGTTAGCTATGTACAAGGCCCTACCTGCTGCACTTTCAATTCATCTCCCTGATTTCTTTGTTTTTTGCAGGTAATTCTCTCTAAAGTTTTATGAGTTTATATTCAATTTTGTATCTTGATAAAATAAACATTTGCATCTCAGCCAAGAAATTGTGATTATTTATTAGCATTTGCTAACTTCACTTAAATTCCCTACTAATTAATCTCTAGAATATTATTGAATGGTCAATATTTAAGAATACAAAAATATAAGAATACAAGAATACAAAAAGTATTTTTGTAATATTTAATATTTTCATAAGATCTGAAAACTTATTTTATTCTTCTTATTCATGCTTTGTATGTTTTTCATTTTTGTCTTTTTGTATATTGATCTTTGCTCATTTGATCATGTTGATTTTAAAAACAACTTCCAATATAACTTCTTTTGTAACTATATTAATTTTATGTTATTCTATTTTATCTTCAGTGAAATTAATGATCATATCTAGTGTTTTTATACTTCAAGAAGGATGTTGAAATGTTTCCTGAAGATGATAATCAGGATAGCTAATGATTTAATGTAAAGTATATTATATTACTTTTTATGCAAACCTAAAATATATTACATTGGAACTTAGACTTAAGGGGGAAAGAAAATATGAGATAGATTATTCTTTAAACAGATGAAAATATATTTCTGTGTTCTAGCTTCCAAAATTAAAATAGTCAGTAGCTATGTTGGAAAAATCAACTTTTTTAAAATACTGAAATTTTAAAAATAATTTAGAACTGTTAATCAATTTGATTTAAAAAATTTCCAGATATTTTGTGACAAACTAAGCTTTTATTTTCTAACACAAGAACAACCGAAATAAATTTTATCTAATTCCTAGAGAAGAAGCATCAATAGTTAAAGAAAAAAATTTCAAAGAAAAATTATTCTAAGGGCATAATTATAGTCATTTATTTTTAACCTTGAGGACAATTCTTGATTCTGAGAGTGGTCTAAAGATCATAGTCAGGTAAGGAATAAAGTGTCTTCTGGGTATAAGAAAAGGCATAAGTGTTTATCATATTTTTTTAAGCATGAGATGCCAAATTGAAAACTTGAGACATACCAAATTTTTCCTCACAGTGTTTGCTGTGTTTTCAGAATGTAGGTGTAAATGTCTTCAAAAGACAGTGTAAAAGCTTCAGTAGACTTTTATTATTCAGGAAAAAAATATAAAGCATTTAACAGGAAGAGATGCCAAATTCAAATTCAAGATTGAACATTTTCTTAAAAGCATTTTTCCAATGTTCCAATAGCTCTTTGGGTTGAAAGAAACATAATTAAAGATAAGTCTGATGAAGAAGTATAATAGAATACTGTGGGACACAAGGTCAGTGATGGAAAGCACCAAAATAAAACAATGAAGAGGAACCAAAATGAAATATGGTATAAAAATTGCATATATGTATATATTTGTACATATGCAAAATTTTTAACTTATTGAAGTCCCTAAAGAACAGATGAGAACAATGAAGGAGACACATAACTTGAAGAGTTAAGTCTAAGTGTTTTTCTATTTGCCAAAAGTGTGTGTGTGTGTGTGTGTGTGTGTGTGTGTGTGTGTGTGTGTGTGTGTGAATGATTGCCTTCCACTGAGCTCTCTGACTAAAAAGATGTGTGGATACTACCCCGGAGTGCAACATCCCCTGTAACTGTGTGTGTGTAACACAGTTAAACTTGTGGTCTCTGTGTGCCCATGTGCCAAGTTAAAACTAAAGAAATTTTATCCCTGGCAAGTATGGCAAGTGTGAGAACAACGCAAGCCCTAGTTGTTTATGAAACACCTGCAAATGCAAAAAACTAATTCCTTAGCACAATAACCATGCATGTGAATACAGAAGGGAAAGGAGAAAAATGATGAAATATAATTTTAATTAAAGCTAAATAAAAATATTTACAGGCACATCATAGACTCTGAAAACTAAAAACAAAGATTTATAGACAAACAAACTTTCAAAGAAAAATAAGATTGAGAACTAACTTTTCAAGAGAAGCTAGAAGATAACATGACATGTATCTTGAGAGAAAATAACTGCCAACCTATAATTCTATAGCTAATAAAAGTATGCCTTTCAAAAATAGACAAAGGAGCTTTCTTCAAAAAGCAGAATAAAAACTAAGGGAATTCATCACTGTCAGGACAGTACTAAGTGAGAAATGCTAAAAGGAGTTTTAAGTGGGAAAATAAAACTAAATAAAACCATTGGTTTGTCAGAGTTATTGACATTGGAGAAGAGCACTGGAAACTATAAATTCATAATAAATATAAATGCTTATTATCTTTAATGAACAAAAAGTGACACTTTATGGAGTTTGAAACATATTGAGAATAAGAGATAGCGGTAAAACAAAAAAGGCAATGCAAAGAAAATAGTGTAAAATGTAAAATAGTTTATGATTCTAGTAAAAGTAATAGTTGTAGCAGAGTCAACTGCCTCAAGAATGTGTATTAAAATTCTCATATGAACATTTAAAGAATATTTAAATTAGGATCAATAGAAGTAGGAACAACAGAATGTAGAATGTTTGTTTTGCTATCCTGGGTTCAATCCTTGCCTCTCCATATGGTTTCCTGAATTCTGTCAGAAATGATACTTGATCAAAGATCTTAGAGGAAACCCTGAACACGATTGAGTGTGATTATCCCACAAATTTAAATGAAAACTAGTTGTGGAAAGAGAGGGAATATGTTTTAAAAAAAAGATTAATGTAACCTTTGACATCAGTAGGGATGGCACTGTCAAAATATCCCTGCTTCAGGACTGCTGGATCTGTGCAGTTACTGCAGCGCTGGCAAGCACTGAGCTATCAGAATTGCTCTGCAGGACACACTGGGGAGACAGCTGTAAGTGATTAATGCAGATAATATAGTAGTCATAAGATTTAGAGTCTCGAAAAATAAAATGTATATATGAGAAATGTAAGAGAAAGCCTCTAAGTAGATGAGAAATTCTTAATTGGGAAGACAGCTCAAGCCATAAAAAACATATGCTTTATTAAAACTTATAATTTATCAAAATGCTTAAGAAATTAGGACAGCCCCAATGTGCAGGAAGATAGCCTCAGTGTATGTACCTGTGAAATAAATCAGCCAGATGATATTTTACAAGTTCCTGGAAATTAAAGTGTGAAAGATAAATATTCCAGTACAAAATAGTTACAAGTGTTGAAGAAAAACTTTGCATAGCAATATATGTAGATGAAACCAAGCAGTTTTTTCTATGTGGATGGAACTGGAGATTTCATCCTGGGTGAAGACTGTGAGAAGAGGGACAGACAGATTGATCTCTCTCACCTATGGTATATGAAAAATCATAATAAGGGAATAGCGCTAGCCAAAGGCAATGGAACCTTAGAACTGTCTACAGAATTGAGCTTACCAAGGGTTGGGGTTTGGCGGAGGACTTGAAGGGACCTTGGAATAATGTTGGAGGGAATTGGTGCTGGTAGAGAACATGGTATTGGGGTGTTGTATTAATGAGTTTCATTAGAATGAATCATGAGAATGTTGCAGACTATGTTTCCTCAAATTAAAAGTATATACAGTAGTTTAAATATATAAAAATTTATTTACCTCCATTATTCACCGTATTGCTATAAATTAAATCAAAACATTTTAGCACTACATAGCATTTAGAATGAAAATAGTGAGAAAGGTAGAAAATAGTATGTGCTAAACAAGCAATAAGAGCAGTTGGAATTTGGAAAAATATTGTCAACATCTATGATGTATATAGTCTATGAGTCAGCAATTATGCTTCTAGGTATAAAAGCAAGAGAAATGTGTGTATATGCTGTCTATGTGTATATGTATATGTAGTTACATATATATTTACATATTTGTATATATACAAATATAAACATATTTACATATACATTTTTACTAAATATAAATATAACATATTTCTAGGTTTATGGCTGGCTTATTCATAATAGTTCCAAAAGAAGTATCTAAAAATGGAGCAACTGATGAATATTCACAGAAGGAGATAGTGAATTCTGAGAATGACTGAATATCACCCACAAACAGCATTTTTGAGTACCCATCCTAATTATAAAGTTGAGTGAAAGAAGCTAGGTACACAAAGAATATAATAATTGATTCTATTTAAACACAATCAAGAACGAAACTTAATTATGTATTTAAAAATCAAGATTGTGTTTACTTTTGGAGGGGAAATTAACTTCTCTGCGGATGGCAATATGCTTTTCAGTTTAACTATACTTGTGTCTTGTGTCTGGAGTATTCAGTTTATTAATATTCATAATCACTTTTTTCTATAGATCTTCTATTTCAAAACACGTGAAGCAGACAACAGATGATCTTTTGTGTTAATCTTTCTATTTCTGAAAATATTAAGTACAAAGTTTAGACAATTACCAGCAAAGGAAGCTTAGGGATTTCTGGATTGGAGTGAAAAGAAATCCACCAGATGTTTTTCCAAAATCCTTTTAATTCTGACATTCTCTGATATTTTTAAAAAGGGCGTCTATCCTTGGAACAGACTCTACATACTTTGCGTCTTTCTTTACTAATCAAGTTGGAGTCTCTGACCTACTTTTATGATTCCCAGTTTATCTCTGACTTCTTTAGATCATGTGCTACTGAGGATTCATTTTTCTCTTCTTTGTATTTGTGTGTGGGGTGAGCTGGAAACTGGGAGCATTCCCAGTGGTACTCAGGGATCAAGCCTGGGCTTCCTGTATGCAAAGCAGAGGTTTTTTTTTCTCCCCTTGATTTTCCTGACTCGTTCTCTTTTTTTACTCTGATTTCTTTTATTCCTCCTTCTCTTCTTGAAATAGTAGGCTTTCCAAATGTTTTCTTCTTAGTATGCTTCTCAAGGTTTAAGATTCATTGATTTTAATTTTTTTTTTGTTTGTTTTTGGGCCACACCCGGTGACGCTCAGGGGTTACTCCTGGCTATGCGCTCAGAAGTTGCTCCTGGCTTGGGGGACCATATGGGACGCCGGGGGATCGAACCGCGGTCCGTCTCCTAGGCTAGCGCAGGTAAGGCAGGCACCTTACCTCCAGCGCCACCGCCTGGCCCCAGATTCATTGATTTTAAACATTTCAACCAGAAACCTAACTCGTTTAGTCTGTTACAGTCTTCTAAATCCTGACCTTTGAACTCAGCTTCCTGCCCAAGGTCTACTCAACTTTTTCAACCTATCATGTCCTTGATTTTCCATGCTAATTCTCTTTCTCTAAAATTTAGTCTTTGCTCATTACTTCTTATGCTGGTAGGTAGTAACACCATCTTTGTTTTAATTTCTTCATTTATTAAGGCACTGTGATTTGCAAAGTTGTTCATAATAGAGTTTTAGGCATATGATGTTCCAACATCATATGATTATTTTATGATTATTTTTATGATTATTGTTTTTGTTTTGTTTTCTTTCTTCATCTTGCATCAGCATGAGTGTAGATCAGCACTCTTTTTTGTTTGTTTGTTTGTTTGTTTGTTTTTGGGTCACACCCAGCAGTGCTCAGGACTTACTCCTGGCTCCAGCTCAGAAATCGCTCCTGGCAGGCAATGGGGACCATATGGGATGCTGGGATTCGAACCACCATCCTTCTGCATGCAAGGCAAACACCCTACCTCCATGCTTTCTTTTCATTGCAGTTATTATTATATATGGGATATCTCTTCTTTTTATATCTATAATGAAGAAACAAGTGTGTAAAAGCTGAATGAATAGAACACTGATCGGATGACTGAATGTGTGAAAGAATTATTGAGTCTATATCTTTTTCTTCATTTTCTCATTTTGAATCAACACAGTACATTTTTTGGGGAGTGGTGCATGGAACACCTAGAGGTATTTAACTCTTGCTCTGCATTCTGGGGTTACCCCTAGTGTTCTCAGATGACCATATGTGATGTTACAATTGAATTTGGGTTAAATGCACACAAGGCATGCATTTTTGTAGCCTTTTATATTCTTCCTCTCTCTCTTCCCCTTGATGCTTTATAGGATACTCATACCTAAGCTTCACCTATTCCTAGGAAAAGGGCCAGGAGATTCTTTTTGTTCTGTAAACTTAGAAAGTATTTGTCTAAATTATCATCTAAAGTAACGAAAATAAAATTAAACTTATTTTTAAGAAGTAAGCATTTTCATGAACATGGTTCTGTCCTGAGAACTGTCAAATAATTTCCCTTCATCTTGTACTGAAATGAATTATGGAAACATTATTAAAGGGAACACACAATTATCTTTGAAACATTAGATAAGGAAGAAAATGAATTTGAGCAAATGATTGGAGGTTAGTCATTTTTAGTGTATGGTTTATTGCTCAATGAATATTAAAGGAACAGCATTGAATCAAAATGATTGACTCATTTGTTAGGAGATAATTCGGAGACCACCACACAACTAGATAAATATAAACACAGCTTACATGTTTTCTTGGCTACGATGTACAGCACACTAACTGGTAAAAACTGATTGCTATCTTTGTGGCTTATGTGGGTTTAATTCACAGGTCATGAATTCATAATGGCTTTCTGAGAAAAACAACACTCATATCAAAGAAATATAAGCAAAGATCTTCATTCAGAATTGCTTGCCATTCAATGGCCTACATCACTTATACAAACAAAAATTTTTAGTCTGGTAAACTAAAGGATAGACTTCATTTTTATAAAGATTTTTTTGTTTGTTTAATTTAGATGGAGAAGAGAGAGCTGTAATGGTTCTACAAACATATTACCTGAGGGGTTATTGATCACAAAGGTGGAAAGAGAAAGCAAAATTTTAAGTAGGATAGATTTGGTTTATATGAAGAATATTTATTGATAGGTGAGAATGTGAAACGTCACTTATACTAAGTGGTTCTTGGTATAGATCTTAGAATATTCACATACTATTTTATAAGTACATGTATTTATATATGTGATTGAAATATTTGAGTGTAGACCCACGTAATGTCAGTAAATCATGAGGGTGATAATAAAAACTTATAAATTCATATATATTCATAAATATTCATAAATAACTGCATATGATTTGGGGCTGCAGTGATAGCACAGCAGGTGGGGCATTTGCATTGCACACAGCTGACCCGGGTTCTATCCCTAGCATCTCATATGATCCCTTGAGCCTCAGGAGTGATTACTGAGTGCAGAGCTAGGAATAAGCCTTAACTACTGTCAGGTGTGGCCCCCGCCCAAATTCTTACGACCAAAATACATGAGATTGATGACATACCTAGAATACCATAAACACTGTTTTCTGCATTTTCTTTGTATTACTGATATTGTTGGTAAACCAAAATTCTAAATAATTTGTATCTATGTTTTAGGGTTAGATAGAATTAATATTTTCCTGATACTATTTTGCTTATATGCATCATTTTATTTTGATTACATAGTATTGTGACATAGTACTTAGCATTCTGACTTAGATCCATTTTTTATGATTTCAGATTTACGGATGAGGTCCTGATATTTAATGTAAAGACTTTTCCCCCCACATATTTCAATTGTGCAACAAAATGGTAGAAAAATTAAAAGCCATGAGGTCATCAACTCATACTTACACTGGAAATTCCAAGTAGACTAAGCTGTTTTATTTTATAATTTTCATAAAAGTATTTCAAAATGTGATAAGCACTGAAGAGGCTTAAATTTACCTGTACGTTAGACATCTTTTTATGGCATTATAGTAAAGATTTGGGTGATGCTTTAATAAATGAGATTTTTGTTCTATTTTTCATTTTATAGTTTTGGTGATAAAGGTTTTATTTTTAACCTTTAGCTGGTCTTCATTGGCTATGTGTGCTTAGGCTCTAGCTATGTCACATTAATAAATCCAGTATCATCTCTGTTCAAAGGAATCTCTCCACTATACACAAATACTTTGTCATCTTCAATTTAAACTTAAAAATACTTTTATATTATAATATCATGATTGACTTTTCCCTCTATTAGGTGGTAAGTAGAGCAAATCCATCTAGGTCATCATCTATTATATTCAAACACAAAATTTCCAAAATAATAAAGAAGAATAGAAGCTCAAAAGAAAAATGAATCATATGAAATAAATAAATAATCCTATTGATCAGAGCACATTTTTAATATTTTAGTGATTTGAAATTTTCAGGTATTTATAGATGTTTTATGTTAAGAATTGATGTTTTGACTTCTTTCATGGCTGCCTTTTATATTTTAATTTTCTCTTCCTTTTTTCCTGTCAAGAAATGTCTAACTTCAAAACCATGAGTGTCCTTTGAGATGGGATTGATTATATTGGGACATAGTTTTCATCTCAGTTATTACGTGATCTCCTAAATGATTAAGGCCACTGAAAGTATGCCAAAACTGAAAAGAATCTCACAGGCAACTTATTATCTAACAGAAAATAAAAATTACTAATGGTATTTAGTCAAAAGCAAGGCAATTATATTTGATACCTGTATCCACCAGAGAAGGTTGTTATGGGTAAAGAGTAAAAATATCCCACATTACTTCCCTCATGTTCATTGATAGATTTTTTTACTGCCATGGAACTGAGCCCAATGGGAAAAAAAAACTGTTTTAGTAGTCAGTTTGGTAATTCCTGCCATAATAAACTTTTGTTCTAATAAAGAATTTAAATAAATCATCCCCAATTAATAATAAATTGATGATAAAGTAATGTCCATTTATAATTTTCTCGATTATAAAATCTCTTCCATTTCCAATCTTTTGTTTTCATAAGTCTAAATGGATAGGAACTACTTTTTTTGAGATGATAAATCAGAGGCACTGAAAGGTCAAGTAAGTTGTCTAAATGTCATATAACTGTTATCAATTTCAGATTGAACATTGTCTGTTGATATGCTTCCAATCTTTTCCTTTTAGGCTAAGTGCAATGATATTGTTTGAAAAAGACAAGATGTCACTTGTCTGTTAATGCCATGTTTAAAGTGAATTGGGTGATAAGTCCAAGGTACTGTTGCCTCTCAGAATCTGATGAAAGTATAGAACTCTTCTGCAACTCCAAGAAGGTTTTATGTAGTGTCAGTTTTCTATACCAAAAAATTTTCCTTCCTGACATAAAAGTCAAAACTAGCTGAAAATTGCTTTGAATGCATATAAATTTGCAAGAAATTTATCCTATCCATGGACTTAAAAAGAATCATAATGCACATCAAAGAAAAACCTGACTTGAAATTACTCAGATTTGTATTACTAATATAAAAATAACTTCAGATATGACAAAATAACTGTAAAAGAAGACTGTTTTGAGCAATTATTACTGATAAAAATTGTATATTAAATTCCATACAAGTTTAATTGAGAGATCATAAATAGTCAAAAATGATCATACACAGTCTTGAGTTATTTAAAACAAATTTTATTTAAACATCATTAGTTCATAAAAGTCCCTAAAGTTGGAATTTTATTTTATTTATTTATTTATTTTGGTTTGTTTTTTTGTTTTGGAGCCACACCCAGTGGCATTCAGGAGTGATTCCTGGCTCTGAACTTAGAAATCACTCCTGGCAGGCTCTGGGGAGCATATGGAATGCTAAGGATTGAAACCAAGTCTTTCCCAGGTTGGCTGTGTGCAAGGTAAAAGCCCTACCATTGTACTATCACTCCAGCCCCATAGAATTGGTAATTTTAATTACAACAGTGTTTTCTGTGTAAGTTAAATATAACAAGATGATAATACTAGTAGTGGCTTTGAACAAAAGGAAGGTACAGTAAGTAACCCAACATGTCAGAGATTGCAGAATACGGGACATAGTCATAATGAAATGAAGGGAATTTTAGTAATTGAAATGTCAGAGGATGTAAGATAACAGTGACATAGTGGTTATTTATATCTATTACAAAAGGCTTATAGACTAACAAGTTTTGGAGAATGAATGACTCAGGAGCTAAAAAAAGATAAAAGAACTATGAAATATAAAGTTTAAAACACTACATTTATTTTTATCTGATCTTTCTAATCAGACATGCATCATAGAAGATGATGTTGGAGTTCCATCAACCAAATGTGTTCTTTTCTAGCTTGTTAGTACATTGTATATGTGTATGAATGTAAGTGAGTAATATACTGCCAGGATTAAAAATTATCAGACTAATTGCTAGCATGATCCTTCTATAATTTTTGGAAGAATTTGTGGAATGCAATTTCTTAAAGATCTTCATGTTCAAGTAGCTGATCAGTTGTGACAATCTATCTGTGATTTTATATATTAATGTGTTACCTTTGTTTATCTTATATTAATTATAGGTATGATTTATTATGTCTATATAACAAATTTCTTAATATGTACCCTTGAAGAAACCCTGGTCAGTGAGTGAACCGTGCAATATGAATTATCTAACATTGGACATGTATTCATTAACCACAATTTTTGCTTTGTCATCACTTTATCACTTTGCTTTGATATAGCTTTCTTTATAGCTCAATCTAGAACATTTTCCAAAAGTTACCAATTTCTGCCACATACTTTTTTATTAATATTTTAAACTTTATTTATTTATTGACTAATTGGTTTTTGGACCACACCAGTAGTGCTCAGGGGTTATTCCTGGCTTGGCTCTTCTTTCAGAAATTACCCCTGGCAGGCTGGGGACTATATGGGATGATGGGAATTGAACCTGGTTTCTCTCAGGTTGGCCGCATGCAAGGCAAATGCCCTATTGCTGTGCTATCTCTTCAGTCCCACTTCTTAATAATATTAATGTTGAAGAATTGTTTCAATTATGCATTTTGATACATACCATGGTTTTTATGGATATTCAGTCAAACACTAATTTCAGCTTTTTTCTTTTTATTGTATTCCTGTCCTTCATACAGTCCTATCCCTCTTTCCGTCTTATAAGCCCTAATAGATCTTACAGTCTGAAATTTCATTTTTGTTTAATTTCTCTTCCATTTTTCTGTTTTCTCTCTATGCTATGTATGTGTGAAATAGTACAATGTTGGCATTTGATCAAGATTTTCGACTGGAATTTAAAACGTTCTTTATTGGGTCTAACTCCTTTATGGAGAGTTTTCACTTTTCTAAATCGTAAATATTTATCATATGTAACTTTATGTAATTAGATTCTCAGTCTTGTTCTATCTTGAATTATTGTTTGCCCAAATGCAAACAGTAGGATCAAATGTATCTTTCAAATATTGGCATATAATTTACTATGAAACATAGTTCACTATGCATTACTATATATCTTGAGCACTCACACTTTATAAATGCACCTGTATAAAAACCCTTGTAAAATAAGCCTTTCCAATAATCAAATTGGATTATTTTTGGACATACTAAGTGGTTCAAGGTCTTTTAGAAAAACAGTAATCATTTTTTATATTTAAAAACAGAAGTAAATGGGGCCGGGAAGGTAGCGCTAGAGATAAGGTGTTTGCCTTGCAAGCACTAGCGTAGGACGGTCCGCGGTTCGATCCCCCGGTGTCCCATATGGTCACCCCAAGCCAGGGGCGATTTCTGAGCGCATAGCCAGGAGTAACCCCTGAGCGTCAAACGGGTGTGGCCCCCAAACAAAACAAAACAAAACAAAACCAGAAGTAATTAACTTCACCAATATTCCATAAGGTGCTTGCCTGCTATTGGAAAACCTTGGAGAACAGAATTAGAGAAACTCCCCTTAGCATACATAGAACAGGTAGCTGAAAAAAAAAATTCAGCAAGCTTCTAAGATCCTGGCTACCTGGATATTGAAAACTGTTGATTTGCTGAATGCCTGAAAGCTCATGTGAATCATGCCCACACAGAACTTGCAGGCACAAAATTCATGTCTGACACCTGTCTCCACGTAGTTGGAAGAAAATGTTGATATTTTTTCCCCTTCTCTGTCTTTCAAATCTCTTGCAAGTATACCTCATAATCAGAAACAAGCCTGGAACCCTGCTGCTGCTTTCTGGAAGAGAAGCTTTCAGCGATTTAGGGGAAAATATACAAAAGGGCAAAAGTGATCTTGCATGCAATAATTATGGCATTCATAATTCTGTTGAATTCATCTAAATTTTCTCACTTATGATCTGGTGTTCTTAATTTGGCTACTTTATGTTCTATCTGTAGACATACATACATGTACCAACTATAAGAACAGAAATAATGGTTAGAAAAATACCAAAGCAAGAAGATATATTTTTGTATAGTTAATTAATTGTCTAATCAGAATATAATGCTAAAGTAAGAGTCAGTTTAATGTCTATACATTGCATTAATAATATGCTAGCTATTTCAAGGTATTTTTCTCACAGGAGCAATGAATTATATTTTGGTAAAGAATATGTACTTTGGTTTAAAGTCAATGATCGTAGAATCAAGAGACCCAAACTATAACAAGCTACACACATAAGGGACCAGTTACATTGGTAGTTCAGGGGGTTTAGGGTGGAGATATGGGAGGCATGCTGGGAAGAGTGGCAGAAGCATGCTGGGAACTATGGCGGAGGAAGGTCAACATTGGTGGTGGGAATGCCCCTAATACACTGTCGCTATATGCCTGAAATATAAATGTGAAAGACTTAATTCACATTGGTCTCAAAAAATTTAAAAAAAGAATGTGTACTTTGGTTTAGATTTTATAGCATTTACTATTTTTTTAAGTTGTAAGAAATTACCTATTGTCTTTTTAAAGGGAATAACAATAACATCTACCTATTTCAAACTTGGTTATATTGATGAAATAAATGAATTCTCAAAGACATAATTCTCTTCCTTTCTTATAATTTCTTCAGTATTCTTCCTAAGAGTGAACTCTGAGTATGAGAAGTAAATAGAAAAACTGTTTTTGGTCTTTGGTTTTTATTTTGTTTTACACTATCAGTATGTTTTCATATATATAAATATATCACATATAATTTTTTTCTAAAACACTACCAGTCTGTTTTGAGACCTTACATGGGGATCTTAGGGAAGAACTTCCATAGTGGAATACAAGTATCCTATGTTTGAGGCACTGGATTTCAGGTTCATTTCAGGAAAACACCTTAAATAAATCTATAACATCATTGTCTACGAATGATGATTATTCTTGATCTGCAATATTTTCTCTCTCCGACTGTAAGCTCAATGAATCTGTCTTATAATGAAGTTATCATTTCTTCATCTCTGAAATTTAAATAAGAATGCACCGAAAATCTTAGAAACAGGGATACTTACTTACACTTATGTGTAAAACTACTTATTTATTATTTGTCCTCTTATCAAGAATAAAGTTGATCAGATGTGAAGACAAGTGAAAGACACCACGTCTATTGAAGCTTTGTCTATTTTTCTGAAACTTGACTAAAAAGTCTTTATTTTATTTTATAACTTTTCAAAATTTATTGAATCTCTGTGACAATGCTGTTAATAGTTTTTCATGTACTTAATTCCAACACATCCATCACCAGTGTACCTACCTCCCTATTCCAAGGACCCTAATACCCTTTCCTTTCAAGCATCCCCCTAACTCAGTTATGTGGATCTGTTTTTAAATAGGGTCTCTTTACTCCTATCAACCCTCTGGACTCATTGTTTAATAGGCAATTTAAAGGGTTAACCTAGCATAGACCTTATTTATAGGGGCAGATTAGAAAAGAGGTGTGTGGAGAAGCTGAAGAGTTTAGAAGTAGAAAGAGGATGAGAGAAGAAAAATGAAAAAAAAAAAACAACACTAGACTTACTCTTCAAGCCCTTGTCCCTTGAATACATATTTTTCTTGCTTATCTCTATATCTATTTGTTTATTTATATCCACTCGGGGGAACACACTTTTCTCTTACTCCTTACATCTTTTTAAATAAGTGTCAATAAAAACTATCTTGTTAAAATTAAAAAAAAAAAGAACTAAAGAGAAAGAAAATTCCCCAAACAGAAAATCAATGGTAAAGGAGTTTTTTAATCTTCTACTAGTATTTTTTTAAGTTATTTTGTCATACAAGATCCAGTTACAAAGTTGTTCATGATTGAGTTTCCGTTATACAATGAATGGTAAAGGAATTTAATAGCATATAGAAAAATCAATTTGCTAATGAACTCTTCCATTTTGTAGCTAGTGTGATAACTGAGACAAACTAGCCCTGTAGCAAAATGGAGCTGGTGTTATTGCTTTTCTCAAAGGAAGGATGACTAACACCGAGACAGGCAAAAGGTTAAAAGCTTCTAGTTTGTCTCAGCATCTTCAAATTTTTGTAAGAATTAATATGTCACAGAGTACAGAGAAGACAAGATGATACCTTTCTCAAAGCACTATTTTATTTTCCCTTTTATGGCTTCTTCCCAGGTCATTTGCTTTTTAACCTTAATTTTTCACGAGTTAATTAGAATTAATGTGATTTTGTTTCAGGAAGAAATCAGTAATATTCAGATGAGTCTCTGAGGTTATTTTGATGTGTCATTTCCAAGTTCCCTTTTCTTTATTTTCTAAGCTTTAATTAGTTAATCTAATCACAATAGGCTAGGCTATTCTGCACTGTCAAAAATAAGAAAGACAAATTATGTTTGGTAATTTAATACACAGTTTTTTTCTGATTTGTATTATCTACATTCTCATTGGTACAGGGTCTCTTATATGAGAGTTTTATTCCATATTCTCCTAAAAATCGCAGTCTTATTGAGTTATTCCTCATTTTTCTAGACAAATAGTTTCATGTAAAACAGGACTTTCTCTGTGGCAGAGAAAAACAGGCTAATTGAGCGATTTTACAGTTTTTTAGGTTATAATCAACTATAATTGAGAATTTATGGCAGACACTATATCGATGAAAAAGTGCACATTGAATTTATGTGTCTTAATCTGTAAATAATACAAATCCCTTGCCCTGCATTTCATCCACTAAAATTTCTCACACTATGCTACTTAGCTTCAGTGTACTAGAAAATATCAAGGACAAAATGGAATATTTTATGAATATGGCCTTTAGGCCCCATTTAGAAGCTTTATTTTCTTTGCTTACATTACATAAATTAAAATATCAAAAATTTTAATACTTAAATACCTATCTATCATCTATCTATCTGTCATCTATCTATATCTATCTATCTATCTATCTATCTATCTATCTATCTATCTATCTATCTATCTATCTACTATTACAGAACTTTACACATTTTTTATTAGGGCCAGGGGAAAGATAATACAAGGGTTAAGACACTTGTCTTGCAGGCAGCCAATTACAATTTGATCTTCAACATCACATGGTCTCTGAGCACTGCTGGGAGCCATCCTTGAGCACAGGAACAGGAGTAGACCCAGTATCATTAGCTGTGACCAAAACTCTCCCATACTTCCAAAATAATGTTTTTATTAATGTTAATTTATTTGCCACAACCAAATTAAAAGATCTCAGGACCCATAAACAGCATTTTCTATTTTTAATTGTTCCCTGCAGTGCCTAAAATATTTGCATATCTTAATTGCAAAAATAACAGATGCATATGTATAATGTCTAAACAATTCTAGATTAGTATAAATGTAAAGTCATGGCCTTTTAATTATTTTTCTTTTGGGGGGGAACAGGCACACCTGGCAGTGTTCAGAGTTCTGGCTCTCTGCTAGAGATGATTTCTGGCAGTGTTCTGAAGGAACCATATATATATAGTGCCAGGAATCAAACCCAGGTCAATTGCATACAAGTCCAACACCCTGCCCACTGTACTACTGCTGAGGTACCATTGTAGCTAAATTTTATAGAGAAAAAAAACTTATAGACTTGTATGATAAAACAAGACAAAAGATAAAAAAATACATTTGTTAAAAACCAAGAACAAGCTTTTCTAGTGAAACTGATGCTGCCAATAAAAATTAAATGTGGTATCTTCATAATTCCAGAAACCCCTCTATGCCCTCTATGCAATAACGGAAACCAGGTATACTGTAGCTATGTTATAGTTGTTGGGTAGCACTTCACTAGATGATATAACTACAAATATGTTAAAAAATAATCTCGTGCTCGCTTTAGCAGCACATATACTAAAATTGGAACGATACAGAGAAGATTAGCACAGCCCCTGCTAAGGATGACATGCAAATTCGTGAAGCATTCCGTATTAAAAAAAATCTCAACTTTAAAGCTCTCCTCAGAGCCCTGGGAAGCGAACCCCAAAGAAACTACATTCGGAAGCTACCCAGCGAGCCAGGGAGTGAGTAAGAAATGGCTGGATGTGGGGGTTTCCAGGCAGAGTGCTGATTGCTCTACCTGCAGAGTCTCCACCGGGCTGTGCTTCTTCTGAGGAAACTGAGCACCTGAAGGGAGCCCTGTCCTACCCTTCTCTGTCTTTCCTGAACTCTGGAAGCTCTCCTCAGAGCCCTGGGAAGCGAACCCCAAAGAAACTACATTGGGAAGCTACCCAGCGAGCCAGTGACTCTCCTCAGAGTCCTGGGAAGTGAACCCCAAAAATACAGCATTCTGAAGCTGCCCAGCGAGCAAGTGAAAACTACGCCTGACCAGTGGGGCCCAACTGTGAAAAACTGTGAGTGCTGCCTGTGTGTGTCTCTCCGCTATCCTGTTGCGTGAACCTCCTGAGAGTGGGCTGAAAAGAGGCTCCAGAAGGCACTTAGCTCCACTTCGCTACTCAGCCGTGCGCTCTTTCAAAAAAAAATAACACCATCACAAGAAGAAAAAAACCACACTAAAAACTGTGCTGGATCACAGAAGCAAGAATTTCTCTCCAGACTGTCTACTCTGCTGCGTGCTCGGGCCTAAGATTTGATCCTGTGTGAGGCTTCATCCACGGAGGACTCCCCTACCTTGGAGGCAAGTCGGCCCATCCAGAAAGGGCGGAGCCAGAGAAGTGTGTTGCCTGCATCATATAACCAATGAATACCACCACAACACGTAGAAAAACCCACAATACAAGTGTGACAATGGGGAAACAACGCAGGCCAGCATCAGACATAGAGAATGAAGATGACAATTCTGATGACCAGTTAACGACCAACCAACTAATCAATCTCTCAGATAAGGACTTTAGAGTAGCAATATGGAATATGCTCAAAGAACTCAAAGAAACCATGAATAGAGTAGAACAGAACACTAATAAGAATCAAGAAAATATGAAGACAGAAATCACAAAACTCCAAACTGAAATAACATGTCAACTAACAGGCCTGAAAAAATCAGTAAACTAAGTGAATGACAAAATGGATAAGCTCTGGGACAGGGTATCAGAAGCTGAGAATAGACTTGGTGCTGTGGAAGATGAGATACATAACAATTCCATACAACAGGAGAGATTGGAAAAAAAACTTAAAATAAATGAGCAGACAATGGAAAAATTAGTCAAAGAATGGGAACAGATGAAAATAGAGGTCTATGATAAGATCAACAGAAACAACTTAAGAATCATTGGAGTCCCAGAGACCCAGGAAGAAAATTTCCAGGAAGAATCAACGGTCAAGAACATCATTAAAGAGAAACTCCCAGAGCTAAAGAATATATGTGATCAAATCCTGCATGCTCGAAGAGTACCAACCAAAAGAGACCCAAGTAAAACCACCCCAAGACACATCCTAGTCACAATGACAAATCCCACAGATAGAGACAGAATTCTGAAAACAGCAAGATCAAAAGGGGAAATTACGTTCAAGCAAGCATCCTTGAGATTTACAGCAGACCTGTCACCAGAAACACTCAATGCCAGAAAGCAGTGGTGGGATATTGTGACAAGACTGAATGAAATGAATGCTTCACCTAGAATACTGTACCCAGCAAAACTCACTTTCCGGTTTGATGGAAGAATACATGGTTTCACAGACAAAAAACAGCTCAGAAACTTTACAGACACAAAACCAGTCTTAAGAGAAAAACTGAAAGACCTAATTTAAAACAAGACTAACCAAAAGACACACCAAATTTCGATATAAAGATGGCATTAAATCCCAGGACAATTCTTTCTCTCAACGTCAATGAACTAAATGCACCAGTTAAGAGACACAGAGTGGCTAAATGGATCAAAAAACTCAATCCAACCTTCTGCTGCCTACAAGAAACGCACCTGAATAGTCAGAACAAACATAGACTCAAAATAAAAGGCTGGAGAAAAGTTATCCAAGCAAACAACACCCAAAAAAAAGCTGGAGTGGCGATACTAATATCAGATAATGCAAACTTTATACTCAGGAAGGTTGTAAGGGACAAAGATGGACATTTTATATTAATCAAGGGGTATGTAGAGCAGGAAGAAATAACTCTCCTAAACATATATGCACCAAATGAGGGGCCAGCAAAATGTTTAAAACAACTGTTGACAAATCTGAAAAACAATATCAATAACAACACAATATTTGTGGGGGACCTCAACACTGCTTTGTCAACACTGGATAGGTCAACCAGACTGAAACCCAACAAGAATATACTAGACCTGAGGAGAGAAATGGAAGAGGCCTAGTGGATATATATAGGACACTCCATCCCCAGAAACCTGGATACACATTCTTCTCCAATGTACATGGGACATTCTCCAGGATAGACTACATGCTGGCACATAAAACATACCTCCATAATATCAAGAGGATAGAAATTTTGCAGACTACCTTCGCTGACCACAAGGCTCTGAAATTATTGGTTCTTTGAAAAAATAAACAAGATTGATAGACCACTGGCAAACCTAACAAAGAAAGAGAGAGAGAGAAACTTGATAACTCATATTAGGAATGAAAAAGGAGAGATCACTACTGATATGACAGAGATTCAAAGGGTAATCAGAAACTACTTTGTAAAACTCTATGCCACTAAAAATGAGAACCTGGAAGAAATGGATAAATTCTTGAACTCTTATAATCTTCCACGGTTGAAGGAAGAGGATGTAGCATATCTAAACACCCCATCACCATTGATGAAATAAAAATGGTAATCAAAAGTTTGCCCAAAAACAAAAGCCCAGGCCCAGATGGATTCACTAATGAATTCCTTCAAACTTTCCAAGAGGAACTACTACCAATCCTGGCAAGACTCTTTCATGAAATTGAACAAATGGAAACACTCCCAAACAGCTTTTATGAAGCCAACATCACCCTAATACCTAAACCAGACAGAGATGCTATGAAAAAAGAAAATTACAGACCAATATCGCTGATGAATGCAGATGCAAAGATCCTCAACAAAATCCTGGCAAATAGGGTTCAATACCTCATTAAGAAGATCATCCACTACGATCAAGTAGGTTTCATCCCAGGAATGCAAGGATGGTTTAACATCCGTAAGTCTATCAACATAATATACAACATCAACAACAAGAAAAATAAAAACCACATGATTATAGCAATAGATGCAGAGAAAGCTTTTGACAAGGTCCAACACCCATTCTTGATCAAAACTCTCAGCAAGATGGGAATGGAAGGAACCTTTCTCAATATAGTTAAGGCCATCTACCACAAGCCAGTGTCAAATATTATCCTCAATGGAGAAAAACTGAAAGCCTTCCCTCTAAATTCTGGCACAAGACAAGGCTGTCCTCTCTCACCACTCCTATTCAACATAACACTGGAAGTACTTGCTATAGCGATTAGGCAAGAAAAAATATCAAGGGAATCCAGATAGGAAAGGAAGAAGTCAAGCTCTCACTGTTTGCATATGACATGATGCTCTACTTAGAAAACCCTAAAGACTCTACCAAGAAGCTTCTAGAAACAATAGACTCATATAGCAAGGTGGCAGGCTACAAAATTAACACACAAAAATCAATGGCCTTTCTATACACCAATAGTAATAAGGAAGAAATGGACATTAAGAAAACAACCCCATTCAAATAGTGCCACACAAACTCAAATATCTTGGAATCAACCTGACTAAAAATGTGAAGGACCTATACAAAGAAAACTGTAAAAGTCTGCTCCAAGAAATAAGAGAGGACACGCGGAAATGGAAACACATACCCTGCTCATGGATTGGCAGGATTAACATCATCAAAATGGCAATACTCCCCAAGGCTTTATACAGATTCAACGCTATCCCTCTAAAGATACCTATGACATTCTTCAAAGAAGTGGATCAGGCACTTTTGAAATTTGTTTGGAACAATAAACACCCTAGAATAGCTAAAGCAATCATTGGGAAAAAGAATATGGGAGGAATTACTTTCCCCAACTTTAAACTTTACTACAAAGCAATAGTTATCCAAACAGCATGGTATTGGAATAAGGACAGACCCTCAGATCAGTGGAATAGGCTTGAATACTCAGAAAATATTCCCCAGACATACAATCACCTAATTTTTGATAAAGGAGCAGGAAATCCTAAATGGAGCAAGGAAAGCCTCTTCAACAAGTGGTGTTGGCACAACTGGCTAGCCACTTGCAAAAAATTGAACTTAGACCCCCAGCTAACATCATGTACGAAGGTAAAATCCAAATGGATTAAAGACCTCAATATCAGACCCCAAACCATAAGATATATAGAACAACACATAGGCAAAACTCTCCAGGACATTGAGACTACAGGCATCTTCAAGCAAGTGAAAATAGAGATTAACAGATGGGAATATATTAAATTGAGAAGCTTCTGCACCTCAAAGGAAATAGTGCCTAGGATACAAGAGCCACCCACTGAGTGGGAGAATCTGTTCACCCAATACCCATCAGACAAGGGGCTAATCTCCAAAATATACAAAGCACTGACAGAAATTTACAAGAAAAAAACATCTAATCCCATCAAAAAATGGGGAGAAGAAATGAACAGACACTTTGACAAAGAAGAAATACAAATGGCCAAAAGACACATGAAGAAATGCTCCACATCACTAATCATCAGGGAGATGCAAATCAAAACAACAATGAGATACCACCTCACACCACAGAGAATGGCACACATCACAAAGAATGAGAACAAACAGTGCTGGCGGGGATGTGGAGAGAAAGGAACCCTTATCCACTGCTGGTGGGAATGCCGTCTAGTTCAACCTTTATGGAAAGCAATATGGAGATTCCTCCAAAAACTGGAAATCGAGCTCCCATACGACCCAGCTATACCACTCCTAGGAATTTACCCTAAGAGCACAAAAATACAATACAAAAATCCCTTCCTTACACCTATATTCATTGCAGCACTATTTACCATAGCAAGACTCTGGAAACAACCAAGATGCCCTTCAACAGACGAATGGCTGAAGAAACTGTGGTACATATACACAATGGAATATTATGCAGCTGTCAGGAGGGATGAAGTCATGAAATTTTCCTATACATGGATGTACATGGAATCTATTATGCTGAGTGAAATAAGTCAGAGAGAGAGAGAAAAACGCAGAATAGTCTCACTCATCTATGGGTTTTAAGAAAAATGAAAGACATTCTTGCAATAATAAATTTCAGACACAAATGAGAAAAGAGCTGGAAGTTCCAGCTCACCTCAGGAAGCTCACCACAAAGAGTGATGAGTTTAGTTAGAGAAATAACTACATTTTGAACTGTCCTAATATTGAGAATGTATGAGGGAAATGTAGAGCCTGTTTAGAGTACAGGCAGGGGTTGGGTGGGGAGGAGGGAGATTTGGGACTTGGGTGATGGGAACGTTGCACTGGTGATGGGTGGTGTTCTTTACATGACTGAAACCCAAACACAATCATGTATGTAATCAAGGTGTTTAAATAAAAAAAAATCTCAACTTTATTAAGATCTGCAATGAGGGTCGGAGTGATAGTACAGTGATAGGGCATTTGCCTTGCATGCTGCAGACCCCGGAAGGACTCAGGTTTGGTCCTAGGCATCCCATATGGTCCTCGAGCCTGCTAGGATTGATTTCTGAGCATAAAGCCAGAAGTAATAACTGATAAGCACTGCCGAATGTGGCCCAAAAACCAAAAAAAAAATCTGTAATGAATGGCATAAAAGCTGACAATGCACTAGACATAATAGTAAAGTGTGCTTTACTGTGAAAAGATATCACAGATTTTTGGGTATGTGATAATTTTCTGGATTTACACATGATCTGAAGAGTATTGGATATTTACCTTTTATTCCTGCTGACTGCTTATAATCCTGCATTAGACTTTGAGAAAATTTTCTGTGTAAGAATTATTTAGTGTTTTGCAACAATCCTCAAAGACAAAGAAAGGAGGGCTGGAAGTTCCAGCTCACTTCATGAAGCTCACCACAAAGAGTGGTGAGTGCAATTAGAGAAATAGCTACACTAAGAACTACCATAACCATGTGAAAGAATGAGGGAACTGGAAAGCCTGTCTAGAGTACAGGTGGGGGGGGGCGAGGGATGGAGGGAGATTTGGAACTTTGGTGATGGGAATGTGGCACTGGTGAAGGGGGTGTTCTTTACATGGCTGAAACCCAACTACAATCATATTTGTAATCAAGGTGTTTAAGTAAATATATTATTTTAAAAAAAGAATTATTTAGTGGCATTGAATATGAACTCAAACTCCTTGAGTATTTGTGTTGATAAGAGATGATGAAATATGGACAAAGTGTGAAAAGAATCACTTGGCAGTTGGATAAAACAACAACAACAACAACAACAACAATAAAATGATAGAGGGAACACATTGGACTCTTGCTTGAATTCAGTGACCCTGCACCTACTCAGGCGGCTCCACTAGAGGTCAACCAAATGCATGTTTCTGGGTTGAGTCTGCAATTTCAAGATTAGATTTGCTGATTTTTTTTTCTATCTAGTCTTCTGACTAGAGAATTCAACGCAGCAGGAAGCAGCATGGATAATGTGGTTAGTGCTTAGTGACTGACTAATTAGAGAACTTAAAATTGCCAAGAAGGAATCAAGACAATCATTTTCGGATTGATCCCTTTCCTTTGCACCTTTCTTTTGCATGAATAAATCCATGTGCTTCTTCCTTTCTACTGTGCTATCGATGTAACTGCATGTGCCCTTTATGGCTCAAACTCAACTTACCTGAGGGCCGCAGGAGGCAAAGTCGGGGTGATCCTTGAGTGCAAAGTCAGTAGTAAGCCTTGAACATTTGGAGGTTTATCCAAACAACTAAAACAAAACAAAACAAGATTCCTCTAGGGCAGGGCCACAAAATGTTGTACAGAGGGCCGCGAGTCTGAGACCCCTGGTAGCAGTTTCTTCATGTCATAGTTCTCTGTCACATAAAATATTTGAATTTTCTACTTCAAACATGATCTATTTATACTCTTGCCTGATTTATAATTATAATTTTTCATTGCCAATGCCAATATTCATGTTAATAATAACATGAATATCAATAAAGTTCTAATAGGGTTAATTATAATTGTTGCCTAGAATGGCATAAGATTTTATATTTGATCGAAATAATGGCTGTTGCCTATTATACATACAAAAACCTTACACATTCACCTTTAATCCTCTAACAACCCAGAGAGATGAGGTTTTTAAAATGTTATTAACATAAATAATCAAGGGCAGAGAGAATTTGAAAAAGTGTAGGGTGTCACACAGCCCCAGGATGGATTTGTGATGGAGATCCCATTCTGTTTGACTCAGTCTGATAAATACTTGTTAATTGTTACATAACCTAGTCAGAATTTGACTAATTATTTAACTTTGAATATGTGGTGTGTGTGGGTGTGTTCATTGATTTTAAACTATGCATCATTACTTATGGAAAATTATTTTATACATATAGTATTTTATGTTTAGGAAGATTATTTTATAGCTTTTCTTTTTTGGGGGGGGGGGTTAAGGCATTTCAGTGTGCTCAGTCCTTTTCCCTGCTCTGTGCTCAGGGATCACTTTGGTCGGACTTGGGCATCATTTGTGATGCTGAATTGGCATCAGTCAAGGCAAGTTTCCTATCCACTGTACTCTCTCCCACTCTTTTGCCCCAAACCTGTAGCTTTTTACTATCAATTGTGTAGCAGGAAACATAGATTATATAATATTTAGGGTTTCTTGGTAAAATTATGAATGAAAATATGAGCAGCTTCAGAGCCTAAACTAAAGTTACATTCTAGGTCTAAATATTTGAACTTCTTTTTAGCACAAAGTGAATAAATGAAATTTGTTTATTCATGTTCTTTACATATGTATATATATGTGTGTGTGTGTATATATATAAAGAATACACACACACACATATATATATATGTATATATATATACAGGTAGGAGGTAGGTGGTTTGTCCAGAAGTACTTTATATATTTATACTGAAAGGATATGAATAAAGTATATTATTCAGTTATGCAGAAATGTATTGATTAAAAAGTTTTATGTTGTTCATTTACTTATCCATATATAGACTACACAGAGTTCTTTTTTTTTTTTCACATTGGAGTAACTCTTGGGGTAACTCTTGGCTTGGTGCTCAGAAGTCGCTCCTAGCAGGCTTGGGGATATGGGATGCAGAGGATAGAATCCGGAACCGTTCCAGATTGGGTGTTTTCAAGGCAAATTCCTTACCACTGTGCTATCATTCCAGCACTACACGTAGTTCTCTTAAGGCTCTGGAGGAGAGCACAGCAAGTAAGGTACTTGCCTTGTGTGTGACTGACTCAGATTCAACTCAAAGAAATATTTATAGTCCCCTTAGCAATGCCTAGAGGGATCCCTGAGTGCAGAGCCAGGAGTAAGCCCTGAGTACCTCCAGATGTGGTTCGAAACAAAACAATAAAACAAAAAGAAAAATAGAAAATAAAAGCATTTTTGCAAGGAATATTAACTGAAAGTTATAGAACTATTTTGTGGTAGGAGACTTCTTAGTTTTATATTTAATTTTTCACCATCATTAGGTTTGGGGTGGCCTTATTGTACTACTTAGTTCTGCGAATGTTATAGAAAATTTATGGATGTTCTTTGATGTCATTTAAATTTAAGTCATAGCAATTCTTATGAGAGCCACTGTTCAGAGACAACAGGAGATTTTGGCTTATAGGGCCCAAACCTTTTTATAAATTGGATATTCCTTGGTAAGAAAAAGTATAAAAAAAGTTGTGAATACAGAATAAGTTACAAAAGTGAATGATAGTATTACTAGAAGCTGTTTTTATTCTTGGGAGATTACCAGTGACTAATTCAATAGAAACGTAACTGCAAAGCATAGAAATCTAGCTTCTGACCAAAAAGAAAGTCCTAAATATAATCCCTTCATTGAGCTGCTGTGTTTTTGCAAATGCTCAAGCACTAACAAACTAAAGGACCAATCACATTCAAATTTAGTTGACAACACTTAGAAGAAGCATCAAAAGATGTCCTGAGACTGGTTCACTGGCTAATTCCCAATAAACCAGCCTCTGAGCAGAGACATCCATAGTCGGAAATACTCTAAGTTTAGTAGGGAAAACGATTTTGCTTGAACCAAATGTTTTGCAAAACTCTACCCAACAATGTGATATTTCTTTCCAAAGCACTGATCGGATTTTAAAACAATTCTTCATTGTACCTAAGCTGTCCAACAAGACGCCTCTTCCCCCAAAGGAAATTAGTGAATTGAGTTTGACCTTTCTCCAGGATTAACATTCCCCAGCATGCTACTTTTTTTTTTTTTGAATATTCTAAAATTGAGGAAAGCTACAAATGCTTTAAAAGATAGAGATTGCAGATGAATACATCAGTATTTTGGACTATTTTTTTTTTGTTATATAAGCTCCATTGTTGGAACCCAATTATTTTAAACTGCAGGCAGGCTAACTATTGTCAGAGAAACAAATTACGCTCTTTCTTATAGTTTACAGATATCCTTCCAATCCTACCTCAATAATATTTGATGAATTCACACACACATATGGTAACAAAAAGCACAAGTGTAAAAAGTGAGGCTAGAGTGATAATAGAGTGGTAGGGCATTTGCCTTATAGGTGGCCAACCCGGGTGGAGCTGCCTTCGGTCCCTGGCAACTCATATGGTCCTCTGAACCTGCCAGTAGCTATTTCTGAGTGCAGAGCCAGAAGTAATCCCTGAGCATCACCAGGTGTGGCTCCAAACTGCCCCCCCCAAAAAAAAGGATTAAAAAGTGAGGTGAGAATATAGTAAGATTCATGACAAAATAATATTGTACATATAAATAAAAATGTATTTTCTTGATCAAAATTCCTTGAAAACACCTAAATCTATATTCAGGATGACTTTTGAATAAAAATGATTATTTACATTTTTGAATAAAATTTATATATTAGAAATATGGTAGTGAATTGAAAATTTAATATATGCCTGATTTCTTTCTTTCTTTTTCTTTTTTGGGCACCACTGGCAGGCAGTGTTCAGGGCTTACTTTGTCTCTGCACTTGGGAAACTATATGTCTTGAGAGGTATTGAACCTGGGTTAGTCACAGGCAAAGCAGGCTCCCTACCTCTATTTTCTTACTTGGGTCTAGTCCCAGATACCTTTGTGGTTTTTAAGGAACTTTATAGTATTTATTTACCCTGTGTTACCACTGAGTTCAGAAATTTCCAGAACAATTTCTCTTGAAAATATTATAAAATTCATACAAAGAATAAAGTTAATGGTAGATGATATCCACTCTATTTTTCAAAACATTATTTGACTTAGAAATTTGTAGTAATTCAATATTCATCATGTTAAATTGTTTTTTTTTTAAATTTTCTGTAATATTTAAGCCTATTTGTAGCCCTCAGTTTTTTTAACTTATGCTCCTTTTAGTTAAAATAATAAGTGTACCTTTTGCTTTTTATATTTATATGTAATATGTATATTATATATTACAGTGAGAACTGTGAATATTCTGCTATAAATCTCTGTCCAACATTCTTTCATGATTAATTTTGCCTCTTTCTTGAATTCTCTCTAACTGAAACTTACAGATTCATTCCGATAACATAATAATGGGAAAAGAAATGATGGAAATTTCTAATAACTGAATAAGGACCAGACCTGTGAAAGAGAAAAGAGAAATTATGCTTTAGAATCAGTTGCATATTGTCTGTGGACAGATGAGATTCAAAGTTTTGATGTAACTATTATAAGGATACAAACAAAGGTAGTAGAAAGCAGTTATTTGGAACTGGAACTTGTTCGATATAAATTTTTGCTGTCTAATTCTCTGCTTTTATTGAATGAAAGAAAATTGTGCTATTCCCAATAACCACTAACACATTCATGTTTTATTTTAAAGTAAGCAGAATTTTATTATAATATTTTAAAGTGTGAGCTATCTTTACATGTCATTTGTAGTATAACCAACAGTTATTAGAAAGTCTCATTTTTTTCTTGGGAAAGGTTGGGCTTCCTTACTCAAAAATATTAAAGGTGAACAAACTTAAAGTAATAAGCTTGCTGATTTTGTACTACTATGAAACATAAGATTTCTCCCCAAAGCCTTATGAAAGATTGAAAACTACTTCAAATGATTAGAAAGAAGAATGAGTGATGCCAGGCAACATATACAATCTCCCTCCTATTTGTCATATTTTCCTGTGTGCCCTCTCATATGAGAATATTTCATCATATCTAACTTAGAAAGCTGTGTGGTTTAATCACAAATAGTCATAAATAAGCATTCATCTTTCTATTAATGAAATAATAAGCAAGTCATAATCTTTAAAAAATTAACATATTGACCTACTATGTCATAATATTTGAAGAATTTATGTTATAATGAGATCAAAAATTGCAGAAGGAGCCCAGATTTGTATTGGTATAGAAATATTGTGATTCTAAAGTTCTGATAACCACCATATTTACATAAGATAAACAAAAAGCATCAAGACCCTATAGATCATAGTTATATTTTTGTTAAAATTTTATTCTATACATAAAATCCCTGCAGACCCATTTTATATGAATGTCCATCATTGGGATACATTCTCTTTGTTGCAACATGATTGCTGTAGCCATGAAGAGTTAATCTGAAATGCTTTAAAAATATCACAGTATGAGTATATGATTTGATAGAAAATGGGAGTATGAGTGCCAGCATGCTTCTACTTGAAGCTATACATACATATTATATGGAACCTACAACATTGAAGAAATTGGCCTCTGGTTTATTTTAGAGGTACACATATCATTTCAGGAGGTGAGTTATTATTTCTAAAATATGTTGTTGGCATAATGTCATTAAGGAAAGTTAGTCAAGTTTTTACTGGCTTTGTGGGAGACAAGCATGCTTGCCTAGTCTTTTCATTTAAAAACTTTTTTGAGACCAATGTGAATTACAAGTCTTTCATAGTTATATTTAAGATATAGTGACAGTGAGTTAGGGCAATTCCCACCTCTAGTGCTGACCTCCCTCCACCACAGTTCCCAGCACGCCTCCCATATCTCTCCCCTTTGTCCCCTGGATTGCTAGTGTGACAGGTCCCTTTTGTGTCTAGTTTATTTTAGCTTGCGTCTCGTCTCTTTATTCTATTGATGTTGACTTTGGTTTGGTTATTTAGATCTGACCATTTTTTTTTTAATTTCTAACACAAGTCACAGAAAACTATTAAATCTGTAGTTTCAGACTTTGTTTTAAAAAATATCTCACTGAGAGAAATAACTACATTGAGAACTATCCTAACAATGAGAATGAATGAGGGAAGTAGAAAGCCTGTCTAGAGTACAGTACAGGTGGGGGTGGGGTGAGGAGGAAGGAGATTTGGGACATTGGGGATGGGAATGTTGCACTGGTGAAGGGAGGTGTTCTTTACATGACTGAAACCCAACCATAATCATGTTTGTAATCAAGGTGTTTAAATAAAGATATTAAAAAAACATTATCTCACTGAAAAAAAGTGCCATTTTGAATTGAATTTGAATTTGAATTGAGGTGTGCCAGCCTACCCAAGAGGGCAGCCGTGGTGCAAAGCAGAGCAGCCACATGTTTCTTCTAGTCAAGGTACCCCACTACAACTTATATAAAACAGCACCATATTATGGAGGTAACAGTGGGAAAACAACACAGAACCCCACTACACCTTTTGATTAAAGATACAAATTCTGAAGACCTAACCAACATCAGCACCTATATAACCTCTCTGATCAGGACTTTAGAGAGGAAATGTTATGGTTGTTCAAAGAACTCAAAGAATACATGGAATGAGCAACCCATAAGACTTCAGAGGATATGAAAATAGAAATGAGAAAACTTCAAGGAGAAATATCAAGGCTAAAAAACATAGTAAGTGAAATAAAAAAAAAAAAACTCACTGAAAAGCCTCATAAGCAGAATAACTGCTGAGGACAGAATCAGTAAGGCAGAAGTTAAGTTGCATAACACCTCCATTCAGCAGAAGAAACTGTAAAAGAGTCTTCAAATAAACAAATACAAGATGGAAAATATCCTCTAAATAAGCAAATAGACAAGAACAGACATTTGAGATAAATTTAACAGGAATATCCTAGAATGTCCTAGAGGGTTAGGAAGAAAACCTCTATGAAGAAGAAATAGTCAAAGATTTCATTGCTGAGAAATTCCCAGGACTGAAGGTTGCTTTCATCCACATGTTGAATTCTCAAAGATTATTAACTATAAAAGATTTAAATAAAAGCACTCCAAGGCACATTCTTTTCACGATAATAAAAACTTTAGAGAAAGATAGAATACTGGAAGCATCAAGATATAAAAGGAAATTACATTTAACTAAGCAAACTTAACATTTATAGCAGACACATCACAAGCAACACACCAGGTCTAACAGCAGCAATAGGCTATAGTAAAAAATTCAACAAAATAAACAATGTAAAATAAAATAGCCAAGAATACTTCACCCAGCTTTCATTCAGGTTTGAAGGAAGGGAAGAATACATAGCATCATGAGTAAGCAACAGATTAGAAATTTCACACTCAATACCAACCTTAGAAGAAGAACTGAAGGGTCTATTTTAAGGCAAGGCAGACCCTGCAAATACATCTAACTTCTACCAAAAATATCACACAGCACCCCCATCACAATAATCTCTTTTTAATGTTAATGGACTAAATGTACCAGTTAAGAGACACATAGTGGTAAAATGTATCACAATTTAAATCCAACATTTTTCTGCCTAAGTCAAAGGTTAAAGGACAAATATTCAAGCAAACAACTCCTTAAGAGGCCTAGGTCGTCAGGCTAATATTAGTTGATACAAACATTAGGCTTACAAAGGATATAAGAGGCAGACATGAGCACTCCCTGCTTTTTCTTTTCCTTTTCACCTGTTTTTGAAGATTTTATGTTCCTATTCAGACACCATTCTGTGGAGAGTCTGACTGGCTTTCCAGGGACTGCTACCTGCAATTTGCATTTTGCAATATTCGCTTTATTAGTTCTGAACCTGGAATGGATGGATCAGCAGCAGGATGTCTCACATGAAACCAGAAGGAGTCAAGGGAAAAGGTCCATAAGGCCAAGGGGGTTGAATATCTTACTGAGGCAGCCAGCAAGCTGAGCTGTACTGCCTTTCCTGGCACTTTTATTAACCAGAGTTAACAGAACAAAGGCAATTTACCCGAGAGGCAGGGTTGTCATAGTTAAGGGCACTTGTGTTAATTAAAATTAAAAGTAGGTGACTCAATAATCAAACCTGGATGGGATTTTACAACTCAGAAAGGTGAGAGGATGAAAAGGAAAGGCAGGAAGTGATCTCTCAATCAAATAGGTGTTTACAGTGGGAGATTTCAACACTTCCCTGTCACCTCTTGGTAGATCAGCCAGGTGAAAACTTAATAAGGTTATACTAACTTTGGAAGAGTTTCTGTATATTTATATGTATGTATGTATGTATGTATGTATGTATGTATGTATGTATGTATGTATGTATGTAATGTATATATATATTTGTGTATTCTCCAAGATAGATCACATGCTGGACCATAAAACATGCCTACCTAAAATCAAGAAGATAAAAATTGCATCACCTATCTTCTCAGACTGTGACACATAGAAAATCAAAGTGAATTGCAGACAGACAGAAATAAAACCTTAACACCTGGGATGAAACAGATCACTACTGAACACTAGTGGGTCAGAGATAAAGTCAAAGAGGAAATCAAAATATTGCTGGAAAAAAGTGAGAATGAAGACATAACTTACTATAAATTATGGGACACAACAAAAGTGGTATTAAGAGGAAAAATTATAGCTTTGCAAGCATTCATCAGGTAGAAAGGGCTTATTTAAATAACTTAATAGCACAGTTTATAAAATGGAAAAGGACCAACCTAATGAACCAAAAATAAGCAGGTGGAAGAAAATATTAAAACTTAGAGCAGAAATTAATGGACTGGAAACTAAATAAACAACCCAAAAGATCAATGAAAGCAAGGAATGGTTCTTTGATAAATAAACAAGAATGAAAAACCATTAGGAAGACTCACAAAGAAAGAGATAAACTTAATATCTTGAATCAGAAATGAAAAAGGGTCACTACAGATACTAGAGAAATTCAAGGTGTAGTTAGAGATTACTTTGATAATCTTTATGCCACAAAACAAAGTTGAAGATAAATTCTTGAACTCCTATAGCCTCCCTAGATTTAATCAAGATGATCTGCAATATCTGAAAAGACCAATTAAAATGGTAATTATCTATAAAAGCCCAGGCTCAATTGAATTAACTGGTTAATTCTTACAAATCTTTAAAGAGGACCTACTGTCAATCCTCTTCAGTTGTTCCAATAAATTGAAGAAACAGAAAAACTCCCAAATAGTTTTTATAAAGTTAACCTCACCCTGATACCAAAAGCAGACAGAGACATCACAACAAAGGAGAGAATTACAGGCTGATATCCCCTATGAACACACATGCAAAGATCCTCAACAAAATACTAGCAAATAGAATCCAACAATTCATCAAGAAAGTAATAATATGACCAATTTGAGTTCATCCCAGAGAATCAGTTAGTTTAATTAGTCCACATTAATCAATATAATAAACCTTAAAAAAAAGAAAAAAAATAAAATTCATACAATCATATCAATAGATGTTGTGAAAGCATTTGACAAGGTCAATCACTCATTCATGATACAAACTTGAAACAAGATAGTAATGAAAAGAAATTTTCTCAATATATTCAAACCCATTTACCACAAGCCTATGACAAACATTATATTCAGTGGGGGTAAACGTAAATTCTTTCCTCTTAATATTTTGTATGATACAAGTTTGCCTGCCCCATCTTGTCACTTTTATTCAATATAATACTGGAATTACTTGACTTAGCAATCAGGCAAGAAAATATAACAAGGGCATACAAATAGGACAGGAAAAGTGAAACTCTCACTATTTGAAGAAATATCCTACTATCCTTAGAAAATCCTATAACTACCAAAAAGCTCCTAGAACAATAGATTTGTATAGTAAAGTGGCAGGCTACAAAATTAATATGCAACATTCAATGGCTTTTCTATATACAAATAATGAAAAAAAGAGAGAGAGATTAAAAAACAATCCCATTTACAGTTGTGCCTTCCTCAGAAAATCAAGTACCTTGGAGTCAACTTAAATAAGACAACACATACATAAAAACTACAAAATACTGCTCCAAGAAATAAAGAAAGCATGTGGAAATGGAGACACATATGCTGCTCATGGATTGGGAGGAAAAGTATCACTAAAATGTCAATATTTCCCAAAGCATTGTACAGATTTAATTCAATTCCTCTAAGAAAACATCATTAAAATGTCAATACTTCCCAAAACTTTGTACAGTTTTAATGCAATTTCTCTTGACATTTTTCAAAGAAATGGATCAAACACTTTTGAACTTTATTTGGAAAAAAAAACCTACAGCATATTTAAATCAATCCTTTGGGAAAAGGAATGAGGAAGACATCACTTTTCCCACCCTTAAATTGTACTATAAAGCAGTAGTCATTAAAATTACATGGTGCTGGAATAAAGACAGACTCTAAGATCAGTGAAATAGACTTGAATATTCTGAGACTTAGCCACAAGTAGACAATCAATTAATCTTTGATAAAGGGGCAGATATACAACATGGAACAAGAAAGCCTCTTAAAAAAAAGAAAGCCTCTTCAACAAATGATGTTGGGTAAACTGGCCAACTACATGCAAAAAAGTGAGCATAGGAGCCAGAGTGGTGGCGCAAGCATAAGGGCATTTGCCTTGTATGTGCTAACCTAGGCGGTTCAATCCCCTGGTGTCTCATACGGTTTCCCCAAGCCAGGAGTAATTTCTGAGTGCATAGCCAGTAGTAACCCCTGAGTGTCACCGAGAGTGGCCCAAAAACCAAAAAACAAACAAAAACAGTAAACATAGACCTATTTTTACTCGACCCACACAAAGGTCAAATAAAAATGGATTAAAGACCTTGATATCAGACCTGAAATTATAAGGTGCATAGAGAAAAACATAGTCTGAACACTATTATGTTGATTCTAAAGGCATCTTCAAATATGAAACACCACCATTCAAGTAGATAAAAGCAAAGATAAACAAACAGGACTGAATTAAGCTGAGAAGCTTCTGCACTTTAGAGGAAACAGTAAGATACAAAATGGGAAAAAATGGGAAAAAATATTCACCCAATCCTCACCTGGTAAGGGATTAATATCTACAATATATAATTTTCTTATATTCCACTATGCAGCCATTCATAAAAAACCAAGTCATGAAATTTGCTTATACATGGATGGATATGGAGTTTACCATGCTGAGTGAAATTAGTCAGAGAGGGAGAGACATAGAATAATCCCACTCATTTGTGGAGTAGAAGAAAATTAATAGAAAGTGTGGTAATACCCAGAGATGATAGAGATGATGATCAGGAGGACCATTGCCTGGGAGAAACCTTGTCACAAAGAGTGGTAAATGCAGTCAGGGTAGTGAGTGACCTACAGTGACAATGACGGTTGGAATTGATCACTCTGGACAAAAACTATATATCACTTTATTACCTTTCAGCACCCAGGTTTATATATATACGTATACATATAGGACTCCTTAATTATCAATAGTGTAAACCACAGTGTTATAAAAGAAGAAAAGAGAGAGCTATTGAGAGAGAGACAGAGAGAAGTAAAAGTCTTACCCCAGAGGCAGTGGGGGAGGGTAGTCGAGGGAAACTGGGGACATTGGTGACAGGAAATATGCTCTGTTCTGCAAATCAAAGTGTCTAAAAGGGAACAAAAGGAAGAGATAGATAGATAGATAGATAGATAGGTAGATAGAGATAGATAGATAGAGATAGAGAGATAGAGATAGAGAGATAGGTAGGTAGATAGATAGAGAGAGATAGAGAGAGATAGATAGAGAGATAGGTAGGTAGGTAGATAGAGAGAGATAGATAGAGAGAGAGAAAGAGAGAGAAATATATGAAAAAAGACAAGAAGGGGAAAGGGCATTGGGAAGGGTTAGAGGGAAACTGAGGACACTGGTGGTGGGAAATGTAAAGTTTGTTGTACATTTGTGAGTGAACTTAATCATGAACATCTTTATTTGTAGAAAAAAACCCAACTATTATAAACAACCTTGTAAACATAAAATTTAAATAAAATTAATTCAAAAGAGACTAAATAATAGAGTCAAAAAAGTTAAGAACAGTTCTTTTAATTCTTTTTTTTGGGGGGGTGACACCCAGTGGAACTCAAGAATAACTCCTGGTGGGCCACGAGGCCCCCTATCCTATAGGGATTGAACCTCTGTGTTCAGCTGTATTCAAAGCAATTGCCCTACCCAGTACTATCATTCTAGTTCGAGTGGTATTATTCTGTCCCATAAAAACAAACTATGGGGGCCGGAGTGATAGCACAGTGGTGAGGTATTTACCTTGCATGCTATTGACCCAGGACTGACAGGGTTTGATCCTGGCATCCCATATGGCCCCCCGGACCTTCCAGGAGTGATTTCTGAGCCAGGAGTAACCCCTGAGCACCACTGTGTGCCCCCACAAACACAATACAAAAAAACTATAACAAGGCTAGACAACATATACTATACCAGATAGGTGCTTATTTTGCATGCAATTACTGGGCTTCAATTCCTAGCATCCCATATAGTCCACTAAGCACAATCATGAGCAATTCCTGAGTGCAAAGTCAAGCATAACCCACTGGCTGTGGCTTCCAAACAAAACCAAACAAAGCACTTTAGCAGTTTTAAGACCTCAAAACACATCACACATGAAAGAAAAAAAAAAGATCTTACTGTGAAAACTGACTCAGTTCTTCCCCTGCAAATTATTTAACAGATTTTTTTTAGCCCTCTGCTTGATACTACCCACTATCTTTGGTCTTAGAAGTCATAATTCCCCAAACATCAAATGGTAGTATTTCTAATTCATTCACAATTTAGAAGCACACTATAAAAGAAAAAAGTTTTCAAGATGAAAATGAATGACTTTATGCTTGGTATTATAATTCTAGTTTCTTCAAATCTGTCTATTCATGCAGAAACTGATGATGGATAACCTAAATCTATAACATAAAACTCAATATTTGGCTTTTAATGCATTATAATATATTATTTATGCTTATGCCATATTTATTATATGTTAATAAGTAGACATAGTTTAACATAATTTGGATTCCATATAGTCTACTTAAGATGAATAAATTGAGACTGTTCTTCAGAGAATATCTATGTAATCATACTTGCATGTAGTTTTAGGATTTATATATCATTGATAAACTGCATCCCTATATTTAAGCAGGCTTCCTATTTCCTACCTGAACTGTTTTATTTTGTGGAAAATCAAACAAAACTTATTATCTAAGAGATGTTGGTTCCCAGAAAGGAATATTGTCACAGTGTATGTATTTCTATTATGATAGTTATGAAGTCTTATTACAAAGTCCCTCAGTTATAGAGAATGCTGTATTTTATCTATGTCCTAAGGTAATGCTCTATAATACTCTTTCATATTCTTCACAAATAAAAGTCTATTTAAGTACCTATAGCTTAACTGCAATGATTATACCATTGAAATAAATATTTAAACTTGCCAAAATGTGTTATTATTATAATTTCGGTTCTTTTACAATTTTATAATACTTTTTGGGAGTAATCTAAACATTTAAAAATGATAGCAAGAGTAATATATGATAAAATATTTGCAAACTTTTGATTTTATAGTGGCAAATCTACTGACTGGCAGGGTACACTGATCTAAAACATGGCATTTTGTCCATCCAATTTAAGTTTGAATCTTTTTATAAAATTTGGAAGTTTTAATTTAATTTTTATATTTTGACAAGTGTATGTTGTATAAAACTGAAACATGCTAATGTTTTAAAGATCTATAAATGATGTAAAGTTGTGTATTAGGAAAAAATCAGGGGAGGGATATTGGGATCATCGAGAGTGCTCCTTAGGACTTAGAAAAATATTTACATTCTCTGTAACATTAAAATGTTAGAAAACAGTAACCTCATTATAAATCAAGATATGCAATATCTTGTATAAATATGCAAGATAAAATATGCAGTATATGCAGTATACAATATTGGAAATCATGAGATGTGGATTCTTGTTCATAATAATATTTACTGGTTGTTTGTATTATCTCCTTGATTTTTTTCCCTTCCTTTTTTTTTTAGCTTCTTAAAGGAGAGACCATGTGTGATTTAGGATTATCGTTATTTGAAAAATGTCACAATCTGAGGAAAGAGATCTCTTAGTGGGTGAAATGAGGAGATTAATAAGAATACCTTCATTTGTGGTCCCCTTGTATCTTCTGTCCATGTACCTCTGCTGCTGTGTTTGGGGTTTTAACCCTTGGAGAAATATAATTTATGTTGAAATTTTTCTGTGTGGGAATTTGATTTTCTTTTTTGTTTGTGCTTTGATTTATTTGTCTGTTTTTTGTTCTTGGCAGGATGAGGGTACACTAGTGGTGGTAAGGTACTTTTTCTGCAGCGCAAATGCCCTACTAGCTAGCTCCAATGTGGGGCACTTGATTTTCCAGAGACAGGAGATATTAGACAAGGGGAATCAGTCCTGAAGATGAGGAGCAAAGCCTCAGCTTCTTCATTTTTTAGTATTAGTGGGAAGTGAATTTGAAGGATAATTTCAAGTTATCCCACTTTGATCTGCTCAAGGCAGTTGTTAAGATTATTTTGGAATTAAAAATAATTAGTAATTGAATATATTTCTTCATATAATTTTAGAATTTAGACATAAAATTAGATTTGTTAGAATGTAGGGCCTCCCAAAATCAAATACTTAATGATTTGTAACTCTAAGCTTTATCTTTAACTTCTGTCTCCTTAAATAAATTACATTAAATTTCAATATTATTATTTATATGACATGTAGATTAATTAAGATTTGGTGATTCTTGTATATAGTTGTGTGAAGCTATCTGATGATGTTCCTTTAAAAGAAAATAGATCAATAAAAATGTGATTTTGAGATCACAGACTTCCCTTTGCCATAAGATTGACACAATACAGAATGAAGTTGGGAGGGCGTTTAAGGATAAGTTTCGCACGTAAATCTCAACTTTTAAAGACTTCTAGATTTGGATACAGTTTCAGGGAAAAAACTCATATAATTTTCTAGTCAGAGACTAAGAACTAGAAAAATGTCACCCAGTAGTGGCATTCACTTGTGTCAGGGCAGATTCTGTGCTGTGGTTTTGATTTTGTGACACTGTCTGTCTCACTATCTTTGTTTTTTGCTAATTTCTATTGATAAATATTTTTTTCCTGTGTTAAGAGGTTCTTTGAAACATAAAGTGCCTTCTATTTCTTTGTGACTCTTCCAAGAGTTCAATAAATAAATGTTTCTGGTCATCTTAGGGCTGATTTGTGGCTGACTTCCCCACTTCTGCAAATAATAAGATTTATGCTCTTACCTTGACAAATTAAAGAATAGTTGCCGACTTGTAAGCAACTCAAACACAGCGTCACAGAAACATTTTGAAATTCTAAAACATCAATATAGATGAGACCACTGAATAAAAAAGAACATTAATCACAGCCAACCCCACTTTTAATATTGCTTTCAAAAAACCCATGTGGATAATTTGATGCAAGTGACCACTTCTGCTTGCAGTTTGAGAGGAAGTCAATAAATTCCTTTTGCTATTACTCACAAAAGTACTTGAAATTCTGTGCAGGACTTGGGTCTGAGGAATCACATCAGCCTCAGCGTACAAAAGAGCTGCTGGAGACTGCAGGACAATATCTCCACACTTGAGCTACTGACGGAAGGTGGACTCAGGCTTCAGTGCAGGAACGTGCGGGCTGAATTTAATTTTCAGAGCTTGCTTTTCAGGGGGCTATACGTTCTGCATCCTAGCCTGGAGGTGTGTTTCCCACTCCTCTTCGCATAATTTGGAAATCATTTAGAGAAATCTAATACTCATCTTTTCAAATGACATCAGCTTAGCAAAAAATATATATATTTTCCTCTGTATAAAGTTCAGTTGTGAGAAAGAGAAGTAAACCTCATGCACAAGAAAAGGAGGGAAGTGTAAGGATGCTTCAGTTGTTTATCATTTGAGAAATTATTTGCTCTGTATGGTATAATATGCAAATGAAGGATAAAGGTTTCATCTTATCTGCATTGCAGATTCTCAGCGGCACGTTAAACGCCATTCAGAATGCAGTATGTGCTACAGAGCGTCATAGCTGGGTGCAGGAAATTCGGGCAGTGAGAATGAGGGGGGTGGGGGGATTGTATTAACTGTATGATCTTTCAAGTTACAGAAATTTGTGTTTCAGGGAGATCAGCATCTAGTAGGTTATAAGAGGAGATCGCATTCAATAATGTGTGCAATTGTAAGCTGCAAGTAATGTTTCTCGATTCTAAATGCATTTTGGTCTTTCTGAAACTAAGAGCAGCATATAACTTGGAATGGCATGTGTATATAGTAATGAAAATATATATTATATTTAACACATGCATTCTGAAATTAGACCGTTGACCTTTATCCTCTGAGTCCCATTGATTAGAATCTGTACAGCAGAGCTGTCCTATACCTGTTAGAGCCAAATAAATTGCTTTCTTTGTGGGATACTTTAATGTTCAAGGACTAGTTGCTTCCTGAAGTTCTACCATTAAGAATTTGTGATTTTGGGTTCCTAATTGTTATCCTTTTATTCTCGTATCCCTCAAGTAAAAGAACTACACTGGTGAGATAAACTTTTACATTTCTATCATTAAAGTTGGTGAGATTAATTATTAGTGAATCAAGTGAATAATTCCTGCAGTAATTAAAAGATCTATGTCTTGGGTCAAGGTTACATTTTGGTTATATAATAATTTATTGAGAGTTGTATGTGACCTGGAGGTTGGATTTATTGAATTTATTTTTGTATGTAGATAATAAATAACTTTCATAATGAAGCTTTAGAATGCACACTCTCCTTGTCAATGGTGTTTTATTGAGCCCTCATTATTCATTGAGTTTGTTGAGTAATAATAGCTTTATTACCTAATTAATCACAATCTATCTGAAAATGAATGACACTTTTTCTTATTTCCTATCTCCTGTATCCTTTTTAAAATTGTATTATCACAGTGACAGACTCAAATTTTTGTTTGATGAAATGCTATACCCAATAGACCACAGTTATGACATATTTTCAGATCAACATTTATGTGTTTGTTTGTTTGTTTGTTTACTGGTGGAATGGATTACTCTCTATGCTCAGGGCTTACTCCTGGCTTTGGGTTTAAGGATAATTTCTGGCAGAATCTGGAAGATCATATGCAGTACTCTGGTTAGAACCAGAATTGGCACATGCATAGATCAGTAGTTTTTGTTTGTTTGTTTTTTAGTTTTTTGGGTCACACCGAGCAGTGCTCAGGGGTTATTCCTGGCTTTATGCTCAAAAATCGCTCCTGGCAGGCTCGGGAACAATATGGGTGCTGTGATTCGAACCACCAACCTTCTGCATGCAAAGCAAATGCCTTACCTCCATGCTATCTGTCCGGCCCCATAGATTTGTAGTTTTAAGATATCAAGGCTATCTAAAATGTTGTTTCTACTATGAATCTTTTTATACAGCAATATTAAGAACTTTGTACAAGAAGAGAGCATAAAAGAATAACAAAGTACCATATCTTTCAGAATGATTAAAATTTTAAGGGGATCATTTAGTCCTAGTTTATTTTCTTTTTAATTGTGGGCTACTCCCAAAATATTAAGGAGTTGGTTACTCCTGAGCCTGAACTCAGGAACTATTTCTGGTGGGCTTGAGGGACTATAAGGAATGCAGAGAATCAAACCCAGGTTGATCACACGCATGGTAAGTGCCCTACCTTCTGTATTATCAACCCAACATGCTTACGTGGACTAGATAGGTAGTACAGTGGATAGAGCACTTTTATTTTCTGAGGTTGACCCAGATTCAATCCATAGAATCTCACATTGTTCCCTGAGCCTCATCCAGCAGATCTTGAGTACAGCTAGAAATAAGTTTTGAGCATCACAAGGGGTGATCTCCACCCCAGAGGGATAAAGAAAGATGTGCTACCAACATCATAAGAATTTACAACCAATAGCCAGACAATGCTGTTTGTGTTATGACTGTAATGATTTAGAATGAGAATGGATTTGGGTGAGAAGCTATTGGTCATACTCCTGATCCTGACGGTTTGCAGCTCTGCAAAGCTCAGACAGTACCTCATCTTGGGATCTTAGTATTTAGCTTTTAGCCTGCTGGGCAGAAAATATCCCAACGTGCTTATTGGGCCCCTTAAATTTTAGTAAGTCCCCTAAAAGACTCAGAATGCTCGAAATATTAATATTTTGCATTTCCCATTGTCCACTACAACACCTCATTTATTATAAACTTGATTTTGATGATTAATCTCGGAATTTTACTGTAACTTTATTCAATGCTTCATAGTATATTCTGACGTTCAGATATTAAAAGCTATAATAGAGACCGAAATGATAGTGCAGCGCGTAGGGTGCTGGCCTTTCTTTCATGAGGCCGACTGGGACCATACCAGGTTTGATCCCTGGCATCCCATATGGTCACCCATGCCTGCCAGGAGTGATTTCTGAGCACAGAGTCAGGAGTAACCCTGAGTGCTGCCAGGTGTGGCCCAAAGCCGAAAAAATAAACAAACAACCCCCCCAAAAAAAAGCTATAATAGTTTTCAAAGGAAGGATGCATTCATTGTGGGCAATTATCTTTGTCATTGTTAATCACGATATTTTCTCTTTAAATATGGGATATTGGAGAGCCCTGCACTATTTTATGAGTTCCTATTTGAATGCATTACTGCTTTTGTATTATTTGGGTGAATGAATAGCACTATTACATACATTATGTCACGTGAGTGAAATAAGTCAGAGAGAGAGAGAAAAATGCAGAATGGTCTCACTCATCTATGGGTTTTAAGAAAAATGAAAGACATTCTTGCAATAATAACTTTCAGACACAAAAGAGAAAAGAGCTGGAAGTTCCAGCTCACCTCAGGAAGCTCACCACAAAGAGTGATGAGTTTAGTTAGAGAAATAACTACATTTTGAACTGTCCTAATAATGAGAATGTATGAGGGAAATGGAAAGCCTGTCTAGAGTACAGGCGGGGGTCAGGTGGGGGAGAAGGGAGATTTGGAACATTGGTGATGGGAATGTTGCACTGGGGATGGGGGGTGTTCTTTACATGACTGAAACCCAAACACAATCATGTATGTAATCAAGGTGTTTAAATAAAATATATATATATAAAAGAATATAATACCTATGAAATATGTGAATTTGGGGGCACTTTCTATTATCTATTGTAGATTACACAATGAAAAATGGAAAATTTCAAGAACTGGATTTTGATGGCCCAGTGGTCAAATTGGCCAAGCAATTACTTGTGATTATTTCCAACTTACTCTCAGCTTAGGTGAAGTAGTTTAAAAATCTTGCACAAACTTAATTTTTTAAATATCTTCATAGTAACTCCTTTCTTTTATTACCACTCACATAGAATCCTTTTTTTTTTTTTAAAAAAAAGACTTTCCTAATTATCTTTAAAAAAAAAAAACTTCAGTTAACTAGAAAAGAAAACATAGCTGGCTTTCGGTCCACTGATTAAAACTATTTTCTATTAGCATTATATGTTTATATTTTTTATTTAGACTCTAAGTATAAATTTTAGAGCATTTACCATTGTAAAAAGTCTTTAGAAAAGATTCATAAACCTTTTTGAAAGTTTTAGTGAGAGTAATGGCGATATTGTATTGGTGATAATATGTTTGTATGAGAGGAAAAATCACAATGATTATTTTGTTTTTTTTTTTAACTTCTATTTTTTAAAAAAGAATTAAAACTTGATTGATTGGTTGCTGTTTGAGCCACTCAAAATCTCAGTGGTGTTCAGGGGTTATTCCTGGCTTTGCACTCAGAAATCACCCCTGGGGTAACCATATGGAATGCTGGGAATGTCACCGGGTCCCTCCTGGGTCGGCTGCATGCAAGGCAAATGCTCTACCACTGTGCTATTTCTCTAACTCCATCTTTTACCTTCTTTCTAAATTCCATTTTTGGATAAGAAGAAAGAGAAAATTAGAACCAAGAAATTTCTAGACTCTTGATAGCTGGTTAAATGGGTGATGATTATAAACTAGAAACTATTTCTAACTCCCTTTTGTATCTTTCGTCCCAATTTCTAATGATTTCTCCCTTATTTCTCTCATCTTTTCTCTTTTCTTTAAGACTCTGATATCCAAGGAAGATAGATCCCAAATTGCTTATGGGTTTTTAATTCTTATCCACTGACTCAAGAAGTCCTATTAAAAGCTTCAGTGAACCTAGTAATATTAACTAACAATTATTGAACACTTAGGAAAATATTCATTAGTAAGATCACTTAGTGAGATCTTTAGGCCAACATTCTAATACTAAACATTGCAAATATATTTAATATTCATGGTGCCCCTAAAAAGGTTGGAATGGTTATTACACTAATTTATATCTTAGAAAATGAAAATTTAGCAAAATTAAATAACTAGTCTAGAGGGTCAGAGCATGAAACTCTGTGGCTCTAGATGGTTCTCTTACCATCCATTATCTTTTTCTACTTTTGTTGTTATGAGGCAGGGGTGTCACACACGGAAGTGGTTATGGCTTACTCTTGTTTTGGTGCTCAAGAGTGTCTTTTGACAGTACATGGGGGATATTTTTTCATTTTGGGGATTGAGCCAGAGTTAGCTGGATACAAGCACCTTCATCACTGCACTATCTTTCTGGCTCTCCCTTTTAATCTAAGCATAAATGTATTTGTGTTCGATTTCCTCCTATTTAAGATTCATTTCTTTTTCAGTGGATCTATATTCCATTTCTACTGTTTTAGATGGAATTTTTAAAGGCATGCTAAGTCCCATTATATTGATTGATGCTTCTGTTACATTAATTGTTTAATTCTTGATTCTATTCTGTTCTCTTAAATCCCTTCTTTGGAGTGTCTCTTAGTTGCACATAGGGACTCATTGCATTTAGGATCCTGAAGTCAGGCCAGGATCTGAATTTCTGCTTCTGCTTCTTTAGAAAAAAAACTATAGAGTGGAAGGTAACGGAAACATAAAGTTTATCCTCTGCAATTATTTGAATCTCATCCCAAATTATAACACTTTTAGTACAATATTTCCAATCAATTCTTGCTGAAACTTTTTTCATGAAATCTTTTTAAAATAATTTTTATTGTGACCAACTTGAATTATAAATCTTTCACAGTAATATTTTGAAGTACATAGTGGTATTGAATCAGGTGTATTCCACCATCAGTGTTGTCCTCCCTTGACCCCTGTTCCCAGCATTCCCCTCCTTTGCCCCCTGGACTGCTAGTATAATTGGTCCCCTCTGTGTATAGCTTGCTGAAGATTGGGTATTGATTCTGTTGTCGTTGACTTTGGGTTTGGCGTTTGTCTGATCCTTTTTATTTCTACTCAAAGTTCATATGACTGTTTGGTTCTGGTATTATCCTTTTTCACCCTCAATTTATGAGGAAGAACAAGATGATTCAAGTTATGTGGTTCTGTTTAAAAAATAAGGAAGAAGAAAAAGAAAAAACAAAAACTAAAATAACCTTGGGAGGAGTCTGTCTAGAGGTTATAAATATCAATTTAAAACGAGAAAGGGAGAAAATTTTAAGATAGTGAATATTCAATACACAGGTGCCAGTAATGGATAATGATAGCAAATGGTATTTGCCAATAAAGTGAAAGATATTTTTCTTTTCTTTTTTACATACTGCCTCTCTATGGGATTTTAGCAGTATATGTTAGAATGCATTCATTAGTTAGATTAGAAATGCTCAGTACTGGGAATTCATGGGACAGTTTCTCTAGTAAAGTTAAGTGAGTGTTGAAAAGTTGTTGGCATCTTTTCACACCAAAACTTCAAACTTTGGGATCGGAGAGATAGCACAGTGGTAGAGTGTTTGCTTTGCACGCGGCCAACCCAAGCTGGACCTAGGTTCAATTCCCGGCATCCTATATGATCCCCTAGGCCTGCCAGGGGGTAATTTCTGAATGCAGAGCCAGGAGTAATCCTTGACAGCCACCAGGTGTGACCTACCCCCCCAAACAAACAAACAAACAAAAAAACAAATAAACAAACTTCAACTTGACATTTTAAACCAATGGTAGTAGCATGGTCCTCAGATGATGTGTATTAATCATATGGTAAATTAATGAATTGATAAAAAAAGAGGTAATAGAAGAAACTGCAACAAGGTCTCTATAGTTCAACAAATGTTATCATGATTTAAGAACAAGTGTCATAGTGTGTAAAAAGGAGAATTATATATATTATATATTGCAATATTGACTTTTATTTGACTATATTGGGTATAGGTGTTATGCTACTAGTATATGGGAGGTGAGTTATCATTTATTGAATATAAGTTGTTAGGCTCTGGGAATAGCAATTTATTTATTTTTTTTTTTATTTTTTATTTTTTTTTTGGTTTTTGGGCCACACCCGGTGACACTCAGGGGTTACTCCTGGCTATGCGCTCAGAAGTCGCTCCTGGCTTGGGGGACCATATGGGACGCCGGGGGATCGAACCGCGGTCCGTCTCCTAGGCTAGCGCAGGTAAGGCAGGCACCTTACCTCGAGCGCCACCGCCCGGCCCCTGGGAATAGCAATTTAAAACTCATCTGACATTACAAAGATATAAAATCATAGTTAATATTTACAGCTTTCTTGTGAGATAAGCTCAATTTCCTCCAATCTGTCAATGAGAAAATAGAGACTGTGAGAAGATAAGAAATTTACCTGTTCATAAAACAAAAGATCTCAAGTTGCTGAAATTTAAATCTAATTCTTCGTTGTCTTCAAAATAGTCTTTCCACTGTTCTATGCTGATTCATACTTTTATTGAACAAAATATATTTTATTAGTCTCTTTATATCACATAAAGAGACTTTGATTTTTTGCATGCCTATCATTAAAAATAGAAGTTACCATAACTTTTATATTCATTTCACAGATGTAGAATAAAGCAAGTTATGCCAATGAATAAGAAAAAGCCCAACTCTTTTGGGCCAGAAAAAGTTATCTCTTCTCATTATATACTCTGAGAGATTAGCTGGAAGGTGAATCTGGGAAACTTTCCAGATAGCATCAAATATGATATTTCTAATATTGCATTTTACTTTTAGACAATTCATTTTGACTCAATTTGTTCTATTCTTGAAAATCATCTTTCCCTTTCTGACAAGTTAATGCTACTTTATCATTCCATCACAATAATAGATTATTTCAAGTCTATATAAGAAATACATTTATAAATATTTTAAAAATAACAAAATCCTGTCCTTCACTGATTTGTGAGCAAACTGAAAAAAATTGTATATTAGATCAGAATAAAATAAATTGCTCTGTTCTTGCCAATGAATTTTGCTTGCCAAATATGCTATAGCCTTTTTAGTAATTAAACAACCTGAGCATTTAGCTTATTTTTTAACTCTTTAAAATATTATGTTAAGGGGTTGGAGCGATAGCACAGCAGTAGGGCGTTTGCCTTGCACATGGCTGCCCAGGATGGACCTGGGTTCAATCCCTTGCGTTCCATATGGTCCTCCAAGCCAGGAGAGATTTCTGAGTGCAGAGCCAGAAGTAACCCCTGAGCGTCACTGGGTGTGCCCCCCAAACAAACAAAAATGAAACAAAACAAAACAAATATAATGTAAAATACAAAGGTCAGAGAGATGCAAGATTATTATTTTTCTTATGTTTTCTCTTCTAAAAACTCAAAGTCTGGATACTGATTTTTTATACAGAAGAAAGTAATTTTTCTTGATTATTCCTACATTAATATCCCAGAATAATTGCCTATAAAATAGAACATTTAGTATTATAGAAACTGAGAAAAGTAGAGTTTTCATTGGGATACATAAACCCAGTCACACTGATTGAGAACTGTCAAAGAACAAAGCAGAAATGCGAATGATTGATTAAAAAAACTTATAAAGATGGATAATTCTCTTTTGGAACAGGGAGAGAGTAAAGTGTAGGCATTACTGCAAGAAATGGTGTTAACTGTTCTTAAAAAAAATCATCATTAATGATCTGGCTGGCTGAGTCAATAGTATGCCAATGAGTCTGATGAAAGATGTGAGATCCAGAGGTGTTACAGTATTAGGTTAAGAAGAAAAATCATTTGACTAAAACCTATGTTAGAAGTTCTAGGAAGAAAGGGGGTTAATGGCATGCAGCTTAGAAGGAAAATCTCCTCCCTTGAGAAGTGCTTTTTCTAGATTATTTATCCAGGTGAGATAAAGGTGGGTTTCTTCAGTGACAGTGTTTAGACTAATTGAGCAGATAGTCACTATTATTAGGTTTCTTTTTTAAAGCTAATCTTCTTTATTAGATATTGTGGTTTACAAAGTTGCTCATAATACTGTTATTTCTGGCATTTAGTATTTCAACATCAAGTCTACCACCAATGTAATATTCCCTCCACCGTGGTTCCAAACTCTTTAAAAATCTGGCCCTTAGTAAGTATGAATAATTTATTTAATATTGCTTGGTATAATTAAAGATAATGGAATTATAGAAAAACTGCATTAAAGGAAAATTATATCTCACCATGGGATCTTATGTTATTGCTAGGTCTACTTAGCTATATATTGACAGTTACAGGAAAAATTATGGAAATACCTTCCTTGCCCCTGATCACACTATTATTATGTTTCTGTAAATATTTTTCTCCCAAGGTAAGAGATGCATTTCTAATGATAAGAGACTAGCTAAGGTAGAACCTTTGGATTGTTTTATGTTGTTTTATATTGGTGGGATGTCTCTATTTCTCGTATATTTGGCACACATCCAAGCATATAAAATAGAGTAAGAAAATTGAAAATACAACTGAATCTTATTTCACAGAGAAAAGGAATCTTGGAGGTTTGAAATTCTTCAACTTCCGGGGCCGGGCGGTGGTGCTGGAGGTAAGGGGCCTGCCTTGCCTTGCGCTAGCCTAGGACGGACCGCGGTTCGATCCCCCGGCGTCCCATATGGTCCCCCAAGAAGCCAGGAGCAACTTCTGAGCGCATAGCCAGGAGTAACCCCTGAGCGTCACAGGGTGTGGCCCAAAAAACAAAAACAAAAAAAAAAAAAAAGAAATTCTTCAACTTCTAACCATTACATCTACAAGTAATTTATATATGTATCTTCTGATTTCTGGCCATCTGCTCCACATTGACTAGAAGTTGTTTAACTTACACTCTGTACTCTTCTACCAACTACTCACCTTGGTCTGGCTGCTCAGATTTCACTTTATTGGGTCCTTTTGATAGCTTTTGGACAGTCCAAATATTTATAAGGAAACAGTCAAATCCTCTAGTCCATTCCCCTTTCAATCTTCACATTTTCTTTAGAGTCAAAGGTCTTAACTTTTATTCACTCTTTAATCACTAGACTTCTTGGCTTCTTTCACCCAGGTTCTTTGGTTTTTCATATATACATTTTAACTTAAATTTTTTAAAATATTTGTTTTACATTATTATTAATGATTTCTCTGCCCTTATTCTCTTTTGTTATGCAAATGCTCTCCCTGATATACTATCATGACAGCCCTCATCTCTGTCCTTATTTTTTTGATCTTCACTTTTTCAACAAATTATTTCAGTCCTCATCATTTCTTCCGTGTGGTCACTGGATATGAAATCTTGATAATTTCTGTCCTCTGATATTTTCTGATATTTTTTCCTGAATCCTGCCCTCCATTTCCAGTGTTTTATTCTCAGTATCCTTAATGAGTTTTCTATCTAAAGCTCCTAACAGTCATGACTTTTCTCCTGGATTTTGCCTTTTATGTTTTACTTTCCATATTCTTCAGGTGTTTGTCTCATTTCCTTTGTGCCATGTCCTATGGCTCATGTAGTGATGACTCCAAATAATCACCCTCGTCTAAAAATTCACATGCCTGGAAAGACACCGCAAACTCAAAACATCTATAAATTAAATAATAGACTTATTGCACTTTAATTGCGTAATCCAGATAGAAATTTGAGTGAATTCTTTCTTTTATTTTTATCAACTGATGATGATTTCTGCCCAACATTTTTTCCCTCTTAAACACCATTTTTCTCTGACCCTGTCGACACAGAACTACCCATCTAGGTGCAAGTCCTCATCACCTCTCCTCCACATGGTAGCAGAAGTCCTCTAATTGGTCTCACAGTCCCATGTTTTCTCTTTTTAAAGCATACTTGAGAAACATTCCACAGTTTTTGTCAGATATTCATCTTTTCTTACTTTTCATAATTTCATTCTGTTTGTGTTAAAAAAGTCTAAAATTTTAGTTTAGCTCATAAACTTTTTCCAACTTCTCAATCCCAGTTCTCACCATCCTTTCTGTCTTTACACATAAAACCTTAGGTCAGCTTAAGTCTTCCCAAACTACTATGTTTTCCCAATGCATCTTTTTTTTTTGACACTCACAAGCCTTTGATTCCCCCAGCATATGCTTTTCTCCTTTGAAGTTGATCCTGAGTCTACTGAAAAGAATTAATCATTATAACCTTATCTCTTATGGCACCTTGAACATAGTACATTAAATCAGCTGTAGTCTAGAGATTTATTGTGATTTCTTGCTTTTCTTTACTGACTAACGTCTAAGTTTCAGGAAACTGGGATGTTGTTTTTCCATCTGTAGTCATTACAGTTTCACATAGAATAGAAATTCAATTTTATGTTGAATAAAAGAATTGTGAATGAATTAATATACATAACTGAATAGGTTAATAGTATTAGCTGACTAGAAAGCAGGAATCTGAAAATGGTGATACAGCTGGGAATTTAATTTCTATAGCTTTTATGAGTCATTGAGTTTCTATACTTGTTTTCCAAATTGTGTCCAGAAACTACTTCATGGATTGAGGAAGTCAGCACTCAAACAAAAGCTGTAGGCATACAAAAATGTTAATTATTTTTACATCATCCTCTCTGGTGATGATTGCAAAACAGGTAAATAATAAATACCATTGACTATTCAGATAACTTTTGGCATCTATGAAGTAGTTTCTTTTATTTTCAGTAATAACATGGGTAACACAAATACCTCTTAGGCAGCTTGAAGAGTCTTAACTTCCCATAGAGTAACAGCAATTTTATATTCGAGTATTAACTTTTTGCTAAGCTTTTCTAACAAGTTCAGTTCATATCTGTACTATTTTCACTGACAAGACATGCCCAGAGATAGTTTTCTACTAAAATCCACAGCTCTCCATCAGACTTGTGTAATTTTATTCTGACATTTTCTAGTTATTTCTGCTCATCCAACTAAAACACTCAAGTAAGTGTCCTCATGACTCAAAGACTACTTATCTGTAGTATCAATACAATTCTAAATGTTTTGAAATGATTATTTTTTTCTCTGAAATATATAAAATACTTACATTATCTTTTTATGAAAGACTTGTGCTTGTCACCGCAAGAGATGGCAAGCTCCTTTAAGGTTAAAATGTAGGCAGAGACATTTTTGTTTCTGAAGTTGTTTGACATGGTTCTTGAAGGAATGACTTGCTAGTTTGAACTGATTTATACTTATACACTTTAATTTCTTTTCTTTTCTTTTCTTATCTTTCTTTTTCTTTTCTTTTTCCTTTCCTTTCCTTTCCTTTCCTTTCCTTTCCTTTCCTTTCCTTTCCTTTCCTTTCCTTTCCTTTCCTTTCCTTTCCTTTCCTTCTTTCCTTTCCTTCTTTCCTTTCCTTTCCTTTCCTTTCCTTTCCTTTCCTTTCCTTTCCTTTCCTTTCCTTTCCTTTCCTTTCCTTTCCTTTCCTTCTTTCCTTTCCTTCTTTCCTTTCCTTTCCTTTCCTTTCCTTTCCTTTCCTTTCCTTTCCTTTCCTTTCCTTTCCTTTCCTTTCCTTTCCTTTCCTTTCCTTTCCTTTCCTTTCCTTTCCTTTCCTTTCCTTTCCTTTCCTTTCCTTTCCTTTCCTTTCCTTTCCTTTCCTTTCCTTTCCTTTCCTTTCCTTTCCTTTCCTTTCCTTTCCTTTCCTTTCCTTTCCTTTCCTTTCCTTTCCTTTCCTTTCCTTTCCTTTCCTTTCCTTTCCTTTCCTTTCCTTTCCTTTTTTTCGTCACACCCGTTTGATGCTCAGGGGTTACTCCTGGCTAAGCACTCAGAAATTGCCCCTGGCTTGGGGGGACCATATGGGACACCGGGGGATCGAACCACGGTCCTTCCTTGGCTAGCGCTTGCAAGGCAGACACCTTACCTTTAGCGCCACCTCTCTGGCCCCCTGAGATTGCTCCTTGAGATACTTAACCATCTATGGCTGATGGTTGAATTCAAAGGCCCGTGATACAGCACTAATAAGACCCAGTGATGCTGGCACGCATTAGGGCTATTCCAGCTATTCTTGGAGCTCCAGAGCTATACATATTTCTATGCTAAAAGCAAGGGCATATGGTAATATTAATTAAACTTGGATCCTCGTAGATGGAAGGCATGAGCCTTTGATCCCTGAATTATATCTCTGGGCCTATTTCCTATTTTGCATTCATGTTACTAGATTTAGTTTTCTTAGACTAGCTTCACTGGCTCACCCTTATATCACTGTATCTATGGAAGCATCTTGATGGACTTTCACCACTGTCAAAACTGTTTTTTGGCAAGGGCAGTGCTCCCAAATGGTTCTCAGGGAATCTCTCCTGTCTTGCTTGTCAGAGTCTTAATAATATAAAACTTATTGTTGCCAAAATAGAATTTCTTTAATTCTCCTAGGAAATATATTCTACCACTTTTAGAAGAACTCATAAAAATTACAGAAGGTGAAAGAGATAAATGTCAGTGAAAATAAGTAATGTGTGATTTGTTGTTTTCATGGTACTCATAAATCAAATTTGTGCTGCCAAATAGGATGTTTGCATCCACAATGTTTTACATTTATGCAATGGCCCCATTATCAACAGGAAAACCAACATAACTCTTACCCCATTACTTAGGGCCCTGTTCTTTCTTAATCACACAGGTTCACTGCATGATTTCATGCTATTCAAGCTATCAAGAATATGCTCTGAGTAATAATAATATGTAAATGTCTGTAAAAAGTCTGTAAAATATGCAAAATAAATGTCTCATGACTTTGACACATTAAAACATTCACATCAGCAATACTTAGGATCAAATGTATTTCAAGAAAATGTCAAGTTCTCAAAGATTTCCTGTGTCCTCAGAACATTAAAGGCCACCATTGCAGTTTTACTTTTCCACCACTTAACATTCACTTTTTTTGGCAAGAGGTGGAGCTGAATATTGCTTTGATTATAACTGGTACCATTAAAGTGATTACTGAACTCGTTACACTATTTTAAATAATGATGAATGGGCATGTTCTGTCACTATCTTCAACTTAACTAGAACACAGAGGACAAGGTGACTTCTGTGATGTTTTTGACAACCCCTTGAACTTCAAGATGCTTTATGACACAGTGGTGATTTGGATGCCTTCGAGATTCTAGGACGGAGTTGGCCAGATTAAAGTTCTAGGTATTTAGGTCAGAGTGATAGTATTGAAGGTTGTATAGTAGGATGTTTTCCTTGCATGTGACCAGTCTGGGTTTGATCCATATTCTACCCAATATGGTCATCCAAGCACTTCAAGGAGTCATTCCCCTTGAGGTACAGGTTCAAGAATAACCCCTGAGTACCACTAGGTGTGAATCCCCATGAAACAAAAAATAAATTAAAAAGTCATAGTTATTTAAGTCGAGTTGCAATTTTCTGGACAAATCAATATATATTAAGCAGTCAGTAATGAGCTATTAGTCATAGTGTAATTTAAAATTTTTTTTTTACGATTTTCCACTTGTTTAGTTCAATTTTGCAAAAACAATTTTAGGGAGGATTCTTCAAGTTTGACTCTTAAAATCATTTGCATAACAACCAGTGTTCTTGTCCAATGTAAAATGACCTTTACATTTTTTTAAGTTTTCTTACTAATTTTTGTTTGTATTATGGCCACACACTGCAGTACTCAGGCTTTGCTCCTGATTCTGTACTCAAGAAAAACTCCTGCCATCTTTGGGGGGCCACAAGTGGTGCAAACGATTGAGCTCAGGCCAGTAGTATGCAAGGAAAATGCCTTTCCTGCTCTAAATTTTCTACAGGCCTTTGTACTGATTTTAATTTCTAACTCCTATTTTTTTCATACGACTAAGCTAATTATGCACTTTAAGAGACGGGCAAATTTAATTGGTCAGTCTTTTTATAAGACTATATTTTACCTTATAGAATAATGGAAATAATTATTAAAGTATAGACATTGATTTATTGAGTAACACAGTTCATTTCATTGTAGTTTGGAACATACAAATATAGTTGTAATAACAGAATTCTCTAAATCTAGGTTCTATCTGATGTGCAAGGAATTTTTTTTGACTCCATTAACACTTCTTAGAATGAATACCCTGTTTCAGCATTTATATTTACTGAAAATATAATTTCATAAGATACTTTATTTTGAATTTTTAATAGCTACTATACTCTTCCATACATCTGCCACACTTGGTTTACTTATTTACAATCTTAAAAGTTTAATTTTGATTATAATCTGAAATGTTGTCACCATGCAGCTTACAAGTTTCTAATAACCCCACTGTGAGACAGTTATTTCTTTCATTTGTCCTTGTAGAACAAGACAATTAGATGTACTTTTAAAATAAAGCTATTGGTTGATTCAGCAAGTTCTTAAATCATTTAAATCTAGATGTTTTTACTATTCTAAAAAAGACTCATCTTCATCATAATTTTTTAACTGATACAGACAATTCACTTCATAATATACCTATATTAACACAGTATAGAAAGAAATGTATTATTAATTATATTTTGTAAATTTACCTTGAAGAAGATAGGGAGATAACTTGAAAAGATTATATTATAACTTGTGTCTCTCAACCTGGTGATAATTTTGCACAGTTAAACCTAAGTTTTCTTTACCTTATGAATTTATAGGAAAATTTTATAAGAACTTCTACGTTAAGAAATATTTAGGTGAAAAATCTTATAAGAGAATCATTCTATTTGCTATTACACATATTTATGTATCTATATATGTATTTCAAATCACTGGGCTTCCATTAGTTGTATAAAGAAGTGGTTTCAGAATGTATATTAACTTTTTTCTAGATGAGTTGTGATTTTTTCCCCCAGAGCTCATGCAATAGTCTTAGGTTTTGATTCATGAAATTTTTATGTTTTTGTAACACTTATTTTCATCTCTTCATAGCTCTGTTGCCTCTCACTATAGGAAACATTAGTTGATTTGTAGCAGCTTGTTAGAATGAACCAAAAATATTGAAAGGCACGTTGAAGCAAATACTTTTAATCTTATATTATTGATTTTATTTTTGGACCATAAGCAAACATTGTACTCTGCATTTACTCCTTTCCTGACTCTGTACTCTGTACTCTTACCAGGCCAGGGGACTATATGGGATGCCAGGGACTAAAACTGGCTTAGCCCTGTGCAAGGCAAGTGGCCTAGCCACTGACTATCACTTTGGGTCCATAGGTAAATACATTTAAATAATTGAAACACAGAATTTTAAGATGTATTTTAATTGTAAGATTTTTAGAAAATGGCTTAAGAGCAAAAATAATGTAGTAGCAGTACAAATAGTATACGTATGCACATATTGTATATAATATTTTAATTCTGGACAATAAAGAGAAAGATGCAGAATGGTCTGACTCATCTATGGGTTTTAAGAAAAATGAAAGATATTCTTGCAATAATAATTTTCAGAGACAAAAGAGGGAAGGGCTGGAAGTTACAATTCACCTCATGAAGCTCACCACGAAGAGTGATGAGTTTAGTTAGAGAAATAACTACATTGTGAACTATCCTAACAACGAGAATGAACAAGGAAAATAGAAAGCCTTTCTAGTGTACAGACAGGGATGGGGTGGGGAGGAGGGAGATTTGGGAAACTGGTGATGGGAATATTGCACTGGGGTTGGGTGTTGCTCTTTACATGACTGAAACCCAAACACAATCATGTTTGTAATCAAGGTGTTTAAGTAAAATATTTAAAAAAATCTATTATAATAGTTATAAATTAAATAACTGGATTCTCTACATTTTAATTGTTCATATAAATGTTGCTGTTGAATGTAAATGAATATGCTGAGTAAGTTGGTTTGAAGGAGAGATACAGACACAGAGTAATCTCTCTTGCATGTGGGAAATAAAGATACACAGTCCGAAAGCAAAAAATATTCAGGAGCAACAGACTGGGGGAGTTTATTCACAAAATTGGATTTTTTTTGGGGGTAGAAGATGGTTGAAAGGCATCTTTGGGAAATTTTGGCAAGTAATGAACATCTGATGATAGGGTGGCATAGAACTAATTTATCTATGAAACTCATAACAATATCATAAATTAGAGTATCTCAATAAATATTATAAAAGAATAACCAAGTTTAATGATTGTAATGAGTAAGTTTGCCATCATGCCTAATCACATTACATGTGATGGGTGGTAAAACGTAAAATCTCTTTTCTCTGACCTCCACAAAAGTCTTTCCTCTTCATTAAGTGATGAGTGCAGTTAGAGAAATAACTACATTGAGAACCATCCTAACAATGTGAATGAATGAGGGAAATAGAAAGCCTGTCGAGCACAGGCGGGGGTGGGTTGGGGAGGAGGGAGATTTGGGGCATTGGTGATGGGAATGCTGCACTGTGAAGGGGAGTGTTCTTTACATGACTGAAACCCAACAACAATCATATTTGTAATCAAGGTGTTTAAATAAAGATATTAACAAAAAAAAGTCTTTCCTCTTTATTAATTTCACGTCCTGGCATAAGAAAGTCTTTCTCTGTCCAATATTTAACTCTGTGGCATTCTTTGATTTCTGCTTTGCCCATTCTGTGATTGAGTGTTTTCTCTGGCTTATTTATTTTTTCTCTCTGGATTATTTTTGTCGTTTCCAGCGTATCATGTTTTACCAACGTGTCTCTTGTTGTCCTAAATTGAACTCACTAACTGTAACTACCCAACTTTCAGTTAAAGTCAGAAATGAAGTTATTCTTGATTCATCCCTCTCTCACACTACCCACACCTATTTAGTCATGATATCTTGTCAATTCTCCATTCTAAAAGTGGCCTGTAACTTTCTACTTATCTCCCCACTCTGGTAGTGTCATAGTTGTCTTTATATTAATTTTTGTAGCTTTCTAATTATTTTTATTCAGTCATGCTTTATTCAAATATCCCCAGTATATAGCCCCCATACATAAATATACAAAGTAAATATTTTTATAACTGGTTCCCAAACATATATGATTTTCTTTAAAAGATAAAGAAGAAATATTTTTAATAACAATCACTTATTCATATATATTACTTGATGCACATTTATTTGTGACTAGAGACCATTTTAAAGCTTTTTGAAATTGATATTTCCACTATTAACATAGTAAATGTTGGAGCTGGAGTGGTAGTACAGCGATAGGGCGTTTGCCTTGCACTGACCCAGTACAGACTTCAGTTCGATACCTGGCATCCCATATGGTCCCCCAAAGCAGGGGCAATTTCTGAGCGCATAGCTAGGAGTAACCCCTGAGCATCATCACTGGGTGTGGTCCAACCCCCCCCAAATAAAAAAGATAGCAAATGTTTATTGTAGTTTTAAGAATGATATGCCAAGTTAATTAGAAAAATGAGGTTATAAAACTTGATCACAATGAATACATAAAAGTAACAGTTTTTATATTTAAAAATACTTTGTCAAGAGATGTAAATCTAGAATTAGGGGAACCTCCAAATACTGCTGAGGGTCTCATAGACCTGTCCTGGAAGTCTTTAGAGAACCAGGCTATATGCTAGAGTCTGAGGATATGACCCTATGAGGCCCCTGAAGTGCTGGGGACCAGCAGTGCTTGCATGACATCCAGATTTACTCTTGGTCTTGCTTAGAGTATTTAAGAGCTAGATCTGGTGATGCTCTTTGAAAGTAGAGAAGCACATGGGACTAGAGATCTAATTGGGTCATAGTCAAGATGCTTCCTGGCCCCTGAAGTAATCTTCTCAGCTACATAGTTAGAATTGTAAGGGTCATGAGGCCAGAGATTTTCATTTCATTTTCACAGTTATAACCCTAGAATCTAATATATACTGAATCCTTGCAGAATAAATGAATAAATTAATGTATAGTATTCTTTTCTGATTCTTCAGCCACCATTTAAAAAATAGGACTTAAAAAGATCTGGAAGTTGTTTACAGTAGTTTCATTTTAATGTTAAATACATTATTAAAAGTTTTAATCAAGTTATTAAAATAGAAATAAGTGAAAGAATAGAGAAAAGCAAATGCAATAGACATCACTGTTAACAAGCGCAGCGATATGGCATTTGCCTTGCAAGCGACTGACCCAGGACGGATCTGGGTTCAATCCTAGGCATCCCATATGGTTCCCCAAGCCAAGAGCAGTTTCTGAGCACATAGCCAGAAGTAACTGCTGAACATCACCGGGTGTGTCCCCCTCAAATGCAATAGTGGTTGGATTGTGAATTTTTAGAAAGCAGGCTCTAATACAGGTAGAAAGAATGACACTAAGTTTTAATAAAGTTTTCTCTCAAAACCGAAAGAACAATTACATTTGATAAATAATAAAATTTTTGGATCTTGGAAAACTAAGCTTTTTTTTTCATGAATATGTGGTGATAATATTACTAGATATCCCCCAAGTAACTTATCAAATCATACCGTAGAGGAGGAATCTACTTTGGGATAGAAGGAAAAACCTATAGAAAAAACACTATTTTTAGTAAGAGAAGGTATTTTCTTCTCACGTTCTTCCTGTTGATGCTTATTTGATTAAAAGTATTCATGTACATATGCCTAAAAATATGTGAGCCTACCTTTTTTTTAAAAATTTTAAACAACATAATAAGAACGTTATTTTTTCTGGAAATAGGCTGTGAGGTTTTAAAACCTATTCCAACATTAAAATATCTTGAGCATGTCAATTAATTCTTCTGTGTCTCAAATTTTTTTTTTAATTTTTAAAATGGGCATAGTAATAGGACTCACCTCAGAGTGCTATTGTAAAAATCAAATAAATTCTTGTGCATATGTAGGGAATGGCCTAGCACACTGTAGAGAAAACAATATATAATGTATGCATTGAAAGTGGACTAGCTCTACTCTTTCTGAACTTTTATTTACAGCTTGTAATGATATAGTGCTTTGTTTTATCTTTTTCGGGCACATTTTAATTTCTGGTATTGGGGAAACAGGTGATAATATGACTTATGCACCTATTATACCTCAAAATTTAAGAGAAAGCTATTACTAATTTTTGTATATTGTCATCAAAATCTTATTTAGGACAAAGATATTACTAATATTTATGTTATATAGTTTTGCTACAGGTGTAGTTCCTATATGATAAATGTGTTGGAGACCTAAGGCTAAATGTTTTTAAACACTGAAAACACCCAAATATAAATGCCTTACATTCAGAGAAAAGTCCTATAAAACCAGAAATTTATATAAAACAGCTCAAAATTTAGGATGTAAAAAATGTATTTTTGAAAGAAGTATTTTTTAAAATAAAAATTAGCCCCAGTAGCCAGAAAGATAGTAAAACTGGAAGGACGTTTTCCATGCACATGATCAACCTGGGTCCGATTCCTGGCACCCTTGTAGTTTTCTAAGCACCACTTAGAGTGTTCCCTGAATGCAGAGACAGGACAAAGTTCTAATCATCGCCAGGTGTGCCCCCCCACAACAAAACAAAGCAGAAATAACATTTTTAATGAAGAAATAAAATTGTTTTCAGTTCTTTATTAAAATGTTTAAAAATGTTGAGGTCCCAGGACCTTTATAGTAATAATAACCATTGTCATGGTTGCTTTGCACAGTAGAAGTGCCAAAAAATGATTTCGATAAAAATTAAGGTACTTTTATTCAAAGAAGTTCAGAAACTATCCATTATAAATAATTTAAAATGCTGTGGTCATGAAAATGAAATACAAACTGCTAGGCTGGGGAGAGAAAATAAGGGTAAAGCATTTACTTATATACAATTTACAAGGTTTGTTTCCTAGCACTGCCAGGAATGATCCTTGGGCAAAGAGCCAAGAGATAGTCCTGAGCACTGCTGAGTGTTGCTCAAAAACCAGGAAAGAAAAAGGAAGACAAGGAAGAAAGAAAGAAAGAAAAGAAAGAAAGAAAGAAAGAAAGAAAGAAACAGAGAAAGAAAGAGAGAGAAAGAAAGAAAGAAAGAAAGAAAGAAGAGAAAGAAAGAAAGAAAGAAAGAAGAAAGAAAGAGAAAGAAAGAAAGAAGAAAGAAAGAAGAAAGAAAGAAAAAGAAAGGAAAGAAGGAAGGAAAAAAGAAAGAATGAAAGAAAGAAAGAAAGAAAGGAAGGAAGGAAGGAAGGAAAAAAGAGAAAGAGAAAAAGAGAGAAAAAGAAAGAAGAAAGAAAAGAGAGAGAAAGAAAGAGAAAGAAAGCAAAAGAAAGAAAAGAGAAAGAAAGGAAGAAGGAAGGAAGGAAGAAGAAAGGAAGAAAGAAAAAAGAAAGAAAAAGGAAGGAAGAAAGAAAAGAAAGAAAAAAGAAAAGAGAAAGAATTAGAGAAGAAAGGAAGGAAGGAAAGAAAGAAAGATAGAAAGGAAAAAGAGAAAAAAGAGAAAGAGAAAGAAAGAGAAAGAAAAAAGAAAGAGAAGAAAAGAGAAAAAGAATGAAGAAAGTAAAGAAAGAAAGAAAAAAGAAAGAGAAAGCAGAAAGAAAAAGAAAGGAGAAAGAAAGAAAGAAAAGAAAGAAAGAAAGAAAGAAAGAAAGGAAGAAAGAAAGGAGAAAGAAAAAAGAAAGAGAAAGTGTTTTTCTGAAAGTCCAGAATTTCAGTTTTTCTAATAAATAGTAGAAAGATGAGTAGCATGATTCACAATGCTCGGATAAGGGATTTGATTCAACAGGGAATACACAAAGAAGCGAAAAGCTCTTTTGTTAGTCTGAAAAAAATTTTTAGTTTATGATGCACCTTCTGTGGGATAAGCAAAACTGAAATCAGAGACCTTAAACATAATGAAAATGGATTTTAATATTTTCCATTTAATAGTTTTGAATGTTAATGTCAAAAGATTTTCAGCATAGTAAATATCAGTATGGATGCTTAATATCTGATCATAAGCCAGACATACATAAAAAGAAGAATCTGCAGGTACAATTTTTGCATAATTCATGATACACTGGTATAAACCATAGCAAGACTTGCACAATTCAATACATTCTTATTCTTCTCTTAGATTGTGTATATTGACTAATATTTCAGAAGTTAATTCATTGAGTATGATTTATTTGAGCTATGAAGAGAAATAACCAAACATTTTTGTAATTTTAAAGTAACGTTTCTGTATGTCATAAATTAGGAAAAGGAAACAAAGCAGCATAGCCTGTAAATGCCGGTTCCAATTACAGTGGGGGCAAGGAAGACTTCTTTGGGAAGATTTGCTAGCTGTCTTTAGGCAGGTTTTATATATATAATATTATTATATACTTATATATTATATAATATTCTATATGTTATCTAATATTATATATGTTATATATAAATAATATATAAATATAATATATATATATTTAAGCAGGTCATATATTTAATCTGAGCCGCATTCAGGAAAATCACAACCTTTTGTGCTATAGGATAAATCAAGTTAGGCTGTCTTCATGCTTTGCTTAAAGTAGATAAAGATCTCTGGTTTCTATCCCCCCTCCGACACAGTAACTAATAAGTTCCTATTCAGAACAAAATGCAAACAATTTAATTCATCCTTGCAGATGTTTGCAACTTAGTCAACTTGCTTCTAACCAATTCCAAAAAACATGTGACCAAAATTTGCTTGTAAAGTAACAACCTACAAATAATTGTGCTCTTGGTTGAAGTCTCTTATTGCAACTAACTACTCATTTCTAGTCTATTTAAGAGCACATGAAACTTATTCAAATTCAGACAACATTCTTCAAGAGCTTAGAACAATCAATTTTAAAGTTTGTGTGGAACTATAAGAGACATAGGATAACCAAATCTGAGAAACATTTCATTACCTATTGAAGCTCTACTACAAAGCCGCTGTGATTCAAACAGCATAGTATTGGAACAAAGACAGATTTTCAGACCAAGGGGTCAGAAAAAAATATCCAGTGATTACCTGCCAGGTATATATGGACACCTAATCTTTGACAAAGGAACCAAGAACTTGAAATGAAATAAAGACAGTCTCTTTAACAAATGTTGGAACATTTATAACTATGTGTAAGAACTTACAGATTGAACCATATCTCACATCTTATAAAAAAGTCAACTCACAGTGGATCAAAGGCCTTGAGATCAGACCCAAATCCATAAATTCCATTGAGGAAAACATAGGCAGAACACTCCAAGACTTAGACCTCAAAAAACCTTCGATGATAAAATGCCTATGGCAAGAGCTATCACATCAAACCTAAATAAATGAGATTACATCAAACTAGAATGTTTCTATAGGGCAAAAGAAATACGGGCTAAAATTAGAAGACAGCTAACTGAATGGGAGAAAAATTTTGCACTCAACACATCAGATAATGCTTTGATATCTAGTACATACAAAGAGCACACAAAGGTTAACTCCACAAAACCCTAAGAACCCTATCCAAAAGGGAAAGGAAATGAACAGACTCTTCTCTGAGGAAGACAAACAGATGCCAACAGACACATGATAAATGTTCTTCACTACTTATTATTAGGGAAATCTAAATCAAGACAACAATGAGATACCATCTTCCACCAGTTATGGTATATATTTAAAATAATAATCTCAATCTCTGTTGGCAAGGATGTAACAGTATGGAGGGTACTCGGTAAATTCAAAATTGAACTGTCATATGGCTCAGCAATCCCTCTTTTTGGTATCTATTCCCAGAACAGAAAACATTTATTCAAAAGAATGTATGCGTACTGCCATTCATTTCACACTCAGTACAATAGCCAAGACATGGAATCAACCTAGATGTCCAACAACAGATGAGTAGATCATGAACACGTGATACATATATACAATGAAATACTGCATAGCTATAAGGAATGTTGCAATCATGCAATTTTCAGTTACATGGGTGATTTGGAAGATATTATGTTATGTAAGCCAAAAAAGAAAGATAAATACAGAAGATATCACTTATATGTGGTATTTAGAATAATTGCATGAAGAAATGTATAAATGTATAAATGGGAGTTGTTTTGAATACCCTGGCCCCAGAGTAAGAAGAAGGAAAGAAACCAAGTGGAAGAAGAGAAAAACAAAAAGGAAACGATGGAAACGATGAGCCAACTGGTCTTAGTTGCATTGGTAGTGTTTAAAAAGGACAGAACTAAATATACAACCCAAAGGCAATAACAATGAAATCAAGATGCACAAACTTTAAAAATCTAAACTTAAAATGGGTCTGTAATATGGCCAGGGCAGGGGCAAGCAGGGGTATCAGGTGTAGTTGGGGAATATTGATGGAGGGAGGTAGATGCTGGTGATGGAAGTGGTCCTGATTCAATTTTGCCTTTGGAACCCAACTTGAAGGACTTTGTAGATCACAATGGTTTCAATAAAATAAAATAAAAGAGAATAAAATAAAATAATAGTTGAACCTTTTCAAATCAATGTCACTATCTAGCTAATGGAATAACAGTGGGATCAGAAATAATCAGCTAATGAAAGATATGATTACCCAAAATGATAGGGGAATGCTAGGAAAGATCAGCATTAATAGACAGAACATCTTTTGAAGCCATAATAATGTGCTTTTATGTAACATATGTAATCTACAATGAAAACAATAGATTTATGACTAACTCTGAATGACAATTTATTAGAAACTTTGTCTAAATTCTAAGTGTGTAATAGATTGAAAGTTGAGTTTTTTTTCTTATAGTTGTGTCCAAATAATGACTCATTAGTTTGGATATTTTACATTAAACTGGCAGCCCAAGGATTTTACTTCTTTCTAATTACTTCTACTAGAATGCTAGGGAAGAAGTCATGAAATATTAAAGTTACTGCAGCCTCCTGTTTATGTTTTAATTTTTCTTCAAAGATATAAATTGGTATTTTGACTTCAAGTATTTAATTTAATTTATTTTTTCTAAGCTTTATTCATATACTGATTAATTGACTGATTAGCTGTTGGGTCACACACAGCGGTGCTTAGGGGCTATTCCTAGCTCTGCACTCAGAAATCACACCCCCCCCCAGCAGGCTGGGGGAATACATAGGTCCTGGGAATCGAACTACCGGGTCCCCAGGGGTCATCCGTATGCAAAGCTAACGCCCTACTGCTATGCTATCTCTCCAGCCCCAAGTATTTAAAGTAGCTAGAAATATTAAAGGGAAATATTTATTAATAAAATAAATAAATCTAGATATTGTTTGTATGAGTTATTTATCTCTAACTTGTTTCTTATAATTTTACCTGCCCTTTGAAATGACTAAATTCTCCTTCAAAAGTTCTGTACACTTTTAGAGGGATACTCTTTCTAGTTCCTTGAAGTGTTTTCCTTGATTATTAAAAAAGATAAAAAAAAGTTTTAAATTTTATCCAGGAAAAACAACATTGAATACAAAATAATAATACAAGCAGTGATCCTTTTCTGTCTGTCATCTATCTCTTTGTCACTCTCTCTGTTTCTGTCTCTCTGTGTGTTTTTCTGCCTCTCTGTCTCTTTCTTCTCTCTCTCTCTCTCTCTCTCTCTCTCTCTCTCTCTCTCTCTCTCTCTCTCTCTCTCTCTCTCTCCCTCTCTTTTTAAGTCAGTACTGAGTTTGGAGGTTGGATTACTTTAATGGGTGCTTGAGTTAGAGAGAAGAAACACTCCTGTGATAGCCAGTGGTTTTTCTCCTGTGTTTCTCACTGCTGTGTCTCCTAGCCTGGATGTCTCCATGAAACTCTCAGACAGGTGTTCCTAGGCCTAGAGGTCAAATCCAGGGCCCCAATAAACAAGGCATGCACTCTATCCCTTGGGCTTTCTTCTTGTCCTTTCCATATCTTATTTTGATCTTTTCAGTCAATATAGCCATTGCTGTAAAGAAAATAAAGATCTGCCATTATTATCTCATTTACATTGATGAAAAAAGAAAAAAAAGAAGGAAATAAGCGTGGGATCGGAGGTTAGTGAGAAGACTGGTTTCTGCAACCATTGTCCAGTGCTGCGAGATAAAGCCTTAACGATTAGGATAACGTCTTGGCTTCAAAAAGAACACAGTTTATGCCATAGTCTGAACTTTCATTCATCTTTTAATCTGTGAAACACAATTATTTCCACTACTTGTTTCATGAGAGTTTTATGAATCAGGTTAGTCAGCGTAAGGTGTAGACTTCATAGTTATGAAGTGACAATTATCCTTATCATTTTTATTATGGGACTCATTTAAAAGATTATTATTCAGAAGCACAAAGCAATTTTTGTTTGGTGGTTTGTTCAGAATCCAAAACCTGACTATTCTTGGATTTATTCCCAGCTCTGTGTTCAGGGTTGCTCCTGCCCATGTTCAGAGAACCATGTGGTGCTAGGATCAGAACCAAACCTCCTGCCTGCAGAGCATGTATGGGCTGAACCCTTGGCATTCTCTCTGGCCTGGAACAAATCTTCTACCACTGTGAATAGTCAAGTTTTTGAAAGGAAGAAAAAATATGTTCTATCTTTGTACCGTGAATTTCTTACACTTCCTAGGCAATCTTGAAAGAGAAGTACCTGTGAATAATTATATACAAATGCCCTTAAAGAGTAAAGACAAGTCACTTTCACTGAAAATAGTTGGTATTTTCTAAGTGAGTCATTTAAAATAATTCAGAAAAACTGATAGCAGATGAATGTCAGTTGGAGTCAGATATAGAACATCTAGTAATTTCCAAAGGGAATAAAGGAAATTTAGTTGCCACGGTCTCACTTCCTTTTCCTTTTCGCCATCTTCACTTCCACTTCCTTTTCTTCTTGTTCATCTTTTACTCACTCTGTCTTCTGTCTTCCCATCTTACTCTGCCCTTATCAGTAGACCCAGAAGTGCTTTAATGAATATGAAAGAAGCAAAAGGAATGCATATTTTCTCTCAGACTGTTTTCAGATGAGATGAATAACAATAAGAGGGATGGACCATCATCATTTATATTCCAAGAACCCGAAGTTGACTCAGTCCTGGATAGAAATATAAAGGGTTGAGTTCTGATCTACAGGGTTATAATTCTAATGTGATTTTAAGTCATGATTTCTCAGAATAATGCAATATATATGGAAAATAGATTTTAGATTTTAGGTTTCTGAATTCTTCTATTCAAAATAAAGGATCAATTCTCTGTGTCAATCAAGTCTTTGAGCACTTAAGGACCTGACAGAGAGATTTTTATGTGATAATTAATTATTGGAAATAATATAATATAAGTTCCATTTGCTGCATAAAGCAAAAGAAAGATATTGAAAATGTTTTATTCCAATATTGTACCCTTGAGCATGAATATTCAGAATACTTTTCTTTCTTCTGAAATAATTTCACTAATATTTAAGAAAAGGCAATATTTCTTGAATATATTCTCTGTTAGCAAGCTTTACTACTCAATTATTCTCTTGCCTAGTACTTTAAATATATTGCATTTTTATGTTTTTCAGTAATATTTCTTCAGACTTTATTGTTATAACATTAAATAAAATTCATACATGGGTAGCATATTAAATTCCTATGCTTATTCATTTCTTTATCCTTTTAGAACTTTCCTTGAATCAGGTTTGCCAGATAGTCATTGGCATTTGAATAAAAATTAATAACATTTGTTAACAAGCATCATAATTTGTCTGTATTTTTTAAGTGCAGTTATGAACCTTATCATTTTTTTGTTATTGCTATGTAATCATTTTGTTGTTATTGCTACATTATAGAACTTCAACTTGGAGCAGAGTTTCAAAAAGTATTTGTGCTGGAATAAAAGAAATAAAAGGCTATAATAAAAGTCAGAACTAAACTTTTCTCAGTAACATTATAAATTGTAAAATACTAAATAAAAGTTTAATAAAGATTGCTTCTATTATAAATTAAAAGTCTAGAAATATTACAAAATCTGATGACGGAGCACTGCAATTGTTAGTGGAAATAGTCTTTAGTGTTTACAAAGAATCTTATAAATTTATCCAATGACTTTGAAACATAAATATGACAGAATTAAATCAGTAGAATGAATCAATTTTATCTAAAACTTATCATGACAAACTTCTGCTCTCATTTCCATGTTGTTGCCATACTCAGAACGTTACAGAAACTCCAGTGCAAACTAATGATTAAAACACACCAAAAAATTCTTGACAGATAGACTAGTCTTACAACCTAATATGCATTGTGTGAAACTCCAAGCACATACCATTAATCAAAATTACATTATACTTTTTCATGCATTCTTATGAGTGAGCATAAATGAATTAATACACATGGACTTAGATCATTTCCCTAAAGACTAATGACCACAAATACAGAATTTAACAGCCCTATTTCTTATTTCATCTCTATATCTGAATCAAGATCATCACCTAATCTGGTAGCATAAGATCTCCAAGTATGCAAGGTGGAAAAATTATCCTTTACCATACAAAACTTCAGTTAGAAAACAGTCTGTTAAACAGTAATAATATAGGTTGAATTATAGTTATCTCTTTATAGCAAATGTACAGATAAACCTGTTTGATTGTCAAGGATGGGAATTATTGTTGTAATGTGTCATTTCTTTTTTTTTTAGCTTTTAAAACTTGCTCAAATTATTCTTCATTATTTTTTTTATTAATAAGAATAATTTTTATTTTGACCAAAGTGGATTACACATCTTTCACTGTAATATTTTCGTTACATATTGACATTGAATCAGGGGAATTCCCACCGCCAAAGTTGTCCTCCCACCACCCTAGTTTCCAGTTTGCATCCCATATCACCCTCCCTTACCCCTCGGGCTGCTAGTATAAGTGGTCCCCTCTATGTTGTAGCTTGTTGTAGATTGGGTATCGATTCTGTTGTCCTTGGTTTTGTGTTAGATGTTTAAGTCCGATCATTTTTATTACTGCTTAGTGATCATACAATTCTTTAGTCTTGGTACCCTCCCTTATTTCCCCCTCAGTTTGAGAGGTGGAACAAGAGGGTTCAAGTTATGTGGTTCTGTTTGAAGAATAGAAAAAAATAAAATAGGGTAAAAATCAAGCAATCAAAAAATGGACGGAGTCCTTCTAAGACTATAAATATTAATTTGGGAAAAGAAAGGGAAAAAGAAAGAGAAATACAACAACAATACAAAAAGAAAGATCAAACAAAAAATCCAAAAAGCACCACAGCAATGAAGACAACTACCACAAATATACCTACGGTCCTGAAATAAAAACAAAACAAAGCACAAAAAAAAAAAGAAAACAACAACAGCAACAACAGTAACAAGACCAAAAAAAAAAAAGTGTTCTTGACTTTAGAAACATGAAGGAAAGGACTATGGAATAAACTTCATGGAGACTAGTCTACTGCTTTTCACATAACCCTTCTAGCAGTATACATCTAGCTTTATATCTGTTATAGTCTATTGTGATTTTTAGCTTCTTGATATTGATAAGAGAGAGAAAGAGTAAAAGAAAATAAAAGAGAAAGAAAATGAAACTGGATATTTAAGATTATTACCTAAATCTTTCTATAGTCCTTTTACATTCCCATCTTCTGTATATTTTCACATCCTCTGAATCAGGGGTCCTCAAACTTTTTAAACAGGGGGCCAGTTCACTGTCCCTCAGACCATTGGAGGGTCTGACTATAGTAAAAACAAAACTTATGAACGAATTCTTATGCACACTGCATATATCTTATTTTGCAATGAAGAAACAAAACAGATACAAATACAATATGTGGCACGCGGGCCATAGTTTGAGGACCACTGAATAGTCTATCTTATTTGTGAAATCTCTGAGTTTCAAAACACCAACGAAAGAGAAATGGAGTGGGGTTACAGAAGAGGAGTCGGAAGTCTGGAAGTAACAGATGGGCAAGGGTCAAGAGACCTGGACCCCTCTGTAGTGTAGAGGTGAATTATATCTATAGAGCCAAGCTATTAGCTAACTCTAAAAATAAATATGGGACTCAAACTAAAAATTAAAAATGAAACTTGGAAATGGAAGTGTTAAAGAGTCAGGCAAAGGTGTGGGCCGAACCCTGGGTAGATGGTGGAAGGAAATAAAATCACAAGTTAGTGTGATTAGAGGTAGAACCAAGGTAGGCCTGAAAACTGATTGTAATCAACTACTTCAATCACTGTAAAGACAGTGTTCATATTTCTAGTCATCGAAAAGGGGAAAAATTCTTTATCAAGTATTTCAAGGACAAGTCCAAGATTTCTGTTTTTCAATATTTAAAGAAACATTTCTGTTTTTCAATATTTAAAGAAACATGCTTCACATTTCCAAATACCTAAGTAGCATCTTTTGGCACATTACCTAAACTGTTAAAACTAGACTTGTTTATTTTCAAATGCCGTTACTTAAAGTTCTTAGTTTATTTAAATTCTTAATGATCCTATCAAGCTCTTAAGCTCCAATTCTCTTCCTTTTCCCTATCAAACTTCCAAGACTTTGTTCCTCCAAAATTTTACCATGCTCCCTTAATAATATATTTCTTTTCTTTTGACTGACATTGGGCATGTTCAGTATAAAGTATAATCAACTACATTATAAAATTTCATAACTATTATAATGGTTTCCCTTTATAGGCCCTCTTTCTTTTCTTTTTTATAGAATATATATCTATATATTTTTTTTTGTTTTTTTGGGCCACACCCATTTGATGCTCAGGGGTTACTCCTGGCTAAGAGCTCAGAAATTGTCCCTAGCTTGGGGGGAACCATATGGGACTCCAGGGGATTGAACCGGGGTCCTTCTTGGCTAGCGCTTGCAAGGCAGACACTTTACCTCTAGCACCACCTTGCCGGCCCCTATATCTATATATTTTGTTACTATATTATATTTTTTATTTCAGTTTTACACAATTTTTATATCACTAGATAGCTTTAATGAACATAGCTATACTAATTGTACCATAGTCCATAAAATACTGATTTTTATTTTGTTATATTTTTATTAAGATATCATGCAAATCCAGTCTAATAATAATTCTGTCACATAAAATAATTTCTTGACTTTTTGTACAAATAATTCAAATGTGGAAATGCTTTTAAGTAAAAGTTTCATGGGATTTTAAAAATATAGTAGTTTCTTTTTTCAAATGTTTTGCTATTAATTCACTCCTAATTATATCTAAGCATATTTTTTAGCTTCACAATCTTTTAAAGAGAAAATTTTGGCTTATGAGGGTTGGGAAATTACTTGATGAGTGTTTGCATGTGGGAACCTTCTCATCACTTGTCTTCTGAGAATTCCTGAAAATGACCCTGAATACAGATCAGTGTAGCCCTGAGAGCCATTGGGTGTGGTTACAACCCCACCTCCATTTTTTGGGCTTATTTAAACATGGTGAAATGAATTTTTTGAATTATGTCTCTGTTTAATACTGACTAAACCTAAACACCTTTTCTCTAGTATTGTGTTCATTACAAAACTTAATTTTGGTACCTTATTATTTTTTGGCTTGTGTTATTTTCATAACTTATTTAAAATTGTTTATGCTTTGTGTTTTCTCCTGCTTGAGAATAATAGAATAAAACCCAGAAAGTGAGCTACAGAAATAAAAAGGAGGAGCCAGAGAGATAGTACAGAGTAAGGCACCTGATTTGTATGTACTTGATGGCTGACTTGGGCTCAAACCCCGACATCCCATCTGATCCCTCATACTCAGCAGGAATGATTCCTGAGTGCAAAGCCAAATGATAACCTCTGAGCACTATGCGTGACCAAAACAAAAACAGAAACAAAAATAAAGCCCCAAACTAAAAAGCTTTTCTTTTTTTTTTGAGGGAACAGGATGCTCTCCTGACTCTCTTAGTAGTCTGGGGCCACTCCTGACAATTCTAGCAAACCTTGTCAGCCATTCAGTGTGAGGGTCCAAAAATACAGTGATGCTTGGGGGTTACCTGATTCACCCCTACAGTGCACAGGAACCTCTAATGATTACCAGGGATCAAAATGGTTTGGCCTTATCTAAATGCAGCATTGGAAAAAAAACAAAGTCTCTTAAACATTTAATAAAGTCAGACAGTTTTCATTGGAATTGTAGACTTTCCATAGCTCAAGGTTTACATCTTTTAAAAAAATAGTATCTTTATTTAAGCACCTTGATTACAGACATGATTGTAGTTGGGTTTCAGTCAGATAAAGAACACCCCCCTTTGTAATATTGCCCTCCAAGTTTTCAAAATGCCAGCCTTAGCAATACACTCATAGTCCCTTGTCAATATTCAAAGTCATCCATTCTCTTAAGATCCTTTGCTCAAAGCTCACTCAAAACTCATCAACTCCTACCCATTTCTTTAAGTCTACATACTAATTTCTATTACTCTTTTGTCTTTGTTTAGGCCCAAGTTTTGGTACTTACACAATTCGTCTGTGTATATGTGTTGATGTATAAACTTGAATTTTCAATTTTCTTTTAAGTTCAAGGAAATAAAGAGCTTTTCTTAAGCACTTTTGATTACCTGCTGGTGCCCAACACAGCAAATATTGAAAAAAAATAGTTTAGTGATAGTTATTGAATTGTTAGACTTATTAATATGTTGTTTCATGATTTGAGAAAGATAAACATTACTGTAAATTTTTGTAAATATTCTTGTAAGTAAACTTTGTAAATGAATAGAAGTAAATCTTATATAATCCTGCAATTGGGAAGTGGCACACTTTCCTTGTTACCATGCATACATGAGTTAACCCTTTAAGATAATACAAAGATATGAGGGACATTAGTATAAATGTATATATTAATATGTCCTTATGTGCTTAATAATTAATTTGATGAAGAGGTTATATGCTGTCAAAATTTTCTAAATATCTCTCTTTTCTCTTTTTTCTCTCTCTCTCTTACACACACACACACATTTCATTTATTCACGTCATTTAATAGGATGGTATTTTAGATGAGCCTAGCTTAAAGTTTTCTGATTCTTTAATTTTGTTAAAATATTTAAAAATAATATAAATCTTTCTATTCACTGATTTTAGTAGTCAGTGTCTTGCTGTCACATAATCTGGGACTAAGTTGTGAGAGAAGATGACCTTGACAGAATATGAAGTATTGTTTCCTGATGTAGTAAGTTAAAGCCGTAGTATTTGTATTAACATAATTAAGTTGTTAAATGCATCAGAGGTGAGGAATTTAATGCAAATTAAACAAGTGACGTTCTTCTTCCATACACCACATTTAATCTCATGCTTGGATGTTTTTATGATTGAGTTACAGCACTAGAGAAAATTGGGCATAAAAGGAAGAGTAACTAATACCTTCCTAAACAGATGCTTAGAATTAGATCTTAAAAGGAAGGAGGAACACCAAAAGTCAAATGGGACAGCCAAGGGAAGTGGCATTCATGCAGTCAATAATAATTAGCTGAGATTATTTTCGAGCTACTTAAATGAAGAGAATGACATTATATGAGGTCTAGAGAGGAATATTGACTTTGAGCGCCAACTTCCTTCAGTGAAGCGCTTCAGTGAATGACTGATTCCTTTCGATGAGTCACTGTGTGACCTGGAACAAATGACTTACCCTCCTTGTACTCTACAACTCTTGTTTCTTTTTTCATAAAGTGTACAGCTGTAAAGATTGAGTTAGAGAAAAGTATGCATATTTAGATACAGATTAATATATATGGTAGCATTACTAGGATGGTGTAGATGCTATGTTATCCTAGTGTATTTAGACCAATTAATTTACTTAATGTATTAATTTTGCATTTTTTGTTAGGTATGCAGTTGTGGAGGAAATAGATCTAATTCCTACTGTCAGGTTACCTCTGATCTCATAAATTACACTGTAAAGGGCATTAGAATAAGAATTCTTGGGGCCGGAGCAATGGCACAGTGGTAGGGCATTTGCCTTGCACACTGCTGACCCAGTAATGAACGAGGTTCGATCCCAGGGTCCCATATGTTCCCCCAAGCCAGGAGCAATTTCTGAGTGCATAGCCAGGAGTAACCCCTGAGCGTCATCGGTTGCGGCCCCAAAATAAAAATAAATAAATAAATAAATAAAATAAGAATTCTTAACCTCAACTCTTTCAGATTAGCTAATATTTTCTAGTCTAGTCTGCTGTAAATTGTATTCACTAAAATTCATTCAATAAGTGTCTAGCTGATAATATAGTAAAGATTTTTTAAGTCAAGTAGTAAAGATTTTATTATAATTTGAGAGCAAAATGTTAATTTGATCAACTTGGATAATATAAAAGTTAAATTAAAAGTACATGTGATTTTCCAATAGTAAATTCTGTTTAATTTTCCCATGTTTGTCAAATATCCCAAAGCTGTTTGTTAATTTAGTTACTTGCAAGTTAATTTTTTTTTAATCCTAGAGAATTCTTGAACAGTCCTCATAACATTTCTAAAACTATTAGTAGAATTTATTTACATAACTTATTTTTTCTCAGAAGACTTTGTTCCTAGATGTAGAAGGAACTTAATAGGACAAAGTAACGATTTTTGGCTTCTCTTCTTTCTCTCTATATTGGCCTATTCTCAACCTACTTCTTTGAGAGAAATAGAATGATTGCCTTGAATACAGGCAGGGGTTAGGGGAGGAGAGAAATGGAGGGGGCATTGGTGGCAGGAAAATTGCACTGGTTAAGGGGGGGTGTTCTTTTCTATATCTAAAACCCAACTACAAGCATGTTTGTAATCATGATGCTTAAATAACTATATTATTATAAATAAAAAAGAAAAAGAAAAAATAGTAAAGATTTATAAGTAACACAAATTTGGATCTAGGGGCCTTACAAATAAAATACTCTTTTCATTTTTCTAAGGCCTCAACTTGTAAACTATGATTATTCCCATTTTCAGCTGGGAAATCAGAAGCAGGTAGGTTAATTGTCTTGTCTATGATTAATGGTGAGTAGGTGGTAGATCACAGTCACATACATGCAGTCTGCTTTGAGCACATTTTTTTCTCTGTATAATAACATTAGTAAGTTCACCATGTTCTTATTGACGAATTGAAATCTTAGTAAGAAGTAGCTGTATTTGTTCCAAAAATATTATAGCAGTTGTATTAGTTTTTATTATGCAGTAAGACAAAATATAAAAACAATAAATGAAGAATGAAAAATACACATATTTTGCATATTTGTAAACTAAATAGATTATTTTGGACAGTGGAAAATTTAAAATTAGACATGTATCTGTAGTTAGCTTCACATGATATTCTATTCAGAAATTTTTCAAAATTTTGAAATGACTTATTTTGAAATTTGCAAAACTTATCGAATCATTATGTAATCCAAAGTTGTTTATGATTGAGTTTTTGCCATAGAGTAGTAGAACATGCTTCCTTTCATCAATTGCTTTCTTCTGTCCACCAATATCCCAAGTTCCCCTTCCACTACCTGATCTTCCTTCACATTAGATTTTTCTTTTTGTCTTTTAGAAACTGTAGTTTACAAAACTGTTACTGAAAGGGTATCTTATATATTACTTCACCTCCTTTTAGAATCCAGTGCTTGTCCAGAATGATATTTTTTCAATTATCATTGTCATAGTATTGGTGATGCCTTCTCTGACCTAACTGGCCTCGCTCCATTGTGGCAAGCTTCTTACTAGCCTTTGTTCTCTCTAGCTCTCCTAGCCTTTGTTTCTATTGTCTCTGGGTGAAATTCTTCTAGTATGTTTCTTTATATCTCATATAAGTGTAATTATTCTTTGTTTGTCCTCTAACTCATTTCACTCAGCATGGTAGTCTCCACATCCATTCATGTATCAGCAAATTTTACGACTTCATCTTTTTTCCTCTAACAGTTATGTAGTATTCTGTTTTATAGATGTACCATAGATTCTTTCTCCACTCCTTTATTCTAGGGCATTTGTATGATTTCCAGAAGTTGGCTATTGTGAGTGCTGCAACAAATATAAAAGTGCAAGGTGCTTTTTCTGCATTTTAGTTTTTAAAATAAAAGTAGTAAATGGAATATGTGTGTATTCCAATAGCTGAGTCATTGCATAAAAATAAAGTCTTGTCCTACATCACTATAATGGCAAATTAGTGAATATTTACACATTTTAAAATTAGATATATTTAATGTGCATACATACATTGACATTGTGGTGAAATTTCACTTAGTTATCATTTTGTACTAACCTCCCTATTATTCTGATTGAAAGAAATATATAAAATATATCATATGTAAAGATCAAAAGTCTGATTGGTATCATGAGTAGAGTGGTAATTATCTGTTGAGGAGGGTAAATTAAGTATATTTTGTAGAGATCAAATAAAGATTGATCATATTGCTTGCCCATAAGAATCTCATTGTGGTTCACAAAAAAATAGATTGTGAATCTCAGAGCAGACTTCTTTTTGTGTCATGAAAACCTCAATTTTTTTTTCAGATAGCATGATGCTGTAGAAAAGAACCTTGGCCCCAATGAGATATATTCTACATTTCAGCCTTTATGTCCTTGGCACTTCCCCTCCTCTAACCTTTCAGCCTAACATCTTTTCTTGAAGTTGACAATATAAGTAATTTTATTAGATACAATATTGCCAGTTCTCAACTATTATTAGTGAACTGGATGTGAAAGTGCTTTGGAAATTACAAATTATTAATTTACATGTTTCCCTATTACATTCACCTATTTTTTACAATACTCACTACATTATATGATGAATGTCTATGAACCTCAACTCCACGAGTCCAGATCTTGGCTTGTTAATTTTGGGCTGACATCTGCTCCTAGGCAAATCGATAGGCCCTTCCAAAATAGAAGTTATTCAATATTTTTTCAATGGGAACTGACTCAAAATCCCCCTACATTTAATGTGACATGATAGTAACATGATATATTGGATATCAAATGTTCATGCTCTTCCTGTTTTAAATTTTGAGGAGTTTTTATCATTTTCTTTGAAGTTTGTAGGAAATATCAAAGGAAAGAGAAAAAAAGTAGAAACAAACAAACTTCTACCACTTATTTTATTCTGTTATTGTTAGTTGAGCTGGATATTTTTCATGTAGTGCTCAAGAAGCCTAGAGGCCCTTCTTGGTGGCTGTCAGCCAACATGGCCAGTCACGGGTTCAATGTGGAAGCCTGACACGGTGTTGTGCTGATTTAGTACTGGAAATTACCTTGGCAGTGTTTGGTCACCTGCTCAATGCTGCATCCACCATAGGTGGAGGGATCATGTAGTGCCAAGGATTGAACCAGGGTGGGCTGCATGCAAAGTATCTGCCTAAACCCATGAATTATTTCTTCAGTTCCAAACTCCTACAACTTAAGTGAGAAATTATAAAGCTCTTGTTGTAAGTAGGTCTTCTAAGCTCTTCTAGAGATGATAAAGCTTATGTGAAATAATACTTGATGACTCAAAATTGGAATGTTTTAAGAATTTTTTGATTTAAGGGAATTTAATTTTCCTCTAGATCTTAAGAAAAAAGGACAGTATTTTCACAGAGATCCCCTCTGACAGTACAGAATGGTGAATAAAGAACCTTGGTAAGGAATTCTGCCAGCCACACTATTCAATTTTCTGCCACTTAATCTATAAGTTCTGCCTGCTTATCAGGAGAGAAGGTAAAGGAGTAAATAGCATATGACATGTAGAAAACCCGTTGTGAATCACACAGAATCTTTAAATGAACAAAACCATAGGAGAGAATTACTTTCTTTACATCTAAAGGAAGCAAATTTTTGAAAAAAAACTGAAACAAAATTGAAATAGTTATATCTAGTGATCCTATTCCTCTTTCTTTCCTTTTTGTATTAGTTGTATTGTTTTTATTTTTGGTGAGATCCATTCAAAAAAGACTAGTAGCTATCCTATAAATTTATATGTAAAAATCTATCTAGCAGAGTTCATGAAAAGATGAAAATAAAATACACATTAGAATCAACATAACTAAAATAAATCTGAATAAAATTATCCAGAGGAATATATGCTATCTATTAAAATATGACAAAATAAAAATAAAATGCACATCAGATGTATATTTATAATGATGAAAGATATGGAAAGAAGTGAAAAAAAGAATTATATTTGCATAATTAATGTTTATGGGGAAATAAAAATTAATAAAAATACAAGCTGCATGTCCTTGTTAAATGTATACAGAATAATGGATTCCTGGACACATTTTTGTATTCTTTCCTGAAATCTCAGCATAAAGAAAAACAATCCTATTCAAATTGAGAGACCATACTTTTTCTAGAAAATATATATATGTTATGAATACCAAACATTTTTTTTTACAAATTTTGAACTCTGAAGATAAAGAAAAACTCAATCATATGAACATTAAGGCAAATGAAAAAAACCACCTGTAAGAAAGAATATGTGTTGCCCTCCAATTTCCAACAATGTCAGAAGCCAGAAAAAAATATTTTCTACAGCATATTTGAAAAAAAAAAAAAAGGAAATTGTTAACAGGATCTACAGTGTACGAACCCCTGAAGTTCTTGAAAAACACATAGTAGTTCAAGAATGAATAACTGTTAGTTGCTGATCATGACAATTATTCAAAGAAATATTTGAACTAATCTCCTTTTAGCCAACACATGGGAGTTCCTAGCTACTCTCTCATGTTGACAAATATATCCTAAAAAATTCAATCTCCTAAAAGTTTTCAGTTATTCTTTGGTATACCCTTTTAGAAAGGGTATTATTATGCTTTGCACTTAAAAAACATATAACAAATATCAGTCATTCCCCTGGTTTTCTTTTTTTAAGACAATATTTTGGCAGGAGTCCTCCTTGGTGGTGCTCAGGGGGCTCAGGGAACTCTTCCTGCAATGCTGGTACCCAGCGATGTGGTGTCTGGGGATGGCCAGGGCTAGCCTGGTGATGCTCAGAGGTTATTTCTTGCTCTGCGCTCAGAAATCGCTCCTGGCTTGGGGGACCACATGAGATGCCAGGGGATCGAACTGCGGTCTGTCCTAGGCTAGCATGGGCAAGGCAGATGCCTTACCACTTGCTCCACTGCTCCGGCCCCTATAGGAAACATTTCTATGATAATTAATATATTCTGTTTTATCTAAAGTCATGGGGTAGTTCAAAGTAAAGGTCTTTCCATCTTTTTGACACAAAAACAGAATGAATGTCTATGGAGTCTATGGATACTCATTTCTTTAAAAAAGGTCTGCTTTAAAGGGTAGGGATAGTACAGCCTGTAAGGTGTAATGTGCTTGCCTTATACCAATCACTATGTGTGCTCTCCAAAAGACACTTTGAAAAAAAATAACAAAAATTATTTTAAGGCATCGAGGGGAAAAGCATTTTAATATTAACTATTAACATCAAATAACATTGCTTTATAAAATATACTTGAATGAAGAACAACTAAAAAGCAGAAACAAAAAACAGTAACTAGAGTGGGCAGGGCATGTAGTTCAGTGGAAGAGCACTTGCCTTGCACATGTGGGGCCAGGGTTCAATCTCTGGCACCATAACAAAGACAGAAAGAAATGAGAGAGAGAGAGAGAGAGAGAGAGAGAGAGAGAGAGAGAGAGAGAGAGAGAGAGAGTGAGAGAGAGTGAGAGAGAAAGAGAATAGAGTAGTTTTAAGTATACTAGATACTGATGACATACTTCCATTTCTAGCAGGATCCTTCTACCTCCTTTTGTCTTCCCTCTTATCCCCCTTTCTTTTTTTCTCTGTTTTTGGGCCACATCTGACTGTGCTCAGGGGTTACTCCTGGCTCTGCACTCAGAAATTACTCCTGACCACAGGGGATGCTGGGGATCGAACCTGAGTCCGTTCCAGGAAAACAAACAACTCTCCAGCCCTCTTCTGATATCTCAAAGCTTACATTTCACTGTGAAAATGAGGAATTATATCTCTTCTATATAACTATTACAGTGTTAATGTATTTTAAGTAATGACCACTGCAATTAAGATAAGAACCTGTAAGACTCCTTGTCTGCAAAATAAAAGGGAAAGTGGAGTTTTCTCATATTTATTGATGTTCTCTTCATGATGGACTGTTCATGATGCTTCCATGCTTATCCTCTTTCAACTTCACAACCACCAGAGTGCCTACTTTCCATTAGTGCTCAAGTTGGTTTCCTCTTTGCAATGAAATGACATGATGAAATTGGATGTCGTTTTTTTTCACTAATGATTGTTTTATATGTTGGGTTATATTTTACAAACTAGAGAACAATAATAAATTATAGTTATATTTTAGGACTCATGTAGAAAAGTTTAACAAATATTACAACTTTTAGACAATCAGAATTTTTTTTACCATTTTGTAAAGTGGTAGTTCCAAGACCAACATGAGGTGGGATTCACTGAAAGACTTAAGTGATTATATTTGTTCAAATAAGAGAACAATAAATGAAAACAAGTACACAATGGGCACACAGGGATTTTCAGGGATGCTGGGTATAAATTGTACAATTTTGGTCTTCCTGGGGTTCCTGAAGGCAAGTTTGATACCTACTGTGCTGTATACACTTCTGGCACGTAGATTTTACATTTTCTAAGATGACAAACTGAGATAATGCTTTCTGAAATAAAGCTTTGGAGAAAAATAAAGGATGTGAAAATCTGAAGATTTTCATCATTCTAAGATGATAAAGAGAAATATTTACCATTTCTTCTTTGTTGTGAACTATCACAATGCACATTCCATCAGAGAAATTTTAAGTGGAAAAATAACAACTCTCTCTGGGTTTTAGAATTTTTTCTAATTTACAAAGTAAGTGGACTAAATGATTTGTTTCAGTTCTAAAATTCAGTGACCTGGTGATATTCAGAATTTTGGTACAAATCCACCACTCAGTGAATATTTTTGCCCCCTTGTCACAGTTGGTGCGATGGGCTGGGAATTGATTAATAATTAATTTGGAATCAGAGTTATGACATGTTGAGTTATGGGATGTAGAGATACTGTGACTTTGGCAAGTTACTGAATTTACACCTATTTTTAGTCACACATCAAAGAAAAAAAATGACCATATAGTAGTTATCTTGAAATGATAAAGGCTGTAGTATTAGTCAAAAATTGAGGAAATAACCTCCCTCACCCACTTCCACATCTCTATTTGATGCCTACAACTAAATCCTGGCTCTATCACTTGCTACTTGTGGGCTTTTGGATAAGTTACTTCAAATCCTGCTTTAGTTACCTCTTATTTGTGTGTGTGTCAGATAATATTACCCATTTTGTAGCACTGCACTGGGGACTAAATATATTCACCAATCTAAAGAGCTCAGAAAAGTACATGACCCATGTAAACATTGTACATTTTTTACCTCATCATTATGATAGCTGTAGAAATTCCAGCATAAACTTAATCATTTTTAAATTTTAATGCTACTTAAAATTTTAGAAAATGATACTATTTTATATTAGTATCATTAGTAGCCAGTCTGTATTTTAGAATTGATGAATATTTTCATAAAAATTAGCAATCAAATCTAATATAAATTGTAAATTATTTTCTGAACACTGCAAGAACTTTGAAAACTAATTATTATGTTTTCTATAGCATATTCCTCTTTGTTTGTAATCTTAATAATTTATTTAAAAATTCAGAATAGCCTAGCTCTGTGGTCTAAGGTGCAAGAAAAACATCAAGGATGACAGAATAAAAGAAAGAAAGAAGAAAAAAGAAAGAGAAAGAAAAAGAGAGAAAGAAAGAAAGAAAGAAAGAAAGAAAGAAAGAAAGAAAGAAAGAAAGAAAGAAAGAAAGAAAGAAAGAAAGAAAGAAAGGAAGGAAGGAAGGAAGGAAGGAAGGAAGAAGAAAGAAAGAAAGAAAGAAAGAAAGAAAGAAAGAAAGAAAGAAAGAAAGAAAGAAAGAAAGAAAGAAAGAAAGAAAGAAAGAAAGAAAGAAAGAAAGAAAGAAAGAAAGAAAGAAAGAAAGAAAGAGGAGAGAAGGAAGGAAGGAGGCAGGGAGGGAAGGAAGGAAGGAAGGAAGGAAGGAAGGAAGGAAGGAAGGAAGGAAGGAAGGAAGGAAGGAAGAAAGAAGAAAGAAAAAATTGAGAAAAAATTTCTTTGTGAAAGCATGAAGCTAATCTCATATTCACTCTGGCATCCCAAACCCATGTTATAGCACATATATATTATTCTTTTGATATAATCTTAGTCTCATTAAATCCAGAGATTGATATTCCTGAATAATATTTTAGTTCATGCTATAAACTTTGTAATTGCTCAAGATGCATGGTAAGTGTTTCTGAAAATTCAATTATAGGTACATATAGCAATAAATAACATTATTTGAAAGTGGTATATGTCAGTAAATAATTCAGCATTAAACCCAAAATGTGTCAAACCCTATTATGTGTTGGTATATTAAGAGTATTTCTTTTGTAGGAAAAGATTTGGTTAAAAAAAACTCTTAGTTGACTGAATCAATAACTGTCTACCTGTTTTTGTTTCTAACTCTTGCATGTCTATAATATTAGACTGAAAAATTCTGTTTTCCTATTAACATAAAAATTCAGCAAGTGTTCCCAATCCTCTTGTTTATGAGAAAATGTTAGTTTCTATAACTATAATAATAACATTTAAGGAACATTTTAATTTGTATGTAATATTCTAGTCTAGTGCATATCTGTATTTTATTTTCCTTTTAATTCATAAGCCATTATTTAGTTCTGCATATAATATTCTAGCCTAGTGTATATCTGTATTTTAAATCATTTGCTCTTATAATTTATAGTTACCCTTAAGGAAGGATTACAATTTGTACAATATCTCATGATCCCTGACTCAGCGGGAAAATGTATATGGTTTTAAGAAAGGTTATATAAATCATATGAATTCTTAGTTTTTGGGAGAGGTAGCATGAGAAGAATCTGTGATAAAACAGCAATTCTTGTTTACATTCCAATTTCATAGACATACTACAAGTGAGAACATGAATCAGGGAAAGCAGGAAAAAAGTAAGTTCAAACCATAACATAGAAGGGGAGGAGAGAGAGGGAGAGGGCGAGAGAGAGAGGGAGAGAGAGGGAGAAAGAGAGAGAGAGAGAGAGAGAGAGAGAGAGAGAGAGAGAGAGAGAGAGCAAGCTAAGAGATAGCACAGTAGCACAGAGATTTAAGGGGCTAGCAGTGCACACAGCTGACCTTGATTCATTTTATGGCTTCATCTTTTTTTGTGTGTGGTTTTTGGGTCACACCTGGCAGTGCTCAAGGGTTACTCCTGGCTCCATGCTCAGAAATTGCTCCTGGCAGGCATGGGGGACCATACGGGACGCTGGGATTCGAACCGATGACCTTCTGCATGAAAGGCAAAGGCCTTACCTCCATGTTATCTTTCCTATGGCTTCATCTTTGGCATGTCTTGTTCCCTGAGGACTGTCAGGAGTGATCTTTGAGCACAGAGCCAGGAATAAGTCCAGTGTGGCCCCAAACAGAATAAAAACCAAAATATAAAGTTTGTGGTATAAAGTAGTTGTTTTAAGCCATAACAGGGAGATGAACCTGGAAAAGGAATCAAGAGTTTTGAACACAAAGAATTTAAATAAAATAATCAAAGAAGAATTATGCTATGTTCCTATTTTTCCTTGATCTTAATTATTAAATATGAGAACAAGATCTATGCAAAAAAATCACATAAATGATTCTCAAGGGAGCTTTACACATGTCTTTATATAAAAAGTTAAGCAATATCAAAACCAAATGAAATAACTAGAAAATTTTAATATGGAGAAAATTTGAGAAAATCAAGACTATTCAATTTAAATATTACATGAAAAGTTTTTGAAAAATGATAATGCAAAAGCAAAATGAGTTCTGTGTAAAATATATATTCCTGAGTTTAATAAAACCTGGAAGAGAAGCAAATATTTAGAATAAGGGTTACTCTGGTTTTGAGGGTCATGGTGAAATTTAAAATATAATGAGCAATTTTATTTATCATTTATGCAATATGTAAAGTTACATGAAAGGGGGGATTATGTTAATATTAGACTTTCCTACAGGCCATTAAATGCCAAAATCTTATGAGATTATATTTATACATTATAATGATAAGAAATTATGGGCTAAGGTTTTATGTCTACCCAAACTGATTTTAAATAGAAGTATAAATACAGGGGCCAGAGTGGTGGCACAAGCAGTAGGGCATTTGCCTTGCACGTGCTAACCTAGGAGGGATCATGGCTCGCTCCCCTGATGTCCTATATGTTCCCCCAAGCCAGGAGTGATTTCTGAGCACATAGCCAGGAGTAACCACTGAGAGTCACCAGTTGTGGCCAAAAAAGCAAAAAAACAAAAAACCAAAGTATAAATACAAAAATGACATGGAAGATGTTGTTGTCATTGAATCTAATTATAGTAAAATTTAATTAAAACACAGTGCAGTGCCACCACATGTATCACTGGTGAAGACATGGGGCAATAGGAATGCTCAGCCCTCATCGATGGGAATACAAAGTGGTACATTTACTTTGGACACGATTTACATTTCCTTTTCATATTATCTCGTAATCTTACTCATTCTAGTTAACCAATGTTTGCATCAATGTAAAATCCAGTTAGTGAGATATTTTCAGCAGATTTATTTATAGTTGCCAAAATGTGGAAGCAACCAAGGTGGTTGAATGAACAACTAAGATACATTTTGACAATGAAATATTATCTAAAACTAAAACATGGAAAGACATAGAGACAATTTCAGTGAAGGAGCCACTATGAAAAGTCAACATACCATGTGATTGCAAATATAAACATTTTTTAAAAGACAGCTGTAGAGTCACTAAAGAAATAAAAAAAAATTATTTTTTTGGTTTTTGGGTCATACCTGCCAGCACTCTGGAGTTACTTCTGGCTCCACACTCAGAAATCCCACCTGGCAGGCTCGGGGACGGACCATATGGGATGCCGGGATTCAAACCACTGTCCTTCTGCAAGCAAGGCAAATGCCCTACCTCCATGCTATCTCTCTGCCCCCACTTTTTTTTGAAGAAATAAAAGTTTCATTTGGCAAAAGCAAGTAACTCAGGATAAAAAAATCACTCTACTGAATGGGAGCTAATACTTGAAAACAATACTTCAGAAAAATATCCAAGATTTCATAAACTAAAATACAATGCTTAAGAACAGCAACAAAACAAAAAACTGGATAAAAGATGAATGATTCATCTTTGAGAAGACATCTGGATAGCTAGTAGGCAAATAAAAATATGCATTGCTGCTTAATATCAGGAAAAGGCAAATTAAAACAATAATGAGACATCATCTTACATTATTGAGAATGACATGTATCAAGAGGACTGAAAACAAACAGTACTGACTGGAATGCAGTGAAAAATAAATCCTTACTGCCATAATGTTTTTTAGCTTAGCCTCTATGGAAAATAATATTGAGATTTCCAAAAAAAAAAAAGTAAGACTCAGACCAAGACATGCCCTAAGTTATATATTACAAAATGGTTTTAAATGAGAGATCATAGGTGTGTAACGGTAAGGCAGGAGAACAGAGAAATACTGGGACAGTGAGAAGCTACACCCTAGCTTAGTAACCAGATGATGAATCCATATAGGATCACATAACTGAAGGTGAGGATTGTGAAAATTTGTTTTATGATTCAGTATGAGTATATATTTGGCTTATCTACCTATTTTATATCTAACATTGATAACAATTATATTGATAATTAAAAAAGAATCTGAGACAAGGAGCTGCAGCATTTCAGAACCAAAAATTAATTTTTGAAAATAAGAAATGACAAATGAATGACGTGATCTAAGTTTAAAGAGCCTGCATCAGTGAATATACTAATTTTTCAACAAGTGCGATTTCATCAAAGGAAGGATTTCAACCACTTGACAATGCTGTCAATCATCTTGACTTGCTATAGATCAGTTCTGCAATCTCCCATTAGAACGAATTGAGGTTGCAGGAAATAACAGTAGTGGTTGCCACTGGGGAAAAAAATGCCTACAAATACTTTGTGTTTCAGAAATTCTCTGATCAGCATTTCTGAGGGCAGAACCACATGGGAATAAAAAGCTGACAGAGATAAAGTGTCAGGTGTCATGCAGGGAGGCTGTTCTCAGATGTGCCCCTGTTATAATGGGGACACAAAAATGTCCCTGAAAGATGTATTTTGATACAGTTTCCAACTTTGGTTAGAAAATTTCTGAGCTCTAGTCATTTTTCATCCACATCGCCATTCAATCCTTTGATTCACATGAGCAGCAATGGGTGACATATCTCTCGTGTCCATTTTCCTACTTTGTATAAAGATAAGTGACTATCTTATAAGTTTTGGCTTGTGGAGACAGAACCATAACATTAGAAACTGCTTTATAATTACATGCTAGCAGACCTGTATCAGATTATTGCATTTGATTCAGCAGCCTTGTCTTATTAATATAATATTTTAGGTAAAGGGACCTTGAGTTTTATAATATTTTTAAAAATAATGGGGCTGGGGTGATAGCACAGTGGTAGGGAGTTTGCCTTGCACTTGGCTGACCCAGGTCAGACCTGGGTTCGATCCCCAGCATCCCATATGGTCCCCCAAGCCAGGAGCAATTTCTGAGTGCATAACTAGGAGTTACCCCTAAGCATCACCAGGTGTGGCCCAAAAAGGAAAAAAAGGACATTAATTTTCATCCTAAATATGATTACTCTTCTACTTAACTAAAATTGTTTTATGTGAAGATATCCAATTTAAATATATGCTAAATATAGGTGCTTATGTATTTCATTCAGAAATTATTTATAAAATATTATCAATAGCTGTGAAATTTAAGATAATTTTGACATTATAATTTACTACTGTGTTTTCCTCCCACCCCTTCACCAAGGCCCCAGAGACAAGTTGTACAAGCAAGTACAACTTGTTTATCCTGAGATAAATGGCCCAGTACTGAGCTGGCCATTAGCGCTATTAAATACTGAACTAAAATAATTTACCCAAAGCCATAGTGTTAACCCTTCATGAAAAATGTTTCAGTGAAAGTTTTTTTTTTCTCTCTCAACCTTATCTGTGACCTGGATTTGCTTTCATCCTGGAATACTATAGTAAATTTTCCATCATTAAATGATTTCATCTGAGCATTTCTTCTTTTGACAAAAAAAAAAAAAAACTTTAGATATAAACAGTGACCTTAGATAACTTTATACTGTTCTGAAAATTAGCAGTCATTTGAAGTTCTTTTTCTACAAGGGCCTTCAACAAAAGTTAGAAAATTTAATATTTCACTATAAGTAAGAAATAATTATTATTTTACAATAGCTACTAGTTAACTTGTCAAATAGAATATGAGGAATTTTTTTTTTAGATTTTTTTCTATACTAGAGGATACTCAGGGATTATTCTTGGATCTATACTCAAAAATCACTTCTGGTGGGCCAGTGGAACCATATGGGATGCCTGGGATCAAACCTGGTTTGGCCATATGCAAGGCAAATGCCCTACCGCTGTGCTATAGCTCTGGCCACAATGAGGAAAAATTTAAGAGAAGTAAATAATGAACTTAGCTCCTGAGACATGAAGAGGCATCAGTGTGGTCCAGTCATTCAAGTAGTCTCAGACTAGCTCTCTTTTCTATAGCCTCTGCATCACCCACCAGTTTTCATTTTCTAGTCACAGTGAATTTTTGGTCGAAAGAGAAATAACTAAAGAAAATGTAGCTCTAGGAACAAACACATTTCTTGAGTCTCAGAGATAGTGACAAAGAAAAATAAGTAAAAGTAAAAGCAAAGAGATTTACAGGGGATAAGGGTCCTGTAACAGTAATGCACTTAGAACTGACTGTGGTTGAGCCTTTAGTACCATATAGATGCTCATTGACAGGTATGGCCCTGGTGTTCACTGAGCACCTCTGGGCTAGTCTTGGTGGGTCCATAGGTACCACTACATCCTCTGACTCTACCATTAAGCCATCAGCTTTGTGGGTCAAGAATCTCTGGGAGTACCCCAAAACCCCTAAACACAGCAAGGTCCCTTCACCCCTCCAATGGCATAAAGAAAAATATGTAACTGATAACAATTAAATATTATAATAATTATGATAAATAAATTAAATAAAAATAAATATTGTATAATTATGAAGATTTCATCATATACATATTATATCTAAATATTAAATATTTACATATTAGATACTAAATATCTAAACATTATTATATAATATATAAAATAATAAATAAAATAAAAATAGCAGCATTTTAAATATACTTTAAAATAAAAAGTGTACCTTTCTGTGTATTGAATGGATTCTTGACAGATTAGATCAAACATTGTGTTTCTGCAAATTACAGCCCCATTACCTAAGAAAGTTCTATGGTAACTTCTGCTGGCGTGACTGTTTTAAAATTAGACTCAATATTATATTTAAGGGAAACTATTTTGTATTAGAGTTTTTATGAGGAAGTTTTACTCCAAGATGTTTAAAGACTTTATGCACCTTGCTTTTTTACATCTGTTCTCAGCCACTCTACTGGTCCTTGTCTTCTTCCATTTGTCTCCAATTCCTACTTTTTCTCTCGAAAGTTCTTTCTACACTTGAGCCAGTGACATGATTTAGTTGGGGGGGGCGTGGTTCTTTTCTTGCATGTGCAAGTTCCTTTAATCAAATCTCCAGCACCACAAAAGCCAAAACAAAATAAAAATTTTACTAGATTTGTTTATTTAGCATTTTAATTCATGAGCTATAACCAACAAAGAAAATTTCTAGATATTGTACAGTGTGATATTACCATAACGTCTTTGGTTTTATATTCATTTATTTTCTTCTTTTTTATTGGAATAAATGTTTTATTTTTTTTATTTTTATTTAAGCACCATGATTATAAGCATGATTGTAGTTGGGTTAAGGGGATTGTTCTGTCTATTTTCTTGCATGCAGTTGATCCTAGATAATGTCCATGACCCCTTTTTTATTTTTTCCTTTGTATTTTGGGCCACATCTGGTAGTGTTTCGGTCTGTGCTCAAGGGATCCCACCTGGCAGAGCTCAGAGACCATATGTATGTGATGATGGGGATGGCACCTGGGTCAGCTGCATGCAAGGCATGCCTATTATTCTAACCTGTACTTAGCATTCTTGGAGTAAATTTGCAACCTGATGTTCACTATTTCAATATTACCTTGACGATTTATACTACTTTATTTGTGCTATTCTTTTCCAACTTTATTTCCCCACATTTTAATTTATTTTTTTAAATTCAAGAGAAGAGTTTGAAAGCTGCTGAATCAGCCTTTGGTCACTTCTCCAGACCCTGTGCATGAGTAATTGTTTCTGGCTAGACAAACCAAAATTAAATTCTCAGATTGCCTGCTATAGTTTTAGCAGAATTACTCTGGCATTCTTTCCCACTCTTCCTAATGCAGTCCTCATAGAATTTTATAATATTTGGATGTTGATGGAGTGGGAGGGGGGGTTCTTGTATTACCATTAATTGACTGAAGAGCAAAATTGCTCTTTATTAAATTCACATATCGAATTCAGTTTAATTCATTGTCTAGAGCCTTGGTAATAAGCAGCAAAATATTTGGTTACTATTTCTTGCATAAATTATATATAACTTAATATTATTTATTAATAAAAGGGTTGACATTGATTATCTTTAATATGCATTTATAGATCTTCCTATGTGTGTGATTTTACGGCTGGCCTTAAATGTAATTAAGTGGGAAAATTTGTGTGTGTGTTTTCTCTCATAGAACTAGGTAGCAATCAACATTGTCTCAATTAACTGATTGACTTAATTTCTTCTGCAATTAACCTTTATATGCCAATTCTGCCTCAACTTTCTTCAGTCAAATATCCAATACATTAGCAGGATTATGACAAGCCCTTTCCTACTTCAGCTTCACGTCAATTATGGTTGTTTTTTATGAAGCTATTCAAAAGGTGTAGCCCTTGATCATTTAAAGATCTAAAGATCTATGTAAATACTTCAAATCATTTAATAATCTTTCAAGCCATTCTCAGAAAAATTCACTGCAGTTATTTATGTATGTTTCTGTAAGAGACCCTTCTAGGTTTGTTAGAAATGTGAAGACCAGCTATCATGATGTTTTTCATGTATATTAAAGCTTCAGTGGTTTTAATTGTAAAAAAAAAAACCCAGCTATCTCACAAATTGAACTGTTAGTGAGATAAATGCTTGCTTTGTATTAAAGCTGACAGAGCAGTGACTGGTAAAATCTAGACGCTGTTTTGGAGCCAATACAACAAATCAGATGACCTTCAATGACTCTTAATTACTATTTCTGAATAGGTCTCTGTTACTAGAGAAATATTTTAGGAAATAAAGCCAATACTGCTGTGCAAATCTGAAAAACAAATGATAGTCAAACTTTTCTTATTTGTCTGGTACGTTAAAAATCAACTAAGCTTACATGGTAAAATATCAATATATTTTTTATGAAGACTAATGAAATATATGCTGTTTCCATTTTACACCCAAGTTAAGGCCCACTTCATCCTAAACTAACCTAGGGCCAGTTTTTATGTTTCCAACAGCATTGTTTATAGGTTGATATTTGCTAAGATTTCTTTTATGACCTTAAAGGAATGCTGTCTATTCACTGTAAGTCAAGTAAGAATGTAATACTATTTTCAGTGGGATGAATAGATTTTGTTACTTGCTTATAATCTGATACTTGCTAGTCTATTATATTCCATTGTTATGCTGATGTAGTGCTAATGACAGATTAATTTGGGTCTTTGATAGTCATCTTTTCAAATACCTTGATTGTATATTCAGAATTCCCGAGTTTTCTATGGGAATGTTAGACATAGGCAGTGAATAATTTTAGCTTCTGGTGTATATTTAAGGAATCTATTTTTTTACATTAATCAATCTGCATTGTAATTCAGTCACAAGTTTATCAACTGAAATATTTGAAAGCATAATATAATAATGATGTTCTTAAAATAATAAAAAATTTTATAGTCAAACTATTTGGGTGCAAATTATTATTTGAAGCTTACAAAGGACATTCCCACTTTGAGAGTGGGTATGATGTGGCAAAATTGTCTCTTAAAACATAAAATTTTACACTCTTGTAAATTATGTCATCTCAACAAAATGATAAATTTAAAATATAATATAATTCCTTCAATTTTCAAAGTTAGAGTAATCTATATTTCCACATATTTTAATTTTATAAACATCTGCCCTATATTCCAATGAACCATAACTAAAATGTAAATTTCTCTGATTTAAAAAAATTTCTATGTAATACTGATATTTTTGCTTATTAGTTGAGACTTTTTTTTATGTGCCCTGATAGTTTAAACTTCAAGCCACAGTAGTATAATCAAATGTTGTGTGCCATATTCTATTCATAGAATAGAATTCTAGTATTCATAGTATTAAAGGTTTCTGTTTGCTTGCTTGTTTCTCTCAAACAGTGCCAGGAAACCCAGAGGCAACTGCAGTAATATCCAACTAGACCAGGGAGTGCAAAAGTAGGGTCTAAAGAAACAGAGTTATATGGTCCCTGCAGGGCAAGGAACCACTCTGGCTAAACCCAATGGTGTCAGGGACCCATGTAGTACTGCGGTTTGAACTTGGGTAGCGCCCCAAACTATAAGCATTCTCCCTGACCTCTGCATCAAGCTTTCTATTGTGCTGCTCAAATGAAAATGTACTGATTCTTTTATTGACATATCTGTTGATTACTCAATATACTGGAATCTTTATTGATTGTTACTGACAATTGACAAATGCTCTCTCTGATCATCTGAACTTTGTACACTGTATTCAATATCATTATTCAAATATAAATTCGGAATTAGTACATTTTCCAGTTAAATCTTTTTTTTTTATTTTGAAGTAGCTTTTTATTCGAAGGGGTTTGTTTATTTTTTAAAAGTACTTCCTTTTATTCTGGAGTCTATATAATTTTTAATACCATTGTGTTACATAGAAACCCATATTTTTGTTTTCTCTCTATTTAATTTAATTTTTTTTTTTTTTAGTTTTGGAGCCACACCTGATGGCACTCAGGTGTTACTCTTGGCTTTACACACAGAAATTATTCCTGGTAGGTTCCGGGAACCATATGGGATGACGAGGATTAAATCCCGGTCAGCTGTGTGCAAGGCAAAGGCCATACCCCTGTGCTATCACTTTAGCCCCTGTTTGTTTATTTATTTTGGTCTTTATGTTTCTCACTTTCTTTTGTTCATTCAACTTTTTTTTATTGTTCTGGATTTTTTTTGGGGGGGGGTCACATCGGCTTTGCTCAGAGCTCACTCCTGACAGAGGCTTGAACCTGAGTTGAAGGTATGCAAGGCAAGTGCCTTATCTGATGTACCATCGTTCCAATCCATTGTTTTTCAACTGTTATGCTTCAGGGTGAGGATTTAGTTGTGTGGTTTGCAAAACATGTGAACAGTTCTATGGTCAGGATGTAACAGCAATAGTATGTCCTTTTCTGGATCCTCAATTTCCAGTGCAGTTCACAAAATCTAACTGACGAAGGTATTCCCTTTGTTCACGCTCATTGTTAATGTAATTTCTTTCTTTCTTTCTACTAGTTTATGATTACTACTATTCTACTCTTCATTTGTACGATTTAACTTCATGCTATTTATGGTACTGTTTCCATTATGTTAATCTGTTTTCTAGTTTTAATTTCATTTATATTATTATTTAGATAACTGGCTATAAGAGTATAAACATTTCTACCATTGATGTACAAAGTTTCTGCATCCACCACCATCCATGTCTATGAACTTCAACCACTGTTCTTTAATTTTGTTTTTGTCTTTTTTTTGTTTGTTTTTTGAGTCACACCTGGTGGCACTCGGGGGTTACTCCTCGCTCTGTGCTCAGAAATCGCTGCTGGCAGGCTCAGGGGACCATATGGGATGCTGGAAACTGAACCTGGGTCCCTTCGAGTCAGCCGCTTGCAAGGCAAATGCCCTGTTACTGTGCCATTGCTTCAGCTCCTCAACCACTATTCTTGAAGCAACAGGCAAAAGGATCAGGATCAGGATAGAGAGATAATACGCAGATTAAGTTACTTGCCTTGCATGTGACTAACCTGTGTTTGATCTCTAAGCACTATAGGAGGGATTCCTAAACACAGAGCAAGGGGTGAGCTCAGACTTTACTATCACACATGGACATATTTTCCTGATAAAGAGGAAAGAGCAGATAGAAGTCTAATTACAGTGAAAAAAGACACAGTTTGCATGTTTGCTTAAATTACAGACCCCTAAAACTTTTATATTTGAATTATAAACGACATGAACCTAGGTTTAAATATTCTAAATAAGTTTGAGAGTTTTATTTCATTTATAAGTTACTGAGGGGAAGCATTATGCTTAAAGTGCTAAATTATAAATTAAATCTAGTCGAAGGGATTTAATGCAATTCAATCATTGTAATATATAAATAATAGGCATAGTTATTTCATAATAAATGAGTAACTCCTGCTCAGATTATATCTGAGTGATATTCATTTTATGTGAGCCCAGTCTGTGAACTGCATACTATATTGTGATGCTGGTGGCTACATGCTGAAAATGTGTAGTCTGTGAAATATTGTGACTCTAGTGATCACAGTCATCAAAAAATTGGACTTTCATATGCTGAATTAGGGTTGAAAAGATAGTACAGCATATAGAACCTGCTTACTCTATGACTATATGACTCTCTGAACCTGACAGAAATGATGCCAAAGTACAGCAGTAAACACTGAGCACAGTGGGGTGCATCCCCCCAAAATACAAAAAATAAATGCTGAATCAAGAAAAAAGATCATTTTTACCAAATGTTAGCACACTAAGCAAAATAAAAAGATTGATATTCTTCTCTTCTTATCCAGTTCACCCACCCCATCTAACTGGGCCAGTTGTGCTGGTCAGTGTTAATAAATCCACTGTTGACTGAGAGCTACATAACTGGCTCATTTAATGCAAGATATTAAGGCTCTTGATTTAATGTCACAAGCTAATAACGTTTGCACATCTGAATCATGATCTTTCCACTGGTATATTGTTGCTAAATTTTTCAGGTGTTAGATGAAATGCAACCGTTTAGAACTACTTTGTTTAATAATACCATTGTAGAATAACATTTTCAAATTTTTCTGTAGATAATTTTATTTTATATTTTTAGTGAAGTGAGTGCTTAATGAATAAAACTTATAAAAATGTAAGGATAGAGAAAGAGAGAAAATACTTATTCAAGAGAGAACATGGTCTTGAAGAATAAGCTTGAGCAGATAGGAGACATAGAGATAAGCAAATGAGATAAGTATTTGAGGCAGAATGTGAATTTCAAGAGCCAGCCTAGGTGATGTTTTTAACTATGCCTCTATGAAAATAAAATTATCTTACAGCCTTACAGTATGTTGAACAAGCAGTATATCTGTAGACTCTGATTAACACAGATAGGTATGTGAGCATAAGTTAATACAAACATGCATTGCCTATCTTTAAGATCAGTATCATGAATACCTTGCTTTTTTTATTATATGAGCATATTGGGTAGATCATTGCTTCTATCCAGGCTGCATTTTTAATTTTTAAAATGTGTCTTATAACATCTCTAGTTTTAGTAAGAGACTCTCTATTTACTGGTTGGGGGTAGAAGGTCATTGCTACACTCATTAAATCAATCTCTGTGAGATTGCATTAAAATAGATACATTAAATTCCATTTTCAATGAATTTCTGAGATATAATTACATACAGAAGAATTTTAAGGAATATATAATAAGATAAACATAAACAGCCCTATCTAAAGTTTTTAGATAATAGAAGATAATGTAAAATATGAGTTTGTACTTGTAGAATGTAGTAATATTATAGTAAATTAATATCTGAAGTGTTTAGAACCATGTATGTGGTTCAATGATAAAATAATGTAATAAGTTATTGCCTACAAAGTCTAGCACATTTCAAGTATTTTTACAAATATTTATGGCACAAAGATGTGTGTGCTCAATTCCACATTTGGATTTCATGAAGGATTGTAGAGATTGCATTGGATTTTGAGAATGAATATGCACTTATTAGATTGGAGAAGGGGAGAAGGTTTTTCAAGGATAAAGAGAAGTGTTTGAAAAAACATTGATTCGAGTCTAAATTACAAGGCAATAAGAAAGTGAGCTCAAGAGAAAACCAGGACTTAGAGAGCTCAAGACAGAACTGAGCCATGCCCTAAAAATCCTGCAAGTCATAATAAGATTGGGCCTTATCCTGTAAAAATCTAGTCAATAAACTTTGACAGTTTAAATGGTATTAAATGGGTAGGTAGTTTGCTCTTTTGAACATTTTAAAGAGATCATCTGGCAGTCACCAGGTGAATTAACCCAATTAAATTGTCAACATTTATTGACTATTGACTGTGAATCAAAGAGTTGACTTCCCTCGCAGTCCATGATGATGATGTGAACACGAACCAAGTTTGTGCAGAGAACATGAAAACTGGTTATGCTGGCAGTAGGAATAAAATTCTATATAACTCTTATATCTTATTAGTCAACTAGATTTGGCAAGTGAGTGGGGATGTTTATGTGATGGCATCTAGTGTTTCTAGAGAGAGAACAGAATGGTTCTAGTCACTGAGACAGGTGACCAAAGGGATAATAAACAAAATAGAGGTGGAAATTAGGAATTTAGTTTGGGATATGGAGTCTACAATGTCTTAGTGACCTTCAGGAAATGATTTCCTTTAGATTTTTATCTAGATCTCCTCTTTAAACTGGGCCTTCTACTGGTCCAGGGATTGGTGGTTAAAAACCACTACTCTAGGGAGTTCAATATATATATATTGCTCATGTTTTTAAGCTAGAGATTTATATTTAGGAGTTATTGGTGTGCACCAGGATAAATAGAATAATTTGGGGAGTGTTAGTCCAGAGGGCAAGACATATCAGTTCCCACAGTGGTGATCCAGGTTGATTAAACTTAACTTCTCCACTCTTTCTATCCTAGTTTCATAGTTTTTACTTTTATATGGCAACATTCATAAGACAAATTTTAAATGATTTACACACAACCTTGAACTTTTTAAAGGACTAGTGATTTAAACAAGACTTTCACAATAATTTAGATATACAAAGGACTATGATTGTAACTTGAAAGTAATAATGAAAACCATGAAGTTGGCATTAAGATATTCCTCTCTTATGTTAGAACTTAAGACATATTTTGCAATTCTGTTTGATGGCAAAATCTTTTAAATTCTCTTTGATTTCAATAGTTATCCTGGTATGGTGATATTATATGTCAGAACTTTCTGAATTTGAGAGTACAGGTTGGAATATGAACCTTGTATGTAATACAAGTCTATCATTTTATTATATTGCCTTAGGTTCTCCCCCATATTTTTGAAAATTCAATATGTTTGTAAACTTAATATTTGTGTGTGTTTTACTTATTTTTGCTTCATGGTCATACCCAACAGTGCTCAGGACTTCCTTCTGGCTCTGTGTTTTTGACGTTTCCGTAGGTGATAATATTATTTCCCTAACAAGATGCAGAGTTTAATGTATCTTCTATTGAATATACATAAGTCAGAGGTGACTTTGAGTCACTTCTGAGTCTAAGCTTTATGTAATGTGCAACTTATTTGTGGCTACATAAATGAATCTGGACAGTATCTTGCTGAGTGAATTTGGCTAGAAGGAGGACAGGCAAAAGATGATCTCCTTCATATGTGGCACATACAGAGTAAGGAAAAAAAACCCAGAACAATAGTAAGAAAAGAACAGAGTACGCAACAGAAGCTAAGAACTGATCTTTACTAGTACTTATATCACTACTTTGGGGGATGAGGAGGGGACTAGAAGGAGGAGTGACACCAGCACAGTGGTGAAGGGCAGTGGACACTGGGGGAGGGTATGGTGCTGCAACATTTTATGCATGAAACCTTATCATTGTCAGTTGTAAATGGCAGTGCCTAAAATGAAACTTAAAAAATAAGTTAGAATAAAAAATAAGTTAGAATAAAGGTTAAAGCTAAAACAACAACAACAACAACAAACAACAACAAAGCCTGTAAGTTAAGGGTTTAGAGAGATAGTATAGAATGTAAGAAGCTTGCCTTGCTCACAGCCTGCCAATGTTTAATGCCCAGCACCACATATAATCACAAAAGAATTCTTCTGTGACTTTTTAACAAGAAGCAATCCCTGCTTACAGAGGAGAGGGAGAGAGGAGTGAAAGAATGGAGGGAGGAAGAAAGGGAGAAATAGAGGAAGGAAAGATGAGGGAGGACGGAAAGAAGAGGGAGGAAGGGAAGAGTAGAGGGAGGGAAAAAGGGAGAGATGAAGGGAGGGAGAGATAGAGGAAGGAAGGAAGGAAGGAAGGAAGGAAGGAAGGAAGGAAGGAAGGAAGGAAGGAAGGGAGGGAGGGAGGGAGAGAGGGAGGGAGGGAGGGAGGGAGGGAGGGGAAAGGAAGGGAGGAAGGCAGGGAGGGAGGGAGGGAGGGAGGGGGAAGGAAGGGAGGAAGGCAGGGATGGAGGAAAGGAGAGAGGGAGAAAGGAGAGGGTTGGAAGGAAGGGAGGAAAGGAGAGAGGGAGAAAGGAGAGGGTTGGAAGGAAGGAAGGGAAGGAAGAGAGGAAGGGAGGGGAGAAAGAAAAGAGGGGATGGAAAGAAGGGGATAGAAGGAAGGGGGAAGGATGGAAGGAAGGAAAGAGGAGAAGGAAAGGAAGGAGGGGAAAAAGAAAGGGAGAAGAAAGGAGGAAAGGAAGGAAGAAGGGAGGGAAGGAAGGAATGAATGAATGAAGGAAGGAAGGAAGGAAGGAAGGAAGGAAGGAAGGAAGGAAGGAAGGAAGGAAACACTGCAGTTGGGAGCATTTCTTTTGAACCTTATTCATCGTGATGGAGCCCAAGTAGGCAGAGAGAAAAATAAATATTTCATTGATAACCACTGAGCTCCCACCAAACAGTTAATCCCAGAATTCAACTGAATGAATTAGGAGATTTTTGAAGCTTATAACAATAGTCTGAGTGCCCAAACAGTTATAGAAGAAAGCTGAATTTTGTGACTACTCACAAATTCACAGAAAATAATGGCTAAAACTTTGGCTAGATTTTGTAAGTGATTTTGCAGCAATACAAAATAAAAACACTCAGAGAATTCTTATTATAAAGATATAATTTTGGAACCTCTAGTCATTTGTTAAGCCTCAACTATATTTCTTTATATCCTGCATTTAAGACATCATTCTGTGTGTCCTTCCCTTCTGACAAATTTTACTCCACCTGATGTGTTCCATATCCATCCACTTAAAGTTTCAAGAACTGATCCTGGTGACTTAAGAATGATTCAAGCATTAAAAACCCCACCAATTTTAAGAGAATAGAGCCTTATAGAAACCATCACTTATAAGTGTATTCAAAAGTTTATAAGATTGGAGATGGGACAATAGAAGAATGACTTAAGTGAAAAATGTAGAAGAAAAAACAAAATTTTCTTTACATCTAAAACTTCAAACAAATATAATTAATAAAAATAAGAGGTGGATCACTGAAATGTTATCAATGAAATGTTTAAAACTATAGTGAGAAGTATTAGTCTATTTCTATGTAGGGCAAAATTAATCATTAAACAAAATATGAAAAATTATATTACTAAATAAAAATCAAAGAAATGAATAGTTGATATAGAAATTTTTTATACATTAGAAGATTTCCATAAAGTGAATAAAAACAGATGAATGAACCATAAAAAGATATTTGTAACTCAAATTGACAAAGGATTTTTTCCAGATGGTATTAGAATCTCTTACAAACTAAAAAGTAGATGAAAAAAATCTCAAGAAACTTATATAAAAATAAATGTGATAAAAATTTTCTAAATGAGATAACCTCATGTGTGATGTAATGCACAGCTTTGCCAATAGAGAAATAAGAATTAAATCAATTGAGGTTACATTTTACAGTTATTAAATGTTAATCATTAAAGTATAGGTATACTAACCATTTAGAATGTGCAGAAACTGAAATCTTTATTTGTTGCTGGTTAAGATGTAAATGGATATTGTTTCTTTAGAGAACAATTTTACAACATCTGGTTAAGCTGAGAGTATTATAAATATTAAAGAAACCAAGGAAATATGAGGATGTTATGCAGAGTGGTTTAGACTAAGAAAAAGAAAGAAAGATAAATAATACTAGTGTTTTCCACAATAAATACAACAGGTTATATCTTTTATATGCTACTTCAAATGAATTATCAAAACATTATGATGGGGCCTGGAGAGCTAGCACAGTGGTAGGGCATTTGCCTTGCATGCAGCCAATCAAAGATAGACAGTGGTTCGAATCCCGGCATCCTTATGGTCCCTGTGCCTGCCAGGAGCAATTTCTGTGCACAGAGCCAGGAGTAATCCTTAGTGCCACCAGGTGTAACCCAAAAAAACAAACAAAAAAAATTATGATGAACATTACCTAGTAAGGTAAGAGAGCTAAGGTCCAACAAGATGGCACTGTTTTCTCTAACAAGGATCATATCTTAGGGATAAAAATGTCAGAATGGAGGAGATAAATGTCTTTTGGATTATTCTTGCAAAGAGATATAGAATTATATTGTGATTGGAGGGAAGTATTTTATTTTTAATAATTTGTGAAATGTTCAGATATATTTGTAATACATAAAATATACTAAGTGAATTGAAATATTTAAATAAAATTAAATGAAGATTGACATAAAATTACTATACTTCCAGTCATTTAACATTAATATAAATCTCTTAGTCTATTGATATTACTGAAATAATTCAATTAAAAATGATTACACTGAACTTAGACAGTAGCTCAGAAGGACTCTTTCTAAAACCAATATGACTAACAGGTGTATGGCATTTTATCCCACAAATAAAATAAAAACAAATGTAGCCATTAAACTAGTTTAATTCTGTTATGTGTCTAAATATAACCAAGCCACAAATTTTGAAATCTTTCAATTCAAGGATTTTCCTCTGCCAAGATGCTTGCTTCTGTGGACCTTTAAGAGAAACATCATATATTCGTAATATGAAAACTTATGCTATAATCTAAAATAATAACTCCTAATTCAATAAGTAGTTAAGTATCAATTCTTTTGAGGTTCTTTTTGTTAGGCCAAATGTGGCTAAATAAGGAATAAGATATTGACATTATTTTCAGTGAGATTTTACTCCAAATCTCTGATACGTCATATCAATGTGCTAGACAAAAGTGATCAAAGAGAAATAGGTAAAATGCCAAAAAAAAAAAAATCAAGAAAGGGGAAAAAAAAAACACTTTTCACTGCCAGAAAAGCAATAAGACTAACAAAATAACATTTGGGTGAGAAAGATGGTTTTATTTCTTAAATAACAGAAATGAGTCTCACACCTTAGGGAGGAATAGATAGAAGAAAATAAATGAAGAGGGGTCTGCTACGTGGTCAGAGAGGAGAGCACAAAAGTCTGGTGTCATTTAAAGGTTTCTGTTGGGGTGAAGAGGCCAATTCAGAAGTTAGAGGGCAGAGTTTTAGGAATACACTTATGATTACCTATCATTGCAAAAGGAGAATTCTATTTTCCTTAAGGAGAGAAAGAAAAAGATCCTTCTCCTTTATGTTGTGGACATAAGTTAGCTTCTAGTATTAAGTGGAGGTTCCAAAATAATGGAGAATGTTTTGAATACTTTTAAGCATAAACTGTTATATTTTAGCAGTTAAAATGAGTGGAACAAAATCATAATGAAAATATGAACTTCTTAACCATGTTATAAAAGACTCCAGCTGATTCATAATATTTTTAACTTAAGAAAATAGGAAAACAATAAAATTAGTCATTTACCACTCAGTAAAAGTACACAGTATCTAGATATCACCCCTCTCCAGAATAATTGAGTCTTCAGCGTGTAATGAAGATATGCACTTTTATTTTAGATTGTTATCGATCTATTGTTTAAGAAATCATTGTATTAGCTCCAATATTATTTTAATAGATTACTATCAAATCCAAAGTTTTTTTTAAGTTAGTAAATTGTAAAATACCTAACTCTAAATAAACAAAAATCTCAAATGCAATATTTTTCATTATTCTAAGAGATAACACTATCATTTTTAAATAAATGAAGAGAAAAATATTAAACATATTTGTCTGATCTAAAGTCATGAAGTTACAAAGTTAAGAAGCAATTGGAGAGGCCAGAGTGGTGGTGCAAGCAGTAAGGCGTTGGACGAACCGAGGTTCGATCCCCGAGTCCCAAATAACCCCCCCAAGCCATGAGCAATTTCTGAGCACAGAGCCAGGAGTAACCCCTGAGTGTCAATGGGTGTGGTCCAAAAAACAAAAAACAAAAGGCAATTGGAAATTTGAATATGGTTTCTGTCTCCAAATACAGCCTTTTCACTATATTATGATTTTACTGTTTTCAGTTAAAAATGGTGACTTATTTATAAAAAAAATAAACTATCAAAGAAAATGTCTATGCTTTTTGGACACTGTATTTAAGTTCTTTATTATTTGATGACCCTAATTTGACACAATAGACATTTATTTAAAATATCATTGGATTAGTTTAAAACTATTTCTACTTTGTTGTGAATGAGTTTAAATTTCAAGCCACTGCTTAAATATTAAAACTGCATTAAAATCCATCTTTTAGAACTCATTTAGGTTTTCTTATTATAACAAAAGTGAAATATTTTTGATGTATATTCTCAAAGTCTTACCCAATATAATGGAATACTGTTTAATGGTCTGAACTGATCTCGGTTCAATCCCTGGTGTCCCACAGGGTTCCCCAAGCCAAGAGCGTCCCAAAAGGTCCCCCAAGCCAGGAGCAATTTCCGAGCGCATAGCCAGGAGTAACACCGAAGTGTTACCTGGGTGTTGCACAAAACCCAAAAACAAACAAACAACAAAAAAAAAGAAAGAATAAACAAAGAATCTGAAGGAACAGATATTATTTTCATCTCAGTAGTTTATGGAAATAATATAGTATTTTCATATCCCTGAATTTTGTTATTGGGCAATATTTTTCCTCAGGGTTGAATAGAAAACAGAAACACCATCAAACCTTTCTTAAGAATCATGCTCTCATTATTCAAACTCCAAACTTCAGCCTTTTCCTTTCTCATGTTCAATCCCATAGCCTTCCATCACAGAAAACCATTTCATCTCTACTTCCCTTAGAGGCCATGTCAGATCACATCACCATTTCTCACCTGAATCATACAGTCTCCTTCAAATGGACCGATTCTGCCTTGTTCTCTGATTTAAAAAATGCCACTTGTGGCACCCACTTAATTTCAAGGAAAAACTGAATCCTCTCAAAACTCTCTGCTCCCGTCATGTCAGTTGACCTTGCCTTAACTGCTCAGAAACCTGCACACTTTGCATCAAAAGGCATGTCGGGGCTAATGCATTGTTCATTGTGTCCAGATCATTCTTTGAATATCAACTTGACTTCTTTGCTTTGTTTGCTTCAGATTTTTGCCCACACACCAGCTTCCTACAAGGTTTTTCTGATCACAAAACCCTGATCACTTTCTTATTCAAATGTAAATTCATAAAGACAAAAGTGTGACAGTTGGAGTCACAGGAGCTGCCCCATTACAATAGTTTGTGCTTGGTATTGTTCAATGAATAAATGAATGGCTAAGGAAGCGAATTTTTTTTTACGCCATTTACTTCATAGGTACTAACTGTGGCATAGGTGGCTTGATGTCCATCTGAGAGATAGGATAAAATGAAAAACATGCCAGTCATGATGTTATTCACTTATTAGAATTGATTAGACTATGATTCAAGTCTTAAAATTCTTGTTAGGTAAAATGAGATATTCTGTATCACTCTCATAAATAAAATTGAAGAAAAAATTTAAAATAATTAAGGAGGTATTATTTATGTAAGTAATTTAAAAATAATCGAAAGAATTCTCTAAGAAATGAAGGTGAGGATCAAGAAGACAGTTCTTATACACCTGAATTCACATTTAGACACATATTATATTGAGAAACCAAGAGTAAAACAAAACAAAACAAAAATATGTCATTACACTTAAGATTTTGTTTGATGTCTGGTCTCTTTAGTTTGTTTACTCAGGAATTCTGTAGAGTTAAAAAAATTTGCTACAATTACCTTTTAATCTTTTTTTAATTTGTTGCATATTTATTAAGTTATCTTATTTACATATCCAGAATAACATTTTAAATTCTCTTGGTATTACTTTAGCAAGTTGATCAACTACCATCTGGATTTTTGATAATCTACGCTGATAAGTAAAATTTTACTTTATGAAAGAATGTTATACCTTAAAATAGATTTGATTTAGAAAGTGGTGTTAATAACATGATGCAAAAGTAGTTAACAGCAAGAATAATATTTGGCAATCAATGAGTATTTCCAGATGAAAGGAATACTAGAGAATAGAGACTCCCATTAAAGACTTACCACTGCCATTTAAACCTTGGTACTGAGGAAAATATCTAGTCTGTTTCACTTATCACTAACTCTAAAACAAAGCTATGATGTATTCTACCCTTTAGGATTCTTCTAAAAGATAATAATGCAAGAAAAGAATTTAACTTGTGAGCATTATTTTTAGATTTTGAGCAGTGGGGGATGGAAAAAACTGGCAATTCTTGACCAACTAGGCCTTCAACTCTTCCTTCCTTCCTTCCTTCCTTCCTTCCTTCCTTCCTTCCTTCCTTCCTTCCTTCCTTCCTTCCTTCCTTCCTTCCTTCCTTCCTTCCTTCCTTCCTTCCTTTCTTCCTTCCTTCCTTCCTTCCTTCCTTCCATCCTTCCTTCCTTCCCTCCCTTCCTTCCCTACCTCCCCCACCCTCCCTCCCTCTCTGACCCTCCCTCCCTCCTTCCTTCCTTCCTTCCTTTCTTCCTTCCTTCCTTCCTTCCTTCCTTCCTTCCTTCCTTCCTTCCTTCCTTCCTTCCTTCCTTCCTTTCTTCCTTCCTTCCTTCCTTCCTTCCTTCCTTCCTTCCTTCCATCCTTCCTTCCTTCCCTCCCTTCCTTCCCTACCTCCCCCACCCTCCCTCCCTCTCTGACCCTCCCTCCCTCCTTCCTTCCTTCCTTTCTTCCTTCCTTCCTTCCTTCCTTCCTTCCTTCCTTCCTTCCTTCCTTCCATCCTTCCTTCCCTCCCTTCCTTCCCTACCTCCCCCACCCTCCCTCCCTCTCTGACCCTCCCTCCCTCCTTCCTTCCTTCCTTCCTTCCTTCCTTCCTTCCTTCCTTCCTTCCTTCCTTCCTTCCTTCCTTCCTTCCCTCCCCCACCCTCCCTCCCTCTCTGACCCTCCCTCCTCCCTCCCTCCCTCCTTTTTTCCTTCCTTCCCTCACCCTCCCTCCTTCCTTCCTTCCTTCCTTTCTTCCTTCCTTTCTTCCTTCCTTCCTTCCTTCCTTCCCTCCCTCACCCTCCTTCCTTCTCTCACCCTCCCTCCTCCCTCCCTCCCTCCCTCCTTTTTTCCTTCCTTCTCTCACCCTCCCTCCATCCTTCCCTCACCCTCCCTCCCTCCTTCCCTCCTTCCTTCCTTCTCTCCTTCCTTCCTTCCTTCCTTCCCTCCTTCCCCCTTCCCTCCTCCTCCCTCCCTCCCTCCCTCCCTCCCTCCCTCCCTCTCTCCTCTGGGGTTGAACTTGGTTAGCTGCATGCAATGCAAGCATATACTCACTAGTGCCCTATCATAGTATATTTTATTTTTAAAATCTTTTGCTTGTTTCTGGGTCTTCAGCTAAGTGATGTTCAAGGTTTATTCCTGGATCTGCACCCAGGAAGTACCACTGGCTCAGAGGACCATGTGCTGGGAAGCTGGGATGTGACCCAGGTCAGCTGCTTTCAGGGCAAGCAGCCTATCTGCTGTACTAGAGTTTCAGTCCTATAGTACAACTATTTATTTATTTGTTTGTTTGTTTTTGTTTTTGGTCCACTCCTGGTAACACTCAGGGGTTACTCCTGAGTAACTGAGTTACTCCTGCTCAGAAATTGCTCCTTGCTTGGGGGACCATATAGGACGTTGGAAGATCAAACTACAGTCTGTCCTAGGTTTGCTCGCATAAGGCCAGTGCCCTAACACTGCTCCCGCTCCGGTATAGTACAGTTTTTAAAGAAAAAAAGTTAGTAGGTTTGTGCACTAGGTAATCAGTTCTTGTTTTCAGAGACAGTTCAAGAGAAAGATTAATTTATTGTGAATGAGATGGCAGAAATAGGACATCTCCAGAACAAATCCAATTGCTATACCTTGTTCCCAATGTTAGACCATACAGCTCTAAGTTCAGTACAATGATATTTTTCCTTCTACATAATCAATGGCATAATGTTATTTTTATCAAGACTATAGCTATGACCTTGAAATCACCTAGACTGAAAGCACTGATATGTATGTTTTTAAAATATATCTGAGAGCTGGAGAAAAAGCGAATCAGGGGTAAGGAACCTGCATTGCGCACTAGTTCAATCCCAAGAGTTGCTGCTGTTCTCCTGAGCATCACCAGGAGTTATCTCTGAACTTTGATGTAGATGTAAGCTCCAAACACCACCTGGTTGACCCAAAATAAATATCTGAATGATGTTAACTACAACCACTATTCAAGGAATTACTTAATTTTGATGCCAATAGACTATGAGATAGATGGGGCTTTTAAAAATTCATAATATTTACCCCAATATATGAATCATATATGTCTATTTATTTATATAGGAGGATATTTATGAGTGATAGAAAGTGAGAAAATGAGATAAAATAAGATAGGAATATTCAGGGATATATTGTTCTTATAAAGCTTAGACTTTATTACAAAAACAAGCCATTTCCAAAAGATTATTTTATGTATCTTTTTTGACCTATACAGAAGAAATGATCTTAATTCTACCAAGCATAGAGATATATATTGCTTATCAGTGTCGATTTTGAAGCATTTCGTAGGACTGCCTCAATTAAAATGAAGTATTCACAAGAATATCATGAATCCTGGGAATGACTGAAGGATTCTAACATTCGTTTTATGTCATATAAATATAGTTAACCATCTTACAGAATGCAGGCTTGTTTTTCCTGTTTTTGTTTGCATGTTTATTTTTTCTCTACTGAAAACCCTGTGTCCTATCCTGGTTCCCTTTAAGGTCAGATGCATTTGAGCTGCTTTGCCAGGGATCAACTTTGTTTCTCATGCTTTATGTAGAGTTATTAAGTGAGGGTGTTTCTCCCTCCCCACCCTCTCCATCAGTGTCCTTTTTTGATTAATTGATCCAAGAACACATACTTTCTCACCACCGAATATGTTACTGAGATATATTTGAATCCTCTATATTTCATTGTTTCCTAAAAAGAAATAAGATTCTGCTAATTTTATTTTAGCATGTGTGTGTTTAGGCTATGTATTATCCAGAGTAATCTCAGGTTCAGTAGGAATAGTGGGAGAAGGAGAGGTGGGGTGTGAGTCAAAAGTTTCACTATATGCTTTTTATGCTTTGCAAATGAGAGTCACACATTCCTCTAGGTATTATAGGTTCTGTTTTCCAAGTCATTTTTGGAGAACTAAGAAGTACAGAAAACTGTCATGTAGCAATTTTCCAGACCACATGGGAAAAGTTAAAGAAAATATGCTCACATCAAACTTAGTTAACTAAAAGCCAACTCAGCAGCCATTATAGAGTACTTAAAATTGTATATAATCTCAAAACACCATATTTTATTAAAACATTTTTTCTTAAAATATGTATGAAAGGTGAAGCTAAAAATCGCCTATAATGGTTGTCATTGACTAATCAATTTTCTTATTTGGATATGTGTCATGAAGAAAGACTTTTTTCCTGATATAATCATAGACTGTCTTAGCGTCCATGCACAAAGACACAAGTACTTTATTGAAACTTAAATATCGGTTATTTGAAACAAACGTTCCTTTTTATTGTGAGGGTTGTGTTAGCCTTAATATTACTAAAGTTTAAAAAGTGACTTCTAGTTTATTTTACAATAAGATAATCTTAATCAACTATGACTTTTTTAAACCTTTCATTTTTTCTTACTATAACTTTTCTTTGTGTTTGAGAAGAAATGCCAAATTATCCGTGCTACCTTCCACTTGATCTATAATTTTTTTAGTTATTGGCATTGAACCAGTTGCTGATTATCAAAATAGACCCCTCAGTAATTTTTTTCTCTTTGTTGTTGTGCCCAAGAAATAACTCATTAAAACTCCTTATTAAATACTACCAGAACTGTGCTGTAGATAATAAGTCTCTCAACCACATATACAGCCCTCATGTGTCCTCTCATCGCACAGGTGGTTTTCCTATTCCTTTGTTTGCTCTATCTGTCGAGTTCTGGGCATCTTTACAAATTCAATAGAGCCTAAACACAGACACATTAGTGGGGGCTGCCCCGGCTCCAGATACCAGAGGGAGAAATTATTGGCATAATGCATCCGTGTTTTCTGCCAGCTTCATATCCTTTGCTGATGCTGAGATGAAGAGTTTGGGAAAGGGGAGAGGCTAGAAAGACACTTGAGGCAGCTCCAGCCTTCGTTTGTCTTTCTGCCGAATGTGCTAAGCTATTCGACATGGCAGTGTTTTCGATAATAAAAAAAAATATTTTGCTCATTAACTTTTTAAGTCCTGGTGACTTTGTGAAATCAATACAGCAGATTGTAATTGATTTATAAAATGAAAACCCCTGCCTGACCAGTAAACTTGGCAGTGTCTGCTCTTAGTACCGTGCCCTTCTGCTCATTACTACTCTTCCTTCAGTGCTGCCTGAGCCAAGGACACAGTCAGAGCTGGAGTCCTCTGCAGATCATTTAAAATGGAGCCTGTATTGTCTTCCTGTGGTCTTATGCTTCCCTCCAATCTGTATTTCTATTCAGGTCAGTTGAAGGATTTTAGCTCCTATCAGAGTCCCTAATGTCCTGATACTACCTGCCTGGAAAGACAAGCCTCCATTTATATCTGTCTTTTGACATTTTAATCTATTTGCTACTTTTCCTCTTTCCTCCCCCTTTTTTTCCTTTGCCTCTTAGATTGTCTTACCTTGTCTTTGCTTGTCTTGCCATCTGGCGCTGTCTGCTCATTGATCTTTTATTTTTTTGTAACCTCACAAGGTGAACAAAATTTCTCTTTGCGATGTTAGACAATTTTGTCTAATTTCAACCTGTGCTCTTTAATTCTTATTGACATTACATGCTTCTTCCTGCCAACCCCGGCTATAATTATATTCCTGTGCCACCTTTAAAAATTGAAATAACTGATATAGACTAGGCATTGTCTAGGTGCTTTACATAAAATTATCTTCTCAAAAGGCACGTAAGGAAAGTATAATTCCTGCTGGCAGGGAAGGAAACAGGTTTAGAATTGTTAAAATAAAAAAACTTTCTTGAGTTGCTCAACTGTTGAAGGGCAATGCGAGTACCAAAAGTCAGTCTTTCGACGTTAGACTCTTTCTTTTCTCTAGCACAAAAGAATACTTTCCAATGGCCTCAGTTTTTCTTTCAATGTTCAATCTTGCTTTTCATAACCCTTCAAGAAAATCTTCTCTTTCTTTTCATACTTTTTAATAACTATTATTCAGACTGTCAGGCTGCAAAAGGCAATTACTTCTAGATTTTGAATATCCTAGTATATTGATTGATTTGCTTTATTTTACTAAGTTCTAATCTAGCTGATAGAATGTGGAGTGAACCCCTTGCCTTATCCCTAAAACTAGAGGAAAGTGTCTTCATATTGACAATATTACTAAGAACAGTTGGGAGCAACTATGTGGTAAAATGATAGAATAGCACATCAGTGGGGAGGTGAGGTAATGCCCTCATTTCTTAAGTGGTAGAAGGTACCTGGAGTTTCCATCAGGTGCTATATGTTGCAGTTAAGTGTCATGCCACATCCATAATGCATTAGTTTTCAGTGCGTTAATCGGCCTCATCCATCTGAAATCTTGCATAATATTGCAGTAGTGCCAGGCATTACTGTCATGCAAGATGTGCAGTATCATACCAAGAAAATAGTCACAGATGTCTTTAAAGCTCTTGCAGACTTAGATTTACCCTCAGCAGGATGAAATGTTATGCTGTGAATGTTGGTCAGCAGAGTGATGGAGAAAGGCAGAAAATGAGGAGGAGAAACAAATTGAGGTCAGGCTACGGAGAAAGAAATCAAAGCTCAAGAGGGCAGATCCTATGGTCAGCGATCATTTCAAGCAACTAAAAGTCTAGGAAAAAAGGAGTGGAGACCATAGGGTGAAGGATGTCATAACTAATGGCATTTTAAAACAGAAGGACTCATCAAAGAGTACTTATAGATATAAATGAAGGTCTGGGGAAAATAGCAATAAATGCAATCATTCATCTTTAGAATTCACTGTAGAAGAGCTATTGATTTTGGAATAAATGTCTAGAAAAATCTATCGATGCTCAAAGTGATCAATGACTGGGGAAATAGTCCTGGTAGAGAAGGAGGAAGAGTAAACTGGTTCGACAGAATCTGAGACTCTGAGACTTGAAGGTTTTCTTTTGCTATTCATCTCCCCCATGAGATAAATTGTCCCCATCTGGGGACCATGCTGAAGGGTTTAGTTAGTTGGATTTTATGCTGAAAGCTGAAGTGGCAAATTTTCACTCCAGCTGAATTTTCAGCTTGTGAGCTTCTCATTAACTCTAGGACCATCTGCTTTCTTACTATTCTTTTGGCTCATTTAGTCACAGGTGGGTAGGACTATGATGGCCTCAATAGGGTTGGTTCCCATTCAATCTAATTTCTAGTGGAGATGCAGTCAAAGCCAGTGGCAGCTGTAGCAACGTTGGGGTTCTCTTTCTTCTATGCAAGCCAGAAGGTGGCTTCCCTTTGTAGTTTGCTGCTAACAAAACAGGCAGACAGAAAGCACTTTTCTTGTTTTAGGGTTTGGCTCCCTAAAACCGTTGATTTCTTTATTTTATATGTGTGTATGCCTCTATCTGACTTTTAAGAATTTAGTCAAAACCTGAGGCCTGAGCAATGGCTCAATGGTTGGGAGTTTGCCTTGCATGTGGCTGACTCAGGGCAGACTAGGGTTCCATCTCTGACATCCCATATGGTCCCCCAAGCCAGGAACGATTTTTGAGCACAGAGCCAGGAGTATCCCCTGAGCATCACCGGGTGTGGCCCCAAAAGAAAAACACACAGACAAACAAAAAAAGAGTATAGCCAAAACCATGATGAATAGGGGTCTTGAGACATGAAACAGTACTTGATTTGAACCTCAGTAACATGATATGCAGTTTTTAGCTTGTTTATACTATAAATTAATGTTTTATATTTTATTTCATAGGATATATAGACTTTGAGAAAGTAAAAATTATTAGAGAAATAAAAGCAAGAGATAGTAAATGGAGAAAATAGGGAGTTAAGGATTTAGCATAATAGCAGGGTTCACTCTCTGAATAAGGGGACCCAGTTGATAAACAGAGAACCTGAAAACCGTCTTTGTGGGCATTCAGAGGACCACAATTTATATTTACAAGTTACACACAAACCATGAAGCCAAGCAATCTGCACTTGCTACCCAGAGATCCTGAGAATTATAAGACACTAAAGAGAAATAAAAGATAGATCGCTTCCAAGTCTGAATTCATCTTTGCTACATGCAGCCAAATAATCAATGCTTTTTGACAGAAAACCTTAAGCAAGGAAGACCTTTCCAATTTATTTTTTGCTTACGCCAATATAGCTGCTGACTCAGAAGCCAATATGTAGAAGAAACATCTTACCAACTCAGAGCTAAGGCAAATATATTCCTACCCACCAAAGTCAGCCCTCTGCTTTAATACTTTTAAGAGGAAAGTTGGAGGAATATTGCTCATAGAGCACTATAACTTTTCTTTTTTATCAATTTTTTGTGTTTTAGCTATTAGAGTGGATTTGCAGAGAGAACATGCCTAGTGATATAATTTTGATTCTTAATGATGTGTAATACCTTTTCATATATGGGTTTTTTAATATCTTTATCTAAACACCTTGATTACAAATATGATTGTAGTAGGGTTTCAGTCATGAAGAGAACACTCCCCTTCACCAGTGCAACATTCCTATCACCAATGTCCCAAATATCCCTCCTCCCCACCCCCACTTGTACTCTAGACATGTTTTCTACTTCCTTCATTCATTCACATTCTTATGATAGTTTTCGGTGTAGTTATTTCTGTAACTATACTCGTCACTCTTTGTGGTGAGCTTCATGTTGTGAGCTGGACCTTCCAACCCCCTCTCTTTTGTCTCTGAGAATTATTGCAAAAATGTCTTTTATTTTTCTTAAAACCCATCAATGAGTGAGCCTATTAATTATATGTGGGATTACTTTTATTGAAAGGGTGCTCTGAGTTATGCATTTTGTTTTGTGTTCTTAACTGACAACTGAGGACTCATGAGATATGTCAATTATCATGAACCATTCTTTGGTCAAAGTGGGCTTTACTAGCTGATAAAAATCTGTTTTATTTTTTAATTGTAAAATTTGTTTTTTTAATGTGACTGAAAATATTTTTGGACTTAGAAACTGGTAAGTCTTAATTTCTTATTTCCTCTTGAAGAATTCTTTTTAAGTCTAATGTGTTGTGAATGGCATCTTCAGATTTGAGGCTCACTCTTGAGTCAGACTTTCAGTTAGTTAATTTGGTAAAAAGAGAGAAGAATTACAAAGAATTTAAAAAAATTCAATAAGAAGTTTTCCCATTCAAACCAGAGCAAAAAGTCTTTTGAGCAGAGACATATTTTAAAAGCATACAACTATTGATAAACACGGTAAAAAGCCTCAATGTCATTAGTCAGGGAAATGCTAAGTAAAAGCATGACCATTAAAAACCCTCTAAAATGACTACAATGAAATAAAAAGTAAAAGAAAGATTACTGCAGAGGATGTGAATCGGGGAAATTTATAGGAATAGAAAATAATATGATTATTTGGAAAACTATTTGGTAGATTTTTTTTTAAGTAGGAAAACATTTATCTCCTTCATGAATGACCAAGTTCAATCAAAAACATTCACACACAAGAAATAAAACCATTAGTTTATGGATGACTTGTAACAGGGACATTTTGACCAGCTTAGTTTATACCAGTCAAAGACAGAGTAATCTCAATGCACATCCAGTGCATTTACAAGCAAGGGCACTAAATATAAATATATGTGGATGACAGTAATAAAAAAGAAGAGTTAATAAGCATCTTTTATATCAGTCCTTTCCTTTTGGGGAGGTGGGGCATTGGATCACTGTTGTGTATGTAAATATTTCAATGGGTTATTATGTATTGACCCTACCCTGATCGGTGATTGTGCCCGACCTACCCTAGGGTGTGACCTGGCATTCTGCTCCCACCCTAGGGTGGCACCTGATTCTGATCCCACCATTGGGTGGTACCTGATTCTGGGGTATAAAACAAGGGTCTGTGAAAGGCGAAGAGCTTTTTTCCTGGGGCCTATTTGGGGCCTTTTGGCTTCAGCCTCTTCACGGAATAAAGAGCTGTTTTCTTCGGAAGCCTGACTGCCTGTTGGCTTTCTTCCCGCCGCATTCACCTCAGAACCGCCAGCTAAACAGGGTAATAGACTTGAGGTCCGAGCTGGAGGAGAAAGGCCTCATCCTCCATCCCTCCATCAGTCAACCCCATCAAGGGCTGACTTGCAACAGATCACATACTACAGCAAAGCCTAGGGCTTGCTTCTGGCTATATGCTCAGGGATGACTTCTGGGGATGCTCAAGGGAACTATATGCAGTGCTGCAGCCATAAGCCAGGGTACAATTCAGCACTTTTATGTCCCATTCCTTTATTTTCAAAGAATAACAATTTAGAGATTGGGGAAAGACAGTTCAGGAGTTAAGGTACTTTCCTTGCTTAGAGCCAAACCTGGTTCTATTCCCAACACCATATGGTCTCCCTGTCATTAGCAGGCACTACCTTGAAAACTCCCACATAACCTGGAAATAATTCATAGCACAGCAGGGCTTGAACAGCAGAACTGTTGGACCAGTTTTGGAAGAGAATTGTCAAGAGAATCCCAACCACCTGAGCACTCTTTGGGAGGACCTTTCCCACAAGAAAAGAGTGGCTTAATCTAGTTCAAATAGGCACAAGTTGTGAATCAAAACTAAGCCCAAAAATATATTGAGCAAAAGAGAATGAACACAAAACAGTAAACAGAACAGATTATTTAACCAAGAAAAATTAAAGATAAAAATCCTTTGGAAATTTCTAATAGTTGAGATGATGGGATCTTTTGTAATTAAATTAGGCTGCTCTATATTTTTGCTCAGTGTTCATGATTGGCAGATTTATTTGCAAACTGTAAATTGGAAATCACTTAAACTCTTTCCTCCTCTTACTCTTTCATTCTTTAAGTGATGATGACAATTGCTATTTACCGAGGACTTATTATACATGAATTCCCTGATGTATGTTTTCCATAAAGCAATTCTGTGGAGCTCGAGGATGGTCATGTTTATTTCAAATCTGGGCTTTTTTAAATTTATATTTTGCTTATTCTGCCTCTTGTTATGTTCCTTATCATTAAAAAAGACCAGATTTTGGTAAATCTACTATTTTTCCATTAATATAATTGAATGGACAAAAGAATAAAAAAGTGACAAAAGTGCAAATATTCATAAGTATAAAAATTATTTTCTTGAAGGGAAGAAGTCAGAAAGGAAAAGAAATGTTTTAGAAAGAAGATTGTTGGTTCACTCTGAGGACTTCAAGGGAAACTTCTGCGCCTGTCTGCCTGTGTTTCTGAATCCCTAAAGGTTTCCTCAGAGGCCTAGGGAGCGCACCCCCAAAAAAACTGCATTTTGAAGCTGCCCAGTAAGTACATTCTGGCTGCGGAGGTCGCTGTCCAATAAGCTGAGGTCTCTGGCCTGTGGAGGCTCCACCCTGCTGTGTCTTTCTTCACTCTGAGGACTATCAACTAGAGGCAGCAGAAGAGCTCAGCTGCTTCGCTTTGTGGCCATGCACTCTTTCTAACCAATGAACCCCACCACAACACGCAGGAAAAACCACACTACAAGGGTGACAATGGGGAAACCTTGCAGGCAAACAACATCCACAGAGAATAAAGAAGAAATCTCGGATGACCTAATAAATTCCAACCACCTGATTAACCTCTCAGATAAGGAGTTTAGAATAGAAATATGGAAGATGTTTGTAGAACTCAAACAAAAAGCATAGATTGATCTGAACAGAGTACAAAGACAGAAATCAGAAAACTCCAAATTGAAATAACAGATCTGAAAAACATGGTTGCTCAACTGAAAACCTCAATGGATAGCCTCGCCAAGAGGGTATCAGCAGCTGAGGAGAGAATCGGAGTATTGGAAGATGAGATGTAGAAAAACTCAACACAACAGCAGAAATTGGAAAAGAACCTTAAGACAACGAACATGCAATGTAAAAAGTACTCAAGTAATGCAAACAGATGAAAATAGAAGTCTTTGATAAACTCAACAGAAACTAAATAAGAATCAGTGGAGTCCCAGAAACCCAGGAAGGTGATCTCCAGGAAGAATCAACTGTCAAAGACATCATCAAAGAGATACTCCCAGAGTTAAAGACTACATGCAATCAAATTCTGCATGCCCGAAGAGTACCACCTAAAAGAGACCCAAAGAAAAACACCCCAAGACACATCCTCGTTACAATGACAAATCCCACAGATAGAGATAGAATACTGAAAGCAGCAAGATCAAAAAGGGAAATTGCATTCAAAGGAGCATCCCTAAGACTTACAGCAGACATGTCACAAGAAACTCTCAAAGCCAGAAGACAGTGGTGGGATATGTGACCAGACTGAATGAAATGAATGCCTCACCGAAATACTGCACCCAGCCCGACTCACATTCAGGTTTGAAAGAAGAATACATAGCTTCATGGATAAGCAACAGCTCAGAAACTTCACAGATGATAAACCAGCCTTAAAGGAAAAACTGACAGGTCTACTCTAAGACAAGAGAGACCAACAAACACAGCAAACTTATCTACAAAGATGACATTAAATCCTATTACAATCATCTCCCTCAATGTCAGTGGACTAAATTCACCAATGAAAAGACACAGAGTGGCAAAATGGGTCAAAAATATGAATCCAACCTTCTGCTGCCTATAAGAAATACATCTGAATAGTCAGAACAAACATAGACTAAAAATCAAAGGCTGGAGCAAAATAATCCAAGCAAAAAATTACCCTCAAAAAAGCTGGGGTGGCCATATTAATATCTGATGACACCAACTTTCTACTCAGAAAAGTGGTAAGGGACAAAGATGGACAGTATGTACTAATCAAGGGATATGTGCAACAGGAAGAAATCAGACTATTAAACATATATGCACCCAATGAGAGACCAGCAAATTATCTAATACAATTACTGACAAATCTGAAAGAAGAAATCAATAACACAATAATTGTGGAAGACCTCAACACGGCCCTATCAACACTTCATAGGTCAACCAGGTAAAATATACCTCCATAAAATCAAGAGGATAGAAATCTTTCAGGCTACCTTTGCTGACCACAAGCCTCTGAAATTAGATGTGAACTAAAAAGCCACACAGAAGAAAAACTTTAACAATTGGAAATTAAACACCCTGCTACTGAACAACCAGTGGGTCCGAGATGAAATCAAAAAGAAAATCAAAACTTTCCTGGGAACAAATTATAATGAAGACACAAACTGACAAAATCTATGGGACACAGCAAAAGCAGTCCTTAGAGGAAAATTTATAGCTCTACAAGCGCATATCAGGAAGGAAGAAGGGGTTTACCTGAATAATTTAATGACGCAGCTCAGCAAATTAAAAAATGACCAACAAAAGGAACCAAAAATAGGAAGACAGAAAGAAATAACAAAGCTGAAAGCTGAACTCAATGAAGTGGAAAACCAAAAAAAAAAAAAAAAATCCGAAAGATTAACAAAAGCAGAATTTGGTTCTTTGAAAAAATAAACAAGATTGACAGACCATTGGCAAAACTCACAAAGAAAGAGAGAGAAATCTGATAATCTGTATTAGAAATGAAAAGGGGGAGCTCATGACAGATATTGCAGAGATCCAAAGGGTAATCAGAGACTACTTTGAGAAAATTTATGCTACTAAACATGAGAACCTAGAAGAAATGGAAAAATTCTTGGACACTTATAACCCTCCACATTTAAGTTAGGAGGATGTAGCATATATAAACACGCCCATCACTACTGAGGAAATCGAAATTGTAATCAAACATCTGCCCAAAAAGAAAAGCCAAGGCCCAGATGGATTTCCTAATGAATTTTTTCAAATCTTTCAAGAGGAGCTACTACCAATCCTAGCCAAGCTCTTCCATGAAATTGAAAAAAACGGGAACACTTCCAAACAGCTTTTATGAAGCCAACATCACCTTGATACCAAAACCAGACAGAGATGCTGCCAAAAAAAAATTACAGACCTATATCCCTGATGAATGCTGATGCAAAGATCTTCAACAAAATCCTGGCAAATAGGATCCAATGCATCATCAAGAAGATCATACATTACAACCAAGTAGGTTTCATCCCAGGAATGCAAGTATGGTTTAACATCTGTAAATCTATCAATATCATACACAATATCAACAAGAAGAAAAATAAAAATCACATGATCATATCAATAGATGCAGAGAAAGCATTTGATAAGGTCCAACACCCATTCTTGATCAAAACTCTTAGCAAGATCGGAATGGAAGGAACCTTTCTCAATCTAGTTGAAGCCATCTATCACAAGCCAATGGAAAATATTATCCTCAATGGAGAAAAACTAAAAGCCTTGCCTCTAAATTCTGGTACAAGACAAGGCTGTCCACTCTCACCACTCCTCTTCAACATAGTACTGGAAGTTCTTGCTATAGTGATCAGACAAGAAAAAGATATCAAGGGAATCCAGATAGGAAGGGAAGAAGTCAAGCTCTCATTGTTTGCAGACAACATGATACTCTACTTAGAAAACCCTAAAGACTCTACCAAAAAGCTTCTGGAAACAATAGATTCATATAGCAAGGTGGCAGGGTACAAAATCAACCTACAGAAATCAATGGCCTTTTTATACACCAATAATGATAGGGAAGAGATAGAAGTCAGGAAGGCAATCCCATTCACAATAGTGCCACACAAACTCAAATATCTTGGAGTCAACTTGACCAAAGATGTGAAGGACCTATACAAAGAAAACTATAAAACCCTGCTCAAGAAATAAGAGAGGATACAAGGAAATGGAAACACATACCCTGCTCTTGGATGGGCAGGATTAACATAATTAAAATGGCAATACTCCCGAAAGCATTAAAATACTAAAAATGCTTTCCTATTACTAAACATAAAAATAAAGAAAATCAAAACAACAATGAGATATCACTTCAAACCAGAGACTGGATCTCATCAAAAAGAACAGCAAAGGGCACAAAACAAACAAACAAACAAACAAACAAAGAACAGTATTGATGTGAATGTGAGGGAAGAGAAAGGGAGTGTAGATTGGTCCAATATTTTGGGAAAACAATATGAACATTCTTCAAAAATCTCTGAAGTGAAACCAGAGTCCCTACTTTTGGGAACCATAATAACACAAAGCAGAAAAGACATGTGAACTCCTATCCTGTACTATTACACAATAGCCAGATATAGAAATAACCCACTTGCCCAAGAACAGATAAATAAATAAATAAAGAAATTTTAGTGCATCTAAACAATGGAATAATATTCTGTTGAAGTAATGCAATACTATTCTGTTGAAGTAATGCAATCTGTACTACAACAATGGGTCTGGGAAGTCTTATCCTGAGAGAAGTTAGTCAGAGAAAAAAGGACAGACACAGAATTATATCACATATGTGGGGTATAAAGATGCATTGTTGGGGAATAACAAATGCCCAAAGGCAATATAAATAAAGGGCATGAGAACTAGTCTTCAGAAGAAGCTTGCATCTTGGAGGGCTTGGGGGTGGGAATAGGCCAGGGAAGGAAGGAACAATTAAGACATAGTGAAGAAAAGATGTCATGCTGAAGGAGGATACAGTGCTTAAAGGAGATAAAGTAATGTGCATTATGCCCAATAATTCCTAATACTGTAAACCACAATGCCTAAAGGAGAGAGAGGAAAAGGAAGTGTCTGTTATAGAGGTAGGCTGGAATTGGAGGCAGGGGAGTAACTAGATACATTGGTGGAGGAAAATGAAAATCTTTTGAAGAGATGGGTGTTGGAACATTGTATGTCTGATTTCAACGATGAATAACTTTATAACTTGTTATAATTCACTGTAATTTTATAAGAATATATAAACTTTTGAAAGATAATGGATATTTGATAAAATGACAACATCTACAAGTAGTTTACATAATAGATGTTTTAGGCTGTATTCATTTCTAAATTTCTGTTCCTATTCTGGAAATATTTTCTTGGCAGTATTAGTTTTCATGTGGAAAAGTAGCTGCTAATGATTACCCTCATAGAAGTTGTTTATTTTATAGATACAACTATTTTCTGAATTATGAAGAGGATCATGAAGGTTGGACATTATTTAGCCCACTGAACTTAAATATAATGCTAACTGCTAATAGAAATGTTTTGGGAGAAAACAACTTTAAATATATATACACATATACATACATATGCTGATTTATGTGTGCAAGAAACACATATATTCCTAAGAGATAATGTTGTAAAACCAAAATGTAAATTCAAAAAATACAATAGAGTAATTATGAAGACATTTAAATGGCGGAACTTATGTATGACAAGCTATAAATTCCTGTGGGAATTTATAAATTTATAAATAATTATATAATTATTATATATAATTATTATTATTATATAATTATATAATTATTATATATCATTATAATACCATGCCTAACTTACCTGATCCAATTTTAATCCAGGGATTCAAAACTTTCCATAATTCAGACTATCTGCCTTTTTTTTTCTTAAGGCTGCCCATTCAAGGCTCAGGGATCTTTATTATAGATTACATAAGTAATGCTGGAGTTGCCGAGTGACATGCTACTTATTAGATGTATAGAACTAGCCTTGTCTCCTAAACAACTCTGGATTCAAAGTACTTTGTGTTATTTTGGTTGAGGATGAAATCCTTTAGTTAGGTGATTATTGCTTATATTTACAAGGTTATCCTGAGATTTGAAACTTCTTGTATGGTTTTGATAAAGCCTTTTTTTATAAAGGAGTTACTAAGCAACTTTGATGTGATTCATGATACATAAGTACAGAGGACCTCCAGGTCATGAACCATCACGAGTGGTAGAGATAGTTTCACTAGCTAATGTGAGACAACTTATTCAAATAAAAATTCAAGTGGCGATTAAACACAAATATTTAATCTCATTTAAAACCATTTGCATCATGCCAGGTTTGACTAATCTCTTGTGAAAGTGATTTCAAAAGTCTACATTCCAGGTATGTGAATTAAGTACTTCTATAACTAAAAGAAGTTATTATACAGTTTATTAGGAAAACAATGAATTACTATGAAAATGCCAAATCTATTTCTTTGCAAAGGCTATTTGGCATATAAAAATATATCCTAATGAGAAATTTAAATGAATGACGAAAGTTGTATGTATAAAAAATTGTACCCCAGTATTTTGATTTAAAACATTATTCAAATATGCATTAATGAAGTCATCATTTGGTTATTACGCATGCATTTCTGTAATAATATCAAGTCATTAAGATTCATCATTTTAAAAAGTTTCAAAGACATGGAAAAATTTTACGTTGCCTTATAAAAATAATCCAAAGATAATATATGACAGGTAAGGTGCTTGCCTTCCACATTAGCAGATCTGGGTATGATCTTAGGATTTGACCACCCTAAGCGGCCAGCTAGAATGATCTCTGAGTACAAGCCAGGATTAATCCTTGAGCATAATCAGTTGTGGCTCAAAAACCAAAGAAAAGTTGGCATATAGTATAACAAATAAAACACACATATTAACAGCATGTATATAAACATATTTCTGCTATTATATTTATATAAGAACTTCTTTTGCTGCTGGTTTCATCTTTCTAATGGTATGTTTAATTTACACTTTCTATTAACACTTGATACTCTAAAATATTTCATAATGAGCATCATTGATTTTACAATCCAAAAATAAGAAACTACATATTATTTAAAAAATGAATAGCTCACAAAACAAAAGGTATATGTTTAAATTCCACCGTCTGAAATTGTACATCTTGGAATCATTATGGACATCTCTCCACAAGTCTATAATCAATGTTCATTCTTCTTTACATAAATTGGTATTTAGGGGGCCGGGCGGTGGCTCTGGAGGTAAGGTGCCTGCCTTGCCTGCGCTAGCCTAGGACGGACCGCGGTTCGATCCCCCAGCGTCCCATATGGTCCCCCAAAAAGCCAGGAGCAAATTCTGAGCGCATAGCCAGGAGTAACCCCTGAGCGTCACAGGGTGTGGCCCAAAAAGCAAAAAAAAAAAAAAATTGGTATTTAGTTCCATTTTTGTTCTAGATATTGATTGTGAAAAAAATCTTATATTTGATGGAAACACCTGGAACCGTCTTTTTTTTTTTTTTTTTGGTTTTTCGGGCCACACCCGTTAGATGCTCAGGGGTTACTCCTGGCTACGCGCTCAGAAATTGCCCCTGGCTTGGGGGGACCATATGGGACACCAGGGGATCGAACCGAGGTCCTTTCCTTGGCTAGCGCTTGCAAGGCAGACACCTTACCTCTAGCGCCACCTCGCCGGCCCCTGGAACCGTCTTTTAATGATTTTATTCTCAGATGTATTAATAGTATTCATATTTAATTTCTTGACTTTTCCAAAAAGTACTCTAGTGAAGTATATTTTATTAGTGAAGATTCTTTAGCTTTACTAACTTGCCATTTTAAAATGTATTTCTTTTACTGTAAAAATAATGTATATGGGTGCTGCACATATATATATTTATTAAATATCTATCACGTGTATCATATTCATTAATCTATAGTTCCTAAAACTGACCTAGTATGTTATTTACTTCTTATATCCTAGAATCAGATTTCCTTTTGGTTTTATTTCACAAGCAGGTTGAAACTTTTAAAACTATAGCAGAATCCATAGCGGTGACACAGTAATCTGACTTGATGACAGTCGAGATGATGCTGTGATCTTGAATAATTCCAATAAATCCTGTGGGTTTTATTGGCAAGTTCTTCTGGGAACAGATTGCATCTTTCAGCTTCAGCAGTCATAGGGTAAAAGAACTGCCTTTAAGTGGAAACTTGATGCTCATGGCATTCATTTCCTCAGCACAGCTCTGCCTTTTGAAATATAACTTTGACATACTTAGTATTCCTTGTCTTTTTTAATACAAAAATGGCAAATGCAATTCAGTAGATATTTTTAAAAGGCATCAATGGCATTCTCAAATGTCCAAAACACACTGAATCATAGATTTCATTACTATTAAGTAGTACAACGATTCCCTCCTTCTTAAGAAAAACATGTATTAATTACTCATTTTTGTTGAATTGAACTGTTGAGAGGAATACATTTCATGTTAATAAGGATTTCATATGTTCACACATACTGTGTTTCATCTTCCTTAAGTAGTTCTGTTTGCAAGCTTTGCATAAAATTAATGATAACTTAAATCTGCTAAAGAGATGACTATGTTATTTATTACTAGCATACTCATCTTACTTTGGTTAACCTCAAAGTATTTTGTTTTTAGGGGGAGGCCCTCCAAGATCCTCTACAGCAGGCCCCAGATTCCTACTGGTGATTCTTGACTAATCTGGGAAGCAGCTCAATGTGAGGGACTGCTCAGAATACAGTGCTCAGGGCCTGTGGAACGGGGTGGGGGGGTGGGGTCTCCAAGTCTGCACCAGGCAGTTTCAAATTGGGTCAGCATGTCCCTAGCTGCTTTACTACTTCCCAGTGTCTCAAAATATTTCTTAAGACTTCATAGGTTCTAGTCTGGATTTTATGATATTAATAAGTAGAAGATGATCAGTTGTGGGGCTAGAGAAATAGTACAAGACATAAGGCATTTTGCCAATCTGGGTTCGATGCTAGGCAACACACATGGTCTTCTCTGTCCTTCCAGAGGTAATTCTAGAGTCCTATCAAGGATTGAACCTTGGGCATAGAGACTGAAGTTAGCCTTGAGGATCACTGGGTTTGACACCCCCAAAGAAAATAAAACAAAACAAGATCAGGTTTTCTTTGGTTTTTTTTTTTTTTTTTTTTTTTTTTTTTTTTTTTTTTGCTTCTAGGGGGAAAATGTGATTATTTTCATGGTCTAGGTTCACAGGCTGCTTCATATGGCAGGATTATGAAGCCAGACCATTAAAAAGAATATTCATTAAAAATAATTGATGTAGGGGCCGGCGAGGTGGCGCTAAAGGTAAGGTGTCTGCCTTGCAAGCGCTAGCCAAGGAAGGACCTTGGTTCGATCCCCCGGTGTCCCATATGGTTCCCCTAAGCCAAGGGCAATTTCTGAGCGCTTAGCCTGGAGTAAACTATGATACTGCAATAAAAAGTAATGAAGAAAAATATTAAAATAAATTAAAAATAATGGTTTGGGAGACTAGAGATATACTACAGCAGGCTGGCCTTGTACCTTGCATGGACCCAAACCAGATATGATCCTTGCACCCCAAATGGTTCCTTTATTAACCATAAAATTAAAAAGAGCTCTGATAAAATTCTGATTAGAAAGAATTTTTTTCTTTTTGTTTTTTCATTTTTTTTTGTTTTTTTCGGCCACACCCATTTGACGCTCAGGGGTTACTCCTGGCTAAGCACTCAGAAATTGCCCCTGACTTGGGGGGACCATATGGGACTCTGGGGGATCGAACCACAGTCTGCTCTGGGTCAGCTGCATGCAAGGCAAATGCCCTAAAGCATTTGATTTCCTTATATCTACTTGGAAAGTCAACATGTGGAAAATCTGGTGTGAAGAACATCTCTATCAAGTGCCCAGGATCTGTGCACATAATTTTTCACTTAAGGCTCATAAAGAGGCATTTCCAAGCTCAGACAAATTTTAGTGAGGAGACTCATTTCCCAACACTCATGTTTCACAGCAACAGATGAGTTCAAAATGATGCTGACTTTTGTTAAAAACTTTTGGACTTGATATCATGTAACAATCCTGGGGGAATGCGCTGTTTTGTGTAGTCACCAGGATCTAGGTAATGCTGAAATGTCTCCAAATAAAATAATAGGTACTAGCTTTGTTTTATTTCAAGTAGAGTGTTTAAGATAATAGGAGTTAGCTTCTAGAGTGTAGAATGTGGCAAACAAAGCTAAGTACTATTTTTATTGCAGTGGATGTGGCGTGTGAAAAAGTGCTCACCAGTACTTATTAGGGAAATGCCAATTGAAACCACAGTTAGTTATAACTCATAATACTCATTTGGCTATTATTAAAAAGAGAAAAAGAGTGTGTGAGCATATAGATGACTTATTGTACTGTGGTGGGGGTGTAAATTGTAAGTTTTGAAAAGCAATATGAAAATTTTCAGAAATATCTGTGTATTCCACTTTTAAAAATTATCTGAAGCATACACAAATACTAATTAAAAGATATGTATTATATGCTTATCATTATGTTATATGTAATAGTGAATATATAGAAACAATCTAAGTGTCCATGAATGATTTATTTTTACAATATGTTCCACATCTGTATAGCTAAAATATTTTCATATCTGGGGCTGGAGTGATGGTGCAGTGGTAGGGCATTTGCTTGGACTTGGGTTCGGTCTTCGGCATCCCATATGGTCCCCCAAGCCAAGAACGATTGCTGAGTGCAAAGCCAGGAGACACCCCTGATCGTTACTGGGTGTGGCCTAAAATTAAAAGGAAATGTTCTATATCTTTATAGCTGTAAAACTAATGGAATGCTACCTTGTCATTTGTGGTAATGTGGATAGACCTTGAGAATTTATGTTGAAAGAAGTATCAGAGAAATTTAAGATCATGGGATTTCACATATTATGTGGTATATAAACAGTGAAAATCAAACAACAAGAAAATCAAAGGCGCAGAATCTAATAACAGAAGAGTGATTTTGTGACTAGACAGGCGTGAATTTGAGGGTAGGTAAGATGGATAGAGTGGTCAGTTGTATGGAAATGGATAGAAAGTGGGGTTCAGTGATGACTATGGAATTTATATGACATAAAACCAGTAGACGCTGCATATGGAACTTTAATATTATAAGTTTCTTCAATATCATCGCATTTAAGAATTGATTTAGAATATTGGATTTTTAAGGAGTGTGGGAAACCTACTTTCAACAATTTTTAGAGTGTCAGAATTTCATAACTTTACTTAATATCTCATACTTCTCTTCAGGCATTTATAAATGATTAAATTGTATTTTCATGTCTCATATTATCTGTGAAAAGATAATTCCAATTAGCAATTAGTGCAATGCCCTGAAACTTTTTGAAGTTCATCACTACTTGAGTTTTGCTGTAGGCTTCCAAATGTGTCAGACTGAAAAATGCAATGAGATTCATCTGATATTTTTCCATACAACATCTGGTCTGACAGCTAGACCTACAGTCAAGCATATAAATCAAAATGGAGCTGACCTGAAAATAACATGGGAATACAGAAATGCACCATGATTTCTATAGAATATTTGAAACCATTTTTATGTTAATGCAATAGAACTAAAGTGAAATGGTATGTTTTAAAGCTTAAACATTTTCATTCAGAAAATGGTTTTATTGTAATCACTTTACTGCAAAGTAAAGTTATATGAGAGAGAAGATTGAGAGCTTTGGAAGAGTGATGTGTCTATACCTAATCATATATATTCATTGCTGAAGTGAATAAAATCTTTGCAAATGGCTAAGAGGGCCATTTATATAATTTGCTTCTACGACTTAATAATACCCAACGAAAGAAATAATTACAAACTTGATCTAGATTAACCATGAGATGATACCAATTTCTGCTTAGAAAGTTGGGCATAGGCTACAAATCTGTTGTTTATCCAAATTGGAAACTGGGCCAGACTTGAGGGTCCTAAGAAAGATATCACTTTTTAGTAGCAAATTTTTTATTTATGGACTTTCAGGCTACATAAGTATATAAGTGAGACTAGAAAAAGAAAAATGGGATTAATAAATTAAATAAAACACAAAATTAGAGGGCCAGAGCAGTGGTGCAAGCAGTAAAGTATCTGCCTTACCCGCACTAGCTGAGGGCGGACTGCGGGTTTGATCCCCTGGCGTCCCATATCGTCCCCTAAGCCAGGAGCGATTTCTTAGCTCATAGCCAGGAGTAATCCCTGAGTATCATTGAGTGTAGCCCAGAAAACCAATATTAGAGGTGACAGTGAGAAAAACAGATTGCATTCAAAGTAGCAGGCATTGAATTGGGTGAGTGTTAAGAGAAATATGGTCACAGAGTATTATTAAATTTGGTAGTAGTTGTAAAAAAAAATATCATCTACTATAACCACTTCACTTTCTTGAATATCCAGAGTTTTTCTCTCTTCATATTTTTCACAAAAATACATAGGGTCAATGCCCTTGAACTTCAAGAAACTGAACCCTGTCTCCACACATTTTATTCTCTTTACTGAATTATGGTGAACGTTGGAAAGAATGATAATCCTGACTCTTCTTAATAAATAAAATAAGTGAATTTCAGAGAGATTTCATTATCTCCACTGAGTATGAAGATTGATCCAGGAATAAAAATCGATATTCTCTCTTGGCTTCTTGTGCCAAATTCCCCCAATTTTAATCCGGGCAGCTGTTGACTGCTCTGGGATGCCATCTCTGAGAATGCCAACAGCATCACTGTGATTTGGAAGTATAAAATTCTATCAAAGGAGGAAGCTTGGAAAAGAATAAAAAGGTTGTCAAAAAGATGGATCTACTGCATTAGGGCGCTGAGCTTATGACTTCTGCTGTAAGCCTTTGCCCCGAGTCGGTGGTGTAATAGCGAGCAGCAGCCTGAACATGGCAATTACTATTTTCCCAACATCTTTCCTGTGGACTCTGTTTCTCAGCGGGACCTGTGTGGTGGTGCTGTGTGTAATTAAGAGGGAAGGACTTACTGAAAGGCCCCAGGGGGGAGATCATTCATTTCCAATCCCTCTTTTTACCTTTAAATGAATGTAGGGCTAGTCGGACCTGTGAAATGATAGACTAGCCTGGATAGGATGGTTGTGAAAACCTCTCGTTTTTAGTCACTAATGTCTCATTAGTGCATTTTGAACCTCAAACTTTACGACACCTCAACTAAATGCCCTGCTCTCCCGTCTGAATGCTCATATTTGTAGGAAATTAAAAAAGAAAGAAGCATAAGTGTGTGTGTGTGTGTGTGTGTGTGTGTGTGTGTGTGTGTGTGTGTGTGTGTGTGTGTGTGAGTGTCTGGAGGGAGTTTGCCCCAGGAGTGGTAAGGAAGAGAGGGTTCTTTTTGTGGATTTTGGCTCTGGTGCTGGAATTGAAACATGTGTTATTAGCTCTTGGGATTATGTTCTGGTTCTGGCTGAGTGAAAGCGTACTTTGCTTTTGTTTTCAGAAAATATTTAATAAAATGACAGGATTCACTTACTTGCTTATTGAGTTCTCTTGCCTGAGAAACATGCAAATTCTGAACCCAGCTACATATTTATGACAAAAAGATAGCTAATAATATGAGCTATCTGATATAAAAAATATTTCCCCCACAAGGGCAGAACTCTCACATACAAAGTTAAGCCTTTTAAAGTCTGGGTTTAAATCTACTTTCTATTAATAGCTTTTAGAATCTTTCTGAATAACATTGAGGCATATTTTTTCTTTATAAAAAAACAGGTGGAGGAAAGAATATCCATAGTCAGTTACCCAATAAAAGATTAAATGCTAGATATGTTCATTTGAACTAAATCATATCAACCAATTAGTACATTTGTTTTCCTTCCTTCTCTTTATTCAGTACCAAAAAAATGATCCTAAAAATAGAATAAACTGGGCCGGAGCGGTGGCACAAGCTGTAAGGCATCTGCCTTGCATGTGCTAGCCTAGGACACACCCCGGTTCCATCTCCCGACGTCCCTTATGGACCCCCCAAGCCCGGAGTGATTTCTGAGTGCATAGCCGGGAGGAATTTGTAATTCTAGAAATTAATACTGAAGACCAAAAAATAAAAATGTTCACAATTAAAACTGTATGATGTATTCAATATCTTATCCTGCTCTCTACTCTCCCCAAGTCCCAGAGGCTAAGTTTCATGGAATGTTTCAGAATTTATTTGCCCTCTTTTTTTTAATATAATTCATTTAAGCACCATGATTAAAAGTATGTTTGCAGTTGGGTTTTAGTTATAAAAAAAACACCCTTCTAAAAAAAAAAAACACCCTTCTTTCCATCAGTGCATTGTTCCCACCACCAATGCCCCATCTCTGTCCTCCCCACTCCTCGCCTGTATTCAAGACAGTCATTCTATTTCTTTGTTGTTGTTTGTTTGTTTGTTTTGGGTCACACCCATGATGCTCAGAGGTTACTCCTGGCTATTTGCTCAGAAATTGCTCCTGGCTTGGGAAACCATATGGGACGCCAGGGATTGAACCCAGATCCATCCCAGGTTAGTTGCATGCAAAGCAAACAGCCTGTCACTGTGCTATCACTTGGCTAGCTGGAGTATGAACCTCATTTCTAAGGCACTAAACACATGGAACCTTCTTTTCTAAACAGATACTAAAGTTCCTACATCCTAATCTCATCATTTTAGAGAATTAGGATTGCAATATATGAATTTAGAGATGAGAAACTCGAACCTTCAGACTGCTGTTCTTTCTCCTTCTTAATGTGTGCATTTCTCACGGATTCTCCTAAAATTATGCCTCTCAGAATTCTGGCACCTTTGAGTGTCTCTGTTCCTTTGTCTATACTATGGTACTGGTGACAAGTTTCACAACCATTTATCCATTCTTGATGACTTTCTTTTTATTCCACTAAAACCTTTGCCTAAAGTTTGCTCTATTAACTCACCTTTTTAGTATGCTATTTTATGTCAAAGTCTATAACAACACCTCTGGGAAATACATGCCTGGGTACTGAGACCCAAAAAATTTCAAGTCCTTTCTAATATACTTTCTGCTTTCCCACGTAAAAAAAAAATTTACAATGTTCTTTCAGAAGTAAACCCAATTTATAACACACATACAATATATTTCTCCCATACACACATATTTACACACATCTATACACACATATCATTGATTGAACCTAAGGCCTCACATATGATAATCATGTGGTCTACCACATGATTTATTGAGCAACAAAATCAGTTTGCTTCAAAGCACTTTAGCTGTCCCCCAATTCTCCCCCCCCAACATACCAATATTCTATTGTTTTAGTAAATGGTGCAAATTAAGCTAAAATTAAGCAAATTAAGATAAAATACTACAAGAGGTTAAATATAATTTACTTCTTATAATCCATTTGCAAAACCACACAAATGTTGGCAAAATATGCTATCCTGCTGATAAAGTTTTGTTTTACTGTTCAAAAAAGGAAACATTGAACCAAATTCTTCATATAAATGAATACATAAGATTTTTCTGTTTTTCTTTATTTGTTTTGTTTTATTTATCTGCTTATCAGATGATGATTTGATAGTGGGCTGGAGCAATAGTGCAGTGAATATTCTGCTTGTCTTGCATGAGACTGGCTGAACAATTTTAATCCTTAACACCACATATAGTCCCACCCACAGTGATCCCTGAGCCAGGAGTGATTCCAGAGCACTGCTTTGGTGTGGCCAAGAATCAAAAAGCAGAACTGAGACAGAAATTTTGTTATGGATACATGTCATGAATTTCATTTTCATAGAGCCTCTGGCATCCTCTTTATGTCAGTCACCTAACATACCATTCTCAAAAAGCTTTTAATGTCTCTCCATGCTTTAACGGGATAGGGGTCTCTACTGGGGGGCCCTACAGGGTAGGAATAAATAGGACAGTAGCTACTGTGGAACTTATCAGTGGGTCACTTTTCAGTCTTCTTTTTAAGTGTGATTTGTCATGGCTGAATTCTGTTAAAGACAATTAAGCAATCACTTTGGAAAAATACAGATGTGTCTATTTTAAACACAGCTTGAATGCAGAGATTTGCTCTGCATGGAACTAGAACAACAGGTTAAAAATATAAAACACATTAATTTCATTCTGAAATGACAGCATTTTGCCTGTTGACCACTGATTTTTTTTCCCCCAGGGATGCTTTATCAAAGGAAAACTTACTACGTATACTAGCATTCAGCTAAGTTTGTCTCCCCATTTGAGTAGAAATTGTGTAATTACATTTTATCACCTTGAATCACCATGACTTGGAAAGAATTCCAGTCCACATTTTATAAGCCAAGAGAAATAAGACCAAACTCTAGTTATTTAGTTAAATCTGGACATCGGTCAGTTTTGTGGGATTGAGATGGCTAATAAGAGAGAAGGCAATGTGGACTCATTCTTTGGCACCTCATCAACCGCATTGGGAAGACCATACTCAGTTTCTAAAACTGTCAATAGTTCTTAAATTTGTTAGTGGACTTAATTATTAGAACTCAAAGTGTTAGGCTTATCTGTATGGTTTGTTGATTCAAAAATTATCTTAAACGATGATCATCTTTCAATTGTATAAGAGCCACTGTTCTTCTATAGATGAACATACACATACAGTCAGATAATATAAAATATGGATGAATTATAAAAGGGTGAAATGAGGAGGGCACACCCAGCTGTACTCAAAGCTTACTCCTGGATCTGTGCTCAGGGATCACTCCTGGTGATGCTCTAGGAACCAAATGTAGTGACAGGGAGAAGGAAGTCAGACCAGGGGTGGTTACAGTAAGGTAAGAACCTAACCCACCTTGCTTCCTTTCCAGACCAGAAAAGAGTAAACTCTAAGGGCAAAATTATCCTTGACCTTAAACTCTACACACATACAGGAAGTTAGAATATTAAGATATTCAAGGCTCCTCTTCCTTAGAAAGTTTATAAAGTGTGTAAGATGTAAAATCAAACGCTAGAGCTCTTTTATTATATGGTATGCCTTTCCTTTTGGCAGAATCTGCCTAATTCTCTAAGTGTCCTTATAAAGAGTCCTTTCTTACAGGGTATTGATCCTGAAAAAAATTAGTAAAGTGTCTGAGCAAATGGCAGTGTGCTTGGTTATTGTCTTGTTGAAGCAAAATATATCAGTGGTACACATGAGATTCAAGTAGTTCCAAGAGTTTTAAATCTTTCATTATATGGGAATGAAAATAGAGGAAGATACTCTTATCAACAGCTAAGAACTCTTGTAATATGGGGTCATCAAACTTCCAAAGAGATGGGGCCAGAGCAAAGGCACAAGAGGTAAGGCACCCCGCGCCAGCCTAGGATGGACCCAGTTCGATCTCCTGTCATTCCATATGGTTCCCTGAGCCAGGAGCGATTTCTGAGTGCAGAGGCAGGAGTAACCTCTAAGCATCACTGGGTATGGCCCCCCAAACTATATATATATATATATATATATATATATATATATAGTAGTGAATTTTGTTTAGGAGAGATATAAGCAATCATGAACATAGGTTTTGGAGCCAAACATGTGCCTTAATCTTAGCTCTCCAGCTTCTCTAAAAGCAGGATAAAATGAATAATTTTTCTGTATTTGAATCTTTATCTGGAGAAAAATACTATAAATGTACAGTATAGGATGATAAAGAGAGATACCATGAATACCTAGAATTCCTGCTGGGCCTGACACACATTGAATAATCAATAAATGATAAGTATTAAGGACATGATACAATGATATCTTAAATGCTCATGAGTTTTAAAATTTTCAGCTGATGATTAATGCTCACATTTATCTTCCTGTCTCCACTTAATACATGACTAAAAATAAAATCTATCTCTTCAGAGAAACAACACTGACTAAAGACTAAAGATATTTAGAAGAAGCTGTTTTTTAACTCTTTAGAGGTTAGCATTCAAATGCTTATTTTTGTTTACTTCCATCATAGAATGAGACATTTGGAAAGATTTATAACAGTGTATATGCTAATGTAGTCTTAAGTTTTTGCAAAATGCATTTACCTCTGACATCTTAATACTTTTCTTAATTGATATCATAGTTTATTACTCCCACTTCATATGTAAGAAAGTTATACATATTTATATTGTAAGCAGTGGCAGTTCTTAATCTAGAATCCATTACTCCTAATTTCTACTCCAGTGGCTTCTCTACTTTTAACCAAAGTATTTAGAAACTGCTGTTTGGGGTCTGGAGAGATGGCGCAGTGGTATAGGGCATCTGCCTTGCATGCAAATGACCCAGGACAGAATTCGGTTCGATCCTTGGTGTCTCATATGGTCCCCCAAGCCGGGAGCAATTTCTGAGCGCATAGCCAGAAGTAACCCCTGAGTGCCACCTGGTGTGGCCCGAAAAAGAAAAAGAAAATTAAAAGAAAATAAACTGCCATTTGTAGGACAATATACAATTAAAAACTAAAAATGAGCTGCTGAGAAAAAAAAAACTGAAAATGAGGCAAAAGTTAAAGTAATAATCCAATTTGTCACATAGAGGTTTACCCATTTCACAGAAAACTAAACTTTCCCCAGGAGGTGTGCTTGCATGGAGTTAATTGCTATGCGCTGCGCAATGCAACTTCTGTGAAGGGATACCTCTGGCCCCTTCAGTTGAAGAGAGAGTTTCTGAGTGAAAAGCTTCAAATATTAACTAGTTAGATCAAGATCATCATCTCCCCTCTCAAATTAAAAGAAAAAGGTAAAAGAAATGTTTTGATAAGGAAGCACATTAGTTTCATGACTTAAATCTGTCCTTCTGCTCACATTGGGACATAATTTTTTTTCTTTTTGGACCAAACCGGTTGAAGCTCAGAAGTTACTCCTGACTCTGTGCTCAGAAATCGCTCCTGGCTTGGGGGCCCCGGTGAGATGCCGGGGTATTGAACCACGGTCCATGCTAGATTAGTGAATGCAAGGCAAATGCCCTACCACTTGTGCCACAGCTCGGGCCCATCATTGGGACATGATTTTAAGTGGAGCTAGGTTTTTGTTGTTCTCGCCCTGTGACCAATATTAACCCATACAACTAGCTCCAAGTGGCCAACCTTAATATTGGGAGCAACTGGAGTGGTGGCTTGTAAGGTTAGAAAATCAACAGTCTGATCTATGATACATAAGTCTTGTCTTTGACCATGTTGTGCCATTGTAACTGTTTTGATGTTTTTCACTTTTGAGTCACTGAAAAGTCCTGTAAAAGTAGCTCATGAAGCAATTGTGAACTTAATAGCCATTTACCTAGATATCAGGCAAGTTCAAGATAAAATGCAAATGTATTCTTACTAAACATTGGTTTTCTTCTCTCTGTACAATTATGGTGCATGCCTGGCAGGTGCTGACCATGCACCCAGGTTTGAGTTCCAGCACCATTTGTTCTCCAGGGTGTTATCATTGGATTTAGCAGTACCAGGAGAGGACCTGGAGGGCCTAAGCTTTGCCAGGATGGTTCTGTTAGTCCTAACCCTCCCTGCAGGGTCTATATCCCTGGATTCTAGCATTGAACCACCAACCCAGTTGACTGTTCCCAATATCCCCTAAAAAGTTCACTTAGAACTTTCCTTTATCCCCAATCCCCAAAGAATGAACTATAGAGAATTGCAAAAAGTAAATCTTGTCTGATCTAATATCTCATTAGAGGACAGTGTCACCCATTATAAAAAAAATTGCCAAAGCCAGAAATGTGATCTAGATGATGTCTATTTGACATTTCAAAGATGAAATGATTACATAAGAGTCAGGAAGATTCTCTGATAAGATCTTGTTCATTACTTTTATGAATCAGTCTATCTCTGGATTTATATATTTCTTTCAAGTAATCTGTAAGTCTCCTAAGTACTGTTAGGGTTGTTATAGTACCCTCAGCCCAACTGAACCCAAACACTGGGACATGGACATGTCCTAATATTGAAATGATTCCCCTGATCACTGCTTAGGAAGTCCTCCGGATTATAAAAATAAAAGAATCTATGAGTTTTAGCTAGTTTTAATGCTCTAGCCAGACTAATTTAAGAAATGACTCATTACAAATGGACATGTCTTATTTTTTGTTGAGAAAGTAGAGAAAAACATGTGATGTCATCATCCGCTTTTGATCAAGATGTAGGAAAATCTTAAAATAAACTTCCTGATTTATGTATTCATTTTCAGCTCGCATTTCAGGTGATTGACAGTGGATCTTTAGTAGGGACTAATTTTTTTTTTGTTTTTAATAATTGGGATAATTGGCAGGAGCACATTCAAAGACAATTAGTGGTTTGTTTCCTTCTTTAAGACAATTAATTATTTGTGGTAGTTGGAAATGAATGGTGTTCTGGATTGATTTGTGTGTTGCTCACAGATAAGTCAAAAGATCTTTAAATAACTGTATTATAAATACTTTTGGAAATACTCAGGGTCAAGTTTCTACATAATATTACTGAATACAGACATGAATAGGAAATACCCTTTATGTCTTGCTGATTTTCTTTTTCCATTTGGAGTTGTTTCTCCATAGCATTTTATCTAATGGACAGCAAAGGAGCAAGAGTGGGAAAGATGTTAATTAACATCAGTTTTTGTGAAAATATATTTAAAATTCTAACATCTATCTCATTCACTTATTGGATATTGACTCTTAAATTAGCTAATTAGGAAATAACTTTTTAATCTAAAAATTGGTGATCTAATAAAATAACTTATAAGCCAGAAAATTTTTTTTAATAATTATCAATCTATGGGGTGTGAACTTTGAATAAACAGAAGAGCCCCTGGTTATTAGCAACTTATATACCTATTGTGTTTGCCACTCAACTTATACATGAAAATGTATAATTCATTGTATTATTGTATAAATGGTAATAACTACTACATATACACATTCACCCCCCCCGCATTGCTTACAGTATTTAATTAAATCACTTACAGTTATTAACTTGTTTTGATGACTTAATGTTTTGCAAGTCTCCACACATATGTAATTTTGTCCTTCTAAATAGCTGGTCCTTCTAAAATATCCATTCTTTTCATCCTTTCCCATTCATTACATTTTAAAAATAGTCACTTCAGGAAGCCCTTGCTATTTTCCTATATCGATGATTATATAATCCTATTTAATTTTACATATACCTCATGATTATACCTCCTGGCTACAAAAATATAAACCTGATTTTACATATATTCTAATAAGTAGATTTTATTTCCTGTATTTGATTTTAAGCTTATACTTCAGCAACTTCTTACAGAGACCCATCAAAGACTATTGTAACAACTCACTCAGTAAGTGTTTATTAACTTCTGCATGTGAATGAACCATGGATTGTGACTATTTGTACCACAGAGCTGGACATTATATTTCTATGACTGTAAAATGGCAATATTATATGTCATAGTTTAACTTTTCTATATCCAGCATCTAGTTTCTAATTCAACAGCCAATGGCTGAATGTGTGTTTAATTTAATTTGATGAATACTTATATCACTCATAATTTTGACCCTTTTAACACAGCAGTGATTTGGCAGTTCATATCATAGCCAGAAGAGACCCCCATAAATTAGTAAATGAGAGAAAGAGGCCTTATCAAATTTCCAAGAGATACAAAACAGAGGAAGAACCTATTTTGGTTTATTTCCTTGCTATAAACTTCTATTCCTCATAACTTATTTTTTTTCTGCTTTAACGACAGAGACAAGTAAATGCTTTAATCAGAAAAGAGATTTTTCAACACAGAATTTCCTGTTAGAAAAAATATACCTCTTGTATTGATGCAGATTGCACTTGTCTTTATTAAGTTACTCTCAAAGATTAAACAACCCTTACAAAAATCAAGCAATTCTACCCCATATTTTTATATCTTGCTACAAATTGAGGAAAAAAATGTGGATGGTATCAGGACAAAGCAGCCCCATGAGAATTAAGTGAAAATTAAAAAAATGATCAGACCTAAATACCTAAATGATCAACCCCAAAGTCAATGACAATAGAATCAAGAGACCCAAACTACAACAAACTACACACAAAAGGGACCTGTTAAACTAGCAGTCCAGGGGGGAAAGGTATGGGAGTCACGCTGGGAAGAGTGGCGGAAGCATGTTGGGAACTAGGGCGGAGGGAGATCAAAAATGGCACGCAACTTGAACTAGCTACCCCTGCCCCTACTTAGAGGGGGAAATAAGGGAGGCATCAAGACCAAACTGATGCAAGACTACTAAGTAGTTGGTTAGAGACAGAGGGGACCACATATTCTAGCCGCCCTGGGGGTGAGGGAAGAGGAAATGGGAGGTAAGACAGAAACGGGGGTGTAGGGAGGACAATTTGGGGATGGGAATCCCCCCTGATTTTATGTAAATATGTACCTAAAATATTATTGTCAACAATATGTAAGCCACTATGATCAAAATAAAAATTATATTAAAAAAATGGCGATGGGAATGGCCCTAATTCACTGTTCACTGTCACTGTGTACCTTAAATATAACTGTGAAAGACTTGTGATTCACATTGGTCTCAATAAAAATTATTTAAAAAATCAAGCAAATAAGCAAAACAAAGCAGAGCAGTGGCAGCAGTAGAAAAATAATGTGATGGATTTTTCTCTCAAGGTCTTTGACTAACAGAGCTTTATTTATTCATCACAGACAAGTATTAACTTCTTTGGACCATGTTGTCAACAAATAGAAAGCATCAGGCCTTCTCTGAATAATCTTCAAGGCCCCTTGTAGCTTATAAAAGATTTACTTTCTGGATGAGATAGATGTGTTGCTTATGTCTTTTCTGTCAAAAGACTTGACTACCTCCTCATGAGTTGTTGAAAGGTAGTTTCTTTCGGCTTTGGTATAAAAGTGGCATCTGCCTGATTTCAATCCTTCAGGAATCTTATGTGCATCTGGGAAGCTTTATCCCCTGCATAGTTTCAATTACAATAAAATTTTTTTTTTCATTCTGAGTCTTATCAAAGATTCTGCCACAGTGTGGCCTGTGACAGCTGCTGTATACTCCTCCAGTGGTGACTGAAATGAATTCTGCACCTGTCTTAGGCTTTAAGGAATTGGGGTGAGGAAATGAACCCAGCATGCCAGAAAATATTGACTTGTATCCCATATTATACTCAGTGGCTGAAAGTCACGGATCTGGGATGAGAGGCAAGTCAGCCGATTCATAAAGGGCGCCAGAGACTTCCCTAATGTATATTCTATTTATCTAAATAATCCTGAGGGTGGGTTTTCTGTCCATTAAATCTAGGTTCACAGCCATTTTAGAATCAGGCTTGGAGATGGAATGAGTAAAATGTGTAAATAGCTCTTCTATCAGGTGAAGCAAGTCAGGCACTATAGCTTCTCTCTCCCCTACTGTTTACCCCTTGGATCAAGGTAGTTACCTATGTTAAAATGACTATTCCAAGTTGAGAATTTCAAATCCTATTTTTCTTTCAAGGAAAAGAAAAACAACCCAGCACATCCAAATATTAGCAATGGGAATGGAGACATGGTACAGTAGGTAAGGGTGTTTGTCTTGCAAGTGTCTGACCAGGTTTTGATTCCTGGCGCCCAGTATAGTCCTCAGAGACTCTTCCCTCATCAGAATAATTCCTGAATGGATTAATTCATCCTGAACCAGGATTAAGCCCTGAACAATGCCAGCTTGGCCCCCAAACAACAATAACAACAAATTAGCAAAAGGAAATAAAAGGAATTACTATAGAGTGATAGAGAACTTATTCAAGGTAAGAATAGCAGCTCAAATTTCATTTTTATTAGGAATGTTTTAGAAACTTTTAAAAGTTTATATGTTTTAGTTTTTCTACCTCAAGTATGAATTAAAAATACTTATAGGGTTCTACTAATCAAATATGTTAAGGAAGCATGTACCATGCCTTAAATAAAGTAAAGTAAAGGAAGTTTTGTAATTTATTCTTCTACTTGACTTGGTGATTTTTATGAAGTTTTATCCATTATAGTAGTTTCTGGAGAGTCTTAATAAATTTTGTGTCTCATTTAATTTACTTTGAAATTGGCAACATATATTTGAAAAATAAAATCTTTATCTGATGTGCGTTGTCATTGAATGCTTCCTTAACCATTTAGAGATACTATCAAGTCAATTTATTATGAATACCAGCATTTTCTGACTACATGGTTTTCACATAGTCTATTTAATTAAATGGCCTTAATAGCAAAGACATAAAGTAGTCACATTTATACTTTATTTGAGCTAGAGTTATTTCCTTAGTCTAAAAATTAGTCCAGGGATTAAGAGATTTGTACTTGGCACCTTCTATCCACTTTATAGAGAACATTTTACTGGAATGTATATTGGCAGTTTGCAGGATAATTCAAGGGTTATCACTGAGTTTTTGGGAGGGAGGTTTTACTCCATTTTAATAGTAGTATCCTAGCAATGACTAGGTTATTATCATTTTAATATTTTCAATTTTGTCAGTTTGGATGATTGGTGACGAGAGATACTAGCCAAGGGTAGAATACCTTATGTAACTGTGATATTCTTCCTGCAGATATAAATATTGAAAATAAATGAGCTGTGCTGTATCTTTTGGTTTAAGTTTCATAAATCAATGACTCTTACATAAATAATGCATTAATCAAAACTTTCCAAGTAGAACTATAATTTGAGAGCCTTGAAAATAGAAGTGGACTAGTAATGCAAAGTAACAGATAATAGATATGTTAAAAGTTCCACTTAATTGCAGCTATCACTCCATATTTTCTAAAAAATACATTTTAATGTTCACCAGCTTCTTATCTAGACATAGTCTGAGCAATCTTATTTTCTGTTCATGTCGCTTGTTGAAAAACATCTTTGGTTCATGCATCCAGTAAAATTTTATTAAAATCTATGTTGTGAAGTTACTATGCTACATAGGTCCTAAATGACACTCTCCAGGGCCATGTAAAAACCACAGCAAGTAGGATTATTGCCTTGCATGTGGCTGGCCTGGGTTCGAACCTTGGCTACCCTTTACGTTCCCTGAGCATTGCCAGGTATAATTCCTGATTGTAGAGCCAGAAATATCCCCTGAGAATCACCAGGTGTGGCCCAAAACCAAATAAAAAATTATACCCTTTAATTATATATAAAATATACATGTACATATTTACATTTATTAAGTTCTTTCAAAATATATAATGTGTATCTATAAATATATATATCTTCTTTTCCAGTGTGGTCTAATGTTTTTCCTTAAGAGATTACATATTTTATTGAATTAATTTAGGTTTTCTTAAATTTATCAGGAATTTTTTTAATGTGATAATATTTGTAAAAATAACCTAAATCAATGAAGTCAAGGGTGAAGAAGATAGATGTAAAGTAAAGAACAAGTTATAAAGTCTTTAACACTTTTTGGAAGTGTTTGGAACTTGGTTTCTGTTGCTCGCAAATAATTAACGCAAGAGAAGGAAAGAGAGATTTGGGGGCAAGTGTCATGGCCACACAGAGGGGGAATCATTGCCTCAATCACTCCTTTTAAAATAGGTATTTAGGGGGCTGGCGTGGTGGCGCTAGAGGTAAAGTGTCGGCCTTGCCAGTGGTAGCGTAGGACAGACTGCGCAGTTCAATCCCCCTAGCCAGGAGCGACTTCTGAGCGCATAGCCAGGAGTAACCCCTGAGCATCACTGGGTGTGGCTCAAAAACCAAAAAAAAAAAAAAGGTATTTAGAAGAGGTCAAACTATTTCCCTTCCTTATGGATGCTCATAAAGACTATTATGTTGTATTCTATATATAATAAGTTCAATGTTCTAATGTCCTCATGGTAAAAATGGCTTTGAGTAGAACTGGTTCATAGCGTGCTTCAACACATATGGGATTTCCTAACACAAGTCAATAAACACAATTCCATGAAAGAAGCCATTTGAAAATAATCGGGGAACAATTGAACTTTGATTTTAGAGTATAGTTCTGAAGCCACACCCTGGAGACCTGAGAATTTCACATTCACACCTTGGAACGCGGTAGCTTTCCCAAATATTTTTAGAAAAGTTATATGGAGCATCTGGTAGGTTTGCTAGCAGCTTAAGACCAGGAAGTAAGGGTTTTGCTAGAGAAGATCTTTCAAGTAGGGTGTTCAAGACTGAAAGCTTGAAGAGAGTAGGGTGGGCAGGGAGCTTCTTGCATGTGGCTGACCCAGGTTCAATCCCTGGTACCAAGATGGTCTCCAAACCCCACCAGAAGTGTTCCATAATGCAGAACCATAACAGCCTGAGCTCCACTGGTTGTGGTCCAAATGCAAAGGATTAAAAGACATAGCTACTGAAGGAAGAAGGGATGAAGAATGAAGATTAAGTGCTTAAATCTTAAAGCTGATTTTATCCATGACCAAAATATAAAAATTCAACATGATTTAAGATTGCATTAGATTTACTGATATTTCCCTCATCTCTTTCCTTAAAAAACAAGAGGAGGAAGTTGAAGAGGAGGATAATGATAGAGAACTTTATTCACTAACAATTTATTTCTGCCTTTCTCCTGCCATGGCATATATGAAGTAGGAAGTTTATTAGGGATATCCTGGTACAGGCATCAGCAGGGGTACTTGGAAACAGAATGAGATTAATTTCCTCTCTGTAAGATGGGAGGGACACAATGAGCAATCTGCCTATCTAATACTTATCTAATGCCAAACACAATAAAAGCACCTCAAGAAAGGTCTCTGTTGAGTCTGAAAAGATGCCAGACTAAAAAGAGTATTAGTTATTGAATGCATTTGTATAAAGAACCAAATCCTATCCTGTCAGATAACAACAATGGTTCCCTTGGGTGTTAGAGGCCAACAAGTTTTGGAAAAGTGAGTTGTGGGAAGAGCAGAGTCTTTTATAGTGCTGAGAGTCCTGGTTTCTGCCTGCATGCTCTGAGACATTGGCCTGTACCTTGACCTTACAGTAATATCCCCAGTAGAATATGACAAGATAAAGGTTATGTACATTTTTTCACCCAAGCTATAAAAGTTTTCCCACGTATTAGAATCTTGCAAACTATTTTTTTCTGTCATTCTTTCACACTTTCCCAGGATGCAAGAAATTAATCACTATTTCCAAAGGGCAAGCTTATTATCACTGGATTTTAACTCTCCCTTTTGAATTTTTCTCAGATATATCAAATGTTAACTATATGATTTCTTTGCAGGTTTATATCTCTATGGAGTTTAAAGTTTCTTTTCAGTTTTTTATCCCTTTGATAATGAATTTTATCATTATATCTCTTTAAATAGAAAATAATTCATTATCAAATAATACCTTATATAGTCATTTGAATCACCTTGTTCTGGATATTTCTCAATAATATGCTTAAGGTTAAGTGGAAGCCAATGCTACTTATGAAAAATAAAGATATTAGGGATCATTGTAAAAATTGGTTTTTCCTGAAAATGTCTAGGGAAAAATATCAAGACTAAAATGGACCACTACGGTGATACGTCATAGAACTCTCCAGTATCTTAGAATAAAATACTTACTTTCAAATATTAGAGATAGTAATTTCATCCTTACATGTGTTAAAGTGTTAAAATTAATACAACTCAATGCCTCAAAATCATTAACTAATTAACTAATGGCTCTACATAACAGCTCTATGAGATTTGTGCTAAATATCTATCACTTCACATATCTTGTGTCATTTAGAAACTCTTGTAACTGCTTTCATCTCTGCTCTTTTCAAAGTCTAAAAAGAACTAATTATTATTATGTCTTTCAGCAAAGGGCATGTATCAAATTTCTTGAGGGGGAAAATCCAGTGCTTTATGAATGATTCTCCAAAACCAGACAAATAATCAAAATTTTGAATATTATTCTATATTTTAAATATTTGTTGACCTTTAGTCTAATTTTTTTCTATCTTCTTGCCTTCAGATAAAAAGCCATATATACCTACATGCAGTCAGCATTCATGATATGTCCACTGGAAATCCTCTCAAAATGTTTTGAAGAAATTTATTTGCTAATTAGCCATCATTTCACATACTCAAGTGGAAATTTTTGAAAGCATGAATCTGAATAGTGTACTTATGTATTTAATATGTTTAAATTATTTTTCACTAGAATGAATCAATGCTAAATTATACAGGCCATTTGGCTTGTAACAAGAATAGGAGCATCTTCCCTTGAACACTGGATGTTGCTGTTGTGATATAACCATGTTGAAGGGAGAAAGGTGGAACCGTGGAAGCTGGGGGGGGGGGGGATTGGAGAAAATTAAATAATATTTTAAAGAGACATTTAAAACATTTAAAAGTTTGTCAAGGATTTTTATGAAATTTAAATTGAATAAATTACTTATTAAATAATGTATTACATTTAATTTATTTTGGAGTGGGGAGGTGCTCAAGACAGTGCTCGAGTGACGCCTGATGATGCTTAGAGGACCAATGCTGATTTTTGTGTGCTTTTTCGTTTTGTTTTTGTTAGTTTAGGTTTGGTTTCATTTGGTTTTTGGCCATACCCCATCATGCTTAGGGGTTACTTCTGGCTCTGCACCCAGCCCGGTCCCCCCCGCAGCAGGCTTGGGGGGCCAGGAATCGAACCTGGATCAACTGCGTGCAAGGCAAATGCCCTGTCTGTTGTCTAATGCTAAATTTTTAAAACACCATATCAACAGGTTGTTGTTGTTGTTTGTTTGTTTTGGTGGCACTAAGAAAACATTTTTTTCAGAACATTTAATATAAAAACTTCATTAATGGGTATTAACAGGCTATTTCAATTTCTGTTATGCTTGACTGGTACATATCTGGGATATTTTATCCCTTATTTCTCTAGATTTTAGACTTGGTTCTGTAAATGGTTAATATGGCACCTTTCATTGTGGCTTTTATAACAACTTGCTGCTTCACTGTGAAAACAGGCGTGAGACAGGACAGTAACCTCATTCTGAACATGTCATGCTCACAAACTTATATGGCCAGAATGAAGACCCCCAGATCCCCTGGTGTCTGAGCAGAAAAGTCCTGGTCCCAATTTATAGATGATGTCATGCCATATTGCTCATCGAACTCTATTCATGGAACACTAAAGGCCTGGATTGTCTTCCCTTGACCAGAAATAAACATAATCCTGCAAAAAATGTCAGACCTCTTGTGAATACCTTGTCCACCTTATTTAGGCTCACCCACCTTAGGAAGGTCCCATAGACTCTTCAGCTGTGCACTCTGAGATAGAATAAAAAAGCAGAGATGGAATGTAAGGGTCTCTTCTGTTATTTCCCCCTCGTTAGTCCGTCACCTCTCTCAGCCACACTCAGCTCCACTTCTTGGCATCTAGCTGGCACTGGGCAGAGTGGGCAGGGCTGCCAGCTGGCTGCGTCCCCTCCTCCCTTGCTCTCGTTCTGCAAATGAGCCCTGCACACACTGATATTGCGCTCTGCAGTTCATTTGACAAATAGCTTTTGTGGCCTTTGAGTTTTCATATCCCTCATAAATCCTGGCAACAGAAGCGGGCTGTTTGTCAGATTCAAAATTCCACGCGTCTGAAAGGAAAGTGTGGAGGATTCCTTGCATCTAAAGTGGATTTATTTGTAAAATTTTTTACTTAAAACCACTTTGAGAGGAACCAAGGCTATTCTCCTGGCACTGCCTGGCTGCAAATTATTTCCATCCTCAGCCCATAAATCTTGCTAATATGTCTTTTAAAATGTGCCTGAGAAAATGTATTTCATGTTTATAGTGCCAGAATTATTAGTGAGTCGAATTGTGTTTGGGCGGTTCTGTTTGCCTCTTGAGGTTCTGTGTGATACTGAAGGAAAATGGAGACTTCGGTCATTCATCTGCAGATCTAAGAAAGTCTGTTGTAACTGTGCATTTTAATTAACCGAATCAGCTGAGGAAATGTTGTCTCTCTACTGTGGCATTGCTGTCTGCCTTGCAAAGTACCTCCCTGGATAAACAGAGGACTTCTATTTCTTAAACGGCCTTTTCCCGTGGCCTTTATGAGGATTGGGGCTTTTGCTTTTTTTTCTTCAATTACAGGTGGAAAGGTTTAATTAACTCTAAAATGATTCTGCAGCAAACTCCCTTGCATTTTTTTTTTTACAACCTCATGAGCTATAATAGTTAATGCGGTAGACCTACTATTTATTGGAGCACACAAAAGCTCTTTAAACTGGAAATCTGTTTGGTCATACCAGAGCTGGCATCTGCACTAGAGTACAGTTGAAATACAAATTAAAAAAAAAAACAAAAAAAAAAAACAGTCAGTGGGGAACTGGTTTGAGTCATTACAATGGGAATAATTTAAGCCTTGAGGATTGGTGTTCAAAACACTGCGAGATTGTGAAAACTGAGTTCCAAATGAGTGCAGAGTGGCAGTTCAAAAACTGTAAACATGACCTCAAGAAATGTCACTTTTTTTTTTAATTTAACCAACTTTATTACATACATGATTGTATTTGGGTTTCATTCATGTAAAGAACACCACCCATCACCAGTGTAACAGGAGGAGGGAGATTTTGGACATTGGTGATGGGAATGTCTCTTCTTTTATTTTTGGTGGGAGAGTGGGAGCATACCAGGGGATAATATGCAATGTTGGGGATCAGATCTAGGTTGACCTCCTGCAAGGAAGTTCCCTACTTGCTGTACTATGGCTCCAGCACCTGGAAATGTAATTTTCTCAACCCATATGGAAAACTACTGAATATATCCTCTGGGGCATTTCTTGCTTACAAGATTGTTTAGAGGTTAGTAAAGAACTTGGTGTCTCTCAATTAGCCTTCACTTTGTGCTCACCTTTTTGAATATAAAGTAGATTAATGCGACTTTTAGAAGTTTGTATTTTTTCTTTTCTTTTCAAACTCTGTGCTGTGGAGCTGAGGAGACAGATCAAGGATATTTCAGTACTGAAAATAAAAAAAAATAACTAAAACCTTAACACTTCTTTTTCTTCTTCGTAAGTGTCTTTTCTTAAAGAAAACATTTTCACACTTTTACAAATTTAAGTAAACACTGAATATCTAAAGTAAAAAGAATAGAGGTTAGATGTTAAAAATGTGCAGTGCTAAGCCTGGATGACTGAATAACTGAGACTCTAGGAATACAGTTCTTGGAAGACTGTTAAAAACACAATTACAATAGAATTTCAATTAGAAGATAAGAAAGTGGACTGTGAGATTTTTCAGAAATCTTGATAGTTCAAAGAGTCTATGACTAAATATTTAATTTTTAATTACTTATGTACTAAGCAATGAATCTGCTTATTTTATATTATTTTTGGTTTTTGGGTCACTCACACCCGGCATCGCTCAGGGGTTACTCCTGGCTCTATGCTCAGAAATCTCCCCGGCAGGCATAGGAGACCATATTGGATGCTGGGATTTGAACCACCGCCCTCTTGCATGAAAGGCAAACACCTTACCTCCATGCTATCTCTTCGGCCCCCAAATCTGCTTGTTTTATGGTAAAGACTGCCATGGTTTGGTGAAAGCCTAAGTAATATCTCATACAAAATATTTAAATATTCTATAACTTTATCCTATATTACTTAAAATGTGACTAAAAATATGAGTTATGCTAGTTTCTAAAATTATAATAAAAGTTATATTGATGCAATTTTTCATTGATAGAACTAAAAAAGGGGTCTGAGAGATAGAATAGCTGGTAGGGCAGCTGAACAGGGTTTGTACATACCCCTGAGCAACTAACTCCAACAATAATTCTAAATGCAGAGCCAGGAGTAACCCCTGAGCAATAGTTGGTGTGGCCCAAAACCAAAACAAAACAAATACCTAAATAAAGCTACTGGATACAAGTAGACTTTTTTTTTGTCTTTTTTTGGAGGGGGGTCACTCCCAGCAGTGCTCAGGGATTACTCCTGGCTCTATGCTCAGAAATTGCTCCTGACAGGCTTGGGGGACCATATGTGATGCTGGAATTTGAACCACCAACCTTCTGCATGCAAGGCCTTACCTCCATGCTTCTCTCTGGCTCCACAAGTAGATTTTTATAAAGCACTTTTTGGGGGGCTGGAACAGCATGTAGGACATTTGCCTTGCATACAGCCAACCCAAGGTCCCAGACCTAGCTAGGTTCAATCCCGGCATCCCATATGTCCCTTGAGCCTGCCAGGAGCCAACCACTACCAGTAAGAGTAAGAAATGAAGAGATGAAGCATATTCTCATAAAGAATGGCTACACATACTAATAAGACCAACATAAGATAGCCTATAAAGTAGTCTCCTAGAGATGTATACAATGAGTAGAAAAAGAGGATAAATAAGACAAGGATAAGAGACTTCTGAGAGGAGTGAAATTTGACTTGGATCTTATATAAAGGTTCAAAGATTGATGGGAAGGAAAGTACTTTCTCCCAAAAGGAAGAACTAGCACAAAGAAAGGTTGAGAGGTACATGATATTTCGAGTCATCTAAACATTGTTAAAAGTATCTGAAATTGCATACAAAGAAAGGTGGAGATTTGGCTTTTCTGGGAGGTTTAGGACATTGAATTTTTATACTGCAGTGATTTTCAGTATTGATCATGAGTCTAGACACCCTGAGCTTATGGCAGTTCAGATATTTTTGAAAATGTACCAGAAATATATTCTTTTAAATAAAAATAGGTTGTGGAGAAAGAGGGATATGGCTATTACACTATATAGTATTACTGAAATTCTAGTGAGTTACATAGAGCTAATGATGGAAGAAGACATTACAGTATGTGTTGATTTTGTACTCTGTGATCTATTTCATCTCATTTAACCTTCACACCATCTTTAGAGTAGCATGTTTCCTGATAAATGCAATGACATCCCATAAATAAAAGCAAATGCTTGTTCTTCATTCTTTTCTGATGATACTGTGGTCATTATAAGGAGTTGCACATGTTATTAAGATGAAGAACATTAAACTCAAGATTTTGCAATTACTAAGTCGTGGAACCAGAGTCTAAACTTTCTTATTCCTAGTTCCACAGTCCAAATTATTTCTGATATACAATATTAGTTTATGTTGAAGGAAAAACTAAGGAGAAAGTCTGTGTCTAATGCAATTCACTGAGTTAATACACAAAACTATAGTTTCTCTCTTAAACATAGGTCATTTGCCTTGGCTTATTTACTCTGGAAGACATAACTTCATGTTTACGAAAAGCTGTGTGTGTGGCACTTGGTAGGATGGTTTTGAGGGGTTGCAATGTCTTTGGCTCAAAGAGGCACTTTCCCTGGTTCTGGGCATTATGCCTCTTCTTTCTATCTCTAGATGTTGTGTCTTTGAAATGAACAATAATACTGATCTAGATCTGGGGATAGACATTGATAAGTAATAGGAATCATCTAGAAAGTTTGAGGAGCCATTGGATAGAAGATTTGGTTACTTTGGTTTTTAGGGCTACTCTTAGCAGTGCCTGGGGTTTACTACAGACTTACCACTTAGGGATCACTTCTAGAGGGGCTATGGGACAAAATGTGGATCAGCCACAAGCGAGGCAAATGTCCTACCCTCTGTTCTTTGCCAAGCCCAGAAGAATCATTCTAAATGGGAAAAGGCATGGGATGAAAAACTTGGAAAACAGAAGAAATACATTTTAGATTTAACTAGACTGTAGCCATGAAATCATCCCAGTCCTTCAGTCTGATTTCTGTTATCAACATTGGAATGGAAGGTCTAGAAAAGGCAGACAAAGTTGTACAGTGAGTGAACTAGGAAAAGATCTGCAGACACAAAGCAAAGCCAAAGTAAAACTAAAACTAATTAAAAGAACCTTTTTTTGGCATCAGGGAAATAGAATGAGTATGAAGATTAAACTTAAAAGTGATGGAAAACTGGAGATGAACATCTTCGAAACAAATGCTTTTAAAGAGAAACACCATAAGATCATTGAGTATATTTTAAAATTTAGGGTAAATGGGTTTTGACTCATCTTATTGTCTATCTTGACCTCGTCTTTCTAATTTATATGCATGTAATGCTTGTACATTTTAGTTTAAATTAATAAAGACCACACATTTCTGTGTTTTACCTCATAAAAACATCCAAAGTGAGGCTCATAAAATATCATAAAATTCCCAAAGTCAATGACAACAGACTCAAGAGACCCAAACTACTACATGCTATACACAAAAGGGTCCTGTTATGCTCACAGTTCAAGGGGCACAGGAGGTATGCTGGGAAGAGTGGCGGAAGCATGCTGGAAACTATGGTGGAGGGAGGTCAACACTGCTGGTGGGAATGGCCCTAATTCACTGTCACTATGTGCCTGAAATACAACTGTGAAAGACTTGTAATTCACAATGGTGTCAATAAAAATAAATAAATAAATAAAAAAATTTAGATTTTACTCAGTACTTCCTGTAAAAGTCCATAGGAATGACTTATCTCATGTCTTTTAATGATATGATCTGGATTGATAGGGGTGTCACTGTTTGGGAAAAAACTAGAAATCAGATTAGAAATTAGCTACCAGAAATATATCATCATTGGAAATCATTTCCTAATGGAAATGGAAGATGTATAATTCGGTTAGAGAAGATTTTTGTGAGTAGGATATAAATGATCTAGGGCAGCCCTATAAGGAATGAGAATTAATTATTTAAAATAGGATTTAAAATTAATGAAAGTAAAAAAAATTCAGAATTAATGACTCAAATTTGCAGGAAAATAATCCATGAAAGAACTGCTCTTATACTTTTTAGACTATTTGGTTTATAAAAAAAGTACGAAATGTTGCTTGTGAAATTATGATGTGTGTTTGTGTGTACACATATAGACAATTAACACTCACTCCTGGCATGTAATAAAGATTCAGTTACAAAAAAATATCCACACAGAAAGATGGGGAATAAAAATTGGATTTATCACCTCATGTAAAGACTGCCAATTTTTTTCTGCAATATGCCTAGCTTGCTATAAAATACAAAATATTGTTATTACATATTCTGTTTTAATCACTGATAATGGCACCTAAATTCCATTGGATAAATAGCAATGCCCCAAACAAATATTTACACTATTTTGTTTTCAAATCTTATAGTTATTTTTTTTTTGCAAAATTTCTTTCCTAAGTTGATGGTACATCTAAATTGCCCTTCAATTTGTTGCATTTGTTTTACAACTTCTCAGAAGTTATTAATGATCTTATCATATAGGCTTGTTGGACTTTATTAGTACTTCATCCTCAACATAATATTCTGAATTTTCCTTTAAAAATTCTTGTAAAATTCTGATTGATTGCTAGTGGTTGGGTAGGAATATTTATTTTTGAGCACATAGTCTGTAAATATTAATAAGAAGAATCAATTTTTGTACATGTGGGACTTGAAAACTTGAGTATGATGTTCTAAGTCTTGGCTTTTAAAACTGTTGCTCATGATCCCATATGGGGACATATAAAAATTTTAAATGTGCTTGATAATAAATCTACCATTTATTACTGTAAATGTTTGACTTGCCTCCCTATTTATATGACTATATCTGGGGTTGTATAAAAATCTGTCAGGCGAAAAGGGGTCATGGAAGGGAAGAGTTTAAGAAAGCTCAATATGGCCTCATTCTAGTTTTACTGCAATGCATATTTTCTTTTTATCCTCATTTCATTAATAAGCTTGAACTCCAAGAATGCTGAGTCAGGATTTACATTTAATTGAAGTCTTTTGTTCTTTACTAGCCAAATGTATTTTATACTCTGGATAGATGCAATCAGTGTGATGAAGCTTTCATTGAAATTGTCTATTGTGAAATGTAGTATTTGTTTATTATTTTGCATGTGAAGGCTAATATTAGCATTTTTCAAGAGATGACATAATTCCAATTGTATGAGTGATGTGCATTTGAGAACTCCCATAAATAAGTTTTGTATTTTATTTTCTAGGAATAAGTGAAAAAGGAGAATTATATTTTGACATGCCAGTGATCAACTATATCTCTATATATTTTCCTTCCACATTCAAAATCAAAAGATAAACTGAGAGTTACTGTAAACAAGTCCATTGGCAGGTTGTAAAGAAAGTGAAAAGGGTTACCTAGCCTTGCATATTTTTTATAGCCTACATTTTTATTGGAGATGGTTTATTTTTTTAGTGAGATGGTCAAAGTGTGCTGATTTATATGAAAGTACAAGTTATTTTTGTCATAATAGGGAGTAGAGAACACTAACATAACAACAAAGGCATGCAGAAAAGTGCCTCAGGAAGACAGGAGGAGCTGCTGATAGCTATATCTATATATCTCTATATAGAGATATATGTCTCTATATAGGTATATATATCATATATCATATATATAGAGAGAGAATTATAAAAAAATTTTCCTTTTTTATTACAGTTGTTGGTTAGACTAAGAAGCAACCCCCCAATAAAATATATTATTTTCATATATTCAAGATCTGTTACTAGAACATATTCTTGTTAATAGAAGGATTTTGTCTCATGTGACTCAGATACTCTTGTTTTCATTACATTTCTGGAATTTCAGAATACTTTACAGGATTTTCAGAATACATTACATTTCAGATATAGAAAATCTAATTCAAGGCTTTCTCCCTCTGAAGTAGCATAAAACCAACAAATGCTTTTTCCATTGAAAGACCACCATCATCTATTTTCCAGATATTTTATAGAAACTCAGCTATCAAAGAGGAATACTGGGGCAGGAGATATGAGTGGGTAGGGCACTTTCCTTGCAGGCAACTGGCCCAGGTTTGATCCCTGGCATCTCTTATGGTCCCCTGAACCCACCCAACACAACAGGAGTGATTCCTGAGTGAAGAGCCAGGAGAAAACCCTGATCAAAACTGAGAGTGGCCCAAAGACAACAACAAAATGGTAAAGAAGAATGTTTTGTCTATTCAAATGCTAAGAATTTTAGAAATACCAGATGCATCATACTTGGAATAGCCAGCGACACCCATTGGGAATATTTTTTTCAATCAAAAAATATTGGTAATTATTTTAATAAAGGACCAACCAAGTATATTTAACTACTTAATTTTGCATCTTGATTAGGTTTTTGCTCATTTAAGAAAACACTCTAATGGGGCTCTAGTGAGTGATAGTTCAGAGGGGATGACACTTCCCTGACATGCAGCTGACCCAGGTCTGATCTTCATCACCCCATATGGTTCTTTAAGTATCGACAGAAGTGATTCTTGAGTGCAGAGCCAGGAATGAGCCATGAGGACATTGGATGTGTTCTACCCAACTTTTTGTTTTTGTTTTTGTTTTTGGGCCACAACTGGTGACACTCAGTGATTACTCCTGGCTATGTGCTCAGAAATCCCTCCTGGCTTGGGGGGCCATATGGAACTCTGGGGAGACAATCCAGGTTTGTCCTGGGTCAGCTGTGTGCAAAGCAAATGCCCTACCTGTGTTATCAGTCTGGCCTCTCTATCCAATTTTTAAAAGAAAGCATTCCTATACCTCTGTGCTTCCTAAAGAAATATGTGTGGTGACCTAAAATGGGAACAATTGATAAAATAAGTATGTTTATAGATAATGTTTCATTTAGGAAGAAACCAACATATATGCTGCTGTAACATGTTAGAAAAGTTGTCTTTTGCTCAAAAACAATGTCATTTTGCCATAAACTAACTCAGTGAGTAAAACAGTCATATTAGAAAAGGAAGAGTAATTGACCTATATCACTTAAAGCCTCAGCCATAATTATTTAATGCACTAGACTTTTCTATTTAGATTGGTAAGATTTTGATTCAGTGTTCTCTTGATGTTTTGTTTTCAGCATTATGGCTATTATTTATAATTATAAGTTCTTTTATAGAATGTTTATGGAAACCAAAGGTCGAAGATAATTACATTCTAGACTGATTGTCACATCTCAGAAATCTGTACTAATTTAAGAGGATCTGGTCTTCTGTAACAAAGATGCTAGCTATGCTTTTATTGACTCAAACTGAACTAAATACCAGCAAACATAGTTGAATATTAAGTACTCTTGTTAAGTGCTCTTGAAAAGAAATGGTGCTTGTTGTATTTTAGCCTAGAAAACACTCTGTACAAGAATATATGCCCATTTTACAGATGAACTTGAAGTTGAGAAAAGTTTAGAAAATTCCTTGAGATAGTTTGATGAACAAATATGAGATTTTTGAATTAAATGTTTGTAGTCTACCCCTTTTAAAAATATTTTTGTTGTTGTTTTTGGGCTATACACAGTAGCACTCAGGCATCATTCCTGGCTCTGTGCTCAGTCTCCTGGCAGACTCAGGGAGCTATATGGGATGCCGGGGATCAAACTTGAGTCAACTGCATACAAGGCAAAGACCCTACCCACTATACTAGCTCTCCAGCCCCATGTCAAACATTCTTAACTGAGATATTCCTCAAATTCAAAAGCCAAACTATTCCATGTAAATTTTACCTGTAGCTTTTCTATTATATTCTCACCAATGATACAAAAATTATCAGTAGTTTTGGAGACACAAAATCCTGTCATACATAAATTAGGGAAGTTGTCACATTCACTTTTGTATTATTTTTTTATTTGTAGGGCTCATTTCCTAGAAACTACTTAACTTCCATGTATTATTGGTGTTTCTATGGCCTCCTCTCTGATTCCCACCATAGGTAGCTAAGAGAAGGTAAGCTAAGGGTTAAGCAAATTTTTCAGCAGTTTGTGACAATTGTTAACTCTTATGAGAATCCACAGAAAAGGGAAAAGAACAGCAACGACATTTGTCCCACCTCTTGAACCTCTCCTGTCCCAAAGTTCCTGTCATCCTGATTTTCCCTTAGGCTTTAGGAGCTGTTGCTGAGTTCTGATGATCATTTAGCTAATCTACACTTGCAATAATCAAAGTTCTTGCCTGGGTAAATGTCAAGGAAAGAAAAGATACTTCACACACCTACAACATCCTCAAAAAAATCTTGCTAGATCTACAAGTCTGAGAGGGCATCAGTAGAGGAGCATAATCTTATTATCCATGAATCTTCACCTCTTACACTGTAGCATCATTGTCAGGGAGGCTAATGGACCCAGTGTTCAGCTGCCTGAGAAGACAGTCCTACTGGCTGCTTCTCTCAGTGTTAATATTAAAATAATGTTTTCCCCTACCCTAAATCAAATTACATTTTAGTATCCTCTTTATGGAAGATATCAGCCACTTAATGAAAATATAAGAACATTTGGTGGGCCTGAGAGATAAGCTTTGCACGTTGCTGACCTGAGACTGACCCTGGTTTGATCCGTGGCATCCCAAACAGTCCCCCGAGCCTACCAAGTTAAAATAGTATTTATTTGTGGTCATTTTAATATTTCTATTTTTGTCCCTTTTCTTTAAAAAATAATCCTTACAGTATCTATTCTATGATGCATTTTGGCATTACTAAAAAATGTCAATGTGAAAATCATAATTTTAAAAGCTTATATTAAAACTATTTTTTTTCTTTGAAGATAATGTAAATGCAAGTTAAATCTTAGTTTAGGATAAAAAATAAAGCTATATTTTGAGAGTCACGTTTACATTGGATTTTAAGATGAAGAAAAAAACAGAACTAAAATAGCAACCATTCATGTATTAGCCACTAGAGGTCACTACTGCTCCATCAGAGCAAGAGTTTCTTGTCTGTAGGCTTCGTTGACTCACCAAATCAAGTAAAAAATGGTTTAAATTCTTTGAAAAGATGTAATGTCAACATCTTTGAAAAATATAAACTAATTTAAGAGGGACTATAGCTTGCATAAGTTTTGCTAAGAAGACTCTGGCACAGAAACTCGTGCCGCAAGTAGCATTATGCCTCTGGGCTCATAAAAATGGGAGGGAAATCCAGACAGCTCAGAGATAAAGCCAATTGCTTTTCCTTCCTCTCTCTCTGCAGAAGCTTCCACAGTAGACTGAGTTGAGTCTACCCTAGGTCCATGCGTCTCTGTAGTACGGATCAACAGGTCAGATTGTTTTTATTTTTATTGCACAGGGAAGTCAGGCACTGCCTGTCAATTTGGGTTCCCCAAAAGAATAGCAATTATTTTTCTCAGATATGCAATGAGTTTGAAGTGATTATTAAAATATATTTATGTCACATAGTCAGGGACTATCGTCAAGGAATGAAGGGAGAGCAGCACACTTTGAGCAGATAAATCATTAGTCGCTTCCCTTGGCTTCGTTAAATTCCTAGTGGCAAACTAGTTATTGCTAACTGAGAAGAATTATATACTTGAGCTCATAAAACACTCAGAACAGAACAGAAAAGGGAGGGAGACATGCATCTTTAAATTTCTTGCTCCAAATCCAATAAGTATTTCTGTAGTGACTAGCTCTAGGTTTTTCTTCTCATTTCTATCTCCGTGTAGAAATAAAGTTAGGCATTTAAACTAAGGTTTTTCTCTCCCTTAAAATGCTAGTCATTCAATTTTACATATGAAATGACTGAATTTTAGAAACAATTTTCAATACATAAAGAAGGTTCATCTATTGGCAGTTTCATGGCACGGGAATTAGAAAATGCATAAGTCTAAGTATTCCAAATGTATTGGAATCTATCACAAATGAAGCATCCCTATGAAAATGAATTTTCCATGTGCATCTTGCATGTTATTAATATGGTCACATTTAGTACTGATAAAAATGAGGCTTAACCAGGGAAAATTTTCTCTTGTAGATGAAAAATAATGTAGAATTACAACTTCATTGAAAAACATCATAGCAGACTTATTAGCCAGTCCATATTACTATAAAGAAGAAACTGCATTATTCAGCAGCTGAGAATCTGTGACAATTTGTCAATAGCAAATATATATTCAATACTTAGCCAAGAATAGATATAGCATACGATTTCCCCCCATAAATTGGCATTTAAAGATTTAATCAAAGTCACAGTACCTTGGAAAACCAACCTTAAGAATTTTATTTTGATGCTTATTAAAGTCTGATTTTTATATTTTATGGTGACTGCCCGAGAATTTTTCTCTCAACCTATGAAAATCTTCCCATCTATATACAAAACCTGGCAAAAAAAAATAGGCACCTTTTTTTTTCTGCACAATCTTAATTTGAAAGAACAGGCACATGGTTAAAGACGGGTCTTGGCAGCCAAATTTAACCAAGCAGACTCAATGATGCATTTTCTGATTTTAGCTTCTTTAACATTAAAACCCTTCATTGTGGGGGATAAAAAAAAGGATGCAGACCGAAGACATTGTTCTAACATCTTAATAAACTGCATTTAGTTGCTTAAATATGGAGGTTATGGTATTTGTACTGCAGGCAATAAACTTTCACCAATGACATCGAAACATGCATGCAGCTTGCAGGTTTGAAACGGAATCTGTTCAGAATCATGGATGAGTTCACGACAGAGGAACCCGGGGACATTCTAATATCGGCACTAGAGAGAGAAAAACTCAAGTTCACGGCTACAGGGTTGAGCTTTTCCCTGTACATTTTGCTTGGATCCATTTATGGAAGTGTTTAGCAGAGTTCTCCTGTGTGTGAGATTGTGGATAAAGGGATACCTGAGAATTTATTCTCTTTACACTTCTGAAAGAAGTATCAGTTGTTAGAGGACTATGGAGCAGAACACATAAAGGGACACAAAACAAAAAGTCCCATCTGGAAGAACAAACAGTGCCAAGGCTGCTTAACCACCGGGGTCTTAAAAGAGAACTGGTGGGAGAAATGCTGGAAGCGCAGGCCCCTAATATAGGCAGCAAGCTAAACTGCCTTCTATTTGCCAGCTCGCCAACCCCCCCCCCTCCACATACACACCCCAAACTCCCTACCAAGAGGAACCGTGGAGAAATCTGTCCCTCAGCCACACTCTCCCTATATTCAGAACAGTAGCGGCTTGAAGAGATGAACTGTTCAGGCTCTGGTGTGCTTCTGCAGGGCTGGCTTTAAGCACTCAGCTCTTTGCTGCAGTTTGACCCCTGGCTCCCCACACCCCAGACTTGCTTTATTGTGATTCAAATATCTCTGGAAACTGCATGAAAGCAGCACCATCTTCTGATAGTTTCCTGCAATGTTCTTTTTCTAGCCAGGCATTGTTCTAAGTCTGTGCCTCTAACAAACATTTGTCCCTCTGACTCATCCCTTAGCTCTGGTCCCAGCTCCCAAGATCCTGGGGTCTTTCCTTCACTTTTTTTCCCTTCCCTTTTTTTCCCTTCCCTAACTGGAGATTGGGTCTTAGCAGGAGAAATAACAACAGATGTGGGGCTATGTATGAAAGAAGTTTTCTATCTTAAACAAGTGGGACTTGAACACAAGCAGTCAAGGATGGGACACAATAGGCATTTTCCCAAAGCTTGACTTCAAGATTCACATCGAGGGGGGGGGGAGAGAAAGGGGGAGGCATTTAAAATTCAATGGGCTGATTATGACTGAGAAGAAAATAACCAGTATTATGAATGTGTTAAAATGCCAGCAAAGACTAGGAGGTTGAAGGGGGGGGGGGTAGAGAGATAGGGGAGGAGCCAAGTGGAGAGCACCACATTCCCCAGTAGACTCCCCAGAGTTCAAGAAAGCACCCCTTCTGTGCCAGCCTGAATTTAAGAGCCACTGGGCTGGCACGGGGCTTCATCATACCTCACATTCCCTGGAGCCTGTCTTGCTGTAGCTGCAGGGTCCTGTGCCATTCAAAAGCATCTCGCTGGTCTCTGTGTTGGTGGGTTTATAATCGACATAAAATTCCTGCGTGCTGGGCGTCATCTGCTTGAGCGACTGTCTCTTCTTTTTCCTGTGCCTTCGCATGAGGGACCGCTGCTGCAGCTGCTTCATGCTGGCCGGGTAGCGCTTCCATGACACATAGATGACCAAGAGGATGACCAGCACGGACAGGAAAAGGGCCACGCTGCCTGCGATGATCTTATGGAAGGACACATGCTCCGAGTCGGCCTCTGGGTCAGGGCCGGGCTGTGTGGTCCCCACCGTGGGGTGCAAGGGAGGTTTGCTCTCATGCTTAGGCCTGGGGAGCTTGGGCTTGAAGGTGGGTTTAGGGAGAGCCCTGGCCAGGTCGAACCTCTCGGTGGTACTTTTGCCACAGATGCTGTAGTTTTTCACGGCATCGATCACGTTGACACCTTGCAGCTCTTTGGGACTGGCACAGATGATGGTGTTTTCCCTCAGCCCTTTGAAACTTTTCAGCCAGTTGACCAGGGAGCAAATGTTTCTGCTGCATTCCCAGATATTCCCAGCCAGGCTGATATCATTGAGGGAGATCCAGGAATCCAAAATCTCTTGACCAATAAAGGTCAGCTTGTTGGAATCCAGGTTGAGGCGTTGCAGATTGGGGACACACTGGAACACACTGGGGCCACTAAAAGCTTCGATCTCGTTGCCCGACAAGTCGAGCCTTTGTAAGGAGCTCCAGGTCCAGGACATGGTCTGTCCTATGACACTGATTTTATTCCACTGCAAGTAGAGATTCTGAAGGCTCACCAGCCTGGGGAAGAGGGCCAAGTTGAGTTTGGAAAATTGGTTGTGCTCCAGGTGCAGCTCTTTGAGTCGGATCATGCCAGCAAAGACATTCCTGGCCAAACTTCGGATCCGGTTATAGCCCAGGTCCAGAAGTTCCAGGTTGCGACAGTCTTGGAAGATGCGCACAGGGATGGTTCGGAGAGAATTGGAGCGTAGATGTAAACTCAGGAGCTTGCGCAAGCCTCGGAACTGTTCCGAGCCCAGAGAATGCAGCTGATTATAGGACAGGTCCAAGTTCCTTAAATTGGTCACCGGCCTGAAGGTATTGTTGAGGAAATAGGAGATGCGATTGGAACTCAGGATCAACTCCTTGAGTCTGCGGATGCCATTGAAAGCATTCTCATCAATATTGCTGATGTGGTTATGGTCCAGGTACAGCCAGGTGAGCTGGTTCAGCCCTTTGAATTGATTGTACTTGAGTTTCTGCAGGCTGTTGTAGCGAAGGGACAGACCCAGGCAGCCTGCAGATATACTGGAGGGGATCTCCTGTAATTTCTGGGATTCACAATAGATCATTTTGCCTTCACACCTACAGCCCTTTGGACATCCTCGCTCGGCAGAAGAAAGCATCGTCAGTAAGACAGTAGGGGCTATAACCAGGGCAACAGCTGATCCGCTCAGTAGCCTAATTACATTGAAACCTGGAAATAAAAACAACTTAGAAAAGTTATCCCCCTAAACAGGAATGCATTCATTTAAAAAAATATCAAGCAAAAAAAAAAAAAAAAGGGAGTGGGCATGTATTTTATATTTAAGAATTTTAAATCTAGATAATAACATTTGCCATCCAATATCATCTCATCATTTACAGAGCATAATGTTCAGTGAGGTTTTTTTTTTCTCTCTCTCAGTAGTTAAGCAAGGAAATTTGTCCACTAAGCAACTAAATTATAGTCTGAGAACAGAAGCAATAGAATCTCTCCAACAATTAAGGTAGAATTAAGACACAGACTAGAGGGTTTTGTATTTGGGGGGGGGTGTTTTGGTTGGATTTTTTTTTTTTTAAAGAAGGAAGAAGAAAAATGACAAAACATACCCATCCTTTGTATTGTTCAAAGGTCGTCCTCAGGTCTCTCGCTTTGGCTTAGGGGGCCCACTTCCGTGACAGCCCCTGTCAGCTGCACTACAGTGAGTCAGGACTCGCTGACACCCAGGAAGAAAAATTGGACCCCTTGGGAGATGGACCGATTTGGGAACATTATTCTTTGCCAGCCACGCAGAACACTCCAAGAACAAATAAATCCCAGCACCGCATTCACAGCAAAACATCCAAATCTCCCTAGGTAATAGGATCTTCATGGATCTTACGTTTTTGCATCTTTACCAGAAAAAGAAAAAAAAAATTTTAGAGAAAGGGATGCTCTTAAAAAAAAAAGAAAAGAAAAGAAAAGAAAAAAAAAAAAAAGAAACTGGCTTCTTAAAATTTCTTCTTATAGCAATGCATGAGGTATTATTCCTGGAGGCAACCCGGGGTCACCCGCTCTGCCAAACCTGTATTCCATAGCCCAAGCGTGGGTGACAGGGCCGCTGAGCACCCAGTTTCAGCCACTGAGCGGTGAGGGAGCCCAGAAGGCAGGGAAGCCCCGGACTGCACAGGCGCTCAGCTCCGGCTCACTTCTGCAGACTGTCATTCTGGACCTCAGCTCCGACTGTTGCTTGGGCTCCGGTGAATGCGGTCTTATGTAAAAGTGCCCCCAGTGGTGAAGAGCACGATGGGCATGTGCAGAAATGTCTCTCTTTTATCTTGCAAATGAGCCAGGCTCTGGGCTGGAAAATGAATGATTCTTTGGGGCGCCTCACTAGCCACTGAATGGTCGCCCCTAATCAATAACTGAACAGCTCCACCCACGTCCAGTGCTGACAGTTTGAGCCTTTGCCTCTTACTAGCATCCTCTTCTTGAGCTCTAAAACATGGGATGGATGCCCTGAGTTAATTTATTCATTTTTTTTCTCTAGAGCTGCATATGAAGTTTCACTGATCAGATGTCAATTTTGCTGCGCCTCGTTGGATTAAAAATTATCCAATCAATTATTGAACTTTTTTTTTCTCAGAAGGCAGCAGATGCCTTGACCATCTGACCCCCCCCCCCTTGGTGTCACCCTGGTGATATTATGCAAGGTGTCCCCCCCTCCCCCTGGTGCTGTGACATGCACATTTTGGAGTTGAAGGGGACACTAATGACAAAGGATTAATGTGTCCAGGGGCCTTTCTGGGTTTTGCACAAAATACATCATTGCTTTAATGGCTTCTGACGTGAAAGTGGTTGGTTGCTGTTTTAATTCTTCTCTTTAGTTTTTTTTTTTTTTAATTAGGGGAGAAATAAAGCATTTTTTAGTGGGAGACAGAAAATCAAGAGATCACTCAGTTCAATTTATTGATGCTGCCATATTTATTACACTAATAATATTTATCGAGCACTTTTCAAGGGCTAGAAATGGAGTATCAAGTTTTAGTCTTTAAAAAGTCACATCACTGTCTTATAACCCTTCTTTGTAAAGATTAAAAAAATAATTGAGAGGCAGAAAGGCAACTTGTTCAAGGTCATAGAGAATTCTAGTTGGAAGACTGAGAAAGTTCAGCCTCTCTTAAATCTTAATTTGGTGGTGAGGGTAGGAGGGTGTTTTCAAGCAGTCAGTGCCTGGGGATAGAGGCCAGGGACAGTTTGAGAGACCACACTTTGTCTAGATCACACTTTGCTATAGTCTCTTGGTGGGGGCACCGAATCCAGGGTGCATGCATACATCTGTGGCCATGGGGATCAAACCCAGGTCCTTTCATGGGAAAGCCATCTGCTTCTGAATATTGAGCCCCCAGAACAATATTTCATTTGTTTGAATTTATGCCCACAGATGATCCTGCTTTATCAATTTTTAAATGTTTATGTTAAAGTAAGTCATTATCCTGATTAAGGTATTGGGACAATAAAGCTGTCATGAAAAAAATGTTATCACTTGGAAAAAAAAAAGGAAATTGGAATGGAGGGGCCAGAGCAATAGCACAGTAGTAGGGTGTTTGCCTTGCACATGACTGACCCTGAACTGACCTGGGTTTGATCCCTGATATTCAATATGGTCTCCTGAGCCTGCCAGGAGCGATTTCTGAGAATGCTTTCTAATCCCTATCATCTAAACTTTATTATTTTATGAGTCCTTTGACTCTATGAGTAAGGTCTGATTTATTTCTTCTTAAAAGTAGATTATGATAACTTCAGTACCATGGAGAAAAAAACATTATGTTTACATTTAGGTTGTATATATTTCTTTTAAGTTTATTTTTGTTAGTCTTTGTTGGATGAGTTAGACATCTAATGTCCCTGGAAATGAGCCCTGAAGATCTTCATTGTCTTTACCAATGATGACTGGGTGATTTTTTTAGATTAAATTATTATTTTTTGCTTAGATATAGTCTTGAGAAAATCACTAACTGTGGGGCCAGAGAGAATAAAAAGGTTAAGGTACATGTCTAGCATGCAGCCAACCCTGGTTTGATTCCTGGCACCAAACAGTCCTCTGAGCATTACCTACTGCAGCTCACCTGAGTTCCATAACTGTGACTTACAAGTATTCTCCAACTCTGCAGATCTAGATCAATGCTGCCACTTGGGGTCCTTGCTGAACTCCCTTTCTTCTCTGGGAGGAAGAAGCCCCTGGCTTTCTAGACATCATTTAGGGGGCTAAAAAAGAAGAATTTTTTAATTAAAAAACACCAATTCTTCAGGTAGCATTTTATCAATCGAACAGTGGTGTCCCTAAATTATTCATACCACAGATGCATAAAGAACATCTAAAGATCTTATTAAAAATGTTCATTTTTGAACTTCATCCCCAAGATCCTGATTTAATGAAATGGAAGAAATTAGGCTTAGCCACCAACTCTGATCTAAAGATTTATGAAGCACAGTGTTGGAGTTGGGGAGTGGCTGGGGTCCCAGATACCTCCTACAGAGCTGAGTGGCCTGAACACTGATGGATGTGGCCACCTCCCCCCCCCCAAAAAAAACCCAAAAGATCACACTGTAAGTGGATGAATACATTAGTACCTATTTTTCTCTGAGTGGCCACACCACCCTTGATATGATGCAGGTTATATGAGGATAAGACAATGGATTGTCCCAGTTCTTTTTCAGAAGACCTTGGGCACAATTGACACTTACAGTAGTTGTATTGAATATTTCCAGGAAGTACGTGTTCATTTGGTATTGGATATACTGGCTATGACATGTTATTCTAATATAGACAAGTTTGATCCCATAGAATTCAGTGATAGAATCCAGTGATATGTAGAATTGTGGATAAAGTATTTTCAGAGAACATGTACAAAAAGGTAAGAAACTAGAATGTTTCAAATAATTGCCAAGCTTTACATACAACATAGATGTTGCTTTATATATAGACAGTATAGTTTATGAGTAAAGTAAATAGACTTTTAAATATTCCTTTTGGCATATAAATACTTTCATCACCTAATATCCTAAATGGGGCTTGACAACAGGTGTCTATTTTAAAAGACTAAAGAGAATCTTATTTATAACTTCCCTCTCTTATCTCTTTGCTGACTGAAAGACTCTGATTTTTACTCCTTACTCACCCTGCTTCTTCATGGGAGGTAGCCATTGAAGTAGGTGTTTTGCCCCTTGCAAAAAGCTGCTCTATGAAGACTTAAGGACCCATCAAGTTGGTGCTGCTTATTCTTTTTTTTTTAATTATCTTTATTTAAACACCGTGATTACAAATATGATTGTAGTTGTATGATAACAGTCATGTAAAGAACACCCCCCTTCACCAGTGCAAGATTCCCACCACCAATTTCCCAGATCTCCCTCCTCCCCACCCCACCCACACCTGTACTCAAGATAGGCTTTCTATTTCCCTCATTCGTTCACATTGTTATGATAGTTTTCAGTGTAGTTATTTCTCTAACTGCACTCATCACTCTATGTGGTGAGCTTCATGTCATGAGCTGCACCTACATGGGAAGAGGGGGAAAATAAGGGTTGGGACTGAAGCAGTAAAAGATTAAAATGAGCTTTGTAGGGCAGTATCAAGGTCACAATACAAGTTGGATATTATGCATATATAAACTATATGCATACAATACTCTCAATAGGAGACCGAGGAGAAAAAATTTCCAGTAACTGTCCCAACATAAACCAGTGCTAGAACGACCCGCCCTCCTCTCAAAGCACATTCCCATTAGTGTAGGAAAAGGGGGAAAGCCTATAGAGTCCACCTGGACCGGCACTAGGCCAGTCCTAGTTGGTTCTCAGTATCATGTGGTCCCTTGGCACACATGAGAGAAACCTTGGAGGTGCTTGAGCACCATTGAGGTCTGATCAGTGTGAATTCCTGAGGTACTTGCATGAACCTTTGCCCAACTGACCAAGAATCACTGAGAAGGTCTGAATATTTCTTGGATGCCTCCCACCACTCTCAAAGGAAAGATAATATTTATGTCCTAAGAAAAATCTTGTATTATATTTGTGGGGAATATTCCACACAGTTATGTCATATAACATGCATGTATGTATGTATTTAAAATTTAATATCCAACAGAATATGTATATTCTAAGACTATATATATTTCATAAACTAAGACATATAAAATATTGGAAACTAAATGACGAGTCTGATTAAAAGTGATTGAAAATTGTGAGAATGTCCCCCATAACTTTTCCTAAAAAAACAAGAGAATTGAGGCACAAAGGTCGGGCATTTGCCTTGCACGCAGGTGACCCAGGACAGACCTAGGTTTGATTCCTGGCGTCACATAAAGTTCCCAGAGCCAGAAGTAATTTCTGGCTCCTCTCCCTCTTTTTCTCCCTCTCTCTCCCCCTCCCTATCCTTCTCTTCCTCTCTCTTTCTCTCTCCCGGTCCCCCCCTCTCTCTCCTTCTCTCTCTCTTCCTCTTCCTGTCATTCCTTTCTCTCTCTCCCTCTTTCTCCCTCCCTGTCCCTCTCCTCCTCCTCTCTCTCTTTCCTTCTCTCTCCTCCCTCTCTCTCCCTCTCACTCTTTTCTCTCTCTCCCTCTCCCTACCTCTCCCACCTCTCCCTCCTCCTCTCTCTTCTTTCCTCTCTCTCCTCCCTCTTCCTCCCTCTCTCTCCCTCTTACTCCTTTCTTCTTCCCCTTCTCCCTCTCCCCCATCTCCCTCTCACTCCCTCTGTCTCTTTGTCTCTCTGTCTCTCTCTTTCTCTAAAGAGAAAAAAGAAAAAAATAAGAAAAAAAGAAAAGAAGTAATTTCTGAGCTCAGAGCCAGGAATAACCCCTGACTGTCACTAGTTGTGGCCCCAAACCAAAAAACAAAACCAAAAACCAAAATAAAAACAAAACAAGAGGTTTTATGTCTTATATCTCTGGAAAATAAACCTCTGAGTAAAATTTTCAATCACCTTAAAACCCACCAGTAAATAGAAAAGTTTTTCAAAAGATGTGCTTTTATGCTTCATTTTTCTATAGTACTGCCTCTTGTGGCTACTTAGAGTTTTTTTTTTTTTTTTTTTTTTTTTTTTTGCTGGGCAGGAATAAATCCACCATCTTCTCAACTTTTTTTTTTTTTTTTTTCTGACATTAACTATGCCTCTTGCCTTCAAGGGGTGAGCACTGGGTTTGGATTTTACGAACAGCCTGACTTCTGCTTTTGGGTTTCACCTCCCTTTGTCTCTTTAGGCCTCTTCTTCAAAAGTAGCCACTAGTCTTAGATTAGGTTTGATTCCAGATATTTTGTTTGTTCCCCTACCTTGGCAGAACCTTAGCCTGGCAGCATATGAGATCTGTTCCCAGCTAGGGTAGTGCATTGCTGGAATAGGTAAATTACATATAAGCCTAGTAGAGCAATCTACTATCTACTACCAAAATAACACTAACCTAAAATAAATTTGAGATTGAAAAGTTTATTCAAAATTATTAAAACGCCACTTTTCCAAAGAAAAATCTCTATGTACAAAAATAATTTAGTAATTTCTGATATACTTTAAAAGTTTAATATTTTTATACTTATTGACTCTGGCAAGATGATTATTTCTGATTTGCCTTTCAACAGGAGCAAAATTGTACTATATTAGGTATCTAACAACTTCTTTTGCACTTAACATCACACACAGAGCAAACCATAAATTACCTGACAAGTTAAATTCCCCCAGTGAATCCAGGACCTTAATGATTTATACAATTATGAAACATAAAGTCATATAACGAAAGAACTTTTTTATTACTCTTACAGCACTTCAAATAACTGAATGCATTTTTTATATTGGGTAAATAAATCAAATCTTAGTACATTACCCCCAAATAAAGTCCAACATGAAACTTAATTACCAAATATAAACTTTAAAAAGTATGGTTTCCGGGCCAGAGAGATAGCTCAGTAGTAGGGCATTTGCCTTGCAGTCTGCTGACCCAGGAGGGACCCAGTTAGATTCCTGGGAGAGACCTGGTTGGCTTCCTGACATCCCATATGGTCCCCCAGTCTGCCCGAGGCGATTTCTGAGTGCAGAGCCAGGAGTGACCCCTAAGCCCTGCTCAGTGTGGCCCAGAAGCCAGCCAATCAATCAATCAATCAAGTTTAAAATTTATATAAAAAGTAGGGTTTTCATAGAATGTTCAGATACCTTTAGATAAGACATTGTTTACAAATCACTTTGAGGAATTTTTGTACTAGATACTATCTCCGATACTTAGGTGCCTCAAACATGCCCAAAACAATGATCTATATTTTTTAGCCCTACATTCTAAAGGGGTAGGTTGTACAATAAGATACTAAACATAGTGTGTTATTAGGTAATATATACTATGGAAGAAAATTAAGAACTAGAGTGATGCAAAATTAACAAGTGATGATTGACCTATGAAAACAATTGACTTTTATGATCCACCAGAAGCTGCATTCTAACTTAAATTAGGAAGTTTAGGGCCACAAATGATGAACTAACTATCTAATAGGATCAAGTAGTTTGCCTAAAATATATTGAGAAATTTTCAGTGCAAAGATTCCAAGGTTAGAGCAAGTAACATGTTCATTGAGCAACATAAAGATTAATCAAGAAGACTAGAGAGATAAAAAAGAAGAGTCTTTGACCGAGTCAAAGACTCCTAACTACTGGAATTTTGTGACCCTATAAGAGCTTTATCTTACTGATAGAGAGATAATACAGAGTGAATATGCAATCAATTTGTCTATTAAACATATCACTCCTGCTGCTGTTATGAGGATAGACTTGGATGAACTAGGGTGGAAGCAGGAAAGCTAGTGAAGAGATGCAATTCCAATCAGGTCACATCTTGGTGGCTGTTTTAAGCAGACATGATAGATTTGGTTATGTTCTGACTTTGGTTTTGTAAAATGAATAAAACATTTTATAATATATAGGACTGCGAGTATAAGATAGAGAAATTAAGTGAGTTAGAGTTTTATGTGTTGAGCAATTATGAAATGCTAAAGCCATCCATCAACCATTTCCATAGGTCAAGTTTCAAAAATAAGCTCAAACAGTGCAATACCTATGAATAGATTCTAAAGTTGGTGCTCACATATTTTTAAGTTAACAAGACTTTATGTTTTGTAATTATTTCTTGATATGGGCCACAAAACACCATGAGGCTTTTAAAAATATTTTATAATCATCACATTTACCAAATGGTTCCATACAAGAGTAAAAAATATTTTTATTTCAATGGGAGGACAATGACACCATCGATTTTAGTAAAAAATAAAAATCAGTGGCATCTAGATAGTGGAAGGTTAGGGAGATAACTCAGAGGATGTGTAGCTGATATTCAGAGTTGTGGGTTCAATCTCTGCTCTCTTGAGCACTTTAGGTAGAGCTCTGGTTGCCCCCAGACTCTCTGGGGGTGCTCTCATCCTGCACAAAAAGGTTAGAAAATGCGTCCTAAGAATAGAATCAGGAGTAACACAACCTAGTATCACAACCAGGTGTGGTCCAAAAGCAAAAAACAAAGAAACAAACTAAATATATTAGGAAACAACATATATGATTTTGTTATTTACGTGCCATATGCACATTGACATTTGGAATTGGAACTGACTTTGAGTTTCTTAGAATTCCAGCTAGTGGATTGGTAAAATGGCACTCATCACATCTGTGCTATTGATGTTCAAGGATTTTATTTAGAGGCTATTTACATAATTTATGTGTAAATACACTGTAAACTCTAAAGGGCTGTAAAATATTTATAGACTTAGAAAGCCAGTAAGAAATATTTCTTTTATCCTATCTAGATTTTGTATTATGAGCATTTACTGGAATTAACGTCTCTCAAGAATCATTAACAGAACCAAAGGAATAATTGGAATTTACAAGTATTATTAAAATATTTTTCTCTGGTGGCCACATAGTACAATATGTGTGGTATTTGCATTTTATTTGGACAAGTTGGGTTTGATTCCCAGTACCCTGTAGTTTCCCAGGCTATGATCCCTGAATGTAGAGCCAAGATTAATCCCTGAGCACTTCCAGATATGGCCCCAAACAAAATTCTCAGTGTTTCCTTTCTACTGTAATTATAATAAAACTATTTAGCATATTCAATATCTAACCCCAAAATTCGTTCCCAATAGAATTATTTGGCCTAGGTATACTTATAAAGATTTTAGTGTTTTTAAACTAAAACATTAAGGCTGAAAATGCTTACCATAACTCTCTAGGCCAGTGTTTCTCAAACTTCTCTTATCCTGTTTCCTTCCTGTGGACTCCATCCTACCAGTTGGTGCCTTAGTCTGTGCCATGACCCCCATTTGCATAATTATTACATGTGGAACCCTTGAACTATCCTGCTTACATGCTTCTGGGGGCCACAGAGCCCTTCAGTTGAGTAAGGATTGCCTAGACTAAAAAATATTTTTTTTCTGATTTTTATTCTTCTAGAAAATGAAATTTTCTAGTTGGTTAGAATTACATTTATAATTACATCCTGATTTTCTGCCAGGCTACTAACACTTTTTTTTTTAAATGACCTTGGTTTGCATTTGCTTACTTCAAGATGTCCCTTAAGAACTGTGACTGTTGTTAGGAGTGAACTTCTCTGGCATAAATAAATGAGGGAAGCAAATTCTAAGTCAGTCCACTAAAATGGCATCTCACTGTCTTTGGAAACGAGGTGACTCAAAATGAATGAGACTTTACAAGGTTATCAAACACATCTTCTCCCTGTCTCTCACCTGAAGATACATTTATGCTGTAGCAGCAATTTGGGTTTTCGGTTTTATTACATTACTCACTGTAACTTCCCACAGAAGTAGTCATAAGCTAAATTTAGGCAACAAGATAAGTAACAACCCCTTAAAGTATAACTAAGAAGCATTATTTATGAAGACTAAAAAGACTATGTGACATTGAGGAAATGATTGCTTTTATTTTTATTTTTAAATACACTGGAGAGAGATTTAAAGTATTAACTTAAGCAGTCATCAATATTTTGGTAACTTAGTTTCATCTATCTTTATATCTTCCTCCTACATATATTTTTCTTCTTAAGAATTTTAGAGAAATCATTAGACTATGTGTGACTTTCCATAGACCTAATGTAAGTATGTGTATATATGTATATTGTATAAAATACACCTATATTTCAGCATATGATTCTAATCCTATACCTTAATTAAACCATCTAGCATTATTATACTTCACAAAGTTTCTAAACTTAAAGTCTTTAAAGCTGATTTGCAGTTAGGTTCTAAATATTTCCCAGAAATTACATTTATTTTTCATACTCCATATGTTTATTTTCTTAATTTTCTTATTTGTTGGAGGTACCAGATCAATTAAACTGTAACTTGTTCTTTTTGCACTTGGCTACTTACTTATGTTTTGTGTTATGTAGCATACAAAGATTTGTTTTAATGACATACATGTAGAGCAAGACTTCGTGCATTAATTTTCTAAGGATATCTAGCCACAAATTGACATGGGGTAGATTCTTTCATGGTGGCAAGTTGAAGAAATGCAGAACTTTTCAGTAATATAAGACTTAGCTTGAAGGAAGTTATATATTACTGGTTCTCTATTAGGAAATTTAGTGATGGGTCAAAGGGAAAGTTTGGAAATGAGAATAAATATTAAAGTTCCACGAGTAACCTTGAAGATAACATTCATGTTACCAGTAACAGTCACTTTTCTTCATTTTTCATTCCACTTTGCCCTTTTTTGCCCGTAGTAGAGAAAAATCAATAATTTAATGTTCTTCCTTGTTAAAAGAACCTGCTAATTTTTGTATTGATGCATAAATGTTTCCAATTATAGTCTTAAAAAATTCTCATCAAAAACACATCAATCAACATTTATTCGTAGTTATTTATATTGAGATAAATAAGTTTTCTAGTTTTTCACCCAGAATAAATTCCACGAAGGAGCATGTGGCACCAGAATCACACTGTAAAATTTATGGTCCTATATATATGTATATTCCCACATTTCTAATTTCTCCCAGTCGAACAAAGGAGTTTTTGAGTAACTGTAAAAGTCTCTTAGCCAAATTTATACTTTAATATTTAGCATTGTACTTTGCATGTCTATTTGTGCTTTGAATTATAAAGTCAGTGTTGTTTAAATAGCATCATAATAAACATTTTTCTGCATTTGATTCACATTTATTCTGATGCAAGTAGAATTTTTTGAAGAAAATTCTCTTTACTTGCACAGTAAAATACCATATTCTAGGTGGCTTCGAAACAACAGGAGTCTATTTGTCATGATCGCTCAGCTAAAATTAAAAGTGAGCAAATCTCAGGTGTGACAAGGCCTGTTTTCTGGATTTGTGGATGCAGAATTCTCATTGGAGCCATGTGGTCGAATGGACAGAGGAGTTCTCCATGACTTTTCCATAAGGACTCTAACCTTAAGTATTCTGGTGTCCTCAATATTCCCCAGAGCACTTGCTTCAAATCATCATAATATTGGAGATTGAGTTTCAGCATATTAATTTAGGACAGGAATAATGATAGGGAACACTATTTTGTATTTTAAACACATTATATATAATTATTTCAACTGAATGCACTAGCATATTCTTTTCATCTGTTTTCCTGAAAAACATATCAAGGTTAAGAATTAAATTTCCCAACCACTAAGCAAGGAAAGATAATGGAAATCTTGATTTGGATGAAACAACAATGTTCCATTACTTAGTTCAATTTTATGTATGGAAAATATTTATTTTATGCTGAAGCTAATAAGAACCAGTAGATGTTTTAGGGAAAGAGATTTTGCCTAGCTATACAATATCATAGTAGAGAGTAGGGATGTGTGGGGCTTAATATTTTACTATAATATTTTAGTATTTGGAGGACAATCTGAAGCTGGACTGGAGAACCCTTCTCTGTATTAATGCTTCATTCATTGGTAAAGTAATTTCCAAAAAAGTGGTGTGTGTGTGTGTTAGCAATTTCCCATGCCTCAGCAGAGCCCACACATGGTAATGGTCCAGTTAGCTACTGAACTTAGTCTCTAGAAGCAAATTTCATGGGTCTTTAGTAAACAAAGTTCCATCTTCTGGCTTGGCTAAACATATTTATTCAACAAATATTTATCAAGCTCTCACATTATTCTTGGTGCTGGGATGCAATGGTGAGTAAGACAAAGTGCCTACCATCAGTGGACATGCATTCTTGTTGATAAATCTTCAAAAATAAAAATCATAGACACATTCAACAATGTCAATTAGAAGTAAGTGCTCTGAAGAAAAATCACAGAGATAAGGGGTAGAGACAATTTGACAGAGTGCGAAAAATCCCTCAGAAGAGTTCAGATCTGTGAACAACTAGGAAGTAGATTGTGGGTTTTCCAATCCCTTCATTGGCTTCTCTCCTTTTGGGATTTTCTTTGAGTATCACAGAGACCTTTATGTGGCTGCAGGTAGTCACTGTTCCCTCTTTGACACTAGGCACAAAGTGAGCATGCTCTCTTTTTTGGGATGAGAAGCATATTTGGGATTTTAAACAAAATGTTTAGATTTTTAATAATTAAAAAAGATAAGATAAGATAACAGAAATAAATATAAAATCATGACTAAAAAGAAATATTATTTTTGGTTGAAGACATAGTAGCGGTATGCATCAACCATGATTTGTTTCCTAACATCCCAACATCTTTCCTAACATGTTTCCTAACATCTCCAAGCACCACAGAATCAAGACTAAGCCTTGAGCAAAGTTGAGAGTAATGATTAAGCAGATCCCCAACTCAATCTTGAGCATCACTGGGTGTGGTCTCTGAGTATAGAGCCAGCAGTATCCCAGAGCACTGTGGGGTATAGCTCCCCCATAAATAAACATATAATTTTATATTTTTTGTGTTTTTTTTTCTTTGTTTTGGGGCTATACCTAGGGCAACTCCTGGCTCTGAACTCAGAAATCACCCTGGAAGACTTTGGGGACCGTATGGGATGCTGGGGATCAAACCCAGGTCAGCCATGTGCAAGCCAAATTCCCTACCTGCTGTGCTATTGCTCCGGCCCCAAGACCTATGATTTTAGATAGTAATTGCTTAGAATATTATTATTTTCTGTGTACTTAAATTTTAACAGATGACTGACAAATAGGAGAATCTTAAAGAATCACAGTGAACTCTATTTGATGTGCAGTACTTGACCAAGTAAATTCATATGATAAAAAGCCTTTTATTGAAAATATTCAAACTCGGGGCCGGAGAGATAGCATGGAGGTAGGGCTTTTGCCTTGCTTGCAGAAGGTTGCATATGGCATCCCATATGGTCCCCTGAGCCTGCCAGGAGTGATTTCTAAGTGTAGAGCCAGGAGTAACTCCTGAGCACTGCTGGGTGTAACCCAAAATCAAAAAAGAAATAAGAAAGAAAGAAAGAAAGAAAGAAAGAAAGAAAGAAAGAAAGAAAGAAAGAAAGAAAGAAAGAAAGAAAGAAAGAAAGAAAGAAAGAAAGAAAGAAGAAAGAAAGAAAGAAAGAAGAAAGAAAGAAAGAAAGAAAGAAAGAAAGAAGAAAGAGAAAGAAAGAAAGAAAGAAAGAAAGAGAAAGAAAGAGAAAGAAAGGAAGAAAGAAAGAAAGAAAGAAAGAAAGAAAGAAAGAAAGGAAGGAAGGAAGAAAAGAGGAAAGAAAGAAAGACAGGAAAAAAGGAAGGAAGGAAGAAAAGAAAGAAAGAAAGAAAGAGAAAGAAAGAAAGAAAGAAAGAAAGAAGAAAGAAACAGAGAAAAAGAAAGAAAAAAAGAAAGAAAGAGAAAGAAGAAAGGAAAAGAAAGAAGGAAGGAAGGAAGAGAAAGAGAAGAAGAAAGAAAGAGAGAAAAAGAAAGAAAAAAAGAAAGAAAGAGAAAGAAAGAAAGAAAGAAAAGGAGGGAGGGAGGCAGGAAAGAAGGAAGGGAGGAAGGAAGGAAGAAAAGAAAGAAAGAAAGAAAGAATGTCATAGCATTAAAAAGTTAATATTTAACTTAAGATAACTGTATATACACTGATAGTGATTCCAGTTTTATTTAACATTGCTTTTTGTTGTTAAAAAATGTACCTGTTCGCTTTGTTTCTCATATTCTCTCTTTCCTCCTATCTTCATTTTATTTAGTTCTCTCTATATGTAATGTTGTTTATCCCACTATTAAAAAAATTGTGCTAAATGCAAAAAAATTTCCATTCAGTAAATTCAAGTAACCCTTTTCCTTCAGAAACTCTTTTTGTATTTCCTCCCATATCTTGTTTTAACAGTTAAACTACAGATTCCTCTTTACTGTTCTCTGATACCGATATCCCTTGGTTCTTGGATTTCATTTATTCATTTTCTTAGCTTATCACTCACTCAATTAATTGGAGCATGTCTGCTAACAGATTCCTAATAGTGTGTGGGTTGCAGTATTATGATAGTTGCATTATCTATTGTGTCTTTAAATCCAGTCCAACAGTATAGAGAAAAATGGTTACATGTTCAATTTTATATTATACTTTTGCATACACTTATGCATATTTTGCATATATCTATGCATATTTATTGCATATATTTTATGCATATTTTACAACAATAAGACTGTTTGGCATTCTGAACAAAAGGTGCAAACAGAAGATTAAATGTCTACTCCTTTAGATTTTCTCAGTTGCTAACGAGTTGGATGTATATGTAAGTCATGATTAGAAATTATTTTCTCTTTTTCTTACTAGTGTCTAACACCCACAGTTGTGGTTAATAATCTGATGCTATTTTAATTCTCACTCCTTTGGGTATCGTTTATATATCTTCTGCATGGAAGCTTGTACAATATTTTCTCCAGTGTTTGGGAATAGAAGGATGTAGTTTGATTGGGGCCTTTTTCATTTATTGTTCTGGATGTTCAGTAGACCTTTTAAGTCTAGGAACTCATACTTCAGTTCTATGAAAATGTATCTTGTCTCTTTTATAAAAATTACTTCTCATTTTCTCAGTTCCCTCATGCTCTAAAAATTTTATTGGACATAATTTGGCCTTTAGATATAGATTATTTGTTTTTCCTTCTTAGTTTTTCTTATTTTCAGGAGATAACTTCAGTGTCAATTGAAATATTTTATTTGTTTATATGCTAAAAGTTAGATCAGTTGTCATTAAACAAGACAAAAATAAATTTAGCAATGATGCTACTAGGTCAATTATTCTGAATATGGTTACATTTTCAAATATAAAACAATGCATTCATATATATTTATATATAATGTCTATGGCTTCCTTTATATTACCATAATATACTTAGTTTATAAATCCAAAATCCTCTAAAAATACACTTTTTATTTGTGACCATAAACAGGAAATTATAGGTAAATCTCTTCCTCCCTCTAAATTAGATTTTAATAGGAATTTCTATAAGCTCCTTTGGGGGGGATCTTTTCTTTTTTATATAAATTTTATATGTGTGATATCATTACTTATCTGAGGATATTTTATGAAGCATTTGTTAATATACTTTTATTGCAATGTCACTGTTTCCTCTGAAGTAACATAGTTCAATTTGGCCTATTTAATGTTGGAAGCTTTTCTCAAATGTTAAAATTCTTGTGTATTTATTAAAATTAATTTGTGATGTGCTAAAGACTATAAGAAAGTCCCCTATGTGGGGGCACGATTCTTTTATTGTGTGTGGATTTTGTGTTGTCAGGGTTGATTTCTGAGTTTAATTTTAACAGAATTTTATATATATATATATATATATATATATATATATATATATATATATATATATATTGTGATTTTCCTTTCTCTCAGAGAAAAGCCCCCAAGGAATTGGAGGTCTCTAGTGTTCTGAGTAACGAAGGTAGAGAGAAGGTCCTGAGGTCCCCTAGCATAATTTTATTTTATCTTTCGTTTAAACTACTAACGTTTTCTCACATATTTGGGTTTAGCTTCTTATGCTTTAATTTGCCAAGAAATAAAAAAGCATTTTTACCTGCTGCAAAAAAAAAGAGTATTGTTTTAGTCATTTCATGCAAACTATATAATAAATATTATTGTCTGTTGATTTATAGAGCAGGCATTTATTTCTTTTTTGGAGATTGGAAGTTTAAGATTGAAAACACCAGCATAATTATGTTCTTACATTATATTTTGTGATTGCAAAATAGAGACATTCTTACTCTATCCTCACGTGGAGAAGGGAGACCGTCATTCATGATGGTCCATTTATCCAACCTAATTACCCCCCCAACACACAATCTAGTCTCTAGAGATTTGGACTTCACTTGAACTTGGTGAAGCATATAAACACTCATTCCAAAACAGATTGTAATTTGGTATCTTAAGGTAAAGTTGAACATTTGGCAATTGGCGATTTGTCATTGAAGTCTTTTAAACTTGTCCCAATATTTTTACTGATCTTCTAATTTCTTAAAATAATCAAGACTTGGCTGCAAAATGTTGGGTCCTACTTCAATAATAACTTAAGTTGTAGCTTTCTTGAACATTTTATATATGTTATATGTATTTATTTGGTAGAAATTGTTCATTATCTTTTTCCTCACTTGTCATTGTATGCATTTTGTGGAAAAAAGGACATTACATGTATGCAATCAGTCTTTTTTTTTTCTCCCCTTTTTGGATCATACCCATAAGTGCCCAGGGTCTGGGAGTTGATGCGTTGGAGATACTCTTAGGAGCATGCAGAGGATTATGTGGTGCAGGGGACTGGATCTGATTCCTGTCTGAAAACATGGGTCTTTTTACTCGTTTCTCACCCACAGGTGTTTTAAGACATGAATTTCTCATGGCAGTTTTCAATTTTAGAAGTGATAATGAAGATGTGGGAGAAACTCTTGCAGCACTGCCATATAAACCAGGATGGTAGACCAAACATAGAAATGGAAATAGAAGTCACTAAGTTAAAATGTACTGCTGTCATTCATGTCAAGACTGTATTCCAAGTCAGCTTTTACTATTGTCATTCTAAGGATCTCTCTGTATTTTTCTATAAATATTTTAAATCACATAAATATGAATATATATACATACATATTTTGTGTTCTTAATGATTAATTCAGTATGTGTACATTATTATTTTATTCCTTAGTAGATTGAAATGGAAATTTGTTAATTTCACTTTCCTTTTTGGTTTTGTATTTTGGACCACCCAGTATTGCTTAGGTTTTACCTCTTGCTTAATGCTCAGGGATAACTGGTGGTGGTGTTTAGAATGGTAGGTTGTGTGTTCCACAGTCCCCAGAGAAGAGGGAATCTAATGCTCCCTATCATGGTCGGATAAGAGACACTGGTCTGATAGCAATTCCCTGCAATAAATAATCCACACAGTTAGGAAGGTTTAGCAGGCAAGAAACACACACCACAAGCTGTTCACACACAAGCCTAGATGGCAGCTCTCAGCTCAGAACTTCTGACTAGCTTTTATTGAGATCAAAACAAAGCCCACCCACCAGGGGAGGGGAAAAAGCCAGATGAAAAGGCAATGGGGAAACAAGACCAAATGAAACCAATTGAGACACATATGAGGACAAATTCAAAGGCCTCTATCTACAGTGGTGCTCTTGGGAACATATGGGGTATAAGAGATGGGACCCAAGTTAGCCACAAATGCTAACTTTGGCCCACAAGAAAGAATTAAAATTATATGTTATTCTCAAATTTAAATCATCACTTACTTGAGGTTTCTCCCAAATATTCCTTTTACCTTAGCCAATACTTCCCAAAATTAAAAAGAAAATGTATTTTTGTGTACCTATTTTGGGGTCCATGGATTGACCCACATCCAAACAATCAGTCCTGATCTGATTGAGAAAGTCTAGATTTTTGCATAGAAAAACCCTAAAACTATTAAAATGTTAACATGTAGAGCATTAATCACATATTTTTAAAATTTCTCTTAGCTTTGTAGATTTTCTATGGAATCATCTAAGAGATTTTACATAGTTTCAACTAGCTCAGAAGCTTTGCAAGTTAGACTTAGAAAATATTGTGGCAGTGGCAAATAATAGTGATATTAAGATTCAGAGAATTACAGAACTGGAAGAATTTTGTAATTATCTTATCCAGACCATATTTTACATTTTAGAAAATTAAAGCCTATGATCAGTAAGTAACTTTTCTACTTATGTAAGTCATGCGTACAGGAGCTTTTAGTGTAATCTGGATCATATGGGCTTAAATTTTTTTTTTTATTTTTGGGTCACACCCAGTTAAGCTCAGGGGTTACGCTTTGCTATGAGCTCAGAAATTGCTCCTGGCTTGGGGAGTCATATGGGATGCTGGGGAATCGAACCATGGTCCGACCTAGGTCAGTCGTGTGCAAGGCAAATGCCCTACCACTGCACCACTGCTCTGCCCCCTCATGTATTTTTTTAATAACGTGTAGAACAATAATAGACATTAGTAGTTGACTTTTTTTTCTGAGCCTCTTATAAATTAATTAGTTTAAAAGATATTTTTGCTAGATAGAAATAAAACACTTAGGTAAAATTTTAAAAAATTGCCTTCTGAAATAAATTATTTATTATATTTATTTTATTTATATTTATTATATTTATTATAGAACATAAAAATCACGGTTTTACTATTCAAAAGTAATCCTTATTAGTATTTTGGCAAATATACAATGTTTATTTACATACATTTAAGGCATCACATCTCTTGTTTTGAATTTCTCTGCTGTTGGAAATTTACCTTACTGAACAATATTTATTGCTATGGCATTTTGCAGATAATCTTCCCTTAAGTTACTGAAACATGCAAACTAGAGGTTTTCAAAGGGAAAGAAATCACTCATGTTGTATGTGCCCAGAAGTCATTAGCCTACTGTGTTGTCGACCAGAGGTTGTGTCTGAGGAACCTGTGCTTAGCTGGACTGAAAGATGGTAGGATTCTCTGAAAGAAATGTATTCAACCAGGAGATAGAAGTTTCAAAGTTGTTAATGATTTAATTTCAGTCATTCCATCCTTTCACTACTCTCTACTTCCCTCCACCAATATCTCCAGTCTCCCTCCTGTCCCCCCACCACCTGCCTCTTTGACAAATTTATTCATTCATTCACTCATTTATTTTCTTTTTCTTTCTTTCTTTCTTTCTTTCTTTCTTTCTTTCTTTCTTTCTTTCTTTCTTTCTTTCTTTCTTTCTTTCTTTCTTTCTTTCTTTCTTTCTTTCTTTCTTTCTTTCTTTCTTTCTTTCTTTCTTTCCTTTCTCTTCTTCTTTCTTTCTTTCTTTCTTCTTTCTTTCTTTCTTTCTTTCTTTCTTTCTTTCTTTCTTTCTTTCTTTCTTTCTTTCTTTCTTTCTTTCTCTTTCTTTCTTTCTTTCTTTCTTTCTTTCTTTCTTTCTTTTTCTTTCTTTCTTTCTTTCTTTCTTCTTTCTTCTTTCTTTCTTTCTTCTCTTTCTTTCTTTATTCTTTCTTTCTTCTTTCTTTCTTTCTTTCTTTCTTTCTTCTTTCTTTCTTTCTTTCTTTCTTTTTTCTTTCTTTCTTTCTTTCATTCTTTTCTTTCTTCTTTCTTTCTTTTTTCTTTCTTTCCTTTCTTTCTTTCTTTCTTTCTTTCTTTCTTTCTTTCTTTTCTTTCTTTCTTTCTTTCTTTCTTTCTTTCTTTCTTTCTTTCTTTCTTTCTTTCTTGCCTTTTAGGTACTGTGGTTTGCAATACTTTTACTGAAAGGGTATATTATGCTTCCCACTCTCATTGGCTTCTTCTATGACCCTAACAAAGGTGGCTGGAGCCTTTGTCCCAGGTGTTAATTGGGTCGATACTCAAGGCTGTCTTGGAGCAAGGTCTGCTGGCTTTGAGTGGACAAACAGTTTAGCTATATGCTAAGGGTAAATTGAGTTCTCCTCAGGAATAGTTCAGTGTCTGTTACTATGAAGAGCCAGATCAAACATGGCGCCCTCTAGTGCTGCTATCAGTAAGGTTACAAGAGATATGACAGGCGCTGCTATCAGTGAGGTTACAAGTCACATGACAGGCGTTCCTTCAACTCTGGCCTCAGTATATATTAGATACCTTTTTGACTTTCATTACAATATTGTTAGTATAGGATGATTTGATTGGTATGTGATTTACCCCCCAATCTACCCAATCCCTTCTTTCTCCTCAGAATAAAGCTTAGCACTTTAAAATATAATTTAAATTACAATTTACTACCCCCAAATTACAGTTTTCTTTTCTTTTCTTTTCTTTTCTTTTTTTTTTTTGGGCAGGTTGTTTCTTTATCACTTATATACTTGTTTTTTTTTTGTTTTTGTTTTTGTTTTTGTTTTTGTTTTTTTTGCTTACTGTGAATGTTTTGTTCATCAGGATTCCAGAAATAAGTATATATTACTTGATTCAAATTTTAGATTATATTTATGGTGATTACTGGAAAGGATAAACAAGCTTTTGATCATCTTGGGCCCACTTTGATCTCTTTGTTAATTGAAAGTTAGTTTATGAAAAGACATCAGGCAAGTAAGAAATAGTTATTTCTTTATTCTTTTTAAAGATGTAGTGAATCTTTCTTGGAATGGCTACAATTCAATACCAGGATGGTCATTTCCCTCCCAAAAACCTGTCCAACCATCAATGGCCTTCTTGCTCAGTTTAAATCATTGGGATAATTCATTGTCCAGTTCACTAGCAAACTCATTCTAATAAGGTGCATGATTCTTCTAATTTGACATCGTTTGTCACTAGATAAATTTAAAATATCACCTGTTAAGAAGGTAAAGAAGCTTCCTGGAGAAGGAATAAGTGCTCCAGGCCCTCCTTTTCATTATTCCCCATTTGTATCACCTGTCTTGTGTTCATCTTTATTATGCCTCAAAACTCCAACTTATTTATGTTTGTTTTTTTTCTATAAGATTTTGTTATATTGTTTGTCATTGATATCATCAATGGCCATATTTTACCTCTTGCATCAGCTTCAAAAATCCTTCTGTCAGTGCTTTTGAGTTTAAAATTCTGGAGAAGATAACTGGTAGCCTTTATTTATTTATTCTTTTTGTACTGTGCCATGTCATCTGGAAAATCTGGCTGAATTAGCTGTTCTTGGATAAAGTGATCATCTGACTTAATCAAGTGTGATGAAGGGTGAGGGTCATGGTGAAGTTGGCAGGAATCTTTGTAAAATTATTAAGACAGGTATTTTAGATGGGACAAAATAAGGTTATGAAAACCAATAGACACAAACTGATACAAAGAGATATAACTATTCTGTCCAAATCTATCCTGGAAATCACAACTTAATATGCATTGTAACCTATAAAGACACCTGTATCAAGATAATTTTCTTTTTCTGAGCAAGCCCAGTTCTTTTATGCCTGAAGTCAATGTTTATACTCTTCTTCCTTACAGATACAGTTTTTATTCCTCTTCTAGTCTGTGAAATTTTACATGAGGGGTACCGAAAATGTTTCCTTCTCTGTAAAATATTCTAATGGGATTTCAGTGGCATGCACAGAAGCATTTTGAGTTATATATCATACTATGACATAAATTTATCACAGGGTAACTATATATACTTATTTCAGCAATATATTTAAATTCAGATATATTATCTTTTACCCCTAAGAGTGCTATTGTTAGAAGATAATACATACTTAGTATGTATTGTTGATAGAAAAATTTCAAGATGATCCTTGGGGACAATTATTTTTTTATCATAATGAAAAGTCCTGGAGAGCATTGTTGATTTATAAGTCTGTTACCCAAGATAAGCATAAGGAAAATTATGAACTAAGTATGACAAAAAGAAAATATGGGTCAATTAGCCAGAATACAGGTATTTTTTCACCATTTTCAGTCTCTAAAAAAGGTCGGATGAATATTTATTGTTCCCCAATTCCCTCCTAATGGTGAGAAATTCTGCTTTGATGTTTGTCCCTTTCTTTTGTAATGAAAAACAGAAATCTTGTATTTACAGAAAAACAACCCCTTTTAGGGGGGTTTATAAATAAATATAAGAACATTCTGAGGGCCCGGAGAGATAGCACAGCGGCGTTTGCCTTGCAAGCAGCCGATCCAGGACCAAAAGGTGGTTGGTTCGAATCCCGGTGTCCCATGTGGTCCCCCATGCCTGCCAGGAGCTATTTCTGAGCAGACAGCCAGGAGTAACCTCTGAGCACCGCCAGGTGTGACCCAAAAACAAAACAAAACAAACAAACAAAAAAAGAACATTCTGAGTCCAGGTTTCTTTTTTTTGGAGATGTTTGTTCCTGATGTCATCTCTTTACTTTTAGCATAATTGTAGATGACTTTCTGGTGTGAGTGGGCTTTCATTAAGGACACTACTACAACCATGAGTGACACATTTCAAAAATGACAAGACGCCAACCTTCAGAAGTTGGTTTGAAAAAGTTTGACATAAGGAGCTCTAATCTGATCCTTGAAAATCTATGTGTATCAGCTTTCATTTAGTGTGTGGTACATAAAACTAAAGAGGAAGAGACACATTTCTTTATTTAAACTGTAGAGCCTGGAATGACAAGTAGAGAAAATATTTTATAATGTGGTTGGTGGCTGTCCCACCACAGACTATATATATGACATCATATATAGCATAGGGGGCATGATATAACTTCACAGAAATGATATATAGCCCACCTCAACTTGGAAAGGCAAAAAGTACTGTATTGTTATATTTGTATTTTTCATATTTTCATACATATATTTTCTGTAAAACTCACCTGATCATAAGACACACATAATATTTAGATGCTTTCCTCCCCAGCACTCAGGCTTCAGCTCCAGGTGGCATTCACTCCATAAGAGCACTTTTTGGGGTGGATGTGTCTTATGGTACAAAAAATACAGTAAGTCTCCTATTAAAAGGGAAACTATAGGGCCAGTGTAATAGTACAGAGGGAAGAGAGCTTTCCTTTCATGTGACCAACCAAGATTGGCATCCCAAAATGTTCTCACTTCCACCAGGAGTGATTCATGAGTTTAGAGCCAGGAGTAAACCCTGAGCAATGCAGGATGTAGCCCAGAAGCAAAAACAATAAAGGGAAACTATGTTGATGAAAGTGAATAATTAAAAAAGTCAATGATTAATATACATGACAAGTGCCACAGGACTATTTTCCTATTCATTTAATAGTCTCAGTTTCTCCTCTGTAGAGATGACTGAGACAAGTTCTGAAACTGTGAACTAAAACCAGCACAAAAAGCACCTTTTAGTGAGTCCTTATAACTTAGCAGTGAATGGGATAGCAGAAGAGAAGAATTTGTCATTCTTTTCAAACCTCTACCTCAGGCTTTCTGGGTCCTCTCTACTACCAAGGAGCCTACGCATTTGTTAAACAGATGAAGCGCCATGGCGACAGCTTGGATAAGACACTTGTCCACAAATACTGTAACTTGACTGAGATGAATGTGGGACTGTTGTCAGGAATAATGTGTCTGGCAGTTCATATGCTGCAAGAAGCTGGCATGGAGTCCCATTGTCACTATAAAGCCTGGAGGTCAGAATAAAAAGCACTTAAAGTCCTTGTGAGGAGAAGCATACAAAAGTGAAACGGTTTTGATGTAGTTTTTATTTCTTTTTTAATCTAATAAAGCAAAATCATTCTGGAATCCTGATCCAACTCTTTCTTTTTTACTTTTTCAGTCTTTTCCCATGAGGAAATTAGGTGTCTTAGAATGTTTTTTTTTCCCAAGATGTCTGGCATTTGGTGTGTACAAATTCTTCTTTACGACTTTCAATATCAAAATCAATTTGAAGTTATCAGAGAGAGTGGTAGCCAAGGATTTCAAGCAGACAATTCCCAGATGTGCTGAGTGTAGTGAAGCCAAGATGGTATCTTTTGGAATCACTGTGTAACTTCTTTACAAAATAAATTCCTCATAGTAAGTAAAGAAAGACTCATGCTGCTATCTAGAGATTAGCTTTGAAATTATGGTCAGTTTCTCTGAAAGACTTTTCTACATCCATTTCATGATAAAAGTGATTATGAGGTCACTTGAGTTTAATTATAGTATTTAATCAGTCTGAGAGTAAGAATCAAGGAAATCTCTTCTCATTTTCCAGTGTTAGTGGCATGATTTGCATGAGTGTTGGGAAAAATATTATCAACTATTAGATTTTGATAGTTTTCTCCAAACTGTAATTGATGGTAGAATGAGTTGAAAACTTCAATTGTTGTGCAAGCTCATCAGATAATTAATGTCCTATCATGATATATTGAATGTTCCACCTTTGAAAGGAACATAGTGCAAATTTTTATTTTCTTTAAGATAAAAAGCCTTTCAAAATATAGATCTCAGGAAGCCACCAAGGAGATATCAATCCTTTCAGTAAAAATCTTCCACATCAAATATTTTTAGGTAGGAAGTAAAAGTATCTCTTAGTTTTATATTATGGATAAAACACTTGGAAATTGATAAGAGTATAGATTACATTACATAAAAATTAATAAATTTGAGTCTTATGAAATATTAAAACCATAGAGAGAGCATAATAGTAAAGACAATTTAAAAGGTGGAATCAAGCAGAAAAATAGCATACATCAGTAAACCAGAAAATACCTTGCCAAATACTAAGAACTTCTTAGCATACTTAAGAAACTATTTCTGGGTTCTGGGCCAGAATCATAGTTTGGAGATTTCACTGCATCCATTTTGTGTGATACAGCCTGGGTTGATCACTGGTACCACATGGTCCTCGAGTACCTCTAGATGCCCCTGAGCACTGTTGTTTGGTGTGACACTGGAAGTTTTCAGGCACCAATGTGGTGGCTATCTTCTTCAGGGCCCCAAGATACTGTCTTCTTACATTGAAACACCAGGGAGCACCTCTTGGAAGATCTTCCCTTCCCTCCAAAAGAAAAAACAATTAGTGCAACTTATTTATACCAAAGCATTAGAAATCAACATGTCAATGACACTAATAGCATGTTATTAAACAATAAAATGAGAAGTGTTATTTAAGTCTTTATTTATTTAATTATTCAATTTAACCCGATTCAATTTTATCATTTGGTTAAATTAATTATTTAGAACAAAACTCATAATTAATCAAGTAATTGGAATATGGATAGATTTAATATAATTTGAATAAATTATTTAATTAAGTAGTCATTTAATTGTGAGACCAAATAAATTAATTTTGTATAAATTTAATTCAAGACAAGTCAAGCTTTAACATGAACTTTTGTTTTAATTCGGTTTATTATTTTAATATGCAATAATCTCTTTGGATATTTTCAAATATTTGCAGAGGGAGAGAGAATAACAGAATGATGATTCTGTTCCTATCACTGAGATTTAGTGTTAACAATAACATGCCACCAAACTTGAAGTAATATTATCCTCTTAATCTCCCCACTCTTACAGATTGTATTGAAGAAAATGTCAAGCATCAAATCTGTAATGAGCTCTAAAGATAAAAACAAATGAAAATTATTGTGATGATCTTTTGTTCTATTTTAAAAGATGTAAAATGTGATACTTTCAATATAAGTCAATATCAAATTCTATCTTCATACAAACATACTCATATATACACACAGCTACTGTTGACTTTTTGAATCAGATATATTTGCAAAGATTCCAATTTTACTCTATGGAAGTGTTCAAAAGGATGGGTAATAGAACCTCTTTGAAAGTTTGGGAAAAATGTGTCATAGACTCATGTAGACCAGTGGTTTGGGGAGATTTTTTATTTTGCTGTCTCAAAGTAGCTATTAATTTAGCTACTTTCTCTAATGCAGTTTCAAGAGATTGTACAGATTCTAGAAACATCAATTTCTTCTACATTTTCCAAATTTAGTGATGTATTGTTCAAAGTAATATATTACTTTGTGTATTTCTATAGTTTTTTATAACTTTTTCTTTCATTGTGATTCAAATTATTATAATTTTTTTTTATTTTAGGCCAGTGAAGGATTAGTCAGTCTTATTTTTTCAAAAAGCATACTCTGCCTTTCATTGATACTTTGCATTGCTTTCCATTTCCTTGTCTCATTCCTCCTTGTGCTTTGATTAGTTTCCTCCATGTTTGGCCTCCACATATTGATTCTTCAATTTTATTATTTATTATTTTGTGATATTTGATCAGAGAGAATACCATATTTTCTGGCATATAAGACAATCCTTCAACCCATGAAAAATTTCCTAAAAGTCTTAAAAGTTACTTCTTAAAAGTAAATAAGAGGGGGACAGATCACTCGTCCCTGAAGCTAGAATACATTTCAGCTTGCCATATACCAGCATGTAAAATGATGCCCAACTTTTAGGAAGTTTTTCATGGGTTGAAGCATCGTCTTATACACCAGAAAATATGGGGTGCTTGATATGATCTTGAACTTAATGAATTAATTGACACTTCTTTTATGATCCACTGAGGCCATTCCTCACCAACATTCCTTTTTGTTTTGGATTCTTATGTACTGGAGAAGAATGTGGACTTAGATTTGGAGGGGTTGAGGTCTTGTTAATATCTTTTAAACTTGTCTAATCTGTTTTGTTGTTTTCTTATTGATGTTCTGCCTTGGTCATCTGTATATTAATATAATAAGGATGTTGAAATTTTATTTATTTATTTGTTAATATTTTATTAATGTATTTAAGCACCATGGTTACAAACACGTTTGTAGTTGGGTTTTAGTCATAAAAGTAACACCCCCCTTCACCAGTGCAACATTTCCACCACCAATGGTACCCTTTTCCCTCCTCCCCCACCTCCGTCTGTATTTGAGACAGGCATTCTATATCTCACTATCATTGTCATGAGAGTTGTTGGCATAGTTATTTCTCTATCTGAACTCACCACCCTTTCAGGTAAGTTTTATATCATGGGCTAGTCTTTTTTTAACTATTACTATATTGTTATCAATATTTTTAAGTTTTTAATATTTAATTTTTTAAATTAAATTAAATTATTAAAATTTCTAAGTTTTTTCTAAGAGTATTTGTTTTGAGACCACCTTGACACATATGACTCAATATTAATTGTTGCAAGTCAGCCCCTGAAGAGGTTGACTGATGGAGGGATGGAGGATGAGGTCTTTCTCTTCCAGCTCGGAGCACGCGTCTGCCACCCTGTCCAGCCGATGGTTCTGAGGTGAAACGGCGGGTAAACAGCTCGCAGACAGTCAGGCTTGGGGAAATATTAGCTTTATTCGGTGGACAAGACTGAAGTCCAAAGCCTCAGCATCACATCCAGCCAAAAAGCCTCTCGCTTTCCACAGACCCTTGTTTTCATCCCCCAGAATCAGGTACCACCCAATAGTGGGATCAGATACCACCCAATGGTGGAAGCAGAATCAGGTACCACCCTAGGGTGGGGGCAGAATGCCAGGTCACACCCTAGGGTAGGGCACAATCACCGATCAGGGTAGGGTCAGTAACATAATAATCCCATAAAATGTTTACATACACAACATTAATAAATAATTTAAAAGTGAAAAAATTTTTGAGTGCATTTCAATAATCTTCATTGCTATTCTCTATTCTTATCCCTCTACATCTTATATTTTTTGATATTATTCTGGTTTCCAAATGAACTTATGTTTAAAGAAGTTCCAATAGTATTTCTTGCAGAACTGATTTAGTGGAGATGAATTCCATTATTTGTTGTTGTCTGTAGAGCTATTTTAATTCTTCAAATATGAGTGATAGCCTGATTGGGTAGAATATTTTTGTTTGCAATTTTTTTTCTTTCAGGATCACTGCAGTGTCAGAATCAGTAAGAGGGGAGACTAAAGAACCCTGGGTACTGGTGGGTGCTAGGCTGGTGGGAGTGAAAAAGTTGCTGCTGTAGGGTGAAAAGAACAGTTTTCTTTGTGTAACGTGTAATGTTTGAACTGAAAGGGGGATCTATAATACTCTGCATTCAAGACCTAATCCTCTGAGTTTCCCAAAAAATCTCAGTCTCTAACAGGCCACTCAGTTGAAAGCTAGTGCTGACCTCAGCATATTATAGAAGCAAAGATTTCCCTCTGAGATTCAGACAACTGCAGACTGTTTGGGAGTGATCATCTCAGTTGTAAAGAGGTACTGCTGTTGGTCAGTCTCAGCATTGGTTGTTCAGAAGCTTGTGTAGTAGTCCAGGTATGCAAGAATGCAAGAACAGGTGTGTGTGTGTGTGTGTGTGTGTGTGTGTGTGTGTTTACCTACCTGTTGAATTTTTGCTAGTTTCCCAGAAAGAGTTATTTTTGGAAGTGCTTTACTGTTACTATAAGAGAGAAAGTCTTGGTAATCTCTGAAATAGTCCAGAATAGACCAATATTTCTCTGGGTCCAGAGGTACCAGATGGTGGGAGGATCTTAGAGTGTATCTGGAATTACTAACTGCTCCCAGCAAACCCACCAGAAAGTTTTCCCAAGAACCAAGTGATGAACATTGTTATGGCCTGGTTTGGTCTGGTGGATGTGAAAGTTGATGGATACTAGAAAAGCCATGATGGTGGAAGTATAGGGTTATTCTCTTTCTGAGTTTGACTAATTAAGTTATGTCACTGTGATGTTTGCCAGTGTCTCACAGACAGAACAGAACCTGTGTAAATTTCTAGGAGCATTTCTGCTCATGAGAGAATGTTTGTCCTCCTCAAGATTTTATTTCAATCAATGTAAAGTTTGGAGTTAACTCTGTACCTCTTTCACTTCTCTTTGGGCTTTACTACACTTTATTTTCAAAACACAAAGGGGTGTCTTCTTATATTGTTTCTAAGTATGAGCACCTAATATGATAGTAAATAAATATCCAAGCCAAAGTCAATGACAATAGAATCAAGAGGCCCAAACCATAACAAACTAAACATAGAATGAACCTGTTGCACTGGTAGACCGGGGGCTAAGGGTGGAGGTATGGGGTGCATGCTGGAAACTATGGCGTAGGGAGGTCAATGCTGATGGTGGGAATGGCCCTAATTCACTGTCACTATGTGCCTAAAATACAACTGTGAAAGACTTGTAATTCACAATGATCTCAATAAAAAATAATAATAATAAAGAAAATCATAGTCCTCTTTCCCCATGAGCAGACTCCTGTAACCTGACGTCTTTCTCTACAATAGGTCCCAGTGTCCCATATCATTCTCAATAGACTGGGTCCAAGCTTTCTGCCCTTTCTGATTATTTCTCTTCCATTCTCTTGTGGAGAGGTTGATTTGCCAAATCCTGTGTTCTTTTTCAAAGGAAGCGGCAGCAACACAGATGTGGGCAGATTGTGTATGTGGAAGGTTTTGCTAGTGTGCCATCTTGCTAGACACTCAAAAATAAAATCCTAATAGAATTGAACTAGAAATTCTCTTTAGTGGTAAATGCTGGGGAAATAAGCACATTGCTTCCATAGAAGCCCGTAAGAGGAATAGCAAGATTATGGGGTTATTGAGGTGAATGGTAGTGAATGAGAGAAATAGAATGCCTGTCTCGAATACAGGCAAGAGGTAGGGGCATTGATAAGGGAGCATTGGTGGTGGGAACGTTGCACTGGTGAAGGGGGAGATGTTCTTTTTTTATATATAACTAAAACATATCTACAAACATGTTGATTTATAATCATGGTGATTAAATAAAGATATTAATAAAAAATAAAGTTCCTTAGAATAAAGCAGGCTAATGAGTTCAGGCACCAGGAGAGATCCAGGGAATAGAGTGCAAGAGTTAAAGAGATGACGCTAAAGCAGGAGAGGTAGCACTGACCAGGTTTCCACCCCCAATGCCTCATCTTTCCCCTACCTGGAGCGATTCAGAGTGCAAAGCCAGGAGCAAGCCATAAGCCTCCAGGTGTGGCCCCCAAACCAAACCCAAAGAAGCAGGAAAGAGCCTTAAAAGATCCTAAAGCCTGCACCTACCTCCCTGAGCATCACCTGGAGTGAAAATATGACCCTTCCATCTCTTACAGGCCATTATTGACATCACTATGGAATCACAATGATAAAGAGTATCAAAATAATGTTAATGATTAATCAAAATATGAGTACATATAACTATGTAAAAATCTGTAAAAAAATGGGTGGTTATTCTGTAACCATCTATATAGCAATTTATATAATGTTATTGTCTAAAGTATGATTCTAGGTTTCTGGTCATAAAAATATTTGCTTATACATTATTAAGTTGTCCTTTTTATGTTTTTATGCTCTTTTGTATCTTTTGGAGAATTTTTGAAGATCTAGTCGATCCATAAAATGATCAATTAAAATTATTTGGTATTTACTCACAGTTGAGAAGAAGGGTAAAGAGAGAAACGTACAATAGATATAAAAGTCAACTTAATTTACACAGGAAAAAGATAAACAGAATTCTGGATAATCTTGAACACATCTGATAAAATTTAAATATTTTTTGATATCCATCAGTCATAAAGTTTTATCTTAAGTATTTTACTTATAAAACTAATTATTAGCAATATTTGAATTTCAACTTAAAGTGAGTATTTTATATTATTATTATTATTATTATTATTATTATTATTATTATTAGTAGTAGTAGTAGTAGTAGTAGTAGTAGTAGTAGTAGTTTTGGGGTCACAGCTGGCAGCACTCAGAAATCAAACTTGGCAAGCTTTGGGGACTATATGGGATGACGGGGATTGAACCTGGGGTAGTGGCTTACAGGACAAACACCTTCCCCACTGTGCTCTTGCTCCTGTCCCTGGAACTCAATTGTCTTACTTGTAATAATGGACCAATGAATTACAGAAGATTATTAGTTGTCTTTTAGTTTAGGGTATAGTTTTAGTGTATACTTCTGGGTCTGTTTTCAGCAATCACTCCTGGCAATGCTCAGGAGACTCTGTGTGGTGCCAGGGATTGAACTGGTGTCAGCCCAGGCAAGGCAAGAAGCTGAAAATTTATACTATCTCTCCAGACCCCCTTGATTGTTTAACAGCATAGAATTTTTCATAGGTAAAACAAGCACTTAACAAATATTTTGTCTTAATTATTGCTAATTCACCTAGAAATGATCTAAGATAATATTGAATAATTTTTACAATCATGCTATTTAGCAAAATACTCCTGTATTTGATGACATCTGATGCACACATTACTATATATGTATATATATATATATATATATATATATTGAATAATCAGCTTTTCTAACTGCTAAGATAGTGTCCTTATTTCAAGAAAAATGATACTTTTTTTTTTTTTTTGGTCGGTTTATCCTACCAGTAGAAGCTCCTTGGGCTACTTTTGATTAGCTTTGGTCCTTTAGGCATGACCTGTAGCACACTGGAAGAATGTAAGTGTGTATGCGTAGGGCAAGATAATGTGGTATTTTATTCAGTACTGAAAGAACCCAATCTGCATTGGATTCTGGTGTATTTTTTCCTACTTTTATTCTTTTTCCTACATAATATAAGCTTCTCAGAAATCTTTTTTTTCTTTGAATTTCTAATAATCAAAAAGCTATTAGCTGCTAGTAAATTCTATTCACAGTAGCTTTTTTTATAGTTGCAAATATAAATTCCGGTAATTTGATTTTGAATTTTAACAATGGCTCTTATTTATAATTCTGTTCCTCTGGTTTTGTCTTCTGAAATATTGTTACCTTCAGTATTTCTCTTTACCCTCTGCTGTAAAAATGTCCTTGTTAAATTTATGCTTTACAATGATTTTGTCAAATTGCTTGCATTGGTGATCTCCTTATTGTTAGGGTGGTCGTATGGAATTCTTTAGACAAATTACAAGAATGCATGTGGTCAACAACATTAGTCATTTTTATTCAGATAATACACTCTTTCTATTTGGAAATCACTTGTCAAGCAGTTTCTTTATTTGTTCTTCTTGTAAGCATGTGACCAATAGAAAGGTACAGATATCTTAGCGATTTTTCTGCCTCTTCCATTATTCGCCAATGTTTTTTCAAAGTTTCTTACAAAATTTGCTAAGCTTTTCTGCCATAAAAAGACGGCATAGAAGCACCCATGGGTCAGGCCTTTCTTAACCTAAACTTAATGTGTTTTCTGGTTGAGCCCAGATCATCTCTATTTCTCAGAGAAGAGCAGTTCATCTGTTACCATGTATAGCAACATCTCAAAGAGGCAACTCGACATGACAGTTGAGGGGATTTGCAATTGCAAGAGAGAAAAACAGCAGCTGAATTGAGAGCCATATAATTATCTTCATTCACACAGTGACTAGGTTTAAAGTGATTTATTCAAAATGGTTACCCGTGCATTCTTAGTCACCTCCTTCCTTGCCTATGTACTAATTCTGATTTTGGCATTTGGCTATAGAATATGTTTGTTCCTCCCCTGGGAAGGGAATTGTGATGCATTTCAGTAGCGGAACGTTTCAATCCATTAATCATATTTTTTTCAATCATCCCAGTGTTAGTTATTTAAATTTTAAGTTCAAATGTTCTTATAGGAAGCTAAATGTTCTCATTTCAAATACAATCGTTTTTTGCTAATTAGTCTTCCGAATTCTGCAGTCTAACCCCAAATACCACTGTTTCTGGTTTGAAGGATAATTTGGATTTTTCTCATTGGAACAAAAATATTGTGAAAAAATATTGTCCTTATTAAATTCAATTTCTTAGTTATTTTAAAGATTAGAAGTTCTGTTTTAAAAGTGTCAAGATAAAATGTAAATGCATTATAGTTATATTAGTTAATAAATAAAAGTATACTTGAATATTTTCCAAAAGAGGAATAGCAATTTAGAATATAGTTAATGAAAATTAAGCTATATTTGTTTTCCTGGGGGAAAATTGCACTCCATAATTAATTTTAAATATCTATTTATTTCTGCAGCTTACTGGGAAACAAGAAAGAGAATCAAAATAATGAAGCTAAAAGAATACATTGCATTTTGACTCTTTCTCTAATTAGGACTTGTGTTTCTGAAGCAATTTCTTACTCCTATTGCATTTCACTTGCGATTATACTTAACAGTTTTTCTTCTCCCCTTAGAGGTTTTCACTTTTTAAGTAAAAGATACAAAGGGACAACACTTATTTAGGTTACAAAAATGAGTGTCTGAAAATTTATTAGATTTTAGCATTTTTTGTCTTCATATTTATTTACTAATTTTGCATTTGTGTTTTTACTGCTTCACTATTGAATCAGGTGAAGTGACTTGCACAGGACTATGCCTGGCAATGGGAGACCTAGAACTAAAACTCAGCTTTGAAATATTAGATCTAGCATTTTTTCTAGTATCTAGACATTTTGTGCCTTGCAATTTTTGATTGATGTAATCCCAGAAAGCAGGAAAATGGATTTCTTGTTCAGAAGCTATAAAATGGAGCAATGTCTTTGTATAATTTACTGGAGGTTTCACCTGAGCTTTAATTAGTAATACTATTTATTTGTGCAGCATTCCTGGTTTAATTATTTTTCTCTCCCTATCTTTCTTGCTCATTTCTTTTTCACAACCCCCATTTTTTGATGGAGGGGAAATTCATGCATTTGTATTCTGGGTTTACTCTTGGCTCTGTACTCAGGAATTACTTCTGGTAGGGCTCAGGAGGCCATCTGTGTGCCAAGGATTGAACCTGGTTCAGCTGTGTGCAAGGCAAACGCTAAAGCTACTACATTATCTTTTTTTTGTTTGTTTGTTTATTGTTTTTGGGCCACACCTGGCGGTGTTCAGAGGTTACTCCTGGCTGTATGCTCAGAAATAGCACCTGGCAGGCATGGGGGACCATATGGGACACCGGGATTCGAACCAACCACCTTTGGTCCTGGATCGGCTGCTTGCAAGGCAAACGCCGCTGAGCTATCTCTCCGGGCCTTTACATTATCTTTTAATCATCATAATTATTATAATATATAGTCATTATCATAATCTACTTTATTTATTTTGAGCCTCACACAATCTCAAAAACTTTATTTGAGCCTTATAATAATCTTGGTAAACCAGGTAAAAAAAATCTTGGGCATCTCATTGAATAGTTGAGCAAATCAACGTTTAAAAATAAATCATGATTTTCCTAAAATCTTGTAATTAGCAAATTTAAAACTGACCAAAATCTAAATCTTTGGCTTCAAATGGATTATGTTATCATATACTTAATATGGTAATCTTAAGATTTTAAAATATATTGCAATGTTCAGAAATGCAACATTCTTAGAAATTCATCCCCCCAAACAAATCAAAGAATAAAATTATAGAAAATATATAAAAGTTACTATGCATTTTAAGGGATATGTTTTTGTTCTTCTAAAGATTACTGATTTAACATTGAAGACAAAATTTGAAAATATTTCAGGATATTATTTTTAGTATGAGTGTGATAAAAAATATCCTCCAAGAGTCCTTCCTCTCCACCCCACACTGGCCTGTATTCTAGACAAGGCTTTCTACTTCTACACTTGGGATATTGTTGATGGGAATGTTGCACTGGTGAAGGTTTTATATATATATATATATATATATATATATATATATATATATATATATATAATAAAAAAGTTTGATTCCTTTAAAACATGGCTAGTAATTAGAATAGCTGTAACCAATAGACCCATTTATCCAGAAATTAATTCTTCTTTAGTGATGAATAATTTCTATGCCAATATTTAAAATAATATCTTCATCTTAGAAAAGCTATTTTTGGGGGGCCACACCCAATGATGCTCAGGGGTTGCTCTTGGATATGAGCTCCTGGCATGGGGGACCATATGGGACGCTGGGGATCGAACCAAGTCTGTCCTGGGTGGGCTGCATGCAAAGCAAAATGTCCTACTGCTGTGCCATCACTCCAGCTGCAGAAAAAGCTTTACTACAAAATTCCTTTACCTATAAACTATCATCTTTATTCTTCTTTAGATATTAGATATTGCATCATCTATATATTATATAGTTCTCTTCAAACCATATCCAATCTTTTCTCCAAGTGCTACATTAAGATTGTTACTTTGATTAGAAATCCATCAAATGCTATCAAACCTAATGCCCTCATTTCTCTCACTTACCAGTACTTGATATCTTTGTCCAGTGTATTCATTTTAAATAAATGATTTCTGCTTTCTTAGGTATAATGCCCTTAATAAAAAATATTCTTCACTGTTTCCTTCTTTATATTGTTCATTTTTCTACAACTGGCATTTTTGTACACATCTTTGAGTGCCTGGGGATTCCCCCTTCCATCTTTTTAATTCCTCCCTTTTTTTGTTCTTTGATTTTTTTTCCTGTCAGTTTATCTTTCTTACCTTCACTCTTTTTCTTACCCATCTTCTCCTCTCTTCTCTTCTCTCTTTCCCTCTTTTTTTTTCTTCAATGCTCTCATCTTTTCTCCTCCTTGTATGCTTCTGTATTGGGTGATATACTTTTATTCTATGAATTTAAAATCATCTATAATTTTATTATTCTTAATTATAAATATCTTGTCTTCCTTAAAACTGTGAGCTCCAGATTTCTTCACAGAAACATCTATCTATTTAGATGTCCCAGGGATATTTAAGACTTAATGTGTGGAAAACGAAAATTTTGATTTTCAAACCTCCACTCAAAAACATTATGCTACCAGTCTTTCTAATCTCTATAAATAGTATAATCATGTGCTCAATGTATAGAAACCCTAAACACAAAGCCATTATTTTTTCTCCTTATTCATTCCTCCTACACCTTCTTTAAACTTATATATATTGAAATATAGAAATATTTATTTCTAAATATTTTATAAACATTTAAATAAACATATATTTAGAAATACATATATATTTAACCATATTATTTTATTTACTTATATTATTTAGTATATATTCATATATAATTTACATTGATTAAATTATGTATATTTATATATTTAGAAAATATTATATATCATATAATCATCAATATATTTTTAAATATATATTATTTATACATAGTATATTTAATTATATCATACATATTATTTTATAGTTATTTATATTTACTTACATATTTTATTTTTTTGGGGGGGGGTCACACCTGGTATGTGACCAGGGGTTTTTCCTGGCTCTGCACTCAGAAGTTACTTCTGGCAGGCTCAGAGACTATATGGGATACTGGGAGCTGAACCTGGGTTGGCTGCATCCAAGGAAAATGTCCTACATGCTGTGCTGTAACTCTGGCACCAAATCTACCATTTTAGTATTGTAGTGTGTTTTTACTGCCCTAAGAAACTTTGTATTTTCCTATAATTTTCTATCTCCTTTCTAGCCACTAGTACCCAAAAATATTTTTAGTGTCTCCATAATTTATCCTTTCTAGAATGTTGTATATAACAGACTCATACATTACTTAGCCTTTCCACATTGACTTCTTTACATTATGAATATACATAAATATTTTGTTTATTTTAAACCCTATGAAATTCCATTGTCTGGATAGAAATATATGTTAATGTACCTTTCACCTGTAAAATTTATTAGTGGCTTCTGTTTGATAATTTATGAATAATGCCATTATAATATCTACATGTATATCTTTGTGTGGAGTTCTATTTCATTTCATAGGATTTTTTCTGTTTTGAAGAGTGGACAGAGTCTCCTGAGCAGTGCTGGGACTCCAGGGACTCTACATACAATTCTTGCCCTCTCTGGGCTGTTGGCTTAGAACAGGGCCTGAGTAGGAGACACATTTCTGTGGTGCTGTGTAGAAGCATGCAGCATTCATGTCTCCATTTATTAGGGAAGCACACACCAGATGTGGCTTTTGGTTTTCCTGGTGCAGTGCCTAATTTTCCTCCCAAGAAATATCTGCCAGAAGGCCCGTTGGAGAAGTCAATCATTGACCCTTGCATGGATTACTGGCTATATTTCTGACATGGCTGTGACATTATATTTCTCTTTTCCTTTTATTTTGATTTTTGTCTCCTTTTCTACTACATAAATTCGGCCTTAGCTATCCTGCAGCCACAAAGAAATTTCAGTACCAAAGAAAGCCCGCCAAAAGCTCCTGCTGGCTAGTTTATTTGTAACTCTTAGATCGAGTATAACTTGGCGCCAGCAGCTTGTTTTTCTGGGTCTAGCTCCATGATGGTAAACAATAATTTCCGTCCCCCCAAAAATCCATTTTCCGGCCACTGCAAAAACATTTGTTCCAGAACCTGCTTCTCTCCTCCTGTTTCTTGAAAAACCTGTTTTTTGCTAACCCCAAAAACATCTCCACGGTGGTGGGAATCCCCCTGATTCAATGTTAATATGTACCTGGAATATTACTGTGAACCAGGGGTCCTCAAACTTTTTAAACAGGGGGCCAGTTCACTGTCCCTCAGACCATTGGAGGGTCTGACTATAGTAAAAACAAAACTTATGAACAAATTCTTATGCACACTGCATATATCTTATTTTGCAATGAAGAAACAAAACAGATACAAATACAATATGTGACCCGCGGGCCATAGTTTGAGGACCACTGCAACGATATGTAAGCCACTATGATTAAAATAAAAATTATATTATTAAAAAAATCTCCAGCTCATGTTTCACCTTACCTCTAGCAGGGTTCTTTCTCACCTACATTGGGTAATTATTTGATATGAAGATTCTAGGGTCTGGTACCATTGTGTTGTTCCTCCTAACGATCCTCTGCCCTTAGTTTTCCCTGAAGACACCTTGCATAGCAGAGTTGTGTTTAAAATGTCATTAGCTGAAAAGTAAAATTTGTCTCTCGTCTCATAGACGTGGGTCCCCATACAGTGCATTTTGTGTGGTCTCAATTATTTCATATTTCATATTCATCCACCTTGTGTACCCGCTTTCTTCGTGAAGGTTTTTCTGACCCCACTAAGATTTTGCTTAGGGATGCAAGACGTCTGCAGCAGTGCTGCCCATTCCTGTGACATCCTGGTGGTGCTGGGCCCTCGAGGGCTGCACCTAGCAATGTTTTGCAGATTGTGTTGTGCTGGGAATCCAACATCATCAGGAAGTTGGGTTCCAGGCATGTTTCCTAATGATTGTACTACTTTCTGGATCCTAGATTTCAGTTTTGAAAGCCATTGGATTATTATTGGACTAAAAATTAGTAATTATTAGTAATAATCAGTAATGATGAATAAGGAGATTTACAGCTAAATTGGTGATTATTTTGATTTATTTTTATTTAAGCACCATGATTACAAACATGATTATAGTTGGGTTACAGTCACAAACAGAACATCCCCCCTTCACCAGCGTAATACCCATCCCCTGCCTGTTTTCGAAACAGGCATTCTACTACAGTTATTTGTTTTTAAGTTCAGTAAACTGTATTTTTTTTAAAAGGATAAGTGTTAAAAAAAATACAATAGTAAAGGTGTGACAGTGGCAATCACCGTTGTTTGCATAGGCCCAGAAAAATATGGGGAAAACGGGAAAAAAATCCTTGACCTGATTACAAGAAGGCCTCACCCCAGAAATTTATTGGCATAAGACTGACTCTGGGCTCCACGCATACTAGTCTGTCCAACCCATGTCATTCTCCATGGTCCCGGTGAAACTTTTTCACACTTTAGCTGTTGTTGGTATCAGGTTCCTATATTTAAAGATTCTGGGTTCTATGCATTTCTTTCATCGAAGTCAGGCTGATGTGGAGCATCCTTTAGTTTCAGCACACCATTAGATGCGGAGAGATCTGCCCTGCAAGCAGGCTGTTGCTGAGTCGTCTGGGTGTTGAGAGCACTCTTTGGAGTCACTCAATGCAAAAGCAGTGGTTGGGTCTTCCCTGGTAGAGGTTTGCGTCCTAGTAATGTTATAGACAATTGTGGTTGTCTTCATACATGGTATCCATTGTTTAAGGGTGTATCGGCAATGCCCATTCTTCTGAGGCCTACGCCAATATTTAGATTCTTAAATATTTTTAAATCTGTATTTTGAAGTAACTGTACTGTTTTTATATTTTGCCAATAATGTACGTAAGTTTCTTTTGTTTCACATATTCAACATTGTGCTGTCAATACGCTGAATTTTGGTCCTCTACTAGGTTTGTAGTGGCATTGGTTTTTTTAAAAAATATATTATCTGTATTTAAGCACCATAATGACAAACATGCTTATAGTTGGGTTTCAGTTATAAAAAAGATCCCCCCTTTACCAGTGAAATCTTCCTATTATCAATTTCCCCATTTCCCTCCTCCTCCATGCCCTGACTGTATGCAAGACAGGCATTCTACATTTCTCACTCACCACCATTGTGATAGTTGCCAGTGTATATATTTTTCTAACTGGATTCATCACAGTTTGTGGTAAGCTTCATATCGTGGCCCAGTCCTTCCAGCCCTCATCTCTATTGTCTATGTGTATTATTACAATGTCTTTTATTTTCTTAAAATCCATAGATGAGTGAAAGTATTCTGTGTCTATCTCTTTCACTCTGACTTACTTTTGTTTTCAGTTTCCTTCTCCTGATGACAAATGACATAGAGTATCTTATGCACAGTGTTTACTTTCCTTCTTGGGCTGACATTATCTTCCCTATTGTGTGTGGGGTCGGAGCAGTGGTACAAGCGATAAGGCATCAGTCTTGCCCACACTACCCTAGAACAAACCATGGTTTGATCCCCTGACATCCCATATGGTCCCCCAAGCCAGGAGAAATTTCTGAGCACATAGTCAGGAGTAAACCCTGAGCATCACCGTATGTGGCCCCCAAACGAACAAACAAAAAAACAAAACAAACAAACAAAACCCACTGTGTTGTGACCTGAAGGCCTCCATGAGATATCACTTGTTCTGACTTCCTGATCTAGCTCATCTTGTATTTGGTGAATCTTGTTTTAACAGTACATTACTATAAATTACTAAACTTAAAACATGTTCAAGACAATACAAATTTATGGAGCTTCTGTATGGCATAAATACAGCATAAATATGTCCTAGGCTAAGATTATGGCACCAGTAGGTCCTCTGTAGACTGTAGAAGTCCTCTGTAGACTCTGTAGAAGTCCTCTGGGACTTCTAGGAAACAATATTTCCTTGATTTTTAATTTGTTGCCACAATTTCATTCCCGTTGTGTGTCTTTGTTTTCATATTGTCAGTCTGAACTTCTATAGTTTCCTGTGACTTTTCTCTAGTACTTGCACTTAACCTCTCGGAACCAAAAACTTATACCTTTCTATCCCTTCAACTTAGTTCTGTAATAAATATCTCTGACTGAAACCTGCAAGCTTCTGCACTTTTAAGGCAGTGATGATCAACCTGGACACACATGAATAACCCAAGATTATTTCCTCACCTCAAGATTTATAACTTTAATAACATGTCCAAACTATCTTTTGCAATGAATTCACATGTTCTAGAGCAGGGTCCTCAAACTTTTTAAACAGGGGGCCAGTTCACTGTCCTTCAGACTGTTGGAGGGCCAGATTATAGTAAAAACAAAAACGATGAACAAATTTCTATGCACATTGCATATATCTTATTTAGCAGTGAAGAAACAAAATGGGAATAAATACAATATGTGGCCCACGGGCTGTAGTTTGAGGACCCCTGTTAGAGGATGTAAAAATTGCTGAAGGGACATTCACTTGCAATATCATATGACCTGATCACCATCTTTTAGCTCCAGTGACCTCTTTCCTACAATGTGACCTATTACTCATTCTCTGTCTTAGTTCAGGATTGATTTTTAATTTTCTGGCTTTTGCTGCTGGAATATTTTTCTTTAACTCTTTGTAAAGTCATAGATTTGACCAAAGTTAGTTCTGAAAAAATGCCCACCTGAACTCATTTTAGGAATTTAATAAATTCCTGCCATGAGAAATAGGGCATGACAGAAGCTCTCAGAAATTGAGTCTGATAAATATAATGGAAAAATATTTCCTCAAACCTACATGTTTGAATAGGTCCTTAACACCTAGGGACAGTAGGGTCCATGAGGAATGGAGGGAAGATTAACAAAAATTTTTCTCAAAAGAAGTTGATATTTGCTACCTCATTGGGAATAGAAAAATTACATAAATGTTTTTGTAAAACTTATCTCGAAATAGCATTTCAATTGGTGTTTTTCCCTCGAATATTTCCTCTAATATTAAGCTTTATTTTATCCAGTGGAATTATCTATGGTTCTATTTTAAAACAGATTTGTGCAAAGAAGGAAGGCTTTGCTACTGAGAGGGTATAAGAACAATGGTCATTTTTTCCAGTTAAAAGTTTATGTTAAGAGGTATTTTTCGGAGTCCTTAGGGGTTTCTTTCCTATAGGATAATGAGCTCCTAAGTGTCAATCTCAATCTGTTTTCCAGGTGATCAAATGTATATTGCATAATTTTTAACTAGTAAGTTGGTAGAACATACAAAATAGTGCCAGAGGTGTCACAGCTCCACTAAACTAGTGAATTTCCACAGATATACATTGCCTGTTATTTGAACAGTCCCTAGAAAAGCAAGACCACATTAGTTTGGAGTTGTGAATCCATTAATCAATCAAAGTCTATCTTTCAAAACACTACATTAAAAATTTGTTTTAGCACTTGAACTTGTTGGAATGAAGTGTTGTATTTATTATGGTAAAGGAAACCTTGCATTTAATTCCATTGCTTCATATTGGTTGAAAAAAATGTACAGCAAGTTGTGATCTGACTTAATGAAAATTGAAAAGGGCCTGAGAGGTGGTGCAAGTGGTAGGGCATTTGCCTTGCACACACTAACCTAGGACTGACTGGTTCGATGCCCTGGAGTCCCCAATTCATGAGCAATTTCTGAGAACATAGCCAGAAGTAACCCCTGAGTGTCACTGGGTGTGACCCCCCCCAAAAAAAGAAAAAAACAACCAACCAAACAAACAAACAAAGAAACAAACAAAATGGAAAAGGGCAGTTTAAAATGATATAGAACTTGATTACCTCCGGTAGTAATCCTTGAGCACAGAGCTAGAAATAATTCCTGGGCATCAAAGGGAGTTGCTTTACTTTGTTCCTCCCCCAATTAATGCAGTATGATCTGGAATTAAAGAACGGAAAAATTAGTGTTGAAAGAACCTAGTGTCCGAATGAATTCTACCCTTTTTGGGTAGAATTTCTGGCTTCCTTTTTATTAAGTGCTGTTTAATTGAAGAAAGTTGGCAAAAGTGATTTGAATTATCCTAAGGGTAAAATTCAATGAACTGATGAAAATCCATGAGCAGAAATCAATGGAGGGATGGAAATTTATAGTCCCTGAAATGGAGATATTGGTCAGCGCGTCTGTATCTGGCTTCTGAGGGTCTCCTTTAAGCGCGGGATTCAACAGAAAGGACAAAGTATCAGCAAAGTTATTAAGATAAAGGCTGAACTTGAATGGGGTAAAGTTTACCTGATTGTGAAATCAAAATGCATCAGTTTGAAACTCAGTCACAGATCATTGAACTGGCACTTCTTTCTTGAGTCTGTCCTTTCTGAGGTCAACAGAAAGAGTTGGTTAGCACAGTGAGATCATTGAATTAATAAATAAAAGCCAACATCTCCAGTCACAAGGAAATGAAGAAAAATTATCTAGCAATATTCTCCAAAACACACTGACCCTTTAGTTATTTTGTTTCATTGTGTCCTTCCTCTCCACCTTCTTCACAATACCGTTGCAACTCAGTTCTATCCCTTTCACTTCACTTCTTTGTTTTCTAACAGAGGACTTTTGAGGCTAGGAAAATAGAAATACATACAAAGAAAAGGAAAGCTCTTTACGTCTTTAACCTCAGAGAAGCTCCACCGGAGATACTTTGCTTTAGTTCTGAAGACAAATGTTTTACAGCTGATTATCAGGTCAAAAGAGTCCTATTGACCTTTTGGGAAAAGAGTATTAGATTATGTCACTGTCTTAAGTCAACACAAAACAAAAAAAGCCTTTTATAGATGGACAGCAATATCACAATATTCGCTCGGTTTAGTGTCTTGCCACCAGCTTGCATTCATATCGTAAGAACTGTTACCTGACAAGGTTATTTATTGGCGAGAAAAAAAAAATCAATGTATCCTGCTGTCTCTTCAATATTTTCCCTAGAATAGATAGAATACAAAAGTGGAATTTAGAGAGGTTTTGAGTCTACTCTAGAACCTGTGCATTCCCCAATCAAATGAAGATTAAAAAACTGAATTAAAAAGTTCTGTTTTACTTTCTAGTGTTTAAACATGTACATATAGTTGCATGTGTATATATGTATACATACGTATGTTCATCCATTTGTATGCATATATTTCCTTTTGTGGTGTCAAGATTGAACCCAGGTCAAGCCCCTTTACCAGTGCACTGTATTCTTTCCCTCCTTGGCCCCATTGCATACTAACTTATAATAAAAGTCTCATCTTTTGCAAAGGGGCAGAGTATAGTACATGCAATTCTTAACTTGTATTTAATGCTATCTACATTAATAGCAAATTGTCATGCATATTTTGATGAGTGAACAAAGTAAAATAAGAAAATATGTTTAGAAGCTCTCTTACGCACAACTTTTGAGTTTCAGTAGATACAAATAGCATTTTAGGAATCCACATTTATTTTAATAGTGCGAGCTTTGCTGAAAATGGGTTTGAGTTTCCTCTAAAGAAATATGCCCATGCATTGAGGGGCATCTTTTGATTCTCTGTGGCAAAGTAGTCCCATCTTGCAGAGAGTAAATGGCTCAAATTTGGTTAATATTGCTCCAGTTGCCTGGGAATGTGTGTCTTTTAGTATTTTATAAGGAATGCTGTTGTCATAATAACCTGGGGAAATGAGTTCACCTGTAAATCAATATTTCCTTATGTCCTTTAAAAATGGCATGGTTCTGGGGCTGGAGTGATAGCACACTGGGTCGAGTGTTTGCCTTGCATGCTGCCAATCTGGGTTCAATCCCCAGTATTTCATACGGTCCCCTGAGCCTGCCAGGAGCAATTTCTGAGCACAGAGCCAGGAGTAACCACTTAGCACCAGTAAGTGTGGCCCCCCAAAAAAGTGTGGCTTATGATCTTCCTTATTCATTTTTAGGGGGCACACCTGGTGATGCTCAGGGATTACTCTTGGCTATGTGGTCAAAAATCGTTCCTGACTTGGGAGACGATATGGGACTCCAGAAATTGAACCGAGGTCCGTCCTGGGTCAGCTGCGTGCAAGGCAAATGGCCTTAATGCTGCGTTATTGCTCCAGCCCCATTTTTAAAAATAATTTTTATTGTGGTCAAAGTGAATTACAGATATTTCACAGTAATATTTAAGGTACATAGTGACAATGAATCAGGGCCACCACTGTGTTGTATTCCCTCCGACCCTGTTTCCAGCATCCATCCCATATCTCCCCTCCTTTGCCCCTTGGACTGCTAGTGCAACTGCTCTAGAAGTTGTAGATTGCCTAGCTTGTTGTAGATTGTGTATTGATTCTGTTGTCGTTGGCTTTAGGTTTGGTGTTTAAGTCTGATCATTTTTTATTCCCACTCAATGTTCATAAGACTGCTCCTGCTACCATCCATTTTTTCTCCCTCAATTTATGAAGCAGAACAAGATGATTCAAGTTCTGTGGTTCTGTTGGAAAAAAGAAAAAAAAAGAAATCTGGGAGGAGTCCATCTAGAGGCAATAAATATCAATTTAAAGAAGAAAAGTTTAACAAAAAAAATCACACAAATAACAAAACAAGCAAATACAAAAAGGCACAACAGCAACAACAATAACAAAAATAAAAAAGAAAGAAACAAAAAAAGAAGGAGGGCTGGTATGGCAATATGTTTGTGCTTTTTTTTTTTGCATAGTCACAGTAAGTATTGGAAAAATTATAACCTTTATTGACTCCCACTTTCTGTGGGTGGGAACTGTAGAGTAGCTTAGCTGGGCTAGTTTGGTCCAGAATATCAGGTGCAATTGAGCGTTGTCTGGCAATGTAGAGGATGGAAGCTCTTCTAAGGAGGAGTATCCACAACAAAAGTGGTTTGCCTACAGCCATTTTTGATAGGCCTTTTGAAAGGGCAGCTGATTTTTGCCAGAGTGGGTGCTACCTTTCACTACTCACTGTTAGCAATAATTATCACCTCTTTTCTTGAAGGAAGTCACTAGGTAGAGATAACACATAGAAGAAGAAAATTATTATGCTCCTTTTCTTTATCGAGCCATACCTGACTGTGCTAATGGTTTACTCTTTTTTTTTTTTCTTTTTTTTTGGTTTTTGGGCCACACCCGGCAGTGCTCAGGGGTTACTCCTGGCTGTCTGCTCAGAAATAGCTCCTGGCAGGCACGGGGGACCATATGGGACACCGGGATTCGAACCAACCACCTTAGGTCCTGGATCGGCTGCTTGCAAGGCAAACACCGTTGTGCTATCTCCCGGGCCCTAATGGTTTACTCTTAACTCTGTGCTCAGGGATCAATCCTGGTGGTGCTTGGCGGGTATAGGCGGTACCACGGATTGAACCCTTGTTGGCTTTTTGCAAAGCAAGCACCTTAATCTCTGGCCTCTCTTTATGCTCCATCTTTTGAAGGGAGGAGTATTAAATAAGCAGCAGATAGATGTTAATGCTACCACATCATCTACACCCTGCCCCGCAACTTCACTTCATCTGTCTTGTGTCTTATGACTGGCTAATAATGAATCTCATAACTAATTTCTTTGGGCAACGATATAAAGATGGAAAAATAGCATCTAATCAACTTTGTATTGTCTCTTCAATTTGCTAATTATGTGACTCGAGGCAAGTTATTTAACCTGCACAAAACCTCAATTTCATCAACATCAAATGGCATTTTGATATTTACCCTGCAGAGTGTAATGCAAAGTAGAAGTCAGGCAGGCAAAGCACCGAGACACATATTTACATGTAACAGGTTCATGCTAATTGGCAGTTGTAGGAACAATACTGCTGATTATTATTACAGTGCTGCACTTTATCTGGGAACTTTTGGTGACCGGGGCCTAACCCAGAATTTTTAAGTGGTGAGGATTTGTATGGCAGAAGTATGTGAAGTAAAATCTATTATTAGAGCCATCATTGGTTCCAAAGCTCACCTCTGTCCCCTCTCTCAGCCTCAGTGATTCCTTCTCGGAGGGTGCAGTGTTTCCACATGAAATTATCTGTCCCTGGGGATCCTATTGAGCTTCTTCTGCCTGCTGGGAGCTGTGAGACCTTAGGAAGACTTTAGAACTTTTCTGTGTCACCTTTCCTCACACATGAACTTAGAGCTACTAATATCTTTCTGGAAATAGAGTACACAGCTTTAATAGAAGTAGTGGTGCCTGCCTCACTAGCCAGAAACTAGTCTATTTTTTTTTATTAGCATCTCTCAAACATGACTATATATTGAATCCTATGGAAAATTATTGCAACCTACTGCTGCTTAGCTTTCTTCCATGTATTCTGATTTAATTAATCTGAAGGTCAGGCACTCCCTATACATCTATTTCTATTTTAAAGCTACCCAGACAATTCTAATATGATAAGAATTGCTATCACTTACACCCAAGTTAGAACAGCATTAAAAATACAGATAAAGCCTATCTTTCCAGGCTTCAGAGTCATGTTTATTTTCCTCTTGATAAACGGTTTTATGTGTGTAATATATATTTGACCCACTTGTACTGTTATTCCAAATTTTATGTTTGCTTCATTCAGACGATTAAGTCTTCAAGCTGAGGTCAGAGAGTCTAGGTTTTAAAATAAAGAAGGAATGAGCAAGGAGGAATTTATGGTGCTGCTGTTCCATCAGGAGCAGTGACACCGTGTTCCTTTGGTGGAAAGGCTTCCCACATGCTCTGTAACCGCCATCACCGTGCAGTGTCTTGGCACTCCAGACGAGGCATTGGCAAAGGTGCGCAGAGCAGATGGGGCAGAGTGTAGGCAGTCAAGTGTTCCCAGGCAGCCTTTGAATTGACTAATGGTTTTGATGGCAGAAATTCAAAGCAAAAGCGCTGGAATGCCAGTCTCTGCGTTGTTTTGAATGTCTGCAATTAAAGCGAGGAGGCCACTCCCTTTCTGCTCTAATTCAAATTTAATTAATTTTGAATTAAAACAAATAGTTGCCTTGATCACAGGAGGTACATTTTGGGGGCGACTGATCCGGTTGAATGGAATGACAGCTCCACCCCTTGATTATTCATCACAAAAGACCCCTAGGACCCAATTGAAAACACCATCCAAAGTGGCATGTTGCATACTAAATATTTTGATACTGATCGGGCATTTTCATAACTGGGTCCTATGTAGGAAATCTGTAGGTGTCCGCTTGAGAAATGCCAATGGCCTAATGTAGCAAAGAATCAGCGTGAGCCTTTGGCTTTCATCCACACTTCTGAGAAGGTCATTTGTCAGGACTCAAAGGACTATTTTGGGCTAGGACTTGTTCTAAAATAAAGACACAGTCAAAGATGTAGTTTTTAATCATGCCTTGTCCAAGTTATTACTCTGTTCTCATAATTATCTCTATTGGTTAAAGCTTCATTTCAGTGCATTCAAGCTTGTGGATTTAGTTCCTATTCTACTTGGCTTTGTAAATCAGAATTTTGGCAATTGTTCTAATCCTTGTAGGGTTTCTGCAGGTGCCTTGCTTTCTCCAAATCATTATGTACAACACACACACATAAAATCTCTCTATGTGTTTGTATATACACACATACTTTTTATGCCATACCACTTGTACATTCTACATTGGGAGACCACATAACCTAGATTAGTTGACTACGTGTGAACACCAATGCATTGGTTAAGTTATGGTTAATAAAAATTCTTTCAGGTCATCATTTTTACCCTTCTAGCTTCTCTGTAGAGAGTTTCAAACACCCATGGATATAAGAATTGGATAATTATAATAATTGAGAAACTGCCACTGCATCAGCCAGGACCTGCCTGATGATGTTTGATGATTGACATTTAATTGTGAGTTGAGTTGCAGGATGAAACTGTTTGTTAACTCAATACCAGTCAAAGCTAGTCTTGTGCTGGCACAGGTAGAAAAATGTCTTGTTTCCATCTTTTATTTCCACTTCTTTTCTCAAGAAGTCTTCAATTGTCTGTAGGTTTTGGACACTGAAACTTTAGGTAAAATGACACATAACAAAAGAAACCAGATCCTCAAATAACAAAATTTCCCTCTACACTGGTGAGTAATTTTACCCTCATTGAGTTTTTGTTTGGTTTTGTTTTAGGACCACACAAGGTGACGCTCAGGGGTTACTCCTGGCAATGTGCTTAGAAATCGCTCTTGGCTTGGGGGACCATATGGGAGAGTGGGGAAACAAACCACGGTACTTCTTAGGTCAGCTGTGTGCAAGGCAAATGCCCTACTGCTGCGCCACCACTCAGGCCCCACCCTCATTGGCTTTTATTAAATATTAATGAAACAATAGAGACCTGCTATATGCTTATCTTTGTTTACAATTATATTATACTCTCTTAGTTATAGAGACTAGAAATAACTTCTCTAAGGGTTTAAGTCAATTACTTTAGGACAATATCTAGTTCTTAATAGCTCCCAACTTTGGTTTGGGGAATTATTTTTAGGATGTTCTATACCCAGCTATTGTCAAGTGTGACTCCTGGTGGTTCTTGTGACCAGAGATCAAACCAGAGGTCTCAAATAGAACATGCACCTCAGCTCTCTAAGCCTTTCCCCTTACTCCTAGATTGGTTTGTAAAGAAAATTACTATTACAGTGTTTAATCCTTAGTACTATTAAATAATTCTATATTTTGTTAAGTACAGAACATTAATGTTTCAAATATACAGTTTATCTAATAAAAATAAAAATTGAGAAAAAGTGTCATTATTTTGTTAAGCAGTAGATATTATTTAAATAAAATATATGAGTGCCATTACTGTTATTGTTGTTATTACTGTTTTTTCTTGGGGGGCCACATCTGAAGGGCTGCCCAGGGCTTACTTACAGTCTAAACTCAGGGTTCACTCTTGATGCTAAGGGATGCGACAGAGTAAAACTGGGTCAGCCAGGTCAGCAAGGGTCAGCAAGACAAGCGCCCTGGTCATTGTACTCTCTCTACTATCTCTCTCTCTGTCTCCCATGAGTGACATTATTTAAGTGACAATTGTTATTTACTGACCGGTTCCAACCTGACCTATATTTTAGGTTTTCTTTTAGGAGTAGATCCCTCAAATTATCTCGCATAACTTTGGATTCATGCAAGTATCTTTGCCTTTACAAGAGAATATTAAGCTATGCTTGAATACAAACCTGGACATAACAATAGTTTAACACATGGAGTTTGCTTGTTCAGAGGCAGCTTCCGGTAGTGACTTGGTGACACACAGCATTATGATCTATTGTATTGTTGTGTCCTCATGTGGCAACTAAGATCCTGTGGCAGGGTACATAGAGAGGTGTGTAGATATCATACCCTTTATTGTGTTTCCAATTTAATGTATTAAGTAGAGAATCCATAATTTGGGAAGAGGAATATGAAATAGAATTCAGTAAATACAGAATACATTCATTATCAAGTTGTTCTCTCATTTTCTTCATTTCCACTTTGGACATAACCTCTAGTCAATTATTTGCAGTGGCCTTAACACTGATTGGCTTGAGTTTAATCTCTCACTTCAATACCTTATTCTAAACACTGATGGGATGTTGCAAGAGTAAACTACTTCATTTCTCCTCTTTCTCCTCCTCCTCCATTTGTATAGGTGAACTTTTAACCTTCTTCTATTAATTAGCCGGGACAGCTCAGAGTTCATAATTACAACTGGTTGGTGCTGAATTCAATTATAAATCTAGGTATAAATACCACAATTTGGAAGTGGTTAAATTCTTAGAATTCATGGCTTTGAAATCTGAAATTGTTGGGTTAAAATGACAGACTGCACATTATTATATGCATATATATTATATATGCACCTAGAGCTTAGAGTGGTATACTATCTATCTATATATAATATATGCCTTGAGCTCTAACTTTTCTGAGAAAACAATTAGAAAAATTACCTCTATTAAAGAATTCTTGAGAAAATTAAATGCCATAAGGTTTTTTTTTATATAGTTAGCACAGTTACTTACAGATATTTCTTATTCAAGAACTTTGCATGAAATATCCATGTTACTTAAGAAAAAGTAAACATGACTTTGTTTCTGGTAAGCATTATGGTTTCTCTCCAGCATGCCAAGTTGCAAGAGAGAGACACATGTAGCGGTAGCTAGTAAGTGGGGGCTCACTCCAGAAAAATCTGGGCAAGTGTTCTATCAAAGCCTACGTGCTGGGTTAGGGCACAGATAAAAGCTTCTTTTCTGTGTGACTCATTGCACTACAGCATAAGATCCTTGAAGTGACTCCAGGGTTGTAAGAGGAAGCTGTGATTCAACAACTTTGACTTGCAATTGCTTTTGGAGTCAGGTACATACATAATGGTTACTGACATTTTGAACATTGGAATACACAGTCAGAAAAAGTAATAAAAGGAAGACACTTTGGTTAATGCTCAGTCTGGTTTGTTATGCTTCCTGGTCAAGTAACTGAATGAGAACTTAATTTATTGTGCAGACTGGCAGTGTGAAGGGAAAAATGGCATTTACAGATGTTTTGAATGACTGGTAAGCTTGTAAAATTGTATGCAGTATTCTCTTTTTATAAGCTTTTATGAGTGAGATTTGCTTCTACAGTGAGGGTTAAGGTTTCTGTGAGCAGGAGTTGAAACTATTGTATTCTCAGCTCTTTAAAAGATTTATCTGAGTCTAAGGGACTAAAGGTTTCAGCAGGTACCCAAAGCAAAATGTAGTAGATTGGATTTGATAACAAATCCAAAATACCTGTTCATAGAAAGGGAAAATAAAATGGAAGGACAATGAGAGTGGTGAGCAGCAATGCTTTTTTTTTTTTTTTTTTTTTTTAGCTTATCCAAGCTTTTTCTTTTCCTTTCCTTATCTTAGAAAACCTAATATCTGGCAAGAACAGCCAAAAATTTCTTAAACTGCATTTTATTTACTATAAAAATTAATAGTTTCTACAGTGTGGAAATATACAAGACACTAGAACTTAGATACTTTAACAATGTACTAAACTGTACTATAAATCTATAGGGATATAAACAAGAACTATTACTTTTATTACTTGATATATCTCTGATAAGAGCATCATCGTCACTTAAAGTGTAAAATATAATGATTCAGGATTTATATATATTGAGAAATTGTTTTCTTAGTCTATGGATTAGATTTTGGTACAAATAATGAGTCCAATTTTTTTTTTGTATTTTTGGTAAGATCTAAAATTATTTTGGGGAAATTTAAAATTATTGATCTAGCTTGAAAACCAAAAGTTATTTACCTAGTTTATTATTTTTCTGGATACATGTAGGAATATGTAATATTGATTCTAAAATGAGATTATAAATCGAGTCCTGAGACTCAGTATTTGGGAATGTTCGTGGTTAAATGTACAAACTTGAAATAAAATAGGCAAGTTCTATTTTGATCCTTTGGGGAATTTCCTTATTGCTTCCCTTGGCTCCATGTTAATCAGCCTCTCACAGACAACTGGTAAAAGATTCTTAGGAGGAGTCTCTGGCCTTTAATGTATACTCTCTGCATGGCAAGACCCATATGTGTCAATTTATGACATATTCATAAAAGGCAGCATGTACTGCTGAAAATACACATGTTGGAACTAATCTCTATGTTGTCTACTCTCTACAAAGTTTTTAACTTTAAAAACATAGAATTGTAATGAAAAAATTTTTTGTCATGATGCTCTGAGTTTTAGAGTCCTTGGGGTAGATGACAAAAAAATGAAACTACCGGGATATATGGAACCTCAATTCTTTGTTTCTTGAGAAGTCCACATTTTGCTTCCAAAAAAGATCGACCTCTCAACATTCTCATCAGTAGCAAATGGCAACTTCTTCTCCCAATATCCACATCATTTTAGTTTTTGTTCTTTTGTTTTTCTGTGCCAGTCTCACTGGTGTGAGATGATGTCTTTTTATTTCTAATTAAAATGTCCTGACAAGTGATGCAGAGTGTTTTTTTTTTCTGTGTGTTTAATCATTTATTTGTGTCTTATCATCCTGTAGGAACACAAATTTAGATGCCAATGTGTATTGGAAACCACCTAATATTCAGAAACAAATAAGTAACAAAATTATCAATTACCAACAAGAGCTTCTTTTTTTTTAATTTATTTAAACACCTTAATTACATACATGATTGTGTTTGGGTTTCAGTCATGTAAAGAACACCACCCATCACCAGTGCAACATTCCCATCACCAATGTCCCAAGTCTCCCTTCTCCCCACCCGTCCCCCGCCTGTACTCTAGACAGGCTCTCCATTTTCCTCATACATTCTCGTTATTAGGACAGTTCAAAATGTAGTTATTTCCCTAACTAAACTCATCACTCTTTGTGGTGAGCTTCCTGAGGTGAGCTGGAACTTCCAGCTCTTTTCTCTTTTGTGTCTGAAAATTATTATTACAAGGGTGTCTTTCATTTTTCTTAAAACCCATAGATGAGTGAGACCATTCTGCGTTTTTCTCTCTCTCTCTGACTTATTTCACTCAGCATAATAGATTCCGTGTACATCCATGTATAGGAAAATTTCATGACTTCATCTCTCCTGACAGCTGCATAATATTCCATTGTGTATATGTACCACAGTTTCTTTAGCCATTCGTCTCTTGAAGGGCATCTTGGTTGTTTCCAGAGTCTTGCTATGGTAAATAGTGCTGCAATGAATATAGGTGTAAGGAAGGGGTTTTTGTATTGTATTTTTGTGTTCCTAGGGTATATTCCTAGGAGTGGTATAGCTGGATCGTATGGGAGCTCGATTACCAGTTTTTGGAGGAATCTCCATATCGCTTTCCATAAAGGTTGAACTAGACGGCATTCCCACCAGAAGTGGATAAGAGTTCCTTTCTCTCCACATCCCCGCCAACACTGTTTATTCTCATTCTTTGTGATGTGTGCCATTCTCTGGGGTGGTTTTTTTAATATACCTATTGGCCTTCTGTATGTCCTCTTTGAGGAAGTTTCTGCTCATTTCTTCTCAACATTTTTTGATAGGGTTTATTTGTTGTTAAATTTTACAACTGTTTCAGATAACTTGGCAAGTAACCCTTTGTCATTGGAATATTATATGCACAATATGCTAAAAACAATGGCTTAGATATTGGTTTTAGGCTCACATCTAGCGGTGCTCAGAATTGATGTCTGAATTCTGGCTCTGTCCAGGAATCTCTCCTGAGAGGGCTCAAGAGAACCATATGGAGCGCCAGGGACTGAACTGGAGTTGCCACATGCGAGGCAATTAGCTCCTATGCTTTCTTCCTTGACATTTAAATAGTCTTGATTCTATTTAAATTCTACTGCATAGTTTGCCACTAGCAGATTGGCATTTTCCCTATATCTAGTGTTTAAGCTAGAAACATTTTAAAAAAAATCAGCAATTAAAGGTAAATGTGTTTAAATGAAAAGTAATAATTCCCTTAATGTGTTGAAAATCCAGAAGGGGAATCTGGCTCTATTTTTCAGGAATTATCATCTTCTCTATTGTGAAAGCTCATCTATTTATTTATTTCCACTACTGTACTGAACTTGCATAATTTTCTCTGCGTGCCCCCTTCTCTGTCTTCATTACTTTTCAAACTCTTATCTATAAGCCTTAGTATTTTGATTTTTAGAAAGCCATTGGTAAATGCCTCTGGTTTCGTCTAAGGCTGCTGATGGACTCTCATTATACACAGTACTTATCTTTCATAGCACTGTAGCAAACTGTACTTTCACTTTTATTTATGTGAGTCTTTGTTTAATGCTTTGCAACACATAAGATGAATCAGAAAATGACTGTTAGGTTTTTGCATTCCTAACATAATACTTGTTATAGAATATTTCATACTTGCTTAATGAACATCTAAATGAATGAATGCACATAGTAAATAAAATAATACTTATATATAATTTTAATTTGTTTTTAAAAGACAATATTTAAAAGACAATATTTAAAAGACAATCTTTTATTTAAGACAGCATTGTATCAGTTTTTGTCCTTGCTTATATAAACATCACAACTGGTGGAAGCAAAGAACAAAGCAAATAATAAAAATTATTGAATTTACATTTAATGAACATAAAAAGCAAATAATGAAAATTAGTTAATGTAAATTTAATGTACATAGAAAAAAATTTGTTTCAAAAACATGAACGTCAGTAGATAATTTATTTGAAATGGAAATAGGAACAAAGTTTTGTTCATTTTTCATGAAGATATATACATATACATATACATCAAATCATTAATTATCTGGTCCAAGATTGTAATCTACAAAATATTAACATAAAACACAAAGAACTAATGTGTTGAACAGCTCCTATACTAGAAACTTTCACATAATTTTACACAATTATTTCCTGTGACAGTTCAGTTTCTACATAATAGCTCAGAGATTCAATAACTACCTCAGTGTGACTAAGCTTGTATGTGGCCTCATTTGGAATTGATTTTTGTTAGTAAAATGATAACACCTTGAGATTTTCCAACTATGATGAGTATAATTGACCAAGCTTTCCAGCTGCTGTGCTCCGAAATCCATGGTTACTAAGCAAAGCAGAAATGGTAATGTTGATGGGCATTGGGGAAATAGGGTTCTTTTCATTGGCTTAAGGTATTCCCAATAGAATTATTAAATTCTTCATAATCTGCAGTCCAGGAAGTTTCTATCCAAATTTCTTTTGTTGACTCTATACCAGACATGATATCTGAACACTCCATGAGTCTTCTCCACTGATTAAAATTTGCAGCACGAAAGTTAGCACAGCTTGCCTTGCAAGCAGCTTACCCCAATTCATTCCCTGCACACCATGTATAATCTCACCAGAGCACTGCTAGGAGTTATCCCAGAGCTCAGCCAGGAGAAAGCCTGGACTAAGACAGGTGTATTTCCAAGGCCAAAATAAAATAATTCATGTTTAATCAATCTTTCATGTCAACTGTTTCACATAAACTGTACCAATGCATCCTGCTATCAAGGAACCTCTGAGATGGGAGAGACAATCGAAAGATGTCTATAACTGATAATGCAGAATTTATATTTTTCAGAAATGGGACTAAAGAAGTTAGAGTTTTGCATAGTACTTAAAAAACAATGGGAATTACATACATACATTATTGGGAAAGGAATCAGTTTATAAAAGAAAAAGAAAGATGTATAGTACTATCTTTAGCCCTAAAGCAGAAGTGAGTGTGAAGTGAAAAACTGTATTGAAAAATATTTTTTATTTTTATTTTTTTATTTAAGCACCGTGGTTACAAGATTGGTCATAATAAGTTGTTATTTTTCACAAATGAAGTTGCTCATGATTGAGTTACAGTCATACAACGTATGAACAACCTTAATCAGGGACATTTCCTGCCAATGTCCCCAATTTCCCTCTCATCCTTCCTGAAGCCCTCTCCCCTTACAGTCTACAGTCTATGGGCGTCCATTTATTTCTCTCTCCTTCTCTCTCTTTCTCTGTTTTCCTTATTTTTTAAACATTTTGGCTTGCAGAACAATACACATTTCCTGCTACACATTTCTCTCCCAATTATCCTCCCCTGCCTGCCTCTGGGTCAAGAATTTTACTTCTATTTCTCTCTATGGCTCTCCTCTCTATTTTTTTTTTTGATACCAGAATATCAAACAGTTTGCACTATTTCTGATTAAGTTACCTTGCATGTCACCATAACATTTCAGCACCTAGTTCTTGTCCAGAATTATCAGTTCCAACCATTACTGTCACCATGGACCATTCACTATCCTAACTCTTTGTGGCAAGCTTCCTACCACAGACTGGTTCTCCTGATCCTCATCTCTATCATCTGGGTATTATTACCATACTATCTACTGTTTTTCTTATACCTCACAAATAAGTTATATTTTTCTATGGCTCTTCCTCTCCCCCAGATTCATCTCATTCAGCAAAATAATCTCCATATTCATCTATGCATAAGCAAATTTATGACTCTATTTTTCCTAACTGCTGCATAATATTTCATAAAGAAACTGTAGATATAGCACAGTTTCTTTAGCCACTGATCTGTTCTAGGGCATTTGGATAGCTCAGCTGCAATGAACATCGGGAGTCAGAGGGCTTTTTTTGCATAGTGTTTTGGGGTTCTTAAGGTCTATCCCTAGCAGTGAAATTGCTGGATCATATTTTAATTACCAGAAATTGAGATAGATTTCAAGTTTTTGTTGAATATCACATTGTTTTCCAAAGAGACAGAACCAGTTGACATTTACAGCAGCAGTGAATCAGAGATTTTTTCCTCTGAGCAATCACACCAACACCGATTGTTCTTGTTCTTTGTGATGTGTGTGTTCTTGTGGTGTGAGATGATACTTAATTGTTTTGATTTTAATCTCCCTGATGATCATATGTGTAGCATTTTTTTCATGTTCTTTTGGCCATCTGTATTTCTTCTTTGAGCAAATGTCTGTTCATTTCTTCTCTGCATTTTTGATGGGATTATATGTTTTTCTTTTTTTCTTGGAAAGTTCTTGGAAAGTGTCTTCTATATCTTAGATATTAACCCATTACATGATGGTATTGTTTATGAATGATAGTTTCTCAATAATAATAACAATAGTGAATATTTTCATGGATAGTCTTTGTATCCTATTCACAGATTCCTTTGAAGTGCAAACGCTTCTCAATTTAATATTGTTACATTTATTTATCTTCTGCTTTTTTGGGCAGTGGTGTTTCATCTTTGAAGATGTCTGTAGCTGTTTTGCCTACATTTTTCCTATATATCTTATGGTTTCAGCCCTAATATCAAGAGTGGTGTAGAAGTTTCTCACTATTATATTGTGCTGCTATCTATGTCTTTCTTTGTCTGTTAGCAGTTGTATTGCTCTGTATTGTCATTGGTTGCATTACATATTTATCAGTATGATTTGTTCTTGGTGTATATATTCCTAGATTGTTTAGAAATGACCATCTCTGTTTCTTATAACCATTTTAAGCTCGAAGTCTATGTCATCTGATATTGTGGCCACCCCATCCTTTTTAAAAATTTGTTTGTTTGAAGGATTGTCTTCCAACCTTTGACTTTGACTATTTGCTTGCTCTGACTATTCAGAAGTTTTTCTTGAAGGCAGAAACACTTTGGATTTGATTTTTGATACATTTTGCCACTGTGTCTCTTAGATGGTCACTTAGTCTATTGCTATTGAAAGATTTATTATCATGGGATCTTTTGCTCTTGTTTTTGTAAATGTTTGTTGTGTTCATTGAATCTGCTTGCCTTAAAGTAGACCCTTCATTTATTTTAAGGTTGGTTTTGAATCTGTGAATATTTTGAGCTGTTGTTTATCCATGAAGCTGTGTATACTTCCTTCAAACCTAAATGAAAGCCTGAGTTGGTGACATATTCCTGGTGAAATATCTATCTAATTGAATTTTATTTCATTGTATCCCACCACTGCCTTTAAGCATGAAGGGTTGCTTTGTGGTACACCTGTATATCTTAAGTTTTCTTTGCATGTAATTTTCCTTTTTAAGATCGCTGCTTTCGATTTTCTATCTCTATGATTTTCATCATTGTGACTAGGATGTTCCTTGGAATGCTTTAATTTAGGTCTTTTAGCTAATAGCCTTTGGCATCCAGAATGCGCATGCAAATATTCTTTAGCTCTGCCAAGTTCTCATTGATGATGTCTTTGTTGCCTCTTTTGAAAGGTTTTCTTCCTGGCCCTTTGGGACCTGAACACTTCTTTTGTTAATTGTTCTGGTAAATTTATCCCAATTGTATATTGCTGTCTTTTTGCTTATTTGGAGGAAATTTTCCAACTCTGTTAATTTATTTTAAGAGTCTTTTCCAGCCTTTTCTGCTGTGGAGAGGTGTTATGCAGCTCAGATTCCAGTTTACAGACTCACTCCTCAGCAACTGTTACTCTGCTGGTGATGCTTTCCACTGAGGTTTTCATCTCTCCTACTATACTTTTCAGCCTATTCTTTTCATCAGTGTGAAAATTTTAGTTTTTAAATGTTTTCTTTATTTAAGCACCATGACTGTGTTGGGTTTCAATCATAAAACGAACAACCCCTTCACCAAATGCAACATTCTCACCACCAATGCCCCATGTCCCTCCTTCCCCACCCCCTGCCTGTATTTAAGACAGGCATTCTACTTTTCTCACTCATTATCATTGTCATGATAGTGTAGTCATCTCTCTAACTACACTAACCATTCTTTGTTGTGAGCTTCACATAGAGAGCCTGTCCTTCCAGCCCTCATCTCTGTTGTCTCTGCATTATTACAATAATGTATTTTGTTTTTATTAAACCCATAGATGAGTGTGAATATTCTGTGTCCATCTCTTCCATGATATTTTGGTTTAAAGTTTTCTCATTTCTACTCTCATATCCTCTTGAGTCTTATGGACTGTCTGTTCCATGATTTCTTTGACATCTTTGAATAGCTTTAACATTTCCTCTCTAAAATCCTGATCAGAGAGCTTATGTAGGTGGCTGATGTTGGTTGAGACTTCACAACTTGCATTCTCAGTCACAAGGTGTGGTGGGGTTATGAGTTGTTTTCCTGTTGTGATCTTTGTAGTGTGGAGCTGCTTCAGATGTGTTGTGGTAGGGTTTCTCAACTTGAAGATAAGTATGGCCATGGAGTAAAGTGGAGCAACTGCACTTTTGATTGAACTCACAAATTTCTGTTCATTAAAAATGGTGCTTTATTAGTCCAAACTCTGAGCACAGCCCATAACTGTTTCTACTGGGCTTACACACCTCAATTCAATTCTAATCATTGCTTTTTCTTAGTTCAAACTCCACTCAAAGACCACAGCCATTTCACTAGGCTCACACACTTCAGTTTCACTGAAAAATATATATACTTTGAAAAGTAGGACTAGAGAGATTGTTTTGGGGAAAATGCTTGCTATACTTGCTACGCAGACCTTGGCTTGATCCCGGGTCCCACATATGAGAAAATGTAGAGTAGGAAGTATGAGCTTCAGACTCAAAAGAATTGTAAGTTCTGATTTTTTTACAGTAAAGAATTTATAAAAATTAGAAAGTTTTTAAACTACTCAGCCTTCTTTGCACACACAATGTGGTTAATCGTATCTAGATTGTGAGTGAAATAATAAGCACAGTATAAAAATACAAAATTGCTTATACAAAGAAGCAAAAACTTATGAAGGTTAGAATTTAAAAATCTAACTTGTTATTTAACTCTAGCATAATAGACATGATGCAATTATGTTGTAGAAATTTATTTCATAAAGTTCACTTAATATTTTAATATTCACTGGGTTGTTAATGTTTTAGTGGGAAAAAGTGTCAGAATTTGTACTTTGTACAGTACCAGAGAAACTACAATTTTGTGCTAAATGTATTGATTTTAATATTTTTGTGACATACTTACATGGTGATTATCAGATCAAATATGATAATTTATCAATAAAATTTTATTTTTCTAAACTCTAGCACTTATAATAATTATAGATCCCTCAAATATGCTATTTATGGGTAATTTTTCTTTTCAGACATTATAATTCTCTACTTTTTGAAAATGATGTTTCCAAAGTAGTATGTGTACTTTAGTGGTAAGTTATTTACTTAATTTTGTAAGTTTGTACTTTTTCTTTCTAAGTTTTGATAAAAAATATTCGTTCATTTATTTTTATTAATACTGTTAATGCCACATGTATAATTATTAGCATGATTCATTTTGTATATATTAAAAATAGATACGAGGATGCCAAATTTAATAAGTACTATAAATACTGAGGGTAATTGACAAGATTTTTAGAAGGGAAGATTATAAAAAAGAAAGGATTTTGAGATTATTTTTCATGATTGTTGAATTTTGACTTGTGCTGGGTATAAATGTTAGCTCATCTCACTATGCTAGAGTGAATCATCCCATACTATTAATTTCCGAGTGAAACATTCTATTATTATTTCAGAGTCATTATGCCTATTACATCAGATCAGCCTACTTAAAGAAATCAGGTCAAAGGGTCTAGAAGGTGAGGTGAAAGACTGGAGAGATACTTCAAAGGGTAAGGCACTAACCCTTTAAATGGTAATCCTGGTTGTAATCCTAGGCACTGCATATGGTCCTCTCAGTAAAGTAAACCCTGAGTTTAGAGCCACACTTAGTTATATATCAAATATATTTATTATTACAGTATATTATTTGTTGTATTATATGTAGACAGTCTTCTGTAATTAGAGATCTTGATTTATGCACAGATCAAAGGACAGAGTGTTTTCTGATTTCATCTCACAGTTAGGTGATGAGGTAGGGCAATGTATATTGTATATTAATGATATATATAAATATATATTTACACATATAAATATATATCAGCTAAAATATTCATAAAATAATATTTCAATGTGTATCTCTTTTCTTTTAGATATCCGAACCTCTCACAGTAATTTCTAAAATTTTGACATTTTAGTTTTGACTAAAATTGTTTCACGAGTCCGGTGCGGTCGCTTATGTGGCAAACCCAGCCCTGAGTTTACACAGAAACAACCACACCCCACTTTCAGAATTACTAGTGTAGCACCATTTGGTTACAGTTAGGCACCCAGGACACCATCCTGTACCCCTAAAATCTCAAAACAAGCATCAGACCTTTGGATCCGCAAAGTCAGGGAGAACAGTCTTTTTTTGGGAAACTTTACCAAATTCAAAAACCGCTGTCTGTGACCCTAACAAAAAAACATGTTGGGGCCATGAAATAACTCCAAGTGGTAGAGCACAGGCCTTGTATGTGCAAGACCATGGGACTTTTTTCAATAACCACCTGAACTTTGTGTTGGGGGATTTCTTGTTGCCCCCAGCATCATCAGATTGAGCACAGATTACTCAAAGGGGAGTCCAGCTTTGAACACCATACAAAACATCATGGTGGGTTGTATGTTCCCAGAGCAACCGAACACTGCTGAGGATCCTCTAAAGAACATAAAAGAAGAAAAAAAATAAAAAGGCTAGACAAGTTTAGGTGACTTTATAAGTGTTTAAATATTTCCTCACCTTATCATACCTTATTAACAAATAAGGTATTTTTTTCTCATCCATACAGAAAGACAACACAACACAAAACCATTAGTAATAAGTTGAATGATAGTACAGTAGAAAAGTATAATTGTGATTCTTCTAGAAAGATGTGAGAGTTTGAAGCAACATTTATTTAACCAACTTTGGCATTGATTCTAGATTGTTGAAGTGAGAAGAACAGGGAAGAAAAGAATGTATGAGAAAGAGGCATACAGGAAGTAACAGGTGTGTGTTTTGGGGGTCTTGGGCAAACAGGCAGTGTAGGCTTGTGGTGTTTGTGTATATCTAAACCACAGAGCCAACAGGTGAGACACAACATAATAACATTTCAAAATGTGCTTGGCAAAGAAGCAGGTTATGGGTGAGAGAAAACCTGGAGATTTTAGAAGAGGAAAGATGGCAATGAGATTGGAGTGGGGGCATTGTATGCTTGAAACTTATGGATAACTTTAATATGAAAAACTTTATAAATCATGATACCCTAATAAAAATTTATTATAGAGAAACTATGTTCTGAGATCACTCAAGTTCCCCATGCCATAGAGGAATCGTGTGTTTTGAAAGTTCTTACATGTTCTTAAGATATTTGACATAGTAGAAAAAAAACCTATTGATCTTTTAATATTTGGTTTTTATTTTTCTTTTCAAGACAAAGCAAAATATGCAAACATTCTGATTTCTACATCTCTTTCAGAGTGGTTTTATTAATACGTGAGAAGAGAGTAGTTTTTATCTTTAGTTCATACTACATCATTTTGTGCTTGGGTTCTGTTTACCCTTTTTCTTCATAGTAGGGCTTGTATGTGTCAGTATAGACCCATTAGCATATTGGTGAATATGTTCCAAAAGGGAACACTTATAACTTCGTTATTTGCATTAGGCTAAGGAAAAGATGGCTAAAGAAAGTCATAAATAAAAGCATACATAAGTATGTTGCAAAGAAAAAAAAGGAAAACTGGAACTGTACCTTCACAATATTGGCTTCTGTATATTTGCAACCTCTGGAGAGTGTTTGGGGGGGTTGGTTTTATTGTGTGGAGTAACAATAGGACCAATCAATGAACAGAACAGAGATGCTAAAATTAGATTGGGCAGAAAAGCATGGCTAAAACTTAGAATTTGCAACAATACTGTTAAATGGATCTGTTTCCAGTTTTCCATCGAAGAATATGAAATTGGTTTACAACTGCGGGGATTTACCGGATTTGTGTGAATAAAAAGAAATTTTGAGCTCAAGTGAATATGTTTGCAATATTTAGTTACCTCTGTTTTTATCAGAAAACAGGGTTTGATCATATTAGATTTTGTAGAATAATCTATACTGTTGTAACTTCCCAGGTTTTGCCATACATGTAATGTTCCAACAAAATAGAATTCATTAACAGTGATGGCAAAATATTCAACAATTATATTGCAGAATTACATTTTTTTTTGCAAATCTTATGTGGAGGAAAAATAGTAATGAGCAGCATCAGAATGGCTTTGTCACTAATTTCCTCATTTACATAATGTATCTCTTGCAAGCTGGATTGTCAGTATGTGAGAGAAGCCAAATAAATGTTCATATAATGAAGTCAAAAAATTCTCAGCTGAAACATGGCCCAGTAGCCTGGTCAAGCTAAAGGACATTCAATATTGTTGAGCACTTATCACAATATCTCTAGTAAAAAATGCAAATGAACCTATTCTATTGGAATTATCAAAGAGATATCAGCCATAATGTATTAGAAATTAATATATGCTATAATTATATACATATAAATAGATATGCTAGGTTAGAATTATGAATACAGTCTTGGTAACAGTAATTATAAATCAATATTTTATAATCACTGGTAATTTTTAAAATATCACTGGCTTAGCAGCAGTTCTTTGAGACCTGTCAGTGACATTTGGCTCTTCCAATTTTTAAAATTTCTAAATTTCCATGAGTTATGTTTAGCAATTAAATTTGAAAATTTAAGTCAAAACAAAAGTTTGACTTAATTCAAAATGATCAAATATTTTCAAATTATTAGATTTGGCACTTCCTTAAAGAGCCTAAGAAACACATAAAAATGTCTTTGTTTAGATACAAAACATCTTGAAATCCAACCTCAATTTAAGTTCTTTATTGCTTATTTCTTTATCTGTTCCTGACTATTTTTTGTTTGTTTGGGACCACTCTCAGCAGCACTCAGGGTTATTCCTGATTCCCTGCTCATAGTTACCTCTGTCGAGCTTGGGAGATCATATGGGATGGCAGGGATCGAACCTGAGTTGGCTGTGTACAAAGCAAACTCCCTATTCTCTGTGCTATCACTCCAGCCTGTTTCTGATTTTTTTTTTTTAGTATGTTTATGCTTGTCACAGCTTGTTAAAGCATGCTATTTATTTTTGTCCTCCAATTTTGGAGGCCATGTCAAAGAACTAAAAGGTGGAGCATGAAAATAAAAGATGTAGTGTTTGTTTTTGCAGCAGGATTTAATTGATCTAATTAATTAATTTAATTAAAATTAATCAACACTATTCTTTTATTCCTTTCATTTAAACACTATGATTTAGAAAACTGTTCATGATTGAGTTTCAGTCTTACAAAATACATCACCCTTTACTCATGAACCTTTCCCACCACCAATGTCCCCTGTTTTCCTCCTATGCTTCCCCCAAGCTCCCCCTGGGGCAGGCATTTAACTCCTCTCTCTCTCTTCCTTTATTTTTCCTTTCTTTGGTTTCTTTCTTATTTTTATTTTTGGGTCACACCTGGCTTTGTGCTCTGCAATTAATCCTGGCAGGCTCCGGGTACCATGTTGGATGCTAGGTGTTGAACCTGGGTTCATTGTGTGTAAGGCAAACATCTCTGTGCTCTTGCTCTGGCCCCTATTTTTCTTGTAGACTCTATGGTTAGCACTATTTTTTATTGAAGAGGTACCGTGCATATCACATCATCTTCATCCAACACCCAGTTATCTAGTGTGACCAATTACAACACTCATTGTCAAAGTGATCCCTTTTCTGTCTTTACTGCACTGCTTCATTATTTGTTGCAAGCTTCCTAGCACGGACTGTCCTTTTGGCTCTCCTCTCTATTGTCTCCAGGTATTATTACCACACTATCTTTTATTTTTCTTATATCCCATAAATGAGTGAGATTATTCTATGTCTATCCCTGTCCCTCTGCCTCAGTTTACTCAGTATAATAAGCTCCATATCCATCCAGGCATAAACAAATTTCATGACTTCATTTTTCCTACCAGCTGCATAGTATTATGTTGTGTAGATGTACCAGTTTCTTTAGTCACTCATCTGTTCTCAGGCACTGGGATTCTGGCTATTGAAAACAATGCTGTGACACACATAGGAGTACGTAGGGCTTTATTTTATTGTGTTTTCATAATTAACACCTTCCTTTTAAAAGTCAGGATTAAAGGTGTCAGAATGAAATTTCAAATTCTCTAAAGATAAACATCAATCTACCATTTTGCCTATAAATCATATAAATCTTATTTTTTTAGGTATTCGAGTCGCCACTTCTTAAATTTTTATTTTATCTCTTATATAAGACCTACAATGCACTCTGTCTCTTCCAGAAAACTTTCCATTCTTTCTAACAATTTAAAATTTTCTTCTGCAACTTCCATTGACCCTTTAAATGCTTTAAGACAGTGTATTTTTTATACCATTTAAGGGCTTCTAAGCTTAGTGTCAGCTCTTTGAAGGGATTTACTGTGTCTGACTATTGGGATCAATACACAGAGAGTGAAGTAGTCTAATCAGTTCCGTGATTGTTTATGAGTGACCATTTTTACTAGGTGCTATTTTAATGTCCAATATTTTAAATATATTGAGTAGAATAAATAATTAAAAGTTTAATATTTAAAATAATTTTAAAGCGTTTAAATTTAAAACTAAATTATTTGACATCTTACAATTTCTGAGCTGACTTGTATAGTAACATCTTGCCTTACAAGTAGCAAGACATTTGTTTGTAGGCTTGGAGAGGTAGTACATACTTGTCTTGCAAGCATCAGATCAGTCCTTGGAACCACTTATGGTTTCTTGAGCACTATCAGGAGTGATTTCTGAACCAATAGTAATCCCTGAGCACAATATGTGTGTTAACTCTCAAAAAAAAAAAAAAGAAATATATGGCAGAAATGTGATTAGAAAGAGTAGCACAGCCATCCAGTTGGCATTTAAACACACATATTCAACCCCAAAATATAGACTTTAGAGGATATAGCAAAAGCAATGTATATGGACATAGTGTTTTATTTTGTTTTCTTCAACAATAACTTTTATGTATTATTTTACAAAGTGAGAGTGGCATACTAAGACTTAAACTATGGAATGACATAGTGAGGTATGAGATAAATTTGATATCTAAGTTTTGACCAGATGAATAAACTATCTTTGGAAAGGAGAGAAGAGAAAGAGAAAGAGTGATTTAAGGCCCTTGCTCCATGTTTTTATCATCTATACAAAGAATGACAACAGATATTCTATGGGAATTCTCTATGAAGTTGTTTCAAATAAAAATACTGATGCTACAATCAATAAAAATATAAATGCTTGACATTAATGTTTTATTTTATGATTATTTAAGGAGGTTAGACCATATCCAGTAGTGTTCAGGGCTTAATCTTTTTCTGTGATTAAGGCTCACTCCTGGCAGTGCTTCGGGATTCATACACAGTGCAAAGGATTCAAAAAGGGTAGGCTGTGTGCAAGAAAAGCATTGTTCTTCCTTCTCCAGTCCACTTATTTTTCACTTCACAGTCATTCTTTTTGTTTTTATTTCAGTAGAGGTCAAAGGAGAACAATTTTAAGAAATTAAAGTTCATCATTTAAATAATCCTGCTGTGGAAATGCCAAGGAATTCATAATACCCTTACTTCTAGCTACTATACTGCAATTATCATTCAGTGTGAGTTGTGGTACATATGGGTAGAACAGATGATTATAGTGTATACATCCAAATGAAATACATTTTTCCAAATATTTAGCACTTGTTTAATAATGTAGTCAACAAATTGTTATTAAAAAGCATTTTATTGGGGCCGGGTAGGTGGCGCTGGAGGTAAGGTGTCTGCCTTGCAAGCGCTAGCCAAGGAAGGACCTCGGTTCGATCCCCCGGTGTCCCATATGGTCCCCCCAAGCCAGGGGCGATTTCTGAGCGCATAGCCAGGAGTAACCCCTGAGCGTCAAACGGGTGTGGCCCAAAAAAAAAAAAAAGCATTTTATTTTGTATTTTATATTATAGATGAGATCAATACTTTCTTTTAAGGTTAAAGTCGGAAACTAAGCTCTCAAGAAACTATATGTTAGCAATCACAATGATCTTCTAGACTCCTCTAGTTCCAGGATGTAGAATTGATAGGACCCAATATCTATCTTCAAAGATTCTACCATAAAGGAAAAGATATTACACAAACACAGATCAAGTACTAAATAGAATACATTTTTGTTGTAGAAAAAAATAATTCTAAACAAGCAGAAAGTAACTTTGAGATCAGGTTAAGACTGTTTGTTATTTATATGATTATGTGAAGGATTTAACTCCTGGGATATTATTTTTCCAACATGAAATATAAAATGCTTATATCTTAGGTAATACTTCAGTTACCTTGAAAAACTTGTTGAATTTATTAAACTTATTTTATTTTTCTGGGTCTATGATGACATTCATCAAGCTACTAGGGATACATGTAAAACAGGAGAGCAGATCTATAAATAGCAGTACAACCAGTGCACTGAAAATCAAAAGTATAAACAAAAATAATAATGTTCGCTTAAAATAGTTTTTATTAAGAATAATTTTCCTTGATTTAACTGATAATGTATTTTGATATGTCTCTCTAGAATAGAGAAATTAATCAATTGTAAAGAATAAAATAGTCTTTCAAATTTATAGGAAGAGAATGCAGAAAATTATTTTATACACACATTAATATTAATGATTCTATATATTTTAAAATAGTTACTTTTTTGGGGGGCTGTGGAATTTGGTCCACTCCTGACTGTGCTCAGGGATCACCCCTGGTGGAACTCAGGGGACCATATGTGATGCTGGGGTTTGATATGGGATGGGGCATGTACAAGGAAAGTGTCTTACCCCTTGTACTTTATCTCTGGCTCCAGATTCCATATTTTAATGTGATAATAATTTTTATGAAAAGTATTTTATATTGCAGTTCACTTTAAAGTTTATAGTGAGGGCATGTTTGTATTTTCAGTCTATATAAAATAATCTTTAAGCAGTCTATTTTTATATAACTTGTCTAAAAACTATTTCTGTGTTAAACAGGGCTTTATAACTGAGTTCCTCTATAGTCCAATGAAAATATGCCAAATAGAATCACTTTTGGAAGATATCCAGAATAAATGAGGTCATGGCAAAAAGAAAAAAATGAAGATTTGCCTAATCAAATTATAAGCCAATGATTGCCTAGAAATTTAATTATCAAAACAATTCCTTTATTATTAAGTATAACAATTAATTATTAAATATAATTGCAATAAACTAATCATTATTAATTAATCATTACAATTAAATAATAATCAAAATTAAAACAAATAATGAATCATACTTAATAATTAATGAATAAAATAATTATAAGCATTAATTAATTGATTAATTATGTATTTGTAATATGGTCTAATACTTTTATTTATATCATAAAATATTTTATGTTGTATATTTATAATGTAAATTATATATATTTACTTTAAAATTATATATTTAAGTTACTTGCTTTAATTTATCTCATAAATGAGTGAAATAACTGATGAGTGGTAGGTATAATTTGGTATGAGTTATCAAAAAGATAGAAGTCTGTATCAACCTTTTACTTCTGTGTGATTCTTTCTTCCCTCTCATTATAAAATATATTTTTTATTCAATTAAAGACTCATGACTTGCAAAGTTATCAGTAGTCGAGTCTTAGGTATATAATATTCCTACACCAATCCCACTACCAGTGTGGACTGCCCCCACCAGTACTCCTGTACCCCTTCATTCACTGCCCCTGCCTCTCGTTTTGACAGGCACAACATAAAGTTCAGTGGGTGCAGTGCAGATCTCATGCTTTCATTGTTGTCTTTTCTTCTTCTTATGTTGTACTAAATATCTGTGACATATAAGCTTGTGTGAAACTCCAACTCATAATTGGCCTATCAACTAAAACAGACGACTAATTTCTGAGCAAAGTTTCTGAGTCTCAGTGATTTCCACTTTACAAGGCCATTTCCTCCATTCCTCTAGTTTTAAATGATGTCTACAAAGTGATTTCAGCCAAATTAGATTCCCCATTCCTATTTTTCCCAATTTCTGACTACATTGTCTATTCAAAATTTATACTTATTTCTTCTAATAGATTTCTCAAAGAAAATGACTCTTAAACTATATTCTCAATTTTCCACACAGCCATCACTCCCCCTCAGAAAATTGACACTATTACACCAGTTTTACCCAAAATCTTTCCAAATTTCTTTCTTCTGCCCTAGTCTCTCCTAAGCTAATCTTTTTGGCCCAATCTTCAAATAGACACAGAGACACACACATTACTTTCCATAATCTCCAACATGATAACTTTAATAAAAGTTTCCATTTTGTCTCTTGCCTGGATTGTTAAAACAATATCCTAGCAATAGACGGATTTTACCCTTGCCAGAATATAGTCTCACTAATCTATATATCTGGTGATCTCTATAGATCGATATAGAGAGGATAAATAATTTGTATCATTCCTAAACTCATATATTAATCAGGGTTCTTCTTTTTAAATTTTTTTATTATGAGGTCAAAGATGCAAAGAAAGAGGACAAGATAAAGTTACAGTGGGAAGACAATCACCCATAAACAGAATTCTCAGAAGAAATCCCCTTGCTGCACCTTAATTTTGAACTTTCAGCCAAAGAGCATTAAGAAAAATAAAACAAAACCGATGCACAATTACTTTTTTCCCTCAAGCCCCCAGATTGTAGTACATTATAACATTTCTTAGTAGTACTCAAAGCAATCTAAAGCCAAAAAATTTATGTAACTCCTTTAACATTGAAGGCATAGTATTTTTTTTAACAATTCCATACACATGCATATTAATTTAAGTGAACCTCCATAGTTTAAGTGGTTTTTAAAGGATTAGGGCACAGCTAAGACGGTATTAGAGTGGCAATTGTTGTTTGCATAGGCCCAGTAAAAATTTGGGAAACATGGAAAGGAAAAGCCTTGTCCTAAATACAAGGAAACCTTACCCCTGAAGTTTTCTGGCATAAGACCAACTCTAGGTTCCAGGCATACTAGGTTGTCCAACCCAAGTCATTGTCTATAGTGCCAATACACTTTTTTTTTTTTTTGGTTTTTGGGCCACACCCGGCGGTGCTCAGGGGTTACTCCTGGCTGTCTGCTCAGAAATAGCTCTTGGCAGGCACGGGGGACCATATGGGACACCGGGATTCGAACCAACCACCTTTGGTTCTGGATCGGCTGCTTGCAAGGCAAACGCCACTGTGCTATCTCTCCGGGCCCGCCAATACACTTTTATTTTTCACAGTCGCTATTGTTGGTGTCAAGGTTCTGTGTCAAGATCCTGAAATCTGTGCATAACTTACATCGAAGTCAGGATGTTGTGGGGCGTCTTCTAGCTTCACCTCGCAATTAGAGGGCAATGCAGAGAGCCCAGTCCTGAAAGCAGGTCGTTGTTGTTGTTAAGTCTTCTGGGTGTTAAGGGAAGTCTCTTGAGTAGGTTGATGTGAGAGCAGCGGTAGTGTCTTTCCTGGTAGAGGATTGCTCCCAGGTGATGTTATAGACATCCTTGGTTGTTTTGTCGATGACATCCTGGTTCAAGGGTGAATGGACAATGTCCATTCTTCTAATGAGCCAGGTCATGATGACAATGTTCAGGGTGTAAGGTCCCATTTAAGCAGGGTTCTTCTGATTAAGTCAGACCAATAGGATGTATGTGTGTGAACAAAGGAACTGCAAATACGAAAACACTGTATTGTATAGATAACTATCATACTATGTATTATAAAGAAAATATAAATATGCATGAATTGAATCTGAGTTTATACAGTCTACTCTTTAGTGTCAGAGTGAGTTAGCATATTGGATGTCTAGGAACACAAATTTCTTAGCTACAGTAAGAAGCAGGGGAAATGACGGTGTAGTTCCAGTCTTGGTTTGTCAGAAATGAGATCTGGAAAAAAAAATCAATGTTTTACTTTGAGTCCAAAGATAAACTAGTATATCTTGATTAAAGACAGTCAGGTAGGAGCAATTCTTCTTTACTAGCATAAATTTTGAGCTTTCTGTGATATTCAAGACTCTAGCTGATTAATCCATTCATTTAATGCCAACATTATCCTAAAATGTCCAGAAAAATGTTTGATCAAATATTTAGGTACACATCCATACTGAGTAATCACAGCAACTTACAATTAACTATCACAAACTCCAACTTTCATGTTGTCTTTTACTTTCTTTTATTTTTCCTGCTCTGGCCACTCTAACTTCCATGCTTTTCCTTCCTTCCTTCCTTCCTTCCTTCCTTCCTTCCTTCCTTCCTTCCTTCCTTCCTTCCTTCCTTCCTTCCTTCCTTCCTTCCTTCCTTCCTTCCTTCCTTCCTTCCTTCCTTCCTTCCTTCCTTCCTTCCTTCCTTCCTTCCTTCCTTCCTTCCTTCCTTCCTTCCTTCCTTCCTTCCTTCCTTCCTTCCTTCTTTGTTTTTGTTTTATGTTTTTGGGCCTCACCTGGTGAAGCTCAGGGGTTACTCCTGGCTATGTACTCAGAAATAGCTCCCTGCTTGGGGGACCATATGGGATGCCTAGGGATCGAACCACAGTCCATCCTAGGTTAGTGTATGGAAGGCAAATGCCCTATCACTTGCACCACTGCTCTGGCCCCTTTTCTTTATTTTCTTATAGCACACTCTAGTCTCTAGATTTTGGACATGTGTCTCTGTTCCTAGTCCCTTCTCTAGTAGACACTCTTTTTTTTTTGAGACTCTTTATTGACTTTATAGACCAGTATTTATTGTTACACTGATTGTATACCTAATTGTATATTGTTTTCCCTTATGTAACATTTATAACTTTATACTTAGTTGTCACCCTCCAGAATACATTTTCTTTTAGAGTAGTATCTTTACCTTTGTTCATTGTGTTATCCTCAGTGGTTAAAATGGTTCTGAAACAGAAATGTGTTGCCTGAATAGCTTACCTTATGCATCCTGATAGAGAAATAATTTGCATATGATAGTTTGGCGGAGATGACTATGAATGAATTCCCCAAGACCCCATTTACAGGACATCCTTGGCCTCCTTATGAGCAGGAAGAAGGCTATTATGTGAACTTAACCAAGGAGAATTTGAATTTTATAATTAACTTCTTCTCTTGGAAATGAGGTGGGTCTATTTTTTTTTTAAACAATCTTGAGTTGTTTATGTGTGAGCCACATACAAAGCTTACAGTTTGGTTCTGGTGAGGAATATCTGAGTTTGAATATTTATAGAAGATTTATTTGAGATGTGTGCTGGATAGATGCAACCCTAGATTAATGCCTATAAAAATTCCATGTCCTCTCAGGGTAAACAAATAATTTATAGACCCACAGGGGAAAGGATTAGAGACAGCTTAATGGTCTTGATTGTCTTATGTGTAGTAAATACTGTAATGGCAGAGATACTCATAAAAAGGTGAGGGCCACTTGTACATGGGAATAGGGAAAACATTACTCAGAAAATACAAGCACCTGAGTAGACACCTGTTCAAACAAGAGCCTGTAGGGAACGTTCTGGAAGCATGTCAGCTCCTCCCAATACTCCTACTGTCTCTATTTTGCCATCTGCCTGTTAAAATTTTTTCACGAAGTTAGTTCTTAAAAGTGTCAACAGTCCACTACTGTATAATGAGAGAGCCAGGAAATGAAGGCTTTTCTATTAGAGATAAAATTTGAGATTTCATGATATAACCATATAACAGTGGTTGATTGTTACAATTTAAAAAATAGCACAGCGGCGTTTGCCTTGCAAGCAGCCGATCCAGGACCAAAGGTGGTTGGTTCGAATCCCGGTGTCTCATATGGTCCCCCGTGCCTGCCAGGAGCTATTTCTGAGCAGACAGCCAGGAGTAACCCCTGAGCACCGCCGGGTGTGGCCCAAAAACCAAAAAAACAAACAAACAAAAAACAAAAAATAAACAAACATCAGTGTTTTCCCCCTAGTCTCAATATTTTGACAAGAATCAAGTAGCATTTTCCTACTTTGTTAGATTCAGAAGAGACATTTTCTGGTGAGCTTTGTTCTTAGGTGATCTCTTAAGTACCTTTGAATTTTTTGATGATAAAATCTTTATTTAAGTTTGATTACAAACATGTTTGTTGTTAGGCTTCAGTTATAAAAAAAGAACAGTACCTTTGGATTCTAAGAAGCCACAAGTCCCTGATGAGTTTCTTAGCATTCATCCCTCCATCTGTTTTTCTCCCTATATTCAATAGCTCTTTATTCATGCTTTTGAATATGTTATCTTTCATTTTATAATGATCAGTATAATCATGATATTAATTGTTCCACAAAATAATGTTTTAAGACTAATTAAATAACACATGGTATAATTTTAACGTATTGCCATGCATCATATCTGTAGATAATAAACAATGAGGTTTTCAAAAATAGAGTTGAAATTATTACTTGATATTTGGTGATAATTACAGTTACATACCTATTACATAATCACTGTTTGGGATTTTTATTGCGTCAGGTACTATGTGAAGGACAAGTCAGACCTTGGGATAAAAGAATAACATGACAAAGGGACATAGAAACATAACCTGGAAAACTAATACATGCTGATGTGGTAGAGTGATAATGAGTTTCAAATTATTTTAATTTATACTTACTGGGAATCACCTATGAATTAATCTAATAATATTTGAATCAAACGCAGTTCTATTTTTCATTCTGAGCTATATATACTTTAGGAATTCTGAAAAGCTTTTTAAAAATACTATCTCTAAATTCTAGGATATAAATTCTGATTAAATTGATCTGAAGTGTGGATCAATCAGACCATATTTATGGTAATCACCAGATGATTAGAGCTGGTCTTCCCAATTAAAAAATACCAGTTAGATTTCCAACTATCTTGTTTTCCAGTAGCTCTTTATTCCAGAATGTGATGACCTTTAGTAGTGTCCCATAATTGATGCAATAAATTCTTACGAAGAGTAGACAATTTTAGCTTGTTTTTCAATATGTATTTGACAAAATAATAACTACCATTTTATTTGCCATTTATAATATACAAAAACTGTGTTAGAAAACCACACACATCCTCTTTATGAAGATATTCTTCAGAACTTATTTAGCAGTTTTTTACTTTTGGTTAGCACTTCGAGATGAAATTCATTTCTTAGTTACCTCAGGGAGCCAATAGCTAACTGAAATCAGAGTTCTTCTTTAGACCTGTCTGGATTTAAAACATTTTTCTGGATTTCATCATCTTAGTTCCTAACAAGTTGTCCTTCTAGACTTAGTTACAGCTGGCTTCATTGTACGTATCGTATCCTAAGCTATGAACAAACAAGTGTCATTTTTCTCTTCCCCTAATATGTCCACCACAGTCTCATCTGTCATCTATATATCCTGTGATTTTTTTTTTTTTTTGTGGAATGCCCTTGCCAAACAATTTAATTTACCTTTCTTAACCATTTGTTAAAGTACAACTCGAATGCAACCACATCAATAAATTCCTCCTGGATCATCCCGGTTATAAGTAATTGCTTATCTCTTTGGCCTTTAAAAATGTCTTATCTGTGCCCTGTTCAGCACATACACATCCTTTTCTGCATGATTGTTATTTATGAAGATGAGGAGTGCACTTTCTTGTTTCCGTGATCCCTAGAGACAGGCTATTTGACCCGTCTTTTTTTTTTTTATTTTACATTACACTTGTGCACAGGCCTATGCCATTTTAGAGACTGAGAAAATCCTTGCAAAACGTAGAAAATGAAAGAATAAGCAATTTAATTAAGGTTATCTACAAATCTATACTTGGAAAAGGATAAGAAACCAGTTGTATTATAAAATGGGCTATAAGGCAAAACATCCATGTTTTTAGAGATCTCCATTTCATGCAAAATGATTTGATTCCAAAGTATGTCAAATTTGAAGAGGAATTTTATAGATGTTTTTTTAAAAAATATATATAAGTTAAAAAAAAAGGGCCTAATAAGTAAGAAACTGGACAATCCTCTGTTCCCGGTCATTTTCTTAAGGATCTTGAAAGAGAATGGGTAAGTGCATATATGGGGGGAGATAATATCCACTAATCATTGCACAATAGAAGTCTTTTGTTTAGAATATCTCCTTTTCACATTTATGCAGAAGTGTTTCGCATTCAATGCACTTAAAATGTACTTAGCATATGCACAGGTTGTACTCATTTAGAGAACACTAATGCACATGGCATAGTTAGCAGAAATTATGTGCTCTTTCTCAATATCTAAAAGAAATAATGCTCAGATAACCTTTACAATAGAGAAAGAAACTAATTTACAGCTTAGAATATCCTTAATATTCTTTTTTTTATTTGTTTGTTTTTGTTTTTTGGGCCACACCCGGCTATGCTCAGGGGTTACTCCTGGCTATCTGCTCAGATATAGCTCCTGGCAGGCACGGGGGAACATGTGGGACCATGTGGGACGCCGGGATTTGAACCAACCACCTTAGGTCCTGGATCGGCTGCTTGCAAGGCAAACATGGCTGTGCTATCTCTCTGGCCCCTATTATTCTTGAAAAAAGTTTGGCTTTCAAATTTATTTAGAAAATCTTTAGGATTCTCACACTGCATGCCTTTATTGTATTTGCTTCCTAGCATCACTTTGCACTTTGTTACAGATGATATGGACCAGTGAAATTTTCTAAACCATTAGGTTGTTGCTTGTGTTACAGATCATAACTTCTTGTGTTATATTATGTATTGATTTGTGTTAAAGTAAGGATGTTGAATGTTGTGGAAAAGAATCTTATTGCTATTGGATTTAAAAAAGAAGGTTGAGGGGCCAGAGAGATAGCACAGCAGGTAGGGAGGGTGTTTGCCCTGCACCTGGCAAATCTGGGTTCCATCCCCAGAATTCACATGGTCCCTCCAAGCACCACCAAGAATGCCCCCAGAGCATAGTCCAAGGAGTAACACCTGAGTATTATTTGGTGCGGCCAATTATGCTTAATTGGGAATATTGGGACATAGGATAGGCTCACCTATTTGCTCATACAAGACAATTACTTAAAATTTACAATATATAGTTTTAATTTTAGACATAATAATTGAACTGTTCTAATGATTTTTATTGCTTTTTAATACTTTAAGAGCCTGGTTACAAGCATGTTCATAATGGAATTTCAACCACAAAATGCTCACCCCCCCTTCACCAGAGCAACTTTCCTGCCATCAATGTTCCCACCTCCTGCTTCCCCATGCCCTGCCTATCTTCAAGACAGGTGTTGTATTTCTCTCTTTCATTGTAATGGTAGTTAGTATAGTTATTTTTCTGGGAGCACTTACCACTCTTTTTGGTAAGCATCTTATCATGGACTGGCTTTTAGGCCCTCATCACTTTTGGCTGGGTATAATTTCTATGCTGTCTTTTTTATTATTCTTAAATCCCACAGTTAAGTGAGACTATCCTGTCTATCTCTCTCTCCCTGACTTATTTCACTCAACAATGGTCTCTATGTCCATTCATGTATAGGCAAATTTTGTGACTTCACTATTCTAACACCTGCACAATATTCTATTATGTAGATGTACCACAGTTTCTTTAGCCATGCATCTGTTATCAGGCATCTGGGTTGTTTCTCGGTTTTGGCTATTGTAAAAAGTTGTGCTATGAGAAGTCTTCCGTACACCACAAAAGCGCCAAGGGGAGAGTAAATGATCATGCAAGGAGTCTATAGTTAATCCCCATGACAGTACACTTCAGGGATGGAGAAATCCTGTATCTCCTAGGCCAAGGGAATTTCCTCTATAATATCCCCAATAGTTACTGTGCCTATGCAGGGGGAAAAAGAAAAAGAAAAAAAAAAAAAGGAAAAAAAAGCACAAAATAATCAGTTTTCCACATATATATTATTGATTGATTTTGTTGTTTTTTTTTTGACGTCCTTATTTTGGTGTAGATATTGAAGTTCATGTCTCCTTTTTTATTTCATATTATTTTTATCTTATCTTTCTCTTTCTTTTTGCACTCCAGCATGATTTGAATTCAGAAACGAGACTATTTTGTGGTTCTCTTTTTTGCTGTAGGGCTCACTGGATATTTAATTTGACATTTATTTTTGTATTGTTACGGTGTTTCAATTACCTTTTTCAAGTCCTCTCTCAAACTGAGGCTGATAGCCACTAGAAGAACTCCGCCCATTTTCAGCATATTTAAAAAAATTTTTTTTGCCTTTCTTTCCCTCAAACAAAACTACATAACTGGACTTATCTAGCTTAGCCTGTCAAATAGAGGGAGAAACAAGGGCCAAACAGATGTATGATCACTGATAGTAAGCTAGACAAAGAGGTGACCACCTACTCTAGCAGCCCGGGGGGGGGGGGTGATGGTGGGGGATATGGGTTGCAGAAAGGGAACAGGGAAGGGAGAAGGACAAATTTGGTGGTAGGTATTCCCCTGATTCAATGTTAATATGTACTTAAAATAATAATGTGAAAGATATGTCAACCACTATGATCAAAATAAAAATTAATAAAAAAAAGAAAGAGAAAACAAAACAAAAAAAAATAAAGTTCTGCTATGGATGTAATAATGCAGAAGGCATTATTGTGTTTTTGCGAGAAAGGAGCTCTCATTTACTGCTGGTTGGAATGCCATCTATTTCAACCTTTCTGGAAAACAACATGGATATTCCTTAAAAAACTGGACACTTAGCTCCCATATCATTTAGCTAGGAGTATATCCTAGGATCACAAAATCACATTACAATGTATTTATCATGCTCAACTGCTTTGTAGTTTCATTATCAGTAGAACGGCAAACTTTTCCTATAAAAGGGCAGACAATGTTTTAGGCTTTGTGAGCCTTACATCCTCCAAGCATCCCTTGGCATGAAATCATTCATGGGCATGATACAAATGAATGAGTATGGCTATCCTCCAATACAGCTTTATTTACTCACACTGGAATTTGAATTGCATATCAAGCTCATGTGCCATGATGTACTCTTTCTCTTTAGATTTTTTCCCTAACATTTCAGAAATATTAAATCTATTTTCTAACTCATAGAGCATCGCAAAATAAAGGCAGCTGGCCAGATATAGCTCATGATCATAGTTGACCCATTTTGATCTTAAGTCCCACCTATCAACCAAAAAGCTGTTTGTTATTGTTCTAAGACAGTTTTAATTTATTATTTTTAATGTTATAAGGAATTAAGAGATAAATGGGAAGAAATCTTAGTGCTAAGCAATGCCTTACAAACTCACTGTAAAATTATTTTAATTACAAAAAACAACTTTACCAACAGATGGGATGTTTTTTTACAGAGAAAAGAAATCATACTTGCTTGTAAATTGCCAAGTGTACTTATTTTTTATAATGCTATTACAACTGTTCATAATTTTAAGTTATTACCTACCACTGATGAACACATTATAACATTATGCATTTTTCTGGTGATTGTACCATTTTCTTCCTGCCAACAGTGTACAAGGTTCCATACCCTATTCAATACTTGTTCTTTCTGTTTTTATTTTACAAGAATTTTCTAACAGGCAAGAGATGATATTTCAGTGTTATTTGGATTTACAATTCCCTAATGTAATGTTGAGTAACTTTCATGTGTTGTCCATTTTATATCTTTGTACAAAGGTACATTGGGTTCCTATGCTTGTCTTTTAATCAGCTTTTTTTTTTCTTTTTGCAGTTGACTCGTATGAACTTATACCTTTTTAGTTTGTTTTTGTTTGGGGGTCACATCCTGTGTTGATCAAGGTTTACTTATGGCTCTGTATTAATGGAACACTCTTGGCATTATTGGACACTCTTGGCATATAGTTTTCTACTTGGTATGGATTGAACCTGGGTAGCTAAATTCAAGGCAGGTTCTTTAACTTCTATAGTGTCATTCCAGCCCTATATTTTGAATATTCACCCATTATGAAACCTGTGATTTGAAAATATTTTTCCTTTTTCACAGATTGCTTTTCATCTTATTCATGATTTCCTTTGCTATGTGGTGTTTAAACTTGATATTGTATCATTTGTTTATTTCCACTTTATTTTTCTTAGTTTTAGTGTAAAATTATATATGTACACACACACACATATCCAAGAACAATGCTAAGAACTTTACTCCTACTGTTTTCTTCTTGGAGTTTATAGACTCAGGTTTTAAATTTAAGTCCTTAATCCATTTTGTATTGCCTATTTTCCTCTATTAGTTCTTGCATTAACATTAGTCCGTGCCATATAATCTTGTTCTTTTTTTTCTTCTTCTTTTATTTTCTGTGTCACATCTAGAAACATTTAGTAATTACTCCTCACTCTATGCTCAGATATCACTCCTGTTCATTATTGGGAGACCATATGCTGGGGATTGACCCTATGTTGGCTACATACAAGACAAGTATTACATTCACTGTAATATCACTTTGCCCCCTCAAAAATATATGATGAAAATAGGCATTTGAAATGGTAAATAAGCATTTGAAATCCTTGCACGCCTTGCATGATTAAGACCCTGTCCTAAAATACCTCCTGAACACTGTCATATATAGCTCTTTCAACTCCTGCAGCGTGTCTTACTAGGCCTGGTCATTTAACTATCATGTTTGCATTACTGAATTGTGAATTATTGGGAGTAACCTCACTGCCCCTGACATTTCCTGACAGCATTCCTCCTCCCCGCCGCCATTTAAAAATAATTTACCATTATTGCAGTTTATTTTATATATTCAGAAAGAAATATGCAACTTATTTTTAAATTAGAGAAGAAAATGGTGGGATTCAGTGAGTTAGTCATCTGAAACAGTCAGAAAGCAAGTTGTTTTGTTTCCAATGACTGAGCTCTTTTAATGAACAGGTTTTCAACTTATATTTTGGTGTTTGGGGTCACACACTGTTACTCAGATTTTATTCCCAATTCTGTACTCAGGGATCACTCAGCAATGCTGGGTCTCCATTTGGAGTGCTGAGGATGGAACCTGGGTCTGCCATTTGCAAGGCAAGTGACCTGATACCTGTACTATCCACCTCACACCTTAGTTTTGATTTTAATTAAGATAGTTTTCTGGGGCTGGGAAGGTGGCGCTAGAGGTAAGGTGTCTACCTTGCAAGCGCTAGCATAGGATGGACCACGGTTCGATCCCCCGGCGTCCCATATGGTCCCCCCCAAGCCTGGGGCGATTTCTGAGCCGCATAGCCAGGAGTAACCCCTGAGTGTCAAACGGGTGTGGCCAAAAACAAACAAACAAACAAAAAAGATTGTTTTCTATGCTCAGTTAGGACAAAATAAAAACCAAGTGCTTGCTTTTCTAAGAATAAATGTTTTAAAAATATAGTGCTATTAAGGCAGTGATCAAAGAAAAATAACATAGCTTTAGAATACATCTAAATCTAGTGTGATATAATATTAAAAATTGATTTACCAAGTAATCAGAGAACAAACGTAGAGTGGAACAATCATAGAATAGCAAATTCTTTGACTTAAACAATTTAAATGAAACTCAGATTAAAAATCAACTTGCAGCCTTCCTAATACTGAAGGTTAAATGAAAGATATAGATTATACATTCTTTCCTTTCTTCCCTCATCAACTTAGGAATTTTCATAAGCATGGAACATGGAGAAGCTTCTGATCTAGCACCTCTTTATCTTTCTGTCATTGCAATTGGGGTGACTAGATCACAAGGACTTTTACTGCACTGCTGGGTCACATGCTCAGATGGGTCAGACCCTTTCCACTGTGATACTCAATTAGTATTCTGTGGTGCTCACAATATGTGTTTTTGTGACGCCAAACCCTTAGGTGTACTGTTGACACAATTTTTTAATAAAATATTTCTTTTATTTTAATCAATGTGGATTACATATCTCTCACAGTAATATTTTGGTACATAGTGAAATTGAATCAGGGATGTTCCCACCACCAATGTTGTCCTCCCTCCACCCCTGTTCCCAGCACACATCCCAGATCTCCCTCTTTAATTCCTCAGGCTGCTAATATCTCTGTGTCTAGTATGTTGTAAATTGGTTATCAATTCTGTCACCATTGGCTTTGGATTTGGTGTTTAAGTTTGGTCTTGGTACTTTCCGTTATTTCCTCTTCCATTTCAGGGGAGGAACAAGGTGGTTCAAATTGTGTGGTTCTGTTTGAAGGAAGGAGAAGAAAATAATAATAATAAAAAATAATAATAAAATAAAATAGGGCAAAAATCAGACAATCAAAAAATGGGAGGAGTCCTTCTAGAGGCTATATCTATCAATTTAGGAGCAGAAGGGGAAAAGGAAGAAAAATATAGCAACAATACAAAAAAAATAAAATAAAAGATTAAAAAAATCAAACAGAAAACTCAACAAGCACCAGAGAAATATAGACAGCAGCCACACAATAACCAACGGTCCTGAAATAAAAACATAAACATACGCTCTTTTATTTTTCTTAAATCCCACAGATGAATGAGACTATTCTGTGTCTATCACTCTCCCTCCAACTTATTTAACTCAGCATAATATTCTCCATGCCCACCCATGTATAGGAAAATTTCATGCCTTTAACTCTCCTGACTGCTGCATAGTATTCCATTGTATAGATGTACCATGATTTCTTTAGCCACTCATCTGTTGTTGGGCATCTGGGTTGTTTCCATATTCTGCCTATTGTAAATAGCTCTGCAATGAATGTGTGCAGAAAGACCTTCAGATCAATGGAATAGGCAGACTTGAGTATCCAGAGAAGACCCTCCCCCAGACATACAACCAGTTAATATTTGTTGACATATTTTAATTTCAGGGTTTTCTGTCGCTCCCCAGTTCAACAACAGTACTGGAACATGTCTGCACATGATGACGCAGAGGTTATATGTTGTGGTATAAATAGTTGAGAAGTTGAGACCTAGCTCGGTGCCTTTGGGGAAATTTGAGGACTTACCCAAATTATTACCTTGTGTTTGCATGGCCAATGTTCTGCTCCTTTGAACCAATGGTTCAGACGTTAATGATCAGATATTGAATATATTGATTTTCAGGTTTGAAATTAATAGCCTGTGAAATGAGATGAAATAAAGAGCAGGAAAGCCAAAAAAGGATATATCTGACTTTAAATTTTTGTTTATTTCTTCTAAATTATTACTGGATCTTAATTTTACTTAGCAGTTTCTTTAACTTTGATTTGAACACTTTAGTTTAAAATAGTACCCATATCACTCGAGTAATACAGATATGTGATCCATGAATAATTTTTCAAGATTGACTTTCCTCAGGAGTCTTTTCTAATTCCTATTTCTGAGTGCAGGAAACACTTTCATAACTTTAAACTTCCACACATTGCTTTTTCTCGTGGGTATGCAAATACTTTCAAAGTTAAAAGTTTAAGCTCTCAGTAGATTAGAAGATCAATGATTTTTACCAGTTGGACAAGTTTCCTAGAATATTTTAATTATCATAAAATTGGTGAATTAAAATATTTTCTTCTGGAATAAAGTGTAGTCAGGACCATTTGCCTTCTGAGGTCTTTATAAAAAGTATCTTGGGCCTGAGAGATAGTACAGGGTTTAAGACAACTGTTTGCTTACAAATAATCTGCATTTGATCTCCAGCATGGTGCTCTAAATCCTGCCCTGAGTACCCCTGAGAACAGAGCAGGGAATAAACCTTGAGCTCCACCCAACCCTTTCCCCCCAAAAAGAAACATCTTTTCTCAACTCTCCCCAGATTTTGGAAATGCCCTATAACTTGTGATTCTCTATAATTCTTAGCATGTGATTTACATTACTTCTCAGCTTTTACCTGAATCACTCCTGTGTTGCCTCTGACTTCACTGGTTGCTTTCTCTGTGTCCTCTCCTCTCTGTTTTTTGGATAGAGTCACCCCAGTGGGATTCAGGTTTCCTCAGAAGCCATTTCTATAATCCCAGGCCTATGGTGCAGCCGTTGCTGTAGTGGACAGACAATTGCCTACAAGTCACAGCCAGCAGTGTTCAAGGAGCCATGAGGTGCCTTGGATCAAACTCTAGGCGTTATGTATGCCATGGAAAAACATGTGTGAGTCTCCTCTATGAGACATTATCACCAGTCTCCTACCTTTTTTTCATAATGGGGCCATACACTACATTCCTGAGTCCCACCTCAACCTAACATGATGAATTGATAAATCTACAAAGAAGTAATTTCTAAATAAGTTCTGAATTTATAGGTCAAACTGAGTTTTAGGAGACACTTACTGGAGTCATTATATTACTTAAAAGTTTCTATATTTGTGTTCACATTTTCCAAATAGAAAAGTATAACAATGTAACATGAACTATAAAATTATTTTTTTAATTTTAATATCTTTATATAAGCACCTTGATTACAAATATGTAGTTGGGTTTTAGTTATAAAAAGAACACCCGCCTTCACCAGTGCAACCTTCCCACCACTAATCACTCACATCTCCTTCCCCCCCCCCCCCCCCCCCCGCCTGTCTTTGAGACAAGCTTTCTATTTCTTTCACTTATTACCATTCTCGTGATAGTTGCTGGTGTAGTTATTTCTCTAGCTGCACTCACCACTCTTTGTGGTAAGCTTCATATCGTATACAATTTCTTTCTAGTTTGCTTGTTTGTTTGTTTGTTTGTCAGGGGTTACTCCTGGCTCTGAACTCAGAAATCGGTCCTGGCAGGCTCTGGGAACTATATGGAATGCAGGGAATTGAATCCAGGTCCTTCCCAGGTTGGCCAAAGGCAAGGCAAATGGCCTACAGCTGTGCTATCACTCTGGCCCCTATTTATTTGCTATTTTAGGCCACAGCCAGCTGTGAGCAGGGGTCACTCTTGGTAGTGCTTGGAGTCCATCTATGGAGGGAAAATGAATCAGGACAGTCAGTGTGCAAGGTCAAGGCGAAAACCTTAATATCTTGATTGATATCTCCAGCACAACAGGAGCAATTACAAATACAGAATTATTTGGTCACTGTGCTGTGGGATTTGCTATATTTTAATTGATTTTTGTCTTTCTGATGCCTTTAGACATGCTTATTTCTCTTTGGGAAATAAATGTCATGCTTAGAATATCCAAACTCTCCCAAGCCATTACAAAAGATATTGGTGCTTTTTTTTTTTATCATTTTGCTTCATGAATGAAGTGTCCCATTACAAATGCATCTGCTTTGGGTTTCTTGACGTGAAGGTATGTAAATGTAGAATGCTTAAAATAAATAAAAAGAGCAGATGGTCGGAACTTAAAGATCAAATTAGCTTTGTATCCAGCTGGAATTTGGGAATGGCTTCACTATTTCCTTTTGATCCATTCATTCTTCCCTGAATTCTCAAGTGGAGGATTTTATACACAATTGTATGATTCAGCCATGAAATAAAAGATGAAAATAATTATGCAGCACTCTAATTGTATCATTGCCATTATAGCTACATTTGTTGGCTTTTCAAAATTAATATCGTAGCGTAGCTACTCCTCAAGGACACACAATTTTTTTCTTGTTATCCAATGTGTGGGTTTTAATATTTCTGTGTTATGACGGTTCAAATGTTCTATGTGGGCAGCAAAGCAGTTCTCATTAACTGTTACAATGCCAACACATTTGATCTTATTAATTCAGTGATCGTGTTTAAGCTTGTAATATGAAATATGTTTTATTTGTAATGATCTGGCAGTTGTTTAATAGATACATTCTTTAAACAAAGCTTAAAAGGCAGAGAGGTGAAGGAACATCTTCATTTGTAATTATGCAAAGCGAACTTTAAATGAAATGATGTATCATCCTGTTCTCTATCTCTCTCTCTTTCTCTCTCTTCCCCTTTCAGGGAATTCCAAATAGTAGAATTTTCAGGGTGACCTTGGTGCATCATGGGGTGACACTGGGTGTCAATTAAGATCACTACCTCAGCCTGGCACTGGGTGCTTCTTAAATTACTGAACCTTACTGGAACTTTCCTTTCTGGGGATCCCCTAGAGCAAAGTCGTTAGGATCCCCTCAGTGGGTGCAGGTGGCACTGAGGTTTAAACTTGTGTTCAGCTTTGTGTTTGCCAGAAAAGTGCTTTAAGTTGCTGAACAATCTGCCAGGCCCCTCCTTTTTATTTTTTATGAAAATAAAAAATAAGGAAAAAGGAGAATGTGCCCTACATTGCCATGTGTGTTCAGATTAGGGATGTTCTCTCGGCTAGTTAATGCCTTAGACAAGATAATTAGTCTTCCTATTTCAAAGAAAGATTCTTACAGGCAAACTTTTAGTTGCTTGAACATATAATTAGCTCTGTGTTCCACTAAATTAAGTGTAACTACCTCAAAAAATCTTGAAAAGAACCATTTTTATTTTACCAATAGTCCACCAAAATACCTGAGCTAGCTTTATATTAAAAAAAATTCTATTAAGGTCTAAGTCATGTGTAGCTTTTAGGCATTGCTACCCCTTGTCACTTCATTTTGTTTCTTTTATTTCCCCCCCAAGTTTATAATTCTTAGACTTCTCACATACTAAGTTTACTCTACGTATTGTTGTCTTTCCCTCTTCTAAGCTCCAACTTACATTGCATCTTCAAGAGGTTTTCCTAAGCCATCTTGTTCCTTACAAGTTATATCATCCATAATTACCATAACGTTTAGAATGGGTAAAATAGTGTTCAGAATTGTTTGGCATTATGGCTTTGTCGTTCTTTAGTCGGTTTATACTTATCTCTTCAGTGACTCAAAATAAAATTCATGCATGCAGGACATGTAGTGTGAATTTCTTTTATACCTCCCATCAAATCTAGTAAAGTTATACATGATGGTGAATGACTAAGACAAACAATTACATAGGCTTGCTATAAGAATGTTCATTGTTATGAGGACTTCCAATCTCCTAATAAATCCTTCATATCAAGTCCCAGCATTATTATGAACTCAGCATTATTTTGACTGTAATTTCAATGAGGAGGATACTGAAGCACTTTGAGATAAAACGATTCACCAAATAAATTCAACTAAGAGGGCATACAAACACAAGAGTTGCTTTGGAGAAACCGCTCAGTGAGTGAGGGTTTGTTGTGTATGCAGGACACCCCAGGCTCAATCTCTAGCTCCAAATATTCTGCCCAACTGCAGGAGTAACCCCTTTCCTGCTGTACTGTCTTTGGTCTTTCCAAAGAATATGATTATCAACCACATTTTTAAACAGCATATCTAATTTCTTATGTTAGTCAATCCTTTAACATGTAATAGTGATACATCCAATTATAGCTTAAATATAAACAAAATAAGATATATCATAAGAACTATGTTATTTGTATATAATATGATTACAGAGTATAGATATTAATAATAACATTAATGCCAGAAAACATTGAATTTATGGGAAAACTACTACTTAGAATGACTCTAATAGAATGACTCCAAAAAGGCATGACACTGATATATATGTAGAGTGCTAATAAAATAACTTCAAAAAGGTAAAGCAGGTCCAGGCAGATAGTACAGGAGATAATACACATTTCATGCAGCTGTGGCAGCTGTGATTCCTGTTTCATATCTTTGCTACCATATTCAAAGCCCTGTACTGCCAAGGGGTCACTCATGACAGAAATGTTTATGAGTCTGTGTGTGTGCATGTGGGTGTATGCGCATATCCCAGCTGTGCTGAGGATTGCTCTTGGATGATTGGGGTTCATAGATGATACCAGGGATTGAATTTGCCTGGCATGGCAAGTGTCTTACCTACTGTACTATCTGGACTCTGCATCCCTTTGCTCTAAAATTTATATAGGTTAGTGTAATTTTTACATGAACCTGTGTTATTAACTATAAATCTTGCTGCTTAAAGTTACATTTTTTTCTTTCTTTCACAATAATACTTGTATACCCTTGTTAATTTATTTCTAGAACTGGGAAGTTGACTCAAGGTATGAGTAGGCATTTTTCATTTGGGAACCTTGGGTTCAATCCCCTGCCCTTCATGGTAACCTCATGCTCTCTTCAGTGAGCACCATTGGAAGGAACTCTTAAGCACTTAGTTGAGAACAGGCCTGACGGACACTAGGTATGGCCCTAAAATAAAACACAAACCTTTCTCAATTCTTATTCTATTGCTTTACCATAGGCAAAGATGATCTTGGCTCTTTGAGACCAGATTTATTATCAACCAAATATAACAATTAGGGGGAAAGAAACTCAACTCTTCAAGACAGAACATAGAACATAGGTATCTTTAAACAAATATTGCAATAGAATATCAATTTAGTTCCTGTTCTTCTACTAGAAAGAGCGGGAATTGCCTCGTAAATCATCAGTTCTATAACATAATGAAAAGGAACAGCATGAAAATGTTCCCACAGACACACATGGGTTGATTCATGAAACAATTTCTTCTAAAGGTATCTTATAGGCTACTGAGTAATTCTTCAATATAAATCTTTCTGAAGATACCACAAAGGAATGGCCAATACAGAAGAAATAAAAATTTTATACGAAATAAATCTTCATGGTGTAAGATACTGCTGCATGTATGTTAAAGCAAGTGATACGAGGAAAATAATTTGCAAACAAGGTTCAAGGAACTTTGGGGATTTCATTGTACACCACGGGCTAAATGACTGTCTGAGTCATTAATTTTACAAGGCTTTACCAATCAATAGAGTAGTATGTTATCAAATAAATGACTAGTGTTAAACAGCAGCAAAATAAAAGGGAACACTACTTTCACTCAGATATCTACCAAGAATACCAGGAACGGAACCATATTCTATAATTGAGATGCCTAATAAAGATTATCTGGAAAAGGTATAAACTACTCAAAAAGAACAAAGGTAGTGATTGGGATTAATTTTAGGAAAGAGGCTTAATTCATTCAAGCAGTGAAATGCAAGTATATAGTAAATCCTTATTTACAAGAAATCTAATCTAATTAGTATAATTTATATCTAAATTAAAGCCAATGGCAGTTGGAATTACTACTAACTAGCCATGCCAGCTTGATATTTTCTAACAAGACACAAAGTAAGGGCTCCCTAGATCCAGAGATCAATGGCTATACATTAATTATTAGTACCTATAGAGATATACAGATTTTTTTGTAGATATAGTTATGTGTTGTCTTGCTTGGTATCAATCGCCCATGAAGCAAATAAGCATTTTCCTTTTATATTCTATTAATGAAAATAGAATACACGTTTCTTCTCAAAATCAAAGTGCTGATAAATACTGTTTTTTTGTCCCTGTTAAATGAACATTCTGAAAGTTATCTACTTAATAAGAAGGGAAGGAAGAAGAAAATTACCTGAAGACTTTGATGGTTGAAAATAATAAAAGAGTCGTGTTCTTCTTTATAAGTAATTTCCTGACTCTGAAGTTAGACATTTTAAAAACATGCCCCAATTCTTTTATTTTTTCATCTGTTTTTTATAACACTGCCTGATCAAAATTCTCTTTCTCCACTCAAGATTCCTCTATCAACTCTTTCACCCACTGTTTTCATAGAAGCGTCACTTTTTCTTTTGAAAATTGTCTTCCCTAAATATCAATTTGACAGTTCACAGATATGTTAGGGCTAATATAACATATGCATAGAATAAGAACATAACCATGATCATACTCTGTCAGGTAGGTCAGCTACTCTCGGGTTTTGTTGAACAGATTAGTCAGACAACACTTTACATTTTGATGTATCATCATGATTACCTAGAGCCCTAATAAGTAAAGCCAAGACACATATGTGCTTGTTTTGCAGTGATATAACCGGTGACATCTTCAAGCTACTTTCCCCCTATCTTTGCTCTCCTTCTTGTTATTATCATCTATGTGCTATTTAAGTTATCTTCACTACTCTTTATCATTATGGATTAGCTAAACTTCCAGCTCATTTTATTACCCATAATTATCTCTTAGTTTGGCATCCTATTTTTAGCACCTATTGGTTCTTTTTATTATCATGATTTCCATCTGATTGTCTAGGATGATGAGACAACTATAAAATTTGTCATTTTCTTTTCTTTTTTTTTTTTTTTTGGTTTTTGGGCCACACCCTGTGATGCTCAGGGGTTACTCCTGGCTATGCGCTCAGAAGTTGCTCCTGGCTTCTTGGGGGACCATATGGGACGCCGGGGGATCGAACCGTGATCCGTCCTAGGCTAGCGCAGGCACCTTACCTCCAGCGCCACCGCCCGGCCCCAAAATTTGTCATTTTCAAATTTATATATGTTAGGCTTATGTATTTAGATTTTAAAAATATCATATGGGCTAGAAAAATAGTACAGTGGATAGTTACTTGCCAACTACCCAGCCAATCAATGTTGTGAAACTTAAAATCCCATAAGATCCTCTGAGTACTGCCAGGAGTAAGTTTTGAGTGCTGAGTTAGGAGTAACACTTGAGCATTGCCAAACCGAATCAAACAAACAAATACAAACAAACAAAAATTAGAAATGGAAATACTGGGTAAAATGATTTGGTTCATGCAGTAAAAATCAAATTCTCTTGTGGCAAAGATATATAATCTTTCCTAGCTTTGAAGGAAAGTTTGCCACCTCCTTATATATTTTGATGTTAATAGTACAAGTTTAAAATACAAAATTATAATATATGCAATTATGCATATATGTATATATCTGTTATCCCATATATTATGTATTATCACAAGACTGAACATTTAGAGTACTATTAGTTAATAAAGATTTTAAATGCTTTATGAACTCATTGCATAAAGGATCAATCAAGTGCCATTAAAAATAAATTTGTGTAGTTTGACTTAAACCATGGCAAATGTTCCTTTTATTGAGTATCCATACACTCTGGAAATAATCTTGGTCTATCTAATATGCTTTGCACTACAATTCTAATATTTGATCTCATAAGATTTTTAATAAAAAATTATTGTAGCTTATTTCATTTAGTTACTTTCTCCAAAATAAGTTTATTTGGGGCTGGAGAGATAGCATGGAGGTAAGGCATTTGCCTTTCATACTGAAGGTCACTCGTTCAAATCCCGGCATCCCATATGGTACCCTGAGACTGTCAGGAGCGATTTCTGAGTGTGGAGCCAGGAGTAACTCCTGAGCACTGCCGGGTATGACCCCCACACAAAACTAACAACAAAAAATAAGTTTATTTAATGTAAGCATAATCAAATAACTCAAAATTAATAGATTTGAAAGACAAACTAAATTGGTGAATACTTGCTTTAGGCATAAACTCTTTAAGAATACAATCACTATAATATTTTGGGCTGCACAGTGGACCCATTGTATATTCTCTCTGACCCCCAACCCAACAACTATTATGACTATTCAGATTCAGCCTAGTGTAGTTTTAATTAATATATAAGGATAATCTCTAACTAGTTTATCAAAATAATCACATGGACAATGTCAACAAAACTGAATAGTGCCATCCTTTTAGATAAGCTATTTATTATTTAATTTTACAGATGAGGAAGAAATTACTTGGTTATGTATAGTTATGAGCCAAACCAGTGACATCTTCAAACTACTTTCCCCTTATTTTTGCTCTCCTTCTTGTTATTATCATTTATTCATTATTTTATTTATCTTCTCTACTCTTTATCATTATGGAATATATACTATACCATATAACAGTGGATTTTTCTTGTTCCTAAGTCGTAAATTCTATGATTTGTTAAAAATCAGATGAATAACATAATTTATTAAGAAAATAAAAATAAGAATAAGAGAAAGAATCAATTAAAAATTAATATAAAATTTAAATGTAACAACAATAACAGCCTAAATTTTTTATTTTATAAGTGCACCCCAGGAAATTCTGTTGAAATAAAAAAGAATTAAATTAAGATTTGGATTTTAGTAGTTACCTGATAACCTCCAGGGCAATGAATCAGAATTCCTTTTAAACAACTGCAGATTTTTAATTTCTTTATTCAGTGAAAGTTTTTCTCTTCTGCAGAAGATTTTATCATACCACACATGTGACTTTTTTGGACCACAATCAACAATGTTCAGGGCTTACTTCTGCTGTATTCTCAGGGGGATGACTACTGGTGGTACTTAGGGATGCCCAGGATTAGATTTGGATCAGCCACGTGCAAAGCAAACACTCTCCCTTCTCTACTACTACTCTGGTCTTCTTTTTCCCTTTTATTTTATAAAATGCCAGGTAATTATAGATGATGGGAATGAAGACAAATAAAATTCAGGTGGTGTAGTAAAAATTTGCAAAGAACATGAAATCTTTTTATGGAGGGATTCGCGATTCTTATGTGTACATAGAAAAATGTGATGTAGGACCTAACTCCATACAGTACACCAGGGTTGATGGGACATTGTTGATAACGTGCCAAGTAAGAATCTTCCACCACATTCAGCTTGTCCACTTCAGTCTGGGGGCACTCATGTATGTAGGATAACACCAAGCTATTAGCCCAAGAAAGTCATTTCTCCAACTTCCTCCTTCCTTAATACTCTTCCTTTGGTATGGAAAAGCCCACTAGATAGATACAATACTTTTTTTTTTAGTTTTCGAATAATTTTTTTTTTACATTTTTTATTTTGGTAAAAATGAAATACAAATCGTTCACAGTAATATTTAAGGCAATAGTGACAGTGAAAGAGGGCATTCCCACCACCAGTGTCTCTCAACTGGATCTTCCCTTCCTCCTGGTGTATTGGGTATTGGTTTAATAAAGAAAGGCATTTATAGCTTTTGGCAGAGGTGAGAGAAGTGAGGCGAAAGTAGACAGGATCCATGGCTCTTTCCTGACTGACTTAAAAAACAAAAGGAGATAAAAAAAAAATACAGTAAAATCGCTGTGTATTGTGGCCAGTGAGGTGGTACTAGAGGTAAGCCTTGCAAGAGCTAGCCAAGGAAGGACTGAGGTTCGATCCCCCGGCGTCCCATATGGTCTCCCCAAGCCAGGGGATTTTTCTGAGCGCTTAGCCAGGAGTAACCCCTGAGCATCAAATGGGTGTGGCCGAAAAAACCCAAAATAAATAAATAAATAAATAAATAAATAAATAAATAAAAAAGCTGTGTATGTGGCAGTTGTTGTTTGCATAGGCCCAGCAAATTATCAGAGAAATAGAAAGGAATAGTTTTGGGCCTAAATACCTTACCTCTGAGGTATTCTGGCAAAAGACCAACTCTGGGCTCCTGACATATTAGGTTGTCCTACTCCTCAGTCATTCTCTGTGGTCCTAGTAAAATTTTTTCGCAAAATTGCTGTTGTTGGTGTCAGGTTTCTTAGTTAGAGATCCTGGTTTCTGTGTAAATCTTACATTAAAGTCAGGATAATGTGGAGCATCCTCTAGTTTCACCTCACCATTACAGGGCAATGTGGAGAGTCCTGCCCTGAAAGCAGGTTGTTGCTGTGTCAAAGTCGTCTGGTTGTTAAGAGAACCCTCTTTGGAGTAAGTCGATGCCAGGGCAGCCGTAGGATCTTCCCTGATAGAGATTTGCTTCCTGGTGATGATATAGACAACCCTGGTTCAGTGGTGAATGGATAATATCTGGTCTTCTGAGGCCTAAGCAAAGTCATTATGACAATGTTCAGGGTGTAAGGCCTCACTGCATTTTGGCTTATTATTTCTTAACCACTATCCTTATTCTTCAGGCCAGACGATATCTGAGGTGATCTCATAACCCATGGATTTTTATTTTACACATGTGTCCTTGGGTGTTGAGAGTTTCTTTTATTTATGACTCTAAATGCTTTGTATACTAACACAATTCAAAGAATTCTTTAACTTTAGCATCCTAAAGAGACAGCATTTAGATTACTGGGGATGTTTTTTAAATACAACGGACACTTTTCATTTATGACCATGATGAAACTGTGTCTTTTCTGGGGACATGGATGGAGAGGTCATACTAAGAAAAAATAGATCAGAAAGCTGCAGACAACAGATGATTTCACTCAGATATGGGATACAAAGGAACTAAAGTGAGGGAGGGAATTGACAACCCCCAAAACAAACATTTGGACTCTAATCACGAATTTTTTTAAATTTCTAAATGGGGAACAGCGAGTGTTGAAAGGATGGAGGGGACATAACGGAGAGTATTAGAGAGAGTTGTGTGATAATTTTGAAGAGGTGTTAAATTATACCCCAAACAAATACAATCTTATAAAGCAAGCTTAATAAAAATTATGCAGTTATTTTTTTTCTTATTTAAATGCCTGAAGGGATTTTATTCCTAGGATTCTTTAATTAATAGGTCAACACTTAGCATCTAAAATTAAGCGTGTCAAACACCTCAATTTCAAAGATAATTATGAATGTCAATTCTAGATCTATGGTTCGAAGTAATTTGTTGAAAAGTGACATTTCTCAGGAGTGGCTCTTTGGAGTTTTAAATCTTGGAGTCCAGTATGCAGATTCAGTGCAGAAGAAAAAACTTTTGTGCTTATTTATATGTAAAAAATATTCCCCTGATATATTTGTTCTCTCACTGTCCATATGTCTCTTCATTTTGCTTTTCTAGTTAATGATTTCCTGAATGTTCTTTTTTGAGATTTCTCAGGAAATTAAAGATTGACATCTGAAGAGTCACCCTAAGTACTTACATTTCACACTTTTTCTGTATGAATATCATGGACAGCTGCTATTTACACTCTGCCATGGGGCATTAAGCATTTTTTTGGATTCTAGTCTAGATATAATGGATGGAATGTGTTATTATTATATAGTTTATTGGGTATTTATGTATTTGTGACATTAGATCCATTTCACTGGGCTGTATGCTTAGAAATTCTGTACAATTTTATGATTCTTCTATAAAATATGCACATCTGTGTCATATGACACCTAAAAAATAAAATACATTCTCTTTTATATTTTTAGGATATTTCTTCTAGTTACATTTCTTTTTTCTTCTAATTCTATTTGATTTTAGGCACCGTGCTTTACAAATTGTTCATAATTACATTGTATACGTAAAAAATTTCAGCACCACACCCTCCACTATTGTTCCAGTGTCCCCCCTTCACCCCTCCATGTGATAAGCTTATGACAAGTTCTCTGTTTCTGTTCCCTTGGTGTGTTTTTTATTCCTTTACCTGATTCTTTCTGTCTAACATGCGAAGAGATTATTCTGTCCCTGTCCTTCTCCTCTCTAACTTCACTCAGCATGCTACTCTCCAGCAACCTTTCCTCTCTTCCTAATTACCAATATAAATCTATAGCTCAGTTATCACAAACAGCTGGTCTTTGAAAATTTTCACCGAATGAAGATAATCAGGTCTGAGAGATTCAACTCTAAAAAGCAAATCGAGGCAATGGCTACAGCCCTAAGGACTGAAGAGCGTGTCTTGCATCTAGAGTTTGGTCCCCTGCCTAACTTGCACTACAGGGAACTGCCTCTGGGCAACACACAGCCCTTAGGTATGCTGGGTATGACCAAAAGGACAAAATAACAACAACGACCAAACAATAGCAGCAATCCTGAAATAACAAAAAATAAAGGCTCAGACTTTCCTTTTAAATCTTCTGTGACTTGCAAGAATATTATAGTACATTCAATTTGATACTTTTTCAACTTTCAACACTTTCAGACATCACAATACTCACTTTTAAGCCCATGTGTTTTATACATATATGTGCATACAGAGAGATAGATTGCATTACTCACAAATATCTTCTCCAGATAAAAAAGTGCTAGAGTTTGGAGCTACCAAAGGTCTAGAGAAGACCCTGTATATTTAATAACAGCCTGGGATGTGTGAAGTTACAGACACATTATCAACTGTCTCTAGAACACAGATATCCTGCATTTTGTCTAGTATTTTATATTTTGATGTTCTATCTACACCAATGTTTTCAATTTAACTAAAATGTAAAAGTAGGCCTTATGATTAATAATCATTAATTAATATGCCAAAACACAGCAACATACATGTTCATCTATCTGAATGCATATGCACTGTCTTTCCTAGAGAACCTTATTTCCTAGTGCTGGGGACCATTGGGAGGGGAAGATACACGTGACAGTAAACTGAAAAACTATGGTAATCACAAATATCTGATAAAGGCATTTTTATGTTGAATTTAGAGATTGTTTTAATTTATTTCTACAAATAGCTCTCTTGGCATATTTTGCCTTTCTTTAAGCGATGTCATGAACATTGAGTCATTTCACTCTCACAGGGATAGTAGATAATTTTTTCTCAAAAAATTAGATTCTATAAGACAAAGCTTACCCACTATTTGTGTGTCTCGGACTTAGTTCATTAAAATCAAGTCTTCCTATTGCATCTAAGTTGTAAAGAAATAAGTGTCATCATATCCAGCTTTACCCAATGATTTGAGGTCTTTCCCTTGATATGATCACCCATAATATGGATCTAATGGTCAGGGGCCACTGTAAACATATGACAGTGCTTTCAGAAACATCTGGTATCAGCTATCATAGTCAGGGCCTTACATATGACAGGCATATGATTTTCCATTTGAGCCACATCCAAAGCCCTTAAATTAGACTTTAACATTTGAGGTTTCTTCCAGAATTTCTACATAAAAGTTAAACCACAAAGGCTCTCTTATTTTTATGGCTTCTTATTGACAACATATTATCCTTGTTGATGCAATTAAAATGATGAAGGTGTAGAATAATGAAGATCTGAACTAAGACCTGTATGGGCAGAATTTGAATTAGGAAAACAAATGATTCATGTGGATTTAAAATTTATAATAAAATCTATAAGGCATGCTGTGAAAAATAAGAGTGTTATAAAAGAGGTGTTCTGTGTGTGTGAGAGGTTTTGGGGTGGTTTTTATTTATTTATTTTTTGTTTGTTTAGCTTTTCAGCTCCTTTTAGCTTTGCTCAGGTCTTACTATAACTTTGGGCCCAGATATCACTCTTGGTGAGCTCATGGGACTACATGTGGTACAGGGGGATAGACTCAGTCCAGCCACATATAAGGCAAGTGTTCTACTTATTTACCATCACTGACCCCATAAAAGAAGTATATATATATATTACATATATATATATTGTTCATTTTGTCTGTCCTAGGAACTCTATTATATTATGTAGTTTTTTTAGTATATAGATTTAAAATCAGTCATTTTTTTTCTCCTAAATGGAACCATTGGAGAATCAAATTATCAGACTTTACCTTTGCCTAATCTTTAGGGGAAAGGATGAAGAGAGAGAGAGGGGGTCAGAAAAGGGAGAGAGATATGAGAGAGAGAGAGAGAGAGAGAGAGAGAGAGAGAGAGAGAGAGAGAGAGAGAGAGAGAGAGAGAGAGAGAGAGAGAGAGAGAGAACGAAGATGGGAATGCAGTGTGGGTGTTGACAGGAAACACATTTTATAAGACATTTTTTTGATTGGCAATTGAATCATCTCATTGTCATCGAGCTTTAAGTGAATGAGTTCTTGCAGTTGGCAAAATTGAATAGGAAATGCTTTAATTTGGTTTTGACTGTGGTCCAATACACTAAGAGAGAATGTAAGTGTGGAATTACAGAATTGAGATGAATACTCCAAGCAAATTCTATGTGGGTTAAACTCAACAGATCTAGAGATAGTCACTACTGGATAATGTCAAATTAGCAAAAGTTATGGCCAACGGTCCAGAAAGCCTGGTATTGGCAATATGTAAGTTTATTGGCTTTCTCACTACCTGAATCAGCTATTATTTCTTCTCTGTGCTAGAAGGCAATGCAGTTCAAATGCTTTTCAACATGCTAGAAGCAGATGAAAAACAAGCCTGCAAAGAAAGTAACAAGGCTATTTGACCAAACTCCTCTTCATGGCGATTCAGATAATTTGTAATAACAGTACAAATTGATCAATACATTTTTGTTGTTGTTTTTGGGTCACAACCGGGAGCACTCAGGGGTTACTCCTGGCTCTCTGCTCAGAAATTGCTCCTGGCAGGCTCAGGGGACCATATGGGATGCTGGGTTTCAAACCACTGTCCTTCTGCATGCAAGGCAAACGCTTTACCTCCGTGCTATCTCTCCAGCCTCAATAAATTTTTCATTGGACTCCATCTTGATGAATCGAGTTGAAGAAATGACCATCTTAAAAAATGTTTGGCTTTCTGCTACTCCAGTGCATGTTTTATTTGCATGTTGATCAGAGCAACCTGGGCTGGGGCAGGAAGACCCAGGAATATTTGATTTTCACAGTCACAGTTTAAATTTTTGTGGCTTGTTATAATGTGTTATTAGGTGTTTTTATGTGGCTATATTACTATTTTGTGGCTCTATATGGTACGATTCTGACCAGGATTATTGACCTAGCTGGAGGATTGATCTGCTGGAGAGTATTCATTTCATTTAAAAGCAATAAAGAGTGGGGAAGATGATATTTTACAGAGTGTACAATTTATTCAAGAATATATCAGTAGTAGAAGCCCAAAAAGTGAGAAAAGAGAATTAGAAATAGTTTTTCTTTCTCTTTTTTTTTTTTGTTTGTTTTTGGGTCACACTCTACTGTGCTCAGGGGTTACTCCGAGATATGTGTTCAGAAATCGTTCCTTGCTTGGGAGACCATATAGAATACTGAGATTCAAACCACCTTCTGTTCAAATCAGCTGTGTGCAAGGCAAACACACTACCACTGTGCTATCTCTCAGGCCCAGAAATAGGTTTTCTAACTATTTATTTTTCTTTGACTGAATTTAATTAAGAATCTTGTGCATTTTACTCCAGGTAAATTTATTTTCTTCCTTTTATTTTTTCTTTGCTGTTTTTCTTTCTCTTTCTCTCTTCCTTCCTTCCTTCCTTTCTCTTTCTTTCTTTCTTTCTTTCTTTCTTTCTTTCTTTCTTTCTTTCTTTCTTTCTTTCTTTCTTTCTTTCTTTCTTTCTTTCTTTCTTTCTTTCTTTCTTTCTTTCTTTCTTTCTTTCTTTCTTTCTTCTTTCTTTCTTTCTTTCTTCTTTCTTTCTTTCTTTCTTTCTTTCTTTCTTTCTTTCTTTCTTTCTTTCTTTCTTTCTTTCTTTCTTTTTTTCTTTCTTTCTCTCTCTCTTTCTTTCTTTTTCTTTCTTTCTTTCTTTCTTTCTTTCTTTCTTTCTTTCTTTCTTTCTTTCTTTCTTTCTTTCTTTCTTTCTTTCTTTCTTTCTTTCTTTCTTTCTTTCTTTCTTTCTTTCTTTCTTTCTTTCTTTCTTTCTTTCTTTCTTTCTTTCTTTCTTTCTTTCTCTTCTCTCTCCCTTCCTTCCTTCCTTCCTTCCTTCCTTCCTTCCTTCCTTCCTTCCTTCCTTCCTTCCTTCCTTCCTTCCTTCCTTCCTTCCTTCCCTCCCTCCCTCCTTCCCTCCCTCCCTCCCTCCTTCCTTCCTTCCTTTCTTCCTTCCTTCCTTCCTTCCTTCCTTCCTTCCTTCCTTCCTTCCTTCCTTCCTTCCTTCCTTCCTTCCTTCCTTCCTTCCTTCCCTCCCTCCCTCCCTCCCTCCCTCCCTCCCTCCCTTCCTTCCTTCCTTCCTTCCTTCCTTCCTTCCTTCCTTCCTTCCTTCCTTCCTTCCTTCCTTCCTTCCTTCCTTCCTTCCTTCCTTCCCTCCTTCCCTCCCTCCCTTCCTCCCTCCCTCCCTCCTTCCTTCCTTCCTCCCTCCCTCCCTCCCTCCCTCCCTCCCTCCCTCCCTCCCTCCCTTCCTTCCTCCCTCCCTCCCTCCCTCCCTCCCTCCCCTCCCTCCCTTCCTTCCTTCCTTCCTTCCTTCCTTCCTTCCTTCCTTCCTTCCTTCCTTCCTTCCTTCCTTCCTTCCTTCCTTCCTTCCTTCCTTCCTTCTTTTGTTAAAAGAAGCTATTTATGTATCATGTGTAACATAGGGTTTTAACCACATATGTGGTTTGAAATTGTTCTTTTTTTTTTTTTTTTTTTTTTGGGCCACACCTGGTGGTGCTCAGGGGTGACTCCTGGCTGTCTGCTCAGAAATAGTTCCTGGCAGGCACGGGGGACCATATGGGACACCGGGATTCGAACCAACCACCTTTGGTCCTAGATCAGCTGCTTGCAAGGCAAACACCGCTGTGCTATCTCTCCGGGCCCTGAAATTGTTCTTAAATAAAATAACCTATTAGTTTAGAAACCCTGCTGCAGAACTTGCCTCTAATATGACATTTTTGTTTTTAATAATATTAGTGGTTTTTAATGGACATAATTTTGATGTCACACCCATAACTCATAATTAGAGAAATGCAAATTAAAACAACAAATGATATATCATCTCATATCTGTGATAAAGAAACATATAAAATAATTTGGAAATAGCTCATACTGATGGGGTTGTGGTAATTAAAAAAACCTCATCCACTGTTGATGGAAATGTCTGGTTTAACCTCTAGGGAAAGCAATATGGAGGTTTCTTAAATATGGCTTTTCATTTTTCCATCTTACTTTATACTTGTCCCATTTTCTTGTGAAACATATGCTGCCAAGTACATTCCTAAATGAAGTTAAGTGTTGGATAGCAGGATGTTGCATCTCCTATTGGAAAATTAACTTTGTTTTGTTGGGAGAAGCATAGTTTTTCTCCTCTCCATCCATAGTCAATAACTCATAAAGTAAAGAGGCCAAATTAACAATGACCATCTTTTGGACCTAGATATTTATTTTCTCTAGAAATTCTGCAATTTTATTAGTACAGGGAGGACTTGCCTAGGTATAGAGCATATCAGGCCAGAGAAATTGAAGAAGGCCACAGTTTGAACAAAATTTGGCTGGTGAAATTGAATTATGCACAACTATTTCTAATTCTATTTCTAATCTGAGTTCAGTGACATAATATTGGTAGCTCAAATGAGTACTTATACCAGAACATTAGCAAAAGCTACAACTTTTTGTTTTTCCTTCCTGAAGATTCAGTTGTACAACATTTTTTAGCATACCACCAGCAATTAGAAAATTAATTCTTTAGTATAGACATTCTTTAAGTCAGATTTTTTAAGCCAGTAGAATCAACAATCACTGGGAACTTGTCAGAAGGAAAATGATTGGGTTCCTCTCCAAGCTTATTAAATTAGAAACTTCAGGGATGAGACTTAGGAATCTTCTAGCAAATCATCTGTCCCAGGAGAAGCTAAATCTGTTATGTGCTAAAATGTCATAACAACTACTCTCAAAGCTAAATTATTGAGGGGAAATTAATTACATTTAATGAACTACATACTGGCCTTAATTAAAAAAAATAATGATCTCTTACGTGTCCCATTGTGCTTCAGAAATTCTCAGATGAAACGGGTTAACTGGGACTGCAATTTATAGAATCCACAGCATGGTGGAGATGTGTCAAAACGACATCATTTCCAGGACACATAACAGATGGAACTGCACCATTCCTCATGAAATACTCACATTCCTCAACAAAATGTATTGCCAAAAATCTTGCAATGTGGGTAAGAGTGGTAACTAAAGTCCTTTTTTCCATGGGATAAGAGTCAGAGACCCCTTTAGAGACTCTTAAAACACAGGTTGCTGATTTGGTAAGCATGTTTTAGGCCTAAGCATGGGCATTGGTAAACAATCCCCATATGACTGATGTGCTGATCCAGGCACCATACTTGGTGCTTAGTAGAACATCTTTAGAGGGATGTTTTTATCTGAGTTTCAGCTTCTCAGATATTTGTTCTCCCTTCTTCTATATTTAACTTGGCAGTGAGATATTTTTCCTCAGAGATGGTAAAGCCCATATCATCTGGGGCATAATTTTTGATGTTTAGGATTCGTTTGGGCCCTCCATTTATTATCAAGATATTTATTTAGAGTTATGTGTTTGGCCAATTATCTTTATTCCTGTCATAGTTCTCTTTAGCTCTGACACTTGGTGACTGTGTCAGAGGAGGTTCAGCTACCTTCTCATCGCAGTAATTGTGGTCTTAGCATTCACACCTTTCTCTGTCATTGGGTCACTCCCTGAGTTCTACAGGTGATTATCCTTTTTTTTTTGACTAGAATTGATTCATTTCCTTTTTTTTTTTTTGGTTTTTTGTTTGTTTGTTTGTTTGTTTTTGTTTTTGGGCCACACCTAGCACTGCTCAGGGGTTACTCCTGGCTGTCTGCTCAGAAATAGCTCCTGACAGGCACGGGGGACCATATGGGACACCGGGATTCGAACCAACCACCTTTGGTCCTGGATCGGCTGCTTGCAAGGCAAATGCCGCTGTGCTATCTCTTCGGGCCTGATTCATTTCCTTTATAAATAAATTAATCTACCTAAGTTTCATCTTATTTCAATTTCTACATCAGAATTAAGAAATTTTTCCAAAGCATGAAAAGCATTTTCAAGTGTTTACTGGCTTAAATGATGGTGTAGAGTAAACAAATAAAGATTATCACAATGGATCTAGGAGAAGTTCATGCTTTTTTTTGAGACACCAAGTAGGATGTCTTATCACCCCATATAGAAAAACTGCCTTACATTTGAAAATGGCTAATGTTATGTTTTGTTTTTAAAAGTCATTTTAAAAAGTCTTTGATTTACTTGTGTTCTATTCTAACATTAGGTAAAAGGATGTTAGATTGAGAACCTCTTCATATGCTCAGTAGGTCTGATATTGAACAGGTTTTTTAACTTTCACTTCATCATCTAAAAATAAAAATATTGATGTATGTACTAATTTAAGTACCACCAGGATTACAACTATAACTGTGGAAATTTTCCATAACTCTAAAATGTTCAACTTTGAGGTACTATGTGTAAGTTTTAACAGTGTTATCAATTGGTGACCAGATAGTCTCCTATAGGCCCCAGGATATTTCAGGGAGGAAGTGATGAAAATCAGATAAACTCAGGTCTACAGCATAACACCAGGGGACCAATTGGTGGGACAGGGGGGTGTGGCAGAAAAGGAAACAAAGTCAGAGGAGAGCCAGGGTCAAAATAATATTGGGAAACTGGCTTACAATATTCAAACATGATAAATACAGAGGAGATGCATGATGTTATGCTGGCTAATGTTGCATACAAAGGTCTTAAGAAGATCTGTGGAAGAAAACACTATTCTGATTATGAGTTTAACAAATAACCTGAATCTGGGGCAGTAGTGTGTAATATCGATTCCAAAGATGGTCATTCCATTTTAGAAGGAATAAAATACTGAGAATTTATTGCAGTTACTGGAATTTTTTGTTTGTTTTGGGGCCACATTTGTCTGTTTCTCAGGACTTACTCCGGTTCTTTGCTCAGATATTCCTTCTGTTGGTATTCAGAGAACCACTGATGCCTGGAATCGAACTTTGTTCAGTTGTGCACAAGGCAAATGGCCTACTCTCTGTAATGTCTCTCTTCTCTAGTTCTTGCCATTTTGACTGATAGGCTGTCCTTGGAAGCTAGATGCATAGCAAGATTGCATCCTAATAATATGCATCCATTAAAACAGCAGGCATGGGACCACAACAAAATACAGGGGTAGCAGGGTATTTGCATGTCCACTGCCATTCAGGATTTGATCCTTGGCACCCCCTCTGTTTCCCAACTCTTTTAGGAGTCCCTGTGCACAGATCCAGGAGAAATCGCTGAGCACTGCTGGATGCAGCCACAACACCAAACAACTCCCACAAATAGGAGTAGAAGAGGAACTGTTTGTGTTTGGGAAGGTGCTTCTCTAAATTATTTTGGTCTGAAATAGGAATATTTTTCAACCACGAGGGCTCATTCTTACTAAGATATAGAGAAGCATAGTTGTAATACATTAGATATTTGAAATAAAAAATTCCCAAAATCGTATGCATAGATGTGTGTATGTGAACATTGGATCTAGTTAACCTTGCAAACATACATGATTGTCATCTAAAGGATATTTCTTTTTGCTTTTATTTTACTTAGAAAATTAGATTTAGGGGCCGGGAAGGTGGCGCTAGAGATAAGGTGTCTGCCTTGTAAGGGCTATCCAAGGAACAGACCGCGGTTCGATCCCCCGGCGTCCCATATGGTCCCCCCAAGCCAGGGGCAATTTCTGAGCACTTAGCCAGGAGTAACCCCTGAGTGTCAAACGGGTGTGGCCCAAAAACCAAAAAAAAAAAAGAAAAAAAAAGAAAATTAGATTTATTGTATATTTGAAATTTTGTGGTACATTTTCTGACCATTTATGTCAATAAAGTATATATTTAACAATGATCTATGTTAGGCAGAATATGTACATATGTACATGTATATATATATATATATATAAAATAGAAAGTTATTGTGTAAATCTTTGTAAATACTGTGCCTCACTGGTGAGGGTGATTAAGTCAATTAACCTGCTTAGTACTTAGTTTCCTCATCTACAAAACAAAAAATTTCTTAAATTATTTGTTGTATCTGAGTTGCAGAGGAAATAGGGTGAGTGAGAGACTAGGAGTTAAGAAATCTGCCTTGCATTCACCAACACTTCTTTTAATCTCCATCACATACAACATCTCTGGAGCATGACCAGAGGTCATTCTTTAGCAGAGAGCTAGGAGTAGTAGTCTCTGAGCACCCAAAACCTACTGTTTGGTGAGGGCCCCAAAACTTAAAGAAAGCAAGCACATAAAAAGTGCTTTACCAACTCTAAGACATTCTAGAAATGCAATATTTTATTTTCAAAACTCTGTTCTATTTGACTTTATATGTAACCAAATGCATTTATGGTTATTTTAGAACTAAAAGCTGGGTAGGAAGAAATACGTGTTGAAAGAAAGGATTCTTAGGTGATTACAATGACGACTGAGTGAATAATCACATCAATAGTTTTTGATTTATGCATCAAACACCTGGCCAACTGGCTAGCTAGAGTTCCTGTATGCCTTCTCTCTGCATCTTCTTTATAACCTGAATAGAGTCACAAAAGTCATGCTCTTTGGATTCACTGATGATTCAGATCTGGGAGGAGAAATTCACACCAGGAATGCAGGTCCAAATTTGCAATTGATCTCAAAAGACAGGAACAATGATCGGAAAGCACCAAAATAAATTATAACACGAATATAAATAAATTTCCTCATTTAGAGTAAAAATAGTGTACTGTGGAAATTCAATATGCGGGTGATTTGCCTTGGAGGAAGTTGATATCAAACCATCTGGGGGTTTGAGATGACTACAGGCTGAAGTAAAATGGGAAGCGTGTGCCATGAAAAATAATAAGCTAAATAAAAAATATGGGGCTCATTAGATGGACCTGGTGTTCAGAAATCTAGCTTCTGAGTTGGGGATTAGGGTTCTAATCTTCACTGTTCTGACATCTCAGTGTGAGTTGGCTAAGGTCATTCCCTGTTTCTTGGCTTCAGATTCTTTAACTTATAAAATGTAAATTTGGAATAAATTATTTTGATAGTGCTTCCAGTTAGAGAAATCTGATTCAGAGTTGGGTCATAAAAAAACCTTTAAAATATTTTGTTCTTATGAGCTGATAATAACTATAGCTAGGAGAAAAAAAATCCCAGTTACAGAAAAAATAAAAGAGCTAAAATGAAAATATATGTATATTTGCTTTATTTTCTCAGTGATGGTGGCGTTTTTTAATTTTATTAACTCGGCCTATGGCCCCTTCAAAAATAATATCTTTCTCAACTTATTTTCTTTATATGCCTGAAGAACTTTGAGCTTCCTGTAATTTTCAGGTACAAATCCCAGCAGGTTTCTGCTGACTCACTTTCATTCCAAGACAGATAAATTGAGCTATATGTACTTTTACAGTGTGTGGTGTTAGGTATCTAGCATAAGACTTTCAAAATTAAAGTCCTTCCTGCAGCCTATAGATATACACAAGGTCCCAGACCTCTTTGTAAGAATAGCATTTTATAATCAAATCTATGGAGTCATTTTTGTTGTTGTTGTTAGCAAAAGTGAGTTGAACCTAACTTATACAAGTGTTATTACTTTCATATAAATTTTAAATAACTTAACAGTTTGAAAGGCCTCTTGGCTTTAAATGAATTAATTTTCTTAAGAAATTGTTATAGATATAGTTCTAAATTTCAACATTATAGTGCTTTTGGTAAATTTTATTTATTAATTTATTTAGTATAGGGCTTGTAATAGGTTCCATCAAATTGAATGTTTGCATCCTATAAAATGTGTATTATCTGCATTGATATTTGAAACCCTGACTGTCTTAAATAATTAAATTAATGGTCATTAATCAAACACTTTCTTAATCACACAGTGAAAAATGAATGTTGTGTTAGGAAAAACAGAAGCTTTTTTCATGCTTCCTTATTTTTCTTATACTTTCTTTTTCTTTCCTATCTCCTCTTTCTACTTACCTACTTTTTCTTCTCCTCTTTTACCTTTTGTTTCTTTTGCATATGTAGTTTATTGAATCACCAATTTGTGTTAAGGCAGACTTGAAGTTCTAATTACATGTAAGTTGTCTGCCCTCAGAATACTTGTGGTTCATGAGAATAATTTCGGTGAATGATTGAAATGCAGAGTGATAGAACCAACCATCTCAAGAAGACTTGAGAAAGATCCCAGAAAAAATTTCTCACATGAGGCCTAAAGACCGATTTTGAGTTTGAGCTTGAATTGAATTTAGGAAATATTCTAGGCAGAGGAAAACAAAGAAAAAGTATAGCATAATTTAATTTTTAAAGTAAATATTACTGAAATCTGGATTACAAAGGGAAGATTGGTCAGAAATCAAATTAGATCAGTGGTAATACTTTATCAAAACATTATTACAGACCCAAAGAGTAAAAGGGAGTGATGGAAGGTACAGTGAAATAAACTAGTTTAATTGGTTTTCCATTAAAGATCACTTTTGCTGTAGGTGGGAATTGACTTAGAGGGATACTGGTTGACTTTAGGATGGTTGTTGAAATCCAGATGTTGATGATGATGATGATGATGAAAATGTTATTAAAAATGATAAATCACATTTGTTCAAGGGGAATGGATAGTGAAATATATGTTTCATCTGAACAAGAACTTGGTGTCTTTAGTCCATTTTTAGATTATTATCTTTAGAGATGTTTAAAAATACCAAACACAAATCATTTATTTTCTCTCTATTACTCTTACTAATCTGAAAATATAAAGGCTGCAACCCAAGGCAGTGACGCATACCTATGTGAATTTTAGATTTTCAGAATAGATTTCTAGATGCTGTGTTAATTGGCATATAAGAAGAATGCCAGAGAAAGAGTCAGCTCTGAATTTAAGCATTGCCACTAATGCACTCTTTGAGTCTGGGTAAATCACTTAACCTCTCAAGGTACGCCTTTCAGTTCTAATCTTCTGTGGTTCTGTTGATGTTTCTAGTGAAGAAAAAGCTCCAGGTGTTTCTTTCTATTGTGTGTGTGTGTGTGTGTGTGTGTGTGTGTGTGTGTGTGTGTGTGTGACAGAAATAGAGAGAGACAGACAGACAGACAACAGACTCCCAATAATATCAGAAGTCTGCACCTAAGATAAGATAGTTCATTGAAAATTTTAAAACAGACTATTTTGCACACTTGCTCACAGACAAGATGAGATTTTGAGGTCTGTGAAATATAAGCTGCAGAAATCTAACCTTCTAGAATAGAAAGAATGAGCAAAGAGAATTAGGCTAAGGTGTATGTTAGTTCCATAGGTTCCATGTATACTGATGCTGATTTGAATCATCAAAATTCCCAATAGAAAGTTTGCTAAAAAATACTGGGAATGGAGATAACACAACAGACAGTGCAGGCCCCAGCTTCAGTGCTTGATAACTCATAGTTTCCACAGGAAGTCTGGAAGCAACCACAGATCAGAGCCAGGAGAAGCTACTGGGCACTATGGAGTGTAACCCTAAAGCAAACAAACACATAAAATGCAGTGATTACTGATCTCATCCTCAGAGCTTTCGATTATGAGGTAGAGGCCAAAAGCAGATAAAAGTAGAGGCCCCAGGGCAGTAGTTCTTGTGTTTCTTCCCAGAATCTCCATCCAAATTGCAAAATATTACTTAAAAAATGCTGAGGGGGGCCCAGAGAGATAGCACAGCGGTGTTTGCCTTGCAAGCAGCCAATCCAGGACCAAAGGTGGTTGGTTCGAATCCCGGTGTCCCATATGGTCCCCCGTGCCTGCCAGGAGCTATTTCTGAGCAGACAGCCAGGAGTAATCCCTGAGCACTGCCGGGTGTGGCCCCAAAACCAAAAACAAACAAAAAAAATGCTGAGGGTAAAGATAATTTGAGAAGCATTTTTCATATAATATATTTTATAGACAGCTTCCTTGAATAATGTGTGTTTCTGGGATTATTTGCTTATTTTCCTATTTCATGATAGACATGATGATCAAGTTACTGTTCATAGCCATTGAAATGGAGAATTTCAAGGGCATTGGTCTTTTATTATTTAAACAATAAAACATTTATGAACTGCTGAGGAAATGAAGATATATATTAGCTTAATTTTACCTACAGTGTGTAAGCTAACTGATATCAGTACTGGTGTATAAGCCATGCATATTGCATTACTTAATTTTTTACATTTACTCTATGGATGGTACCTATGCATGGGGTATGAATGTGCCAAATCTTAGATTCCAAACCTTCTGTGATCACCGACATGTATGCGGACTAACTCTATGATTATGCTTTCCATGCCATCAGAAATTAATCATGTGAGTGATCTTGGCTAAATTGTTAATCCCTAAATAATAGGCTCCTAAAACTCTGTCTATATTACAATCTGCCAAAGATGTTTCTAATCAAATAAGGTTGTTGTCATATTCATTCATCAATACTTAGGTACATTAGAAAAGTATTTTTCACTCAGAAGAATCTCAGAAAAACCTGAGAATTTTTTTTATTAAACATATCACTGGCTAAAATATAGGTCCTTTGTCATTTCATATGAATTTAATCATTGACATATGCAGAGACTATACTTGGCACTGAGTTCACAAAGGAAAAAATAAAGGTTTAATAATTTCAAAATAAGGACAGTTTAAATAAAACTGTCACATATGTACAATAGCTATAGTGCTTTGTGATAATAGGTCATAGCATAAGAAAAAGGGAAAATAGAACCATGAATAAGTTGGCCTGAGAAAATCAGGAAGATTTTCACAGATAAAGATATTTTGACTTAGTTTAGTTTCTGATATTTTTCTTTAAAATCCTGTGCTGATGCTGCTCTTCAGTTACCAAGAGAAAGTTTAAATTCTGCTGCCTGGCATGTGCTTCTACACTTTTCCAAAATAAATTGTGTTTATGTAATAATTTTTACCTTTTTTTTTGCCTCGCTCATCATTTCCATCTTGATATTACTTTGAATTATACCCCCCACAATAGTCCTCATTTCAGCTGACTATTCACATTTCTGGTACAAGCTAATAGATTTTTTCATTTGCTTTTGGTTTCCAGATGTTGAACACATGGCTCTTAAGCGTGGCATTATTCTTAGAAGGATGACAGACTTCAAACATTTTGATTAGCACCTCAATTTCATTCACTTGCCCATATTGAAAGGAGCCTTTGTATTGTTTCAGCCTCATCTCCTCCATAAAAAAGACATATTTAAAAGGCAATTTTTGACTCTACTTTAAATCTATCAAACTATGAGGTTTTCAGAAAAGTTTTGCGCCTTTTAGTTCAAGACTAGAATTTTTACTTGATTTTTCAGTGTCCAAAGAAATATACCTCCACCAATATAAAGTATTTTTAACCTATTTTCAATAGCACAAATTTATACAGCACTTTCTATCTTGCTATATATCTGGCTTTTATGATTTAATTCCATGGTGTCATTTGAATTGTGAAGAAACTGAACCTAATTAATTTAGTCTGAGTCCAGATAGTATCTCTAGTTTAGTGATAGAACCACTTCCCAGAGCATTTTCAGCCTAAATTATGAAACTCCATAAAAATTGTATTGCATATAATTTAGAATTATTGTGCAGTATATGAGATATTTAAGAAAGATTAAGAAAACATAAGTGGAATTTTCAGTTGGCAAAACAGCTGCGAATGTTTTTAATAATAATTACAGTGGCTCAGATGAATGAGATTTTCAGAACAAGAGAGAAATTAAATTAATAGCCATTTCAGGTTGAATGTGGTAGGAGGGACTAATGAAGCATGATGAAAAGAAAAAGTTGATTTAGTGTTGAATGAAGTAGTACTGTAGCTAGCAGGGTAGAAAAACAAACAAACAAATGAACAAACAGAAGAGAGTAACAATGAAAAGGGCCCTGAGCCAGCAACAGAGGAAACCACAGGCTAATACATAGAGAATAGAACTAAAGAAGAACCAAAGAAATTGAAATTAAATCAGAATTTTGCTGTCACAGCTACTGGTCAGTGAGAAACGGCAGTCATGATGTAGCCTTTGAAAATCTATAATCCATCGTAAGATTTTAATGGCACAAGTTTTTGTCACTGTTCTCAGATGAAGGAGTATATGAAGTGGCAATAGTGTTGGAAAGTTTTTTTTTTTAAAGAATCTTCCTTTATTTCAGATAATTCCATAAAGGATGAAGATATGACTCCATGACATGTTGATATACCACTTGATTTTAGCAAAGTTCTGATTTGCTGCTTTTAAAAAATGCAATGATTCTTAGCTTGTCAATATGATAAATAGTATCAAAATATTTAGTATTTGATAACATGCATACCTTTTCTATAGTACTTATGTAAAGTTAAAAATAGAATTCATGGAGGCTTAATTTTAGCCTAAATTTTGAAAATGATATAAATAAAATTACTTTACAATAATCATATAAAATCATAAATCCGTAAACCATAAGACAAACATCCTGTCACAGACATTTTAAACAGCTTTATGATTCTACAATTAACATAAATTTTGAACATGCATAATTTGTGCCAACTGGCAATATTTATAAATGTCTATATTCATGACATCATCACCACAGTCAGAATAGTATAGATCAGTCTCTATTTTCTCTTCTTTCTTTTCACAATACATCTTTTCCAACCCTCCTTGTCTCTAAAACTTATTTCTAAATGACTTATAGATCAAATGCATATAAAATTGGTCCTTATAACTAAATATGAACACACTATAGGAATTCTGAGGAGGAAGTTATTAGAGAGGTGTAGGCATGGAGGAGTAATTCTTAAACCTGCAAAAATCTGGGTCCAACCGGGAATGTCTGGTTTAACTCAGTGCATTTAATCTTGGAGCAAAGGTAATACAAAATCAGGTCAGAAGTGAATGCTATAGGGGCCAGAGCAATGGCGCAAGCAGTAGGGCATTTGCCTTTCACTTGCTAACCTAGAATGGACCATGGTTCGATCCCCCGGTTTCCCATATGGTCCCCGGATCCAGGAGCAATTTCTGAGTGCATAGACAGGAATAACACCTGAGTGTCACAGGATTTAGCCCAAAAGGAAGAAGGAGGAAGAGGAGGAAAAGGAGGAGGAGGGGGAGAAAGAGAAGGAAGAGAAGTAGTAGTGAAGGCTATATAATAGTGAGAGTTAAAAAACTTGAATTGCTCAGATAAGAATACTAATCTGTAGAATTTTTCTAAGTTTTTCTAAGGCTAAGAACAGATGCAAGAAATAAGGACAAACCATGGACTCATTCAAGCACCCATGAGTTGAATGTCCACTGTATGTTCGGTTATTTCTCTGTGCGGAGTTTTCGAAGTGCACTAACACTATGCTGTGTATTTAAAAATTGCATGATATTTAATTTTGAAAAGACATATTTAGAGTAAAATTGACAGAGTTCCATAGTATCCTTCATTGAATTCCCCCCATTATTATCATCTCATACAAACATGATGTACTTTCCAAAAACAAGAAGCTCATATTATTATATTCCTGCCACTCAGACTCTAAACTTTATTTTGGGATATCTTAGTTTTTTTTTTTAACATAATTTTTATTTTGATCATAGTGGCTTACATATTGTTGACAATAATATCTTAGTTACATATTTACATAAGATCAAAGGGGATTCCCATCACCGGTTTGTCTTCCCTACTCCTCCCTTTTTGTCCTACCTCCCATATCCTCTTCCCTCACCCCTAGGGCTGCTAGGATATGTGGTCCCCTCTGTACCTATCCTATTACTTCGTAGTCTTACACCTGTTTGGTCCTGATGCCTCCTTTATTTCCCCCTCTAGTTAGGAGGCAGGAGAAGGTAGTTCAAGTTATGTGGTTTTGTTTGAAGAGGAGAAAAGTGATAAACTGGGGTAAAAGTCTAATACGCCGGAAATAAGCAAAATTCTTCTAGAGGCTCTCGTCATCGATTTGAGAGGCGAAGGAGAAAAAGAAGGTGAAACACTCGACCCCTATGAAATGCAGTGTCAAATATCTATTAAGAGTTCCAACGCGAACGCTAAGCACCACCAGAACAGAACAAAACCAACAAATACACAACCAAAAAAAAAACAAAACCAAAAAACAAAACAAAACAAACAAACAAAAAAAAAAAAAACGCCGCGATCTTGAGATAGGCACCATGGCATAGCACATGAAGAGGGAAAGGAAGGGGCCAGAGAGATAATATAGAGGCAAGGCGTCTGCCTTTCATGCATGAGGTCATCGGCCCGAATCTTGGTGCCCCACATGGTCCCTCATGCCCGCCAGAAGCAATCTCTGAGCCCGTAGCCAGGAAGAATCCCCGAGCGCTGCCTGGTGCCTCCCAAAAATCTGAATGAAAGGAAAAAAAAAAAAGATAAATGGGGCAATAACTTCAATAACCACACTAAAACAAAGAAATCGACCAAAAATAAATAGGTAAATAAAATGATAATAGTAGTACACGAAGATAAAAAGTAATATATGAAAAATAAACAAGATTTTTTCCCCCTGCCCAGGCACAGTAAATATTGGGGTCATTCAAAAAGGGATTCACATGGCCTAAGATGTATGGAGTTTCTCCGCCCTTGGAGTATATTGTCATGGGATCCACTATAGACTCTGTTCATGATCCTTTATTCTCCCGGTGGTCCATTTGTGATGTTTGGGAGGCTTCTGGTCCTTCCTGGGTGATATAGTGAGTCCTCTGTATCTAGCAATCTCAGTATCGGCACAGTTACAGGGGTGGGACTTATGATGAAGTCAGTCTTAGTGGTTGTAGAAGTTCAGTTCCATCAATATCATTTTAGTCCATCTTCTGTGGTTGTTGGTCTTGGTCTTGGCACTAAATCTGGGATGGCACCTAGGATAATGCCTTTCCTTGTGTTTCCAGAAGCCCCATTCCCTTACAATGGTCTCTGCCTGACCTTTGGAACTGGGATCATGGTTGTTGTGCAGGTCGTAGCTCAAACCCTAGGTTAGGGCTTTTTTATTGGTCCCAGGGATATCTTAGTTTTTATTTAATTCTCTTTTCCTGGCCCAAAATTCCACTTACCATATTTGCATATTATATGACAATTTGGTTAGAAAATCCTAAGGGTCACAATAATTATTATTTGAAACAATAATTAAGGACACTAATGAATCAAATTATAAAATCCGTATACACATATATAAATTTTTGTTCAGAAAACTGTTAGCTTAGAATAAAAATGGTCCCATTTACAATCACAGTAAGACATTTATGAATACCTCATAATAGACTTAAAAATAAAAAAATGGGGAAAATCTTGTTCAATGACTACTTTGTATGCTTATGGCAATATTAAAATAAAGAGAAGGCATAAAGAGAAGGCCTAGAGTTATTGACATTGATAATATGATCATCTTACAAAGTAATGTACACATTCAATGTAATCTTTATTAAAATTCAATGACATTTATAATAAAATAGAGCATAAAATTACTGAAATTTGTATAGAACCCCAGAGGACCCTAAATAGAAAAAAAAATCCTGACAAAGAGAGAAAAATGGAAATATCATAATACCATACTTTAAACTATGAAATTATAGTAATTAAAATATTGGAATACTATAGACATATAAGTGGAATAAAATTTAAATCTCATTTCACACATATATGAATAGTTAACTGAAAACCAAGGAGATAAAACCACAGTAAAGAAAAGAAGGAGGGGGCATTTAACACTGAGTCTGTGCTCAGAACAGGATAAGCATGTGATAGGAAAGTTCAGCACTAGGTCACACAAAAACACACAATTCAAACTAACTTAAAGCTGTGTCTAGGTTGTACTAGATGTACCTTGGATATTAACTGTAAAATAAGATATTCTACTAAAAGGGATAAAATGTTTGATTATCATACCTCAATGAAGAGCTAATGTTTAATATACATAGGAGCTAATGTTATATATATATATATATATATATATATATAAACTATGCACTCAACAGCGGAAATTTAAGTTAGCACATTTAACATGATTAGAAGTAACTTTCAGGCCATTCCTGGAAGTGCTTAGAAGTCATCCCGGCAGTGCTTGGGAGACCATATGTAGGGCCAGAGATTGAACCAGGATTGTCACATGCATGACATGTCTTACCTCCTCTCCTTTCCCTGGTTCAACATAAGGAATATAAAACACTTCCTTGAAGAAGGTATCAGGGATTTAAAGAGAGAAGGAGAGAGCTCTCAAGTGAGTGTGCCTGGTTCCCACTCACGCGTATGGATTTGAATCCTGGTAGTCTCTGAAGGCAAGATATGTTACTAGTGGGTCCTAAACCACAAGATCCCAAGCACTGCATCATCATGCAAAGTTGAGCATGATGTGTGAATGGACCTCACTTTCCCAAGAAACACCACCAAGAATGATCAACAGACATATGAAAAGTGCTTTAATTATTTGCAATACAAGTGATTAAAATACAAATCAAAGTGACAAAGAGATCACATCTCTGGTACATTTACATATGCATGACATACATCTACAAGCAAAACAAACAGAAACATGTGCAGGAATGGGTACAGAGGGAAAAAAATACCTCAGACATCATTGATGGAAATGTGAAATAGCCCAGCATCTATGGGAAACATCATGGACCTTATTTAAAATATTACAAGATTTACCAAACTATCCAACAATTTTACTCCCAAGTTTCTAGCTATAGAATCTTAAAACACTAACTGGAAGATAAGTGCATTCTTATGCTTGTTGTAGTTTTGTTTATAGTATTTGTGATATAACAATAACACAAATGCCCAACATGAATGAATGGACAAAGAATGTGGTATATGCACATTGGGATACTCAAGTACAAGTACTGAAGTACAATGTACTTGTATTTAAGACATGATTGGAACTGATGAAGTTATGCTAAGCTAATAAGTAAGTCATCAGAACCATTGTGTGGTTTCACTGTGGGATATAAAGAACAATGCCAGGGAAAAGGGAATGATAATCCAAAACATACCTTGGATTCTTACTGTGAAACTGAGGTCATGGAAAAGAAGATGGGAGAATGATAAAATGATAGGCCGTTTATAATGCACAGTGGTAAGTGATGCTAGTACTTTGGTGGTGGGAGTTGCATGTTAGTACACATTTATATATAGATATGTATATATATATATATGTCCTTAAATCATATAAAGTTTGGCAAACTAATGTTATCTCCAGTAAAATGTATTTTAAAAATAGTTTAACTCTGGGACCTGGAAAGATAGACAATAGGTAGGGTTCTTGCTTTGCACAAAGCTGACCTGACATCCCATATAGTCAACTGAGCACTGCCAGGAATGATCCCTGAGTACAGAGTTAGTAATATCTGAGCATTGATGGGGGTGGTGCAAACCACCCAAATTGATTAAATTTATGCTTAGATATTACTTGATGGGCTTTACTCATTATGAACAAACTCAACTTATTTTCAAGATGTTTACTATATTTCTATTCATCATAGGTGACATATTTATTTTTTTCTTTGAAAAAGTAGGGGTTTTTTGGAAAAAAGAAATTTTGACAAAATCAATAAGAATTTTAATGAAGTTACTCAGGAAGTCCTGTAGTGTCTTAAGGTCTATGGTATCTATAATGTAATCACCTTCATGACTCTGTGGTTCAGTAAGAGAAATCTCTGATCTATGACTGGACTCATATATAGTTTAACTTGAGTTTTGTGCAATTTGCTTGCTATTATATCATAGATTGATGCCATCACATGTGACCACTCAAACTATGGAATTGGTTCCTTATATAACAAACTTTCTTAGGACTTAAAAAACTCAAATTTTAAAACATATCTCAAATTAATACCCTGTATTAATTAAATTAGTTAAATAAATAATACCCTTACTATTCCCTTTTTTGTTTGCTTTTATTTTTGAGTCTCACACCCAGCAGTGCTCAGGGGATACTCCTGGCTCTGTGCCAAGGGGTCATTCCTGGTGCTTGGGGGGACCACATGGGCTAGCAGGGATTGAACCCAGGTTGGCTGCCTGAAAGGCAAATGCTCTACCCGCTGTGATATATCATTCCAGCCCATATTTCTCTTACACAAAATTTAAACTATTCAGAGTTATATTTAGATACCTAAGAAATAACACAGAAGGGAGGCACTTGCTGGGATTGATCTCCAGCCCAATAGACAGTTCCTGGAGTCTCTCCAGAAGTTGATCCCTGGACACAGCCAGGATCAATCCTTGAGCTGTGTAACTCAATAAATTTCTATAAATAAGTAAATGGATTTACATCTACTCAGTAGAATAAAGTAGTCTAGACTTATCAACACTTTACTCTCCCCTCCTGGAACCAATTAAGAACAATTAAATTCTCTTCCTCTTCACTTTTTTTTTATTGGTTTTTGGGCCACATCCGGTGGTGTTCAGTGATTACTTCTGGCTCTGGTCTCAGAAATCATTCCTGGCAGGCACAGGGAACCATATGGGATGCTGGGAATCGAAACATCCTTGCTCCTGGGACTGCAGCTTGCAAGGCAAACGCCCTACCACTGTGCTATTTCTTCTCCAGCCCCTCTTCCTCTTCACTTTACAAATGTGAAATTCGTCTTTCTTGAATACCCGAAGCTATCCTCAGAGGCCTAAGATGCGCACCCCCCAAAAAAACTTGTCATCTAAAGCACTCTTTTTAACCAATGAACCCCACCACAACACGCAGGAAAAATCACACCAGAAGCATGACAATAGGGAAACCTTGCAGGCAAACACCATGGACAATGAATGAAGACAATAGCGTGGATGACCTAAAAAATTCCAATCATCTGATTAACCTCTCAGTTAAGGCCTTAGAATAGAAATATGGAAGATGTTTGTAGAACTCAAAGAAAGCATAGATCGATCTGAACAGAACACAAAGACAGAAATCAGAAAACTACAAACTGAAATAACAGATCTGAAAAACATGGTAGCTCAACTGAAAAACTCAGTGGATGGCCTCTCCAGCAGGGTAAACGCAGATGAGGACAGAATCGGCGTATTGGAAGATGAGATGCAGAAAAACTCAACACAGCAGAAGAAATTGGAAAAGAACCTTAAGACAAATGATCAGGCAATGGAAAAATCACTCAAGGAATGTGAACAGATGAAAATAGAAGTCTTCGATAAACTCAACAGAAACAACGAAAGAATCATTGGAGTCCCAGAGGCCCAGATAGGAGATCTCCAGGAAGAATCAACTGTCAAAGACATCATCAAAGAGATACTCCCAGAGTTAAAGACTACATACAATCAAATCCTGCATGCCCAGAGAGTACCAGCTAAAAGAGACCCAAAGAAAAACACCCCAAGACACATAATCATTACAATGACAAATCCCACAGATAGAGATAGAATACTGAAAGCAGCAAGATCAAAAAGGGAAATTACATTCAAAGGAGCATCCCTAAGACTTAGAACAGACATGTCACAAGAAACTCTCAAGGCCAGAAGACAGTGGTGGGATATTGTGGCAAGACTGAATGAAATGAATGCCTCACTGAGAATACTGTACCCAGCTCGACTCACGTTCAGGTTTGAAGGGACACATAGCTTCATAGATAAACAACAGTTCAGAAACTTCACAGATAAAAAACCAGCCTTAAAGGAAAAAACTGAAAGGTCTACTTTAAGACAAGAGTGACCAACAAACACAGCAAACTTATCTACAAAGACAACATTAAATCCTATGACAATCATCTCCCTCAATGTCAATGGACTAAATTCACCAATTAAAAGACACAGAGTGGCAAAATGTGTCAAAAAGATGAATCCAACCTTTTGCTGCCTACAAGAAACACACCTGAAAAGTCAGAACAAGCATAGACTCAAAATCAAAGGCTGAAGGAAAATCATCCAATCAAACAACACCCTTAAAAAAGCTGGAGTGGCCATATTAATATCTGATGACACCAACTTTATACTAAGAAAATTTGTAAGGGACAAAGATGGACACTATGTACTAATCAAGGGATATGTGCAACAGGAAGAAATCAGACTATTAAACATATATGCACCCAATGAGAGACCAGCAAATTATCTAATACAATTACTGACAAATCTGAAAGAAGACATCAATAATAACACAATAATTGTGGAAGACCTGAACACAGCCCTATCAACACTTCATAGGTCAACCAGACTGAAACCCAACAAAAACATACTAGCCCTGATAAGAGTAATGGAAGAAAGAGGACTAGTAGATATATATAGGACACTCCACCTCAAAAAACCTTGATATACATTCTTCTCCAATGTACATGGGTCATTCTACACAGGATAGACTACATGCTGACAAATAAAACATACTTCCATAAAATCAAGAGGATAGAAATCTTGCAGGCTACCTTTGCTGACCACAAGGCTCTGAAATTAGATGTGAACTACAAAGGCACAAAGAAGAAAAACTTTAACAATTGAAAAGTAAATAGCCTGCTACTGAACAATCAGTGGGTCAGAGATGAAATCAAAGATAAATACAAAACTTTCCTGGAAACAAATGTTAATGAAGACAGAAACTGCAAAAATCTATGGGACACAGCAAAAGCGGTCCTGAGAAGAAAATTAATAGCTTTACAAGTGTGCATCAGGAAGAAAAAGGGTCATATCTGAATAACTTAATGATGCAGCTCACAAAATTAGAAAATGACCAACAAAAGGAACCAAAAATAGGGAGACAGAAGGAAATAACAAAGCTGAAAGCAGAAATCAAAAAACAACCCGAAAGATCAATGAAAGCAGAAGTTGGTTCTTTGAAAAAATAAACAAGATTGATAGACCATTGGCAAAACTCACAAAGAGAGAGAGAGAAAACTGATAACCCATAATAGAAATGAAAAGGGGGGAGATCACGACAGATATTGCAGAGATCCAAAGGGTAATTAGACTACTTTGAGAAACTTTATGCTACTAAACATGAGAACCTAGAAGAAATGGAAAAATTTTAAACACTTGTAACCTTCCACAGTTAAGTAAGGAGGATGTAGCATATCTAAACACCCCCATCAGTATTGAGGAAATTGAAACTGTAATCAAATATCTGTACACACAAAAAATGCCCAGGCCCAAATGGATTTACTAATGAATTCTTTCAAACCTTTCAAGAGGAGCTACTACGAATCCTAGCCAGGCTCTTCCATGAAGTTGAAAAAACGAGAACACTCCCAAACAGCTTTCATGAAGCCAATGTCACCTTCGTACCTAAACCAGACAGAGATGCTGCCAAAAAAGAAAATTACAGACCAATATCCCTGATGAATGCAGATTCAAAGATCTTCAACAAAATCCTGGCAAATAGGTTCTAATGCATCATCAAGAAGATCATACACTACGACCAAGTAGGTTTCATCCCAGGAATGCAAGGATGGTTTAACATCTGTAAATCTATTAACATCATACACAACATCAACAACAAGAAAAATTAAAATCATATCATCATATCAATAGAAGCAGAGAAAGCATTTGATAAGGTCCAACGCCCATTCTTGATAAAAACTTTCAGCAAGATGGGAATGGAAGGAAACTTTCTCAATCTAGTTAAAGCCATCTACCACAAGCCAATGGCAAATATTATCCTCAATGGAGAAAAACTAAAAGCCTTTCCTTTAAAATCTGGTACAAGACAAGGCTGTCCTCTCTCACCAATCCTCTTCAACATAGTACTGGGAGTGCTTGCTATAGTGATCAGGCAAGTAAAATATATCAAGGGAATCCAGATAGGAAAGGAAGAAGTTAAGCTCTCACTGTTTGCAGATGACATGATACTCTACTTAGAAAACCCTAAAGACTCTACCAAAAAGCTTCTAGAAACAATATCTCATATAGCAAGGTGGCAGGCTACAAAATTAACACATATAAATCAATGGCCTTTTTATACACAAATAATGATAGGGAAGAAATGGACTTCAAGGAGACAATCCCATTCAAATTAGTGCCACACAACCATAAATACCTTTGAGTCAACTTGACCAAAGACATGAAGAAACTATACAAAGAAAACTCTAAAGCCCTGCTCCAAGAAATAAGAGAGGACACACGGAAATGGAAGCACATACTGTGCTCATGGATTGGCATAAATAACATCGTTAAAATGGCAATAATACCCAAAGCACTGTACAGATTTAATGTGATCCCTCTGAAAATACCCATGACATTCTTCAAAGAAGTGGATCAAACACTTATGAAGTTGATCAGGAACAATAAACATCTTCAAATAGCTAAGGCACTCATAGGAAAAAGAAAAATGGGAGGCAATACTTTCCCCAACTTTAAACTGTTGTACAAAGCAATAGTTATCAAAACAGTAAGGTATTGGAATAAAGACAGACCCTCAAATCAGTGTAAGAGGTTTGAGTTCTCAGACAATGTTCCCAAGACATACAATCACCTTATTTTTGACAAAGGAACAAGAAATCATAAGTGGAGCAGGGAAAACCTCTTCATCAAGTGGTGCTGGCAGAACTGGTTAGCCATTTGCAAAAAAGCAAACATGGACCCCCAGTTAACATCAAGTACAAAGGTAAAATTCTAATGGATTAAAGACCTTGATATGAGGCCTGATACCATAAGGTATATAGAACAACATGTCGGTAAAACACTCCATAACATTGAGACTAAAGGCATCTTCAAGGAGGAAACTTCACTTTCCAAACAAGCAGAAGCAGAGATCAACAGATGGGAATACATTAAACTGAGAAGCTTCTGCACCTCAAAAGAAATAGTGCCCAGGATACAAGAGCCACCCACAGTTTGGGAGAAACTATTAACCCAACACACATCAGATAAGGGGCTAATATCCAAAATATACAGGGCACTGACCAAACTTTTCAAGGAAAAAACTTTTAATCCCATAAAAAAATGGGGAGAAGAAATGAACAGACACTTTTATAAAAAAGAAATACAAATGGCCAAAAGGCACACGAAGAAATGTCCTCATCTCTAATCATCAGAGAGATGCAAATCAAAACAATGATGAGATACCATCTCACACCACAGAGATTGGCACACATCACAAAGAATGAGAACAATCACTGCTGGAGGGGATGTGGAGAGAAAGGAACTCATCCACTGCTAGTGGGAATGCCAACTAGTCCAACCTCTATGGAAAGCAATATGGAGATTCCACTAAAATCTGGAAATTGAGCTCCCATTCGACCAAGCTATTCCACTCCCAAGGATATACCCTAAGAACACAAGAATACAACACAAAAACCCCTTCCTCATACCTATATTTATTGCAGCACTATTCACAATAGTCAGTCTCTGCAAACAACCAAGATGCTCTTCAACAGACAAATGGCTAAAGAAACTGTGGTACATATGCACAATGGAATATTATGCAGCGTTAGGATAGATGAAGTCATGAAATTTTCCTATACATGGATGTACATGGAATCTATCATGCTGAGTGAAATAAGTCAGAGGGAGAGAGAGACGCAAATTATTCTCACTCATCTATGGGTTTTATGAAAAATAAAAGTCATTTTTCCTACAATCCTTAGAGACAATGAGAGGAAGGCTGAAACTTCCAGCTCACTTCATGAAGCTCATCACAAAGAGTGGTGAGTGCAGTTATAAAAATAACTATACTGAGAACTGCCATAACCATGTGAATGAACGAGGGAACTGGAAAGCCTGTCTAGAGTACAGGTGGGGGTGGGGTGGGATGGCGGGAGATTTGGGACATTGGTGGTGGGAATGTTGCACTGGTGAAGGGTGGTGTTCTTTACATGGCTAAAACTTAATCACAATCATATATGTAATCAAGATGTTTAAATAAAGATATTATAAAAAAAGAAAAAAGAAAGAAAAATAAAGAAAGAGAAAGAAAGAAAAAGAAAGAGAAAGAAAGAAAGAAAGAAAGAAAGAAAGAAAGAAAGAAAGAAGAAGAAAGAATAAATAAAAAGAAAGAAAGAATAGAAAGAGGGATGGAGGGAGGAAGGACGAGTGGATGGAAGAGATAGTGAATTATTATTATCCCTTTCTGCAGATAAAACAACTGCAGATGAAGTTCAGGAAAACTAAAAAATGTCATTCTTAACCAGTGACTGCAGAATGGATGCCCAATCTACAACAAGCTAGACAAGGAGGGGACCACTTATACTAGCAACCTGAGGAGTAAGGGAGGAGGACAGGGGATGCATGCTAGGAATGGGGGGGATGGGAGGACAACTCTGGTGGTGGGAATTCCCCTGACTCAATGTCAATATGTCCCTAAAATATTATTCTGAATGATTTGTAATCCACTTTGGTCAAAATAAAAGTTATCATTAAAAATTATTTAAAAATAATTAAATAAAATAAGTTTCTTTCCATTACCTAGCTGCAGCCATCAGTTATCTAAGTAATTGCTGATTCACATCACCTTAGGTGTTCACACCTCCCCATCTCTAGGAAGTGTCACCATGTTGATGCCAAACTTAGTTTAGACACCCAATAGGCAGGAAAAAAAATCTGAAATTTGTGTTGACTTTTTAGAGCCTTGAAGAAAACAGGATGTCCTTTCATTTTTTTTTTTTATTCTTGAATACTCCATGCTCTATATCTGCGTAAGTTCCTTCTTGCTCCTCTGGTTATCAGGGAGAACATACTCACATAGATTCTCTGTTCCTTGGCGTTTTGATCTATAAAATTTGCATTAGAACATCTATGTCATCCATTTCACTTGAGAATCTATTAGAATGACTCAGGCAAGTGCCTAGTTGTGGCACATAGAGACATCTCAATAAAACTTAGCTATTTTTTTTTTACTCTTGCAATTCTTGATAGCAATTTTTTTTAAAGCACTGCCTGCATCAGCTGTGACTCAGATAATAGCAGATGACATTTTGACTGTACTCACTGCCTTGTCTCTGCTTCCACATGCGAATGGTTGGTGTCCCACTGTTGCAGCTCTCTGCTTCCTGACAGCCCCATGTGGTGGGTGAGTTTTAAACTCGATACTCAGTTTGCTTCTAGGGGAATGCCTGTTGGCCCCAGATGAAAGAGAAATGATGCTCTCAGCTGTTTCTCAAAAATTCACCCCCAAAATATTTGAATTAGGAAATTAATCATGAAAGGATTTGGCTCTCAGAGATTTCCCTGAGTAATTCAATGGAGTTTAGGTGGAAAAATAGAATATTTAAGATGGCCAGATTCTGCTTTACTGTTTGAAAAGACTATGAAGCTCATGTCTACCATGGCATTTTCCCAGCATCCACCATTCAATTCTCACCACCAGCAAGGGGTGTGGGCAAGTTGTTGAGGAATGATCTTCCTGAACCCTAAACAACACAGTTTTGTATTTGTTGTAGGTTCTGAGAATCTGGTTTGGGACTATGCCACTCCCTGAACTCCCACAGGCCCCTCCTGCAAGGCCTGATCAATCCTGACTGTCCAGGGAGTAGTCACTTTAGTTGTCATCCCAGTATGTCCTGTCATAGAGTCTTTCTTGTTTGGTCTGTTCGTGCCACAATTAAAGACCGAAGCTTTCTTTGTACTGGCCCGTGGATCAGATGCTTTAGAGCAGCAGGAAGAGGATAATCCCACACAGAGGAATGCAAGGTTTCTTCTTTGCCACATCAATCGACAGGTTTGCTCGACACAGCCCAGACAGTGGCATCTTCACAGGCAGACCTGGCTGGCAAGGAGATAATTCAAAGGAGCACAGCCACAAGCATGTGTGTGTGTGTGTGTGTGTGTGTGTGTGTGTGTGTGTGTGTGTGTGTGTCTTTCTCTTTAATCTTATAGGGAATAAAGCTAGTAACTTTCTTTAATGGAACCTGTGCCCCCTGGTTAAAAATAGGCTGTTGATTACAATCTAATATTGAAAACATTTAATTACAGGCCACAGGAAGTCTCATTGGAGCCTGATTTAACTTGGCACTCCAGTAGAATTCTCCAATCCATAAGGGGTAGGCCGATGGTTTAGAGAACTCTTCAGGAGGAAATAGTTAGGTTCAATTAATTATACTCGTAAATTGTGAAAAGTAATAGATCCCCAAATGAAATTTCTCTGAGAGATACAGAAGATCAGGTAGAGTAATTGGTTAGATTTCTTTTTGTGCCAAGCGATGGCTCACTATGATACTGTAATGAAAAAGACTCCAAAGAGCCATTTTTCCTTTGTTGTAAAAATGCCATGATTGATAAAAAGTCTCTGCTGGGAGTGAGGGAAAACAAAACGACATTCTCGTCTAGTGAATAGCTGCCATCCCTAGAATCACTGACTTTGTTACAATAAAATGTAATAGCGATGATTATTTATATCCAGAGTGTGCAAAAACATAAACATTGTGCTTTATAAAGTATGCGTGACAAATATGAAGTAGAGAAAATCTATATCATTCATTTGTTCCTTCGGCCAAAGCTTAGTAGGCAGCTTCGGTTTTCTAGAAGTGTTTCTAGTGATGTGGGTCTAGCACTAAATTCGTTTTTATGTTGATCCTGAAGATCTTCCTTTGCCTAGAAGAGATGATATGAAAATTATTGCATGCATAAGATTACTATATTAAGAAATGCACAGCCTAGAGTTTTTATAGAAAAGTTGGAGCATTTAATTCTGCTAAAGTTCCCAAGCAAAGTGGAATGGCAAACTTGGTATTTTTTAGTCGCCTGGAATGATAGTGAATTAGGAATTGGTTACACCTGCCATTCTAATCAACTTTTTCAGAAATGTTTGCCTGGAGTGATAGTACAGTGAGTAGAGCATTTTCCTGTATTTCAGGAATTCATATTTGATCCCTGGCACTCTATATGGTTCCCCTGAGCACTGCCAAGAGAGATCTCTTTACACAGAGCCAGAAAGAAGCACTGAGCACCACCGAGCATGAATCAACCCACTCACAAAGAAAGTAAATACCTCTTTAGTAGATATGGTGATTGGTTGTTTTATTATGGTTATTTAATAGATGTGGCTGTTGATGTTGTTTTTTTCAAACTTGCTCTTCTCAATTTTTGGTTGTGAACTTCTGAATACTTTGGTCTCCTGAACTTATTTTCTCTTTTCTCTTACCAATTTCTCTAAAACAATTTCTATTAAATTCCACTGCTTTGCTTGTATTGATCTCTCCTGTCCCAATTCTTGTATTCACTCAGATATTTATAGTTGAATATGTCGATAAAGATACAGGAGCTGATGGCAAAGCATTCTACATTTAGAAATAATGTGACATGGCATACCTTATATGGCCTTCTGGGTTTTCAAGTTGGTTGGCCTGTCATATCTGTATTTTCCTTTGCATTAAAATGACAATATAATCACATTTTTCAGTTATGCCATAATAATACAAATCTATAGATTTGTTGCTTCTAAGACCACAAACTTCTTTTTTATAAATAGACTCAGATATGTGATTATGTGTATGAAGGTTTAAATCAGCTCTGGTGTATTCTAATTAGGGACCCAAATAACATTATATGTTCTTAATGGTTATGACCTTGGAGGGAATGAATATGAATGAATAGATTAAGGTGTAGAATTTAGGCAGGTATAAGTAAGTGCTTGTAAAAGAGACTAACCATTTTTGCATTACTAAGTGGAAACAGTTCAATATTTGGATTCTTATCTCTAAGAATTGCTACTTTTAGATTATTTTATACATAAATTGTTTGTCCACAATAATTGCATCATTTTACATTCTTATTAAATTCTACTGCAAGGAATTCCACTTCTCTACTTCCTAGCCATCACTTTTTTATTTTGTGACTCATTGATTTGCATTTCTAATGACAAATAAAGTTGGGCTCTTTGTATGTGTTCTTGGCAATATTTTACTTGCTTTCTCACTGAGTTGTAGACATTTAAAATATGTATCTTTCATAATAGGTAGTGACTTGGATTTTTCAGTTTTTATATTCTTTTACTTTCTTAATAGTGTTATTTAAAACATAAAAATGTTTAAGTATTGGTGTAGTTTAATTTATAGATTATTATCTATGCTTGTGATATCATACTGAGATCTCTAAGCCAAGATCAATACTTTTTTTTTTTTTTTGGTTTTTGGTTTTTGGGCTACACCTGGCAGTGCTCAGGGGTTACTCCTGGCTGTCTGCTCAGAAATAGCTCCTGGCAGGCACGGGGGACTATATGGGACACCGGGATTCAAACCAACCACCTTTGGTCCTGGATCGGCTGCTTGCAAGGCAAACGCCTCTGGGCCCAGATCAATACTTTTTTTAATCATGTGATTACTAATATAGATATGCTGGAGATCAGACTCAGATTACATGCATGTAAGATATGTATTTTACCAGAGATCACACCCTGCCTAGTTCTACTTTTTAAACATAATTTAGCTCTTACATCTGTTTTTTGTTTGTTTATTTTTTTTGTTTTTGGTTTTTGGGTCATACTGGCAGCACTTAGATGTTATTGCTGGCTTTATACTCAGAAATAGCTCCTGGCCAACTTAGAATACCATATGGGATGTAGGAATCGAACCTTGTCGGCCACCTTACCCTCTGGCCTCCTTACATCTGCTTTTTTTATCCCAATACTAGAGCTCAAACCCAGGGCCTTACACGCACAATGCAAGTTCTCTGCTCCTGAACCACCTCCCAGGCCCTCTTCAATTTTTATTTTTAGATCCATTTTGAGTGACTATTTGTGTATGGTATGAGAAACAGGCTCGATTTTATTATTTAATTATGTGATTATGAAGAAACATTTCACTGTGAAATTTATTGAAATAAAGTTTTCCTTTTCAAAGTCCTTGATACGCTCAACCAAAATCCAGATGAGCATAGATGAAGGAATATTTTTCTAGACGGTAATTTCTGTTCTATTTATCTTGGGTATAATCTATTCTAATGTGGGAAGAATGACCAGTAGACACAATCTCACAGAAAAATGAGTTAAATAAAAAAAGAATATGGAAACAAGATATAGGCAAAATTAACAAAGGGCAAGAAATACTACTCTCCCAGAAAAACAAACATGATGTTGAAGATTGTGTTAGAGAGAAGAGAGAAGTTAGCAAGATCATACTCAAAGAAATTATAGCTGAGAAAAAAATTTCAAACTAAGTATACAACTTGTCACAGATCTCTGAAAAGCTGAGAGAACACCCAAATTTTTGAAACTAACAGAATCTAATATATGTCACATTCTTGTAAAATGATCAAAAGTCAATGATAAAATATAAGTAAGACTTCTTGGTAAAAGAAAGTAAGTCATATGCAAATTCTAGAAGAATATTAAATTCTAGAAGACAGAGGGTATTTTTTCAGTATTATGAGAAACAAATCTATACATAAATAATCATAAAGTTTTCTTTCAACTATGAAGTATTAACAAAAAACTTCTCAAGGAAATAAATATGATATATTATAATCATATAAGCAGATTTTTACAAGAATTTTAAAAATAATTTCTCTACATGACAAGGAAAAAAAAAGCACAAAGCTCTGAGCAAGTTGATAAAAAGTAATACAGATTTAGAGCATGAATATCAGTGATATTACAGTGAAAAACATAAGAGGGGACAAAGAAACTGTATAAACCATGAATAGTGAATACCAAAGTAAAGTATTTTATTTTTTATATAGAAGATAGATTTTTATAGTAACAACTAAAGAGAAATATGGATCAGAAACATTGAGGAGAAAAAAGGGGTCTGAATGATATTACAACAGGTAGGGCATCTGCCTTGCATAAGTCAGGCCTGGGTTTGATACCCAGCATCCCATATGGTACCATGAACCCACCAGGAGTGCAGAGCCAGGAGTTACTCCTGAGCACTGCTGGGTGTGGCCCAAATCCAATTTATAAAAATTGTAAACGATCATTAGGGAATAGCAACCACATGAAAAGTCAAATCACACAACACTCATCAGATAAATGGCTAATATCTAAAATATACAAGATATGGACAGAACTTTAATAAGAAAGAAATTACCTAACTCCATCAAAAAATGGGTAGAAGAAATGAACATTTCCTCAAAGAAGAAATACAAATGGCCAAAAGGCACATGAGCAAATGCTTCACATCACTAATCATCAGGGAAATACAAATCAAAACAACAAGATATTTAGTGCTAATAAAGCAGAGAAAAGGGAAAGAAACTACTGTTGTCATTGATATGCAATCCAGAAAGAAAAAAGCCAGCCATATGGAATTACATAAAAATTAAGGAATTAACCCAATAGTAAAATAAAACAGTCATTCATCATGATGCATCCAATGTTGGCATCCAAATCCAAATAATCCAAATAATTATTTACAGATCTCAAGGAAAACTTTGACATTAACTCAGTAATTCTAGTTATTCTACTTTAACAATGAACATATTATCTAATGAAAAATTATTAAGGAAATAGTCATAACAAATTCAATATGACATGAGCCTAATATATATATGTATATATAAACAAAAATATCCATTCCGAAGAGAAGTATACACTTTTTTCTCAAAAAAAAATCACATAAAAAATTCTAAGACTGAAACCTGAAAAGAGTAATGCATCACACATTGTTTCAGTTCAAATACTTTGAGACTAGAGTTCAGCAAAAACAACAAAAATAGGAATAATTTCAAACATGGAAACAACAACATGATTCTGAATAAATCTTAGGTCAATTGAAAAATCGAAGTAGAAATAAAAAAATACCTGGAGAACAATGAAAACAAAGAAACAGACTATCAATCCTAAGGGATGCATCAAAAGTAGTATTAAGAGGGGAGGTTCATTATTGTACAAACCCACAGCAGTAGAAAGAATGGTCTCAAGTAAGCAATTTAACCTTATATCCAAGAAACTATAAAGAGAGAAACAAACAGATCCAAAAGTCAGTGGAGGAATAAAAACAGTATAAAACTTAGAGCATTAAATAAATAAAATAAAGACCAAAGGGATGAAACAAAAGCTTGATGAAACTAAGAGCAGTTACTTTAAACAAACTGTAAAATTGGAGTAGAGGTGTTGCTCAAGGGTAGAATTTTTTTTTTAATGTACAGGCCTAAAGTTTTATCTTTGCTACTACATGATTTCCCAAGAACCAACAACAACCAGTGCACTCGAATTCACCACACACACACACACACACACACACACACACACACACACACACACACACACACACACACACACACACACACACACACACACACACACACACACACCCTAACCCAGGATCATGATTCTTTAAGGTAAATTTGATCCTCTTCCTTCCCAATGTGTGTGAGGAATATCTGAATTTCTAAAGGTAATTATCTCTTTCAGTTGCATTACTCTTTATATGGATTATAGTTCTTTGGTCAGAGATAGCATTTATTAGGCTTTTTATTTTTTAAGTTTATGTCCTATATATCATGGTATATAAAATAAATAAGGTCTAATAATAGAACAACAAATAACTTATAGATTTTATTTCACTTATTATAAAAGTTGCATATGCATTTCTCGTATCAAAGTTATTGCTTGTGCTGAATGGGCAAATGCATGGGATTAATTTATCAAAGCAGAACTTTTGAGTTAAGCTTCCCTAAATAGAAGCTCAGGTTGTTGACAAGCATCTCTTCAGATACAGATGTCCTATCATTTCACAATTGAGTAGACATCCCTTATCATCAAATAAGAGATGAAATACCTTTAGTGATAATGACTCAGAGGGTAAAAAGACACTTTTATATTCTATTAGACAAGATCATAAAGAAGTAGCTAACAGGGTAAAATGCAACAATTGGAGTGTAGATTTTTCAGAAAAAAGTAAAGTTAGATTAAAGCATACAACACATTTTATGAACAAGTCTCTGTGATGATCAACAAATGGAATATTCAGAACCCTGAACATATTTCCTTGCAAGCATTGCTCCCTTTGTTTTCTCATTATGCATAGAGACTCTGATAATCTGGCTGCATTGTTTTTATATTCATTGGGTGGGCAGCTACAAAGAATGAGACATGACCAATTGTCATAAGTATTAATGGAACTGATTAATTCAAAGAACAACCAAAAATAATCATTGCCTAGTTGTCAGCAAAGTAGCTATTTAAATAAATATTAATATCTGATTTGGGAAGAAGTCAATGAAATATATACCCAAGGGCAAAATTTGAAGATAAAAATATGATGAATTTATATTTATAAAAGTAAAAGTTATAAAAGGCTTTTTTAAATCATTTATTTAGTAATAGAAAAGCCCTAAGGAAATAAAAGAACTTTCCAGAAATGAGAGAAAGAATTGAAATCACAAACTCTTTACTCCTAATAACAGTAAACCAACATAGAGCACTTTTATTATTCCAAAATATAATCTTATCTTTTCATGTACAGTTTATAGAATTCACAATTTATGAAGTAGTTCCTCTAATGGTCTCATTTAAGACATGTTGAAATTGAGGATAGGAGGTTAAGTGGATACTTAAAGTTATGAATTCAGTAAACTGTAGAGGTTAAATTTAAATTCAGAGTATTTATTTTTAGGTTGTGACCTTTTAGCCATTCTATTAGTTTTACATTATATATGACACCATGATTCTTATTTATATGCAATCTTATTTCATATTGCATTGAATATTTGTCAATTTTGTTCAGTAAATAATTATTTTGCATCATTTTATGGTAAATATTTTATAATTACATTTTATTTTAATGAAATACCAGACTTAGATGAATTCTCTGAATTTAGAAACCATACTTAAGGTATTTGGTAAAAAGTGTGTCTATAAATAACACACAACCATTTTCTTTTTATAATACTATTATTTACTTTAGACAATGTAAAGATTTCTCTAATACATAAAAATTTAATTTTTATTTTTCTTTATGATCTTTGGCAAATTTTTTTATTTATGTATCCTTAAAGTTGATTTGTTTTTATTTATTTTATTTATGTGGTTTTGAGGTCATGCCTAGTGGTTCTCAGGGCTCCTGATCTCAGGAATCCATCTCGGCCCCTGATGGGGCCCAGAGGACCATTAAGTGATACCTGGAATGCAGCCCAGGTCCACTATGACAACATTTTCATGGACTGTTATATGGTAAGACAATTCGTTTTATATATAAAACCAGTAGTGTACAGGACATCAAATTAAATTATCTCAATGAGGTCAAACGCATCACTGATACCTTGGGAAATGGTAACAAGTAGTGAAACAAGTAATATGACAGAAACTTAATGCACAGTCTCAGCTGGATAGATCATGTTATCTAAGAGAACTCTTCATGTGCACACGGGCAAGTTGATTCATGAAGATTTGCCTAGTGTTGGAGAATAGGACAGCAGGTTAGATTCTTGTTTTATGTGTACCTGACCAGGTTTTATCTCCTGATCTGGTTTGATCCCTTGATCCCTGGCTTGATCCACCGGAAATAACCCTGAGCACGAAAAATTTACCATTGGCACAACTTCATTTTCTTCATTTAAATATGAAAATTAATTAGTTATAAAAAAGTAAACTTTAATTAAAAATTAAAAAGAAAATTTCTATCTTAGTTGTGAAGAGAATTAATATGTTAAATACCTTGTACATTTAAATCATTCAAAACTGAAAGCATTTTTTAAATTTGTGGAAATGACTTTGATAGTGTCCAATGATTTACCACCATTAATAGAATTTTGTGGGTGGAAACCTGAGATTGAAAATGCTTTGTAATGCCTAGAATAATTCTATAATAACTATGAACTCCACTTACAAACATCATTCACTTTGAGACATATAGAGAAAAGCTGGACAATTGTTATGATATTACTATGAATTCTTTGGTATGAAAGAAAATTTTATATTTATTTTTGCAAAAGGTAGACTTGGCTTTTTATTTTTTAATTTGAAATTCTACTTTGCTTTTCAACTGTAGAATTCTATTCTAAAGACAAATATACCATATTACTCATTGTTTTTCTTCCCTACTCTAACACTTCAATTTTCTGAAGCTGTGTTTAGAAATCCCTGAATCTGGAACAACTTGGAAAACTCATTCTCTACCCTTGTCAGAGTTCTCAGCTTACTGGGTATTTTCGCTTGACTCATTATAAATTTTTACTGCTTCCCATAAATATGCATGTCTAACTTTAGTACATTCTGCTATTTGAACCAGTAGCCTCAAAGTATAGCTGGACCTTGCTTATTTTCACATAGTGTATTAACCTGTAAGTGAGCACCAATATTGCTAAATTCAATTTGTGTTCCTTTGAAATTTTAATATATGCATCGAAACATGCTGAACCATACATTTTGCAATATGTCACGCTAAGTACTGAGAATTTTTTTTATTTTTATTTTAATTTTTTTATTTAAACACCTTGATTACATACATGATTGTTTTTGGGTTTCAGTCATGTAAAGAACACCACCCATCACCAGTGCAACATTCCCATCACCAATGTCCAAGTCTCCCTCCTACCCACCCAACCCCCGCCTGTACTCTAAACAGGCTCTCCATTTCCCTCATACATTCTCATTATAAGGAAAATTCAAAATGTAGTTATTTCTCTAACTAAACTGAGAATTTTTAAAAAATGAAATAAAGAGAAGAGAGGAAGACTACTTAATTAACAGCCTAAGTAAAAACCAATCATCATATAGAAATGGTAATCAGGGAAAATTTATATGTGGCCTGATTTAATTAGAGGGGTTGTAGAGAAAACAGAGGTGGAAAATGGATGAGCAATGCGGATGACAGGAAATATTTAAGTGAAAGGGGGCATGAAAGAATGATGAAAACGCTAAGATATTTGCTGTTCCGATGCAATTAGTGGGTTACATGTATGTGGAAGGGAAGCAGAGACTGAGGTGTGAGACAAATTATGCACAGCCTATGTTCTATTTTAAGGAGTTTGGAATCCATTTCTTATTCATGAAGACATTGAAGCATTTTATGGAATAGAATGGCATAGTCAGATTCCAGCTGACATGAGAGGTATTTTAGGAATGTGGGAAAAAATGGAAGGCCACAGACGTGCTTAGAAATCTCTAGCCAAAATGGCAGTGATATTGAGGGTTTAAATAAAAACAATTGATGGGTTATCTACTCTCAATAATTGTTTAGGAAGTATAATCAGCATAATAAGGGGAGACAATGAATCTGGAGTTGGTAAAATAAAATGATCTAAGATTATTTTAGCGTCTGACAGGCTAGACTGTATATTCTCCCTAAAATTTATGATATTAAGGGTGTAGAAAAACTAATGAATTTTCAAGAATTGCTCCTAAAACAAAACACTTCAATATGATATTACTAGATTTTAAGAGTTAGAATTCTAATGCTGATGGTTCTGTTTAAAATAGCATTTTCCATTTATGATGATTATTTCAAAATTAGAAATATTAATGTACATACACAAATTTATATTAAAATATTAATCATGATATATACAATTAAAATAATTGATTTTAGAAACAGACATAACAAGTGTCTAAAAATGAGTAAAGATCATATGTAGATGGAATCAAAGATAACTTTCTAAATATGTCAAAATGATTTTATACAACAAACCAAATAAAAATGTTGATACATAACACGGTGAAATACTATAGATGAAATATTTTATATAAGATACAAATGAAAGATTTTGTGTATGTGCTTAGTGAGGGAGGTGGGGTGAGGTGTTGAGCCATCATCAACAATGCTTTGAGTTATTTCTGGCTCTGTTCTTAGTAGAGAATCATGTGGTAGTCCTCAAGGACAATATGTGGTTAAGAGGTCTGTCACGTGCAAGACAAGCACTGAACCCCCAGAACCATCTATCTGGTCTCCAAATCAATGGTTTTTATTGGGAAAAGGCTACAGTAATGTTTTACCTGTTTTACCTCTGAAAGACTTGAGCTCAATTCCTGGCACTTTCATGGTCCCTGAACACCAGTAGGAGTAGTCCCCAAGTTTTACTAGATGCATCCCTCCAAAATAAAAGAAGTGTATCCTATTATTATAATTAATCTATGCTTTTTGATCATTTTGTTAATGACAGTAGTAAAAATAATAAAACAATAATGACTTAAGGCAATTTGATGGTAAATCAAAACAGTTCAAATTAAGTAATTTATGAGAACAAAAATGAGTTTAGTAAGATTAACACAAGAAAATAACAGCAAAATAAAATGTTACTACTTGAAAACAAAGAATCTTCGTAGTAGCAATATGAACTAAAACAACTAGGAAAATTTGTAATGATATATAAAAATATATAAATATATTTTTTTAATTTGGGGCAGAGGTGTTTTCTAGAAATACTCAGAGAGCTCAGGAACCCTCCCTGCAATATTTAGCCAGTTGTAGAGACCTGAAACTTAAATGCTATGATCAGCTCTGAGCTACTACTGGACCCAGAGCTCTGTTTATGGGCTAACAGGTTTATATCTAGTGGTGCTTGCATAAGTCTATATTAAAAATTTTATTTAGGATGGTAAAATAAATTGCTTAAAAAAGTTCACAACTTCCAAAGGAGAAAACACCACTATTGAAATATTATGCCTTATTAGATAAATTTAGACACTCTGTATTAAAGTATATTGTATAAAAAACAGTACAATTTTATTTATATGAAATTCAACACAATTCTGTTTGACAGTACAATTTGACAATTTGACAAAGCTCATATGGAAGAATAAAAATATTTTCAATGTTGAAAGTTCTAACTAAGACAAGTCAAGAAAAATAAATGAAAGGAATCTATCTAGGAAGAGGTAGAACTATCACTATTTATAGATGTGATAATGCATAGAAAATAGTAAGAGTCACTAATACAAATAACAGAAATAATTAGTTTAGTAAAGTGACAGAATAAAAATCAATATAGTCAAATGTGCTGCATTTACGTGAACTAAAAGTGAGTTGGAGGAAAGGAAAATTAAACATACAATGCCATTTACAATTTAATCAGAAAAAAAACTAGAAGTAAGCCTAACAAAGCAGGTGAAAAAACTGTACACTGAAAATTGTAAAACATTGCAAAAAGAAACATATATAAAGATCTAGAAAGATATCCCGTGTTCATGGATTGGTAGAATAAATAATATTAAAGTAGCCATATTGTCTAAAGCAATATAGAACAACCAAATACCTAAAACACAGTGCTCATCAAAAAATACAATAATTCTAGCATTTTTAATGGGCTCATAAATGACCTCAAATAAGAAGCATCTTATTATAACCCAAGTTATAAGATACACATACATAGAAAAAATTCATGAGCACTGGAATTTCATTATAATAGATGTATTTTGCACCACTGGAAATTAAAATAAAAGCAAAACTAAAAAATCAGAACTACACAAAATTAGCAAGCTTATACATTGCGAAAGATTTCCCTAAAAACAAATAAGTAACCTTGCTATTGGGGAAAATCCATTTGCACATTCTCCATCTGACAAGAGTTTTATATCAAAATATAAAGAACTTACCAAGAACTTATAAACATAAAGAACTCATCAAGGTTTACATGATGAGAGGGGCCAAACAGGTAAAGATTTGGAGAGATTTCAGTCAGAGACTGAAATGAGATGACCAAATTTCTAAGGTTCTTGTATGTTTTGTGAAAAGTAATACTGGAAGACTGAGTGGACCTTAGCCAACATGATAGGGGAGGTGATATACTGTGAAATAAACATGGAAAGTATGGATCCTTGTGGGTGGGTGTGCAGAGGTTGATTTTATTGCAAGTAGAAAACTGTCAAATTTTTTTAACTTTTTTTTCTTTATTTAAACATCTTGATTACATATATGATTGTGATTAGGTTTTAGTCATGTAAAGAACACCCCCTTCACCAGCGCAACATTCCCACCACCAATGTCCCAAATCTCCCTCCATCCCACCCCACCCCCACCTGTACTCTAGACAGGCTTCCCAGTTCCCTCGTTCATTGACATGGCTATGGTAGTTCTCAGTGTAGCTATTTTTATAACTGCACTCACCACTCCTTGTGATGAGCTTCATGAAGTGAGCTGGAAGTTCCAGCCCTCCTCTCATTGTCTCTAAGGATTGTAGAAAATGACTTTTATTTTTCTTAAAACCCATAGATGAGTGAGAATATTCTGCATCTCTCTCTCCCTCTGACTTATTTCACTCAGCATGATAGACTCCATGTACATCCATGTATAGGAAAATTTCACGACTTCATCTCTCCTGACGGCTGCATAATATTCCATTGTGTATATGTACCACTGTTTCCTTAGCCATTTGTCTGCTGAAGGGCATCTTGGTTGTTTCCAGAGACTGAATATTGTGAATAGTGCTGCAATAAATATAGGTATGAGGAAGGGGTTTTTGTGTTGTATTCTTGTGTTCTTAGGGTATACTCCTAGAGTGAAATAGCTGGGTCGAATGGGAGCTCAATTTCCAGTTTTTGGAGGAATCTCCATATCCCTTTCCATAGAGGTTGGACTACACAGCATTCCCAGTAGCAGTGGATAAGAGTTCCTTTCTCTCCACATCCCCTCCAGCAGTGATTGTTCTCATTCTTTGTGATGTATGCCAATCTCTGTGTTGTGAGATGGTATCTCATCATTGTTTTGATTTGCATCTCCCTGATGATTAGTGATGAGGAACATTTTTTCATGTGCCTTTTGGCCATTTGTATTTCTTTTTTATCAAAGTGTCTGTTTATTTCTTCTCCCCATTTTTTGATGGGATTAGAAGTTTTTTTCTTGAAAAGTTCTGTCAGTGCCCTGTATATTTTGGATATTAGCCCCTTATCTTATGGGTTTTGGATGAATAGTTTCTCCCACATGGTGGGTGGCTCTTGTATCCTGGGCACTATTTCTTTTGAGGTGCAGAAGCTTCTCAGTTTAATGTATTCCCATCTGTTGATCTCTGCTTCCACTTGTTTGGAAAGTGCAGTTTCCTCCTTGAAGATGCCTTTAGTCTCAATGTCAAGGAGTGTTTTACTGACGTGTTGTTCTATATACTTTATGGTATCAGGTCTGATATTAAGGTCCTTAATCCATTTGGATTTTACCTTCGTACATGATGTTAACTGGGGGTCTATGTTCGCTTTTTTGCAAGTGGCTAACCAGTTCTGTCAGCACCACTTGTTGAAGAAGTTTTCCCGGCTCCACTTAGGATTTCTTGTTCCTTTGTCAATAATTAGGTAATTATATGTCTGTCAAATTTTTAAAAAACTAAGTGGGGTTCTGTAATATTTTGTGGCTTTTAAGAAGTACTCTGGTTGGAAATAGATTTTTTAGAAGAGGAATAAATATGGAGGTAAAAAAAATCTTTTAGAAGCAAACTACAAGGAAGATAGATTTGGAAATCGAATCATGGGTATTTATATTATAATGGACTTATAATACAGTGATGAAGAAAAACAAATAGACTGAGGGCATATTTTTGGAGGTCAAACCGGTCAGCTTGCTAATAAAGTAAATGTTGATTATGGGATAAAAAGCTTTATAATAACTAATATGTGGATGGAAGTGCACTTAGGGTTCATGGAAAGGACTGAAGGAGAAATTAGTTTATTAGTTTGCTTAGTGTTTCTCCCACAGTGGAGTTAAACCAAGAGTTCATTTTGCCCTTCTTGAATAATGGAACTATTCAGGAGATATAATGTTACTTCTCCAAGAGCCACTTTGATGTTAATAATTTTGATTTGCTGATGATTTTCTTTGGAAGGTCAAATATTTTCATTTATTTAGTGAACACCACTGCCATTTTAGATTTTAAAACCATACACATTGGTGTCATCTGGATGATTGGTTCTATTTTTTTTCTTTTTAGTTTTGTTTTCATTTAATATAGTTTCGTTTTGTTTGAGATCCATACCCTGTGATGCTCAGTGTTTACTTCTAACTCTGCACTGATCAATCACTGCTAACAACTTCAGGGATAATATGAGATTCCAAGATCAAACATGGGTCAGCCACATGCAAAGTACGTAGACAAGATCAACCGTATATAGGGTGGGGCATTTGCCTTGCCTGCAGCTGACCCTGGCACCCTACCCTGGTTCCCTGAGCACTGGTAGGAGTGGTGCAAATAAACAAAATGTAGCAAAGTTAAAAATAAACTATACTTATCTACAGTATACAATTTGACACATTTTGCCATATTTTATATGCAGGAAATTATTATTATATACAGCAAATACTTCTAATTTTCTCAAATAGTCTTATGGACCCTGGTTATCCATTCCTCTTCCTAAATTAGGTAAACACTGAACTAATTTGTATAATTATTGATTAAGTTGAATTTTTAGAATTTTATTTCAACATATAATATAGTTCTGCTTTACAATTTGCTAATGCTAGTGCTTTATAAATTGACTTCATCCAAATTGTATATATTATATATCATTTTTATAGTTACATGCTATTCCATGTATGACACAAATTATACAACATTTATACAACTTATACAAAATTATGCAAAACTATACTAAATTATACAAATTGTGCAAAATTGGTGGTGTTGCAAATAAAATTCTATTTTTTGTTTTGGTTTTTGTTTTGGCTTTTGGGCATCACTAGTAGTGATTAGGGCTTGCATACCTGCAGTCTGCTCTGAGATGTTACTCCTTGTGGTTTTGTGGACCATATGGGGCTATGAGGATCAAATCTGGATCAGCAGTGTGAAAGGGAAGTAAATGTTCTCCCAGTTTTACTATCAAAATGCCCCCCAAATGCTTACAAATATTTATTTAGCATTCTTTTTGTAAACATCAGTTTTCATTGGATTTGGATAATGAGTTAAGTGTAAAATGAGTGGGTTTTATGGCAGACATATGCTTTTTTAAAAAAATAACCATTAAACTCTACTAATTTATCATTTTTCCATTTATAGCAAATGTCACCTACGTGCAAGCAGTTTATGTTGTTAGCATATGTTTTTAAAAGTGTTTCATAAGTGGTGTTAATATTTAAATATCTATGAACTTATTCATGGATATAAATAATGTACAACTTCCATTTCCTATCATAAAAATAAAAAATCAGTACTACATGTTTCAACAAACATTAATATTATTATATTGCAAGTGGGATAAGTCAGACACAATGATCTTGTATTTTATGATTCCTCTTATGTACAATGTTCATAATAATAAAAATTATTAAAGCAAAAGACAAATCAGTAGTTGCCAACGTCTGAGAACCTGACTAATACTTATAACATTGACTTTATCTTTAGGATGATGCAAATGTCCTAGAATTAGGAAGCAATGTTTGTTGTAAACTTCTGTAAACAAATTAAAAATAAAAATAAGGTGTTATTTTTCTTGTGAAACATAATCTAGACAAGAATATCTGATTACAACTATGAGATGTTTATCACTTGACCAATCTGCCATTCCAAACTATTTTACTAGGGGGACATTCTTTATTATCTGTCATAAAGCATTATAGGCATTTGGCAACAGACCTAGTAAAATGGAGTTGACTTTTAATCCTTTACAATACACTTTAACCACAGTGAACTTGCTGTCCAACAAAATCTGCATCTATTTTTTTTTTTTACAATTTTGCTGATTAGGTTTTTTTTTTTTTGCCCTTAGTTTAGGGAATACAATTTGTAAGCCAATTATATTTAATATATTTTAGAAGAAAATTTGCAGTACTTAATCATAAGAGCCCCAAGTATAATAAAATAACCAAATTAAGCCATTGAGGATAAAACCAGGAAAGGAAGTGATAAAACATTAATAAAAGGAAACATAGAAACTATAGAAAGCTCCTGACAATGAGTTTGATAACTTAATTCAAATGGATATGAAAGGTTATATATCTCATAGGAACAAATGCAAGAAATAATTTCAGAATAGGTACAAACATGGTCATAACTTGACCTGCAGAGATAGTACAAAGTGTAAGGTGCATGTTTTACAACATAGGTTCAATCCCTGACAATCATATGGTCCCTGGAGCCTACTAGAAATTATTTCTGAGCTAGAAGTAAGACCTAAGAACTACTAGCTGTGGCGCCCAAACAAACAAACTCGTGATTAAACCTTCATGAAGAAACAAACTACATTCATAATTGTCTCATTCTAGACATTCTTATCCTCCAGGAAACAGAGTCATAGATTCCATTAATTTTTATAGAATTGTCTACTTATTGTATTCTGTTTCATATTAGTCCTTTGATTATAGGTACAAACTTTCCCCCATCATTAATGAGTATGAACTGAAGACTTATAAGACTAGAACATTATTCTTAAGTATCTGAGAATTGTTTGTAATCACTTATTCTCCTTTTCCCTTACATAAATTAGGATTTTGTGTATTTATTTTAAATTACCCTCTATCCTAGTCCATACATTTTTTCCTAATAACCTCTTTCAATATATGAAATGTTCTGTATCAACAGAGACATCTCCATTTTCTGAAAGTTTTATCACAATGTTCAAGAAGTTATGACTAGTCAGATTCCTTAAAATAATATGAAAATTTCACAGATAAAGTGACTTCAAGAGCACCTGAGCTTTTTTGGGATTTGTCATACATGGAGGCCGGTTAAAACTGGTTCAGTGAGAAATGTTAGAAAAGTTTGTTTTAGTTTCATTATGAAGTAGTTCCTTATAAACTACAAGCTTGATTAACAAAAGTCTTCGTCGCTGTCTTGAAATTTTGAGAACCATTCCTAAAATCTCTCTTGTCTTTAAAGCGATGGAATACTGTAGAGTGAAATCCTGAACTTGGATCATATGGCTTTGAGTTTTAGTTCTCTATTCAACACAGGGTCTTCAATGATTCTCAGATAACTTCTCAAAATTAATTTTTAGTCATTAAAGTAGTATTTATAATAATACATCATATATCTTATGGATATTGCTAAGAGTAAATGGCTAAATATACAGAAGATAGTGTGACATGTAGTATGCTATTATAAATTATTACTTATGTTACATTCTAAACTCAACATTTGATGCTTATAAATATTTTGTGTCTGTTGTCCTCCTTTACTGTTTTTCTCCTCTACTTCCCAGAGCAGTCATATGATCAAAAATTTAGATCAGAATTGAGATTTTATGTTGTTAATCAGAATGACTCTTTTATGACTTACTTAAGAATTTATTGCCTTTAAATAGCCTAGATTAGCCTTTTAAATGGCAGAGGAGCTCTACTACTTCATTCAAATTATTAAATAAGAAACAAAGGGAAAGATGAACAATTTTCTTATCATTCTCCATCTTTGGAATTTAGTCAATACTTTCCCCACAATACTCATTACATTTCATTCTTTACTCCAAATACTATAACTCCTTTAAAGTATTTTCTTCTAAATAGTATGAAAAATTTGAGCAACTAATATTTTAGAGTTCAACTGTTATTTTTCTGATAATTGTTGACCATCAATTTCTTTTAGCCATCTAAGTTGTTAGAGAAATATATTAATGTGACTTAGAATTTGATGATAAACACAAACATCTCAGAATGTCTTTTCATATGCCTTTTTCCTTGTTGAATTACCTTTATTATTTATTTGATTTCTGAGAATAGAGTTGAGGCTTATATTACAAAATTCTGGAGACAAAGCTGAAAAACTCCATTAGTATATAATTAAAATTAATTTTCTTGAAAATGGAGTTTTAATTGCATTTTCTTTGTTTCCTTAAAGTGTAAAAGCTGAACACTATTTTATTTCAAGGATTTCTCAAGACTACTCACAAGTTTGATGATTGGCTAGTGTGAGTCACAGAAGTCAGTATAGTTGTACTTAGAGACATGATTTTTGCTGAAAGATACAGGTAAACAAAAAGAAACAGCAGAAAAATGTGTAAAGAAATTAGGTTTATATTTTTCAGAAGTCTGTTTTCAGTCATAAAAAACATGCTTTATCCTCTCCTGTATACTAGCAGGCTTGACTCCCCAGTCCAGAGGTAGGAATAGCCCTGAGCACCACTGAGTGTGGCCATTCTTACTTCCAAGAATTAAAAAATTATAAACATTTATGTAAAATGCGTGAGGAAGCTTGACTGAGCCTTAAAATGCATATTCTTATTAGGACCTCGCCATCTACTCATACTACAACTAACATGTTCCAAAGTTTAGATTCCTTCTAGGAAAATGCTCCCACCCCCAGTATAAATGACGTTACACAAACTCTAGGTGCATTGGTAATCCCTATTATTAGTTAGAGGAAAGTTTATATTAGTCTATGGAAAACTTTTTCCTGTTTAAATAATCAGATTCCAGAAAAAAAAAAAAAAACACTTTCAAATCACATTTACTAGGAAATGGCTTTCTACTCTCCAAACTGCTCTTCTCACATTTCTGTATTAGTTATGTTTACCATACCTATAAATCCATATAATTTTTTAAAACTTTTTTCAAACAACTTTTATTTAAAATTTTTATTTATTTATTTTTATATAAAATCTTTATTTAAGCGCCATGATTAGAAGCATGATTGTAGTTGGGTTTCAGTCATAAACAGAGCACCCCCTTCACCAGTGGAACATGCCTACCACCAATGCCCCCCTCCCTCCTTCCCAAATAAAATTTCTTATTTAATCACCGTGTTTACAAATATTTTTATACTAGGGTTAGTCATAAAACGTACACCACCTTTCACTAGTATGATCTCCCACCACTAATGTCCTATTTTCCTTTCCCATTTTCCTGTCTACCCATTCGGCCTCTCTCCCTCACTATCCTTGTCATGGTAGCTGTCATTGTAATTAGTGCTCTAGCTGCAGTCACCGCTCTTTCTGGTATGTCATGAGCTTCGTATTTCATTGTGTAAATTTACCACGGTATCTTTAGCCACTCATTTGTTTCTGGACACAGGGTTTATCCAGATTCTGGCTATTTTAAATAGTGCTGCAATAAGTATGGGGTGGAGAGGGCATTTTGGTATTGTGCTATTGTGTTCCTAGGATATATCCCTGGCATGGGTATTGCTGGGTCATATGGGACTTCAATTTCCAGCTTGTTGAGGAATATCCATATTATTTTTCAGAAAGGTTGGACCAGAGGGCATTTTCACCAGCAGTGAAGGAGACTTTCTTTTTTTCCCACATCCCCTCTAAGCACTGGTTGTTCTTGTTCTTTTGATGTGTGCGCATCTCTGTGGCGTGAGGTGTGAGATGATACCTCATTGTTTTGATTTGATTCTTCATGATGATTAGTGATGTGAAGCATGTTTTTATGTGCCTTTTGGCCACCTGCCTACTCATGGATTGGAAGGATCAACATTATTAAAATGGCAGAGTCCCCAGAGCATTGTACATGTTTAATGCAATTCCTCTAAGGATACCCATGTCATTCTCCAAAGAAGTGGATCAAACACTTCTATATTCATTTGGAAGAAAAAATAGCCACAAATTTCTAAAGCATTTCTTAGGAAAAACAGGAGGCATCACTTTCCCAAACTTTAAATTATATTACAAGGCAATATCATCAAAACATGATATTGGAATAAAGATAGACACTCGGATCAATGGAACAAATAGACTTGAGTGTTCAGAGAATGTTGCCCAGATATAAAATCAATTAATCTTTGATAAAGAGACAAGAAACACAAAATGGAGCATGAAAGCTTTTGCAACAAGTGATATTGGGACAACTGTCAGCCACATGCAAAAAAGTGAACTCACACCTCTATATAACATAATGCAGAAAGGTCAAATCAAAATGGATCAAAGGCCTTGATATAATACCTAAACTATAAGGTATATAGAGGAAAACGTTGGCAAAACTCTCCATGATATTGAAACTAAAGATATTTTTAAGAAGGGACACCACTGGGTTTAGAGTGATAGCACAGCGATAGGGCTTTTTGCCTTGTATGCAGCTGAACTAGGACAGATCTCGGTTTGATCCCTGGCATCCCATATGGAGCCCCAAGCTAGGAGTGATTTCTCGGTGCAGGGCCAGAAGTAACTTCTGAGCATCACCAGGTGTGGCAAAAAAAAAAAAAAAAAAAAAAAAAAGGAAGTAGAAGGAATGCCACTGTCCAAAAAAGTGGTGGAAGCGGAGCTAACAAATGGGACTACATTAAACTGAGAGGCTTCTGTACCTCAAAGGAAATAGTGATGCGGATACAAGATCATTCATAGAGTGGGAGAAACTTCACCCAAAATCCATCTGATAAGGGGTTAATATCTAAGATATATGAGGCACTAACAGAACTTAACAACAAAACAAAATAACACCATCAAACAATGGGGAAAAGAAATGAACAGACATTTTCTCAAAACTTTTTAAAATAACAACTGGTAGACAAGAGGATTAGTCAGAAAATATATGAAGACACATAGATTTTGTACTATCGAAGTTTAATAACAATAAACAAACTCAAGTGAAAATAAACTTTTTGACTCAGTAGAACTGAGATTACCGTAGCATGGGAACCAAAATAAGAAGGGTTTAATGACTATAGTGGTAGAAAATCGATGCTTGATCGATAATGTTGGGTGGTATCATATCCTCCAAATCATAGGTTAGGTGATATAGTCACAATAGTGCCTAAGATATAGTATTATGTAAAGTTATTGCATGTCTCTGACACAGAAGTATACATCCCTGATATTATGTCTCTTCTGGTTTAAACTTCTGCCCACTTCTCCCTAGTGTTAATAGACAAATAGGGTTTCAGTCTTGTTGCACATCACCAATGAGCTTTACATCCTACACCTATGTCTGTATGTTCTTGAACCTTTCACCTCATTCTCACTCCATGATTTGATAGTCTCAAGTCTATAGTTCTGATATTGTCCAAATTCGTTGTTTCTTTATATAATATATAGGAGCGTGAGATGATCTGGTCTTACCTCTGGCTTATTTTATTCCATGTTATATCCTCCAGTTCTATCTAAGTTGCTATAAATACATGTTTTTTATTTTCTTATGGCTGCAGAGTATTACATTGAGAGTGTGTATCTTTGTCCCTTCATCTAGTGGTTTATTCCCATATCCTGACTATTACATTAAAGGCTGCGTGAGCAAAAGAGGGCAAATATCTTTTTAAGTTCACGTTTTTGTGTTTTTAATCTAGCTGTTATCCAGGAATGGGATTGTGGTTATTTATTTTTTCCCAGCATCATTTGTTGAAGAGCTATTCCTTACTCCATCCCATGTACTTTACCCCTTTGTCATAGATTAAATGACCTCTCTTTACAGCCCTTGAGGACATTTTTTATTTCCTTTTTTACTTTCTCTTAGATATAGTAGCTATGTAGCAGTTCTGTTCAGTTTCTAAATTTTGGAGGCCCCCCACAATTTTTAATGGTTAATTTCTATATGGCAACATAATTTGGAGACATAAATATACAAAAGAGATATTATCATATAAACCAATTTTACTTCATTATTTGGAGGATTGCTTTGTTTTGTTCTTGGGCTATACACAGCAGTTTTGAAATTGACTCCTCTTCTCCACATAGGGGTTATGCTTTGCAGAGCCAAGAAAACTATGTGGGATACTAGGGATCAAATCCTGGTTGACCATATGCAAGAAAAACATCCTCCTGAACAAAATTCTGTTGTACTGTTGCTGTATCACCGATTTTAAAATGATCAATTCAAATATTTTTTCTGAAAAAATACTAGCATAATTTTTATTATATAGCACTTTATCAAAGAAGTCATTATTTCACTAGATTTATAATGACCATTTAAAAAAAGAAAGTAAGGTGTATGAATGGATAATAATGGCAACCAAGGCATATGTATAGGAAGAAAACAGAATTTATTGTATTGTTTTCATCTGTAGAACAGGGGACAGAGTCCTTCCAGAAGTGAATCAGTACAATAGTACTGTGGAGACAGATGAGAGAGATTATGACTTACATGGGCATTCTCTAATGAAGAGTTAGAGCAGCTGGAAATAGCATGGCCAAATGGCCAAATGCAATGATTTATTAAACAAAATTAAAAACTCAAAACAAATCTGTTTGAGAGATGAAGCCAGGAAGTTTTCGAGTTGTCAAACAGGAATTTAATATTTTTGAGCCTGCCTTAAAAGCTTTAAGTATTATTGCTCCTTTGCTTGGTGAATCACTGAAGGATTTCAAAGATATAAAACTATTTATCTACAGGACCAGAGTGAAGTACAGTGGAAAGGGCACTTGTTTGCATGTGGCTAATCCAGGTTTGATCCCCAGTATTAATATGGTCCCCACGACCCACCATGAGATACACCTGAACTCAGAACCATGAATAATCCCTAAGCACCTCTGAGTGTAACCCCCTCAAATATAACATATTTACCTACATACTTAATTATAGGTAGTTATTATGAAAAAAATTAAATCAAATTCCTAAGTGGATGTCAAATATACACTTTTGATTTAAATTCTATACAGATCTTCATAGAAACATATAAGAGAACAAAACTGCACAGACTTTTGCTTTAAAAAATAAAATTGTTGATCTCAACTGTTTTTAGTTTTTTTGGAGGATAATTTTTTCTTTTATCATTATAAGAAAAATATATAGTATTTTTTCCAGATAAATTAAATTATTGTTTAATGTTTAGGGCAAGAATTTAAGAAGCAGTGAGACCATGTTAGATTAATTTTATTTATTATATTAATTATAATATATAATTATATTATATATTAATTATTATATTGATGTACACTAATTTTTTTTCTCATCAGACTGTTCAGAGCACCTGAACAGTTTTCAATTCTTTTTTCTTTTCTTTTTTTTTTTTTTACACCACCCATCACCAGTGCAATATTCCCATCACCAATGTCTCAAGTCTCCCTCCTCCCCACCCGACCCCCGCCTGTACTCTAAACAGGTTCTCAATTTCCCTCATACATTCTCATTATTAGGACAGTTCAAAATGTAGTTATTTATCCAACTAAACTCATCACTCTTTGTGATGAGCTTCCTGAGGTGAGCTGGAACTTCCAGCTCTTTTCTCTTTTGTGTCTGAAAGTTATTATTGCAAGAATGTCTTTCATTTTTCTTAAAACCCATAAATGTGTGAGACCATTCTGCGTTTTTCTCTCTCTCTCTGACTTATTTCACTCAGCATAATAGATTCCGTGTACATCCATGTATAGGAAAATTTCATGACTTCATCTCTCCTGACAGCTGCATAATATTCCATTGTGTATATGTACCACAGTTTCTTTAGCCATTCGTCTGTTGAAGGGCATCTTGGTTGTTTCCAGAGTCTTGCTATGGTAAATAGAGCTGCAATGAATATAGGTATAATGAAGGGGTTTTTGTATTGTATTTTTGTGTTCCTAGGGTATATTCCTAGGAGTGGTATAGCTGGATCGTATGGGAGCTCGATTTCCAGTTTTTGGAGGAATCTCCATATCGCTTTCCATAAAGGTTGAACTAGACGGCATTCCCACCAGCAGTGGATAAGAGTTCCTTTCTCCCCACATCCCCGCCAACACTGTTTATTCTCATTCTTTGTGATGTGTGCCATTCTCTGGGGTGTGAGGTGGTATCTCATCGTTGTTTTGATTTGCATCTCCCTGATGATTAGTGATGTGGAGCACTTTTTCATGTGTCTTTTGGCCATCTGTATTTCTTCTTTGTCAAAGTGTCTGTTCATTTCTTCTCCCCATTTTTTGATGGGATTAGATGTTTTTTTCTTGTAAAGTTCTGTCAGTGCCTTGTATATTTTGGAGATTAGCCCCTTATCTGATGGGTATTGGGTGAATAGTTTCTCCCACTCAGTGGGTGGCTCTTGTATCTTGGGCACTATTTCCTTTGAGGTGCAGAAGCTTCTCAGCTTAATATATTCCCATCTGTTAATTTCTGCTTTCACTTGCTTGGAGAGTGCAGTTTCTTCCTTGAAGATGCCTTTAGCCTCAATGTCCTGGAGTGTTTTACCTACATATTGTTCTATATATCTTATGGTTTTGGGGCTGATATCGAGGTCTTTAATCCATTTGGATTTTACCTTCGTACATGATGTTAGCTGGGGATCTAAGTTCAATTTTTTGCAAGTGGCTACCCAGTTTTGCCAACACCACTTGTTGAAGAGGCTTTCTTTGTTCCATTTAGGATTTTTTGCACCTTTATCAAAAATTAGATGATTGTATGTCTGGGGAACATTCTCTGAGTATTCAAGCTTATTCCACTGATCTGAGGGCCTGTCTTTATTCCAATACCATGCTGTTTTGATAACTATTGCTTTGTAGTAAAGTTTAAAGTTGGGGAAAGTAATTCCTCCCATATTCTTTTTCCCAATGATTGCTTTAGCTATTCGAGGGTGTTTATTGTTCCAAATAAATTTCAAAAGTGCCTGGTCCACTTCTTTGAAGAATGTCATGGGTATCTTTAGGGGGATCGCATTAAATCTGTACAGTGCTTTGGGGAGTATTGCTATTTTAATGATGTTAATCCTGCCAATCCATGAGCAGGGTATATGCTTCCATTTCCGCGTGTCCTCTCTTATTTCTTGGAGCAGAGTTTTATAGTTTTCCTTGTATAGGTCCTTCACATTTTTAGTCAAGTTGATTCCAAGATATTTGAGTTTGTGTGACACTATAGTGAATGGAGTTGTTTTCTTAATGTCCATTTCTTCCTTATTAGTATTGGTGTATAGGAAGGCCATTGATTTTTGTGTGTTAATTTTGTAGCCTGCCACCTTGCTATATGAGTCTATTGTTTCTAGAAGCTTTTTGATAGAGTCTTTGGGGTTTTCTAAGTAGAGTATCATGTCATCTGCAAACAGTGAGAGCTTGACTTCTTCCTTTCCTATCTGGATTCCCTTGATATCCTTTTCTTGCCTAATCGCTATAGCGAGTACTTCCAGTGCTATGTTGAATAGGAGTGGTGAGAGAGGACAGCCTTGTCTTTTGCCAGAATTTAGAGGAAAGGCTTTCAGTTTTTCTCCATTTAGGACAATATTTGCCTCTGGCTTGTGGTAGATGGCCTTAACTATATTGAGAAAGATTCCCTCCATTCCCATCTTGCTGAGAGTTTTGATCAAGAATGGGTGTTGGACCTTGTCAAATGCTTTCTCTGCGTCGATTGATATGATCATGTGATTTTTATTTTTCTTGCTGTTGATGTTGTGTATTATGTTGATAGATTTACGGATGTTAAACCAGCCTTGCATTCCTGGAATGAAACCTACTTGATCGTAGTGGATGATCTTCTTAATGAGGCATTGAATCCTATTTGCCAGGATTTTGTTGAAGATCTTTGCATCTGCATTCATCAGCGATATTGGTCTGTAATTTTCTTTTTTCGTAGCATCTCTGTCTGGTTTAGGTATCAAGGTAATGTTGGCTTCATAAAAGCTATTTGGAAGTTTTCCTGTTTTTTCAATTTCATGAAAGAGTCTTGCCAGGATTGGTAGTAGTTCCTCTTGAAAGGTTTGAAAGAATTCATTAGTAAATCCATCTGGGCCTGGGCTTTTGTTTTTGGGCAGACATTTGATTACTTTCTTAATTTCCTCAATAGTAATGGGTGTGTTTAGATATGCTACATCCTCTTCATTCAATCGTGGAAGATTATAAGATTCCAAAAATTTATCCATTTCTGCCAGGTTTTCATTTTTAGTGGCATAGAGTTTCTCAAAGTAGTTTCTGATTACCCTTTGAATCTCTACCATATCAGTAGTGATCTCTCCTTTTTCATTCCTAATACGAGTTATCAAGTTTCTCTCTCTTTCTTTCTTTGTTAGTTTTGCCAGTGGTCTATCAATCTTGTTTATTTTTTCAAAGAACCAACTTCTGCTTTCGTTGATCTTTTGGATGGTTTTTCTGGTTTCCACTTCATTGATTTCTGCTCTCAGCTTTGTTATTTCCTTCTGCCTCCCTATTTTTGGATCCTTTTGTTGAGCACTTTCTAATTCTATGAGCTGCGTCATTAAGCTATTCAGGTATGCCCCTTCTTCTTTCCTGATGTGTGCTTGCAAAGCTATAAATTTTCCTCTCAGTACTGCTTTTGCTGTGTCCCATAGGTTCTGATAAATTGTTTCTCCATTGTCATTTGTTTTCAGGAAGGTTTTGATTTCCTCTTTGATTTCATCTCGGACCCACTGATTATTCAGTATGAGGCTATTTAACTTCCAGGTGTTAAAATTTTTCTTCTGTGTCCCTTTGTAGTTTATATATAATTTCAGGGCTTTGTGGTCAGCAAAGGCAGCCTGCAAAATTTCTATCCTTTTGATATTATGGAGATATGTTTTGTGTGCTAACATGTAGTCTATCCTAGAGAATGTCCCATGTACATTAGAGAAAAATGTGTATCCAGGCCTCTGGGGGTGGAGTGTCCTGTATATATCTACTAGGCCTCTTACTTCCATTTCTCTCCTCAGGTCTAGTATATTCTTGTTGGGTTTCAGTCTGGTTGACCTGTCTAGTGTTGACAATGCCGTGTTGAGGTCTCCCACAATTATTGTGTTGTTATTGATATTATTTTTCAGATTTGTCAACAGTTGTATTAAATATTTTGCTGGCCCCTCATTCGGTGCATATATGTTTAGGAGGGTGATTTCTTCCTGCTGTACATATCCCTTGATTAATACAAAATGTCCATCTTTGTCCCTTACTACTTTCCTAAGTATAAAGTTTGCATCATCTGATATTAATATGGCCACTCCTGCTTTTTTTTGGGTGTTGTTTGCTTGGATGATTTTCCTCCAGCCTTTTATTTTGAGTCTATGTTTGTTCTGACTATTCAGGTGCGTTTCTTGTAGGCAGCAGAAGGTTGGATTGAGTTTTTTGATCCATTTAGCCACTCTGTGTCTCTTAACTGGTGCATTTAGTCCATTGACATTGAGAGAAAGAATTGTCCTGGGAGTTAGTGCCATCTTTATATTAAAGTTTGGTGTGTCTGTTGGTAAGCCTTGTCTTAAAGTATGCCGTTCAGTTTTTCTTTTAAGAATGGTTTTGAGTCTGTGAAGTTTTTGAGCTGTTGCTTGTCTGTGAAACTATGTATTGTTCCTTCAAACCTAAAAGTGAGTTTTGCTGGGTGCAGTATTCTAGGCGAAGCATTTATTTCATTGAGTTTTGTCACTATGTCCCACCACTGCCTTCTGGCCTTGAGTGTTTCTGGTGACAGGTCTGCAGTAAATCTCAAAGATGTTCCCTTAAATGTAATTTCTCTTTTCGATCTTGCTGCTTTCAGAATTCTGTCTCTATCTATGGGATTCGTCATTGTGACTAGGATGTGTCTTGGGGTGTTTTTTCTGGGGTCTCTTTTAGTTGGCACTCTTCGGGCATGCAGGATTTGATCACATGTATTCATTTTCTCTGGTAGTTTCTCTTTAATGATGTTCTTGACTGTTGATTCTTCCAGGAGATTTTCTTCCTGAGTCTCTGGGACTCCAATGATTCTTAAGTTGTTTCTGTTGAGCTTATCATAGACTTCTATTTTCATCTGTTCCCATTCTTTGAGTAATTTTTCCATTGTTTGATCATTTGCTTTGAGGCTTTTTTCCAATTTCTTCTGCTGTATGTAATTGTTATGTATCTCATCTTCCAGTGTACTGATTCTATCCTCAGCTGCTGTTAACCTGTGGGAAATCTCAAACATGTTTTTCTTCAATTCATCTACTGAGTTTCTCAGACCTGTTATTTGATCTGAAATTTTCGTTTGGAGTTTTCTCATTTCTATCTTCATATTCTCCTGATTCTTTTTAGTTTTCTCTTCTATACTTTGTTTGAGTTCTTTGAACATGTTCCATATTGCAACTCTAAACTCCTTATCTGAGAGACTGACTAGGTGGTTGATCATGTTCAAGTCATCAGAGTTGCCATCTTCATTCTCTATGTCTGGGACTGGCCCATGTTGTTTCCCCATTGTCACACTAGTACTGCGTGTTTTTCTACGTGTTGTGATTGTATTCATTGGCTAAATGCTGTGCACCGTCGCGAAGGGGAGCGGAGCAACCGTGCTCCTCTGGCTTCTCCCTTTCTGGGCGTGTCGACTCACCTCCACGGAAGGCTCACAGGAAGGCAGGCTGGCAGATGGGCCGCACCCAGGATGAAATCAAGCCAAAAATGCAGGACAGCAGAGTAGAGAGGCAGAAGGGTGCTGGCATCTGAGATCCAGCGAAGTTCAGTGGCTCCTCCCTTTCTGGGCGTGTCGACTCACCTCCACGGAAGGCTCACGGGAAGGCAGACTCCCCGGAAAGCTCACAGGAAAGCAGGCTGGCTGATGGGCCGCACCAAGGGTGAAATCAGGCCGAAAATGCAGGACAGCAGAGTAGAGAGGCAGAAGGGTGCTGGCATCTGAGATCCAGCAGAGTTCGGTCGATGTACACTAATTTTTTGTGCTTTAATTTCATCACCTTTAAAGTAGGAATTGTACTATAGGTCTAATAATATGTTTATAAATATACTTTTCTATATGCTAGGTATAAATATCTATTCAAGAAATATTTTGTTGTTATAACTGGAATGGTCTGTACTTTAAAAACATATATGGGAAAGTTACTATTTCTAAAGTTACTATAAAGTTATGTAAAATACTATTACTACTTTGGAAAAATATAGCTATTTCTCAAAATGTTCAAATACACTTATTAAAGTTGATATACAGAACAGAAATAGAGTTAGTATGTATCTTTCAATAGATAGTGATTTTATTCTTTCACTTAGAGATGCTATGACCTCCTGAGAAGTCCTAAAATTAATATATGAAATTTTTACAGATGAAGGTAGGAAGAAAAGGACATTCCAAGTAGAAAATTCATGTGTAAATACACATCTGGGAACTTGTAGGTAGGCAATATTATTGGACTGTAAAATATGAGAATGAGATTAGAAAAGAACATTGAAGTCAAAGCGAGAACTGAACTCAAATGAAATGGTATTTTTTGGGAAAAAAAAGTAAATTAAATATTATAAAATAACCACATTACAGTGCATTTACATTTTTAACTTGAGGAATATTACAATTAAATGCTAAAATTTTCATTTTTATTTTTAATTTTTTTTTCAAATAAAAGTGTTTGATTTTGGGGAGCTGGAGAGTAGCATGGAGGTAGGGCATTTGCCTTGCATGCAGAAGGATGGTGATTTGAATCCCTGCATCCCATATGGTCCCCAAGCCTTCCGGGAGAGATTTCTGAGTGTAGATCAGGAGTAATCCCTGAATGCTACTGAGTGTGGCCCAAAAACCAAAAAAAAAAAAAAATAAAGTTTGATTTTTGTTTTTTAAAATAAATCTCTGCAAGATGTTGAAAGAAATGAAGGACTCCATTACGTTTGCAGTCACCCTGCAGCCAAACTTCTATTCCACATCTCTTCAATTTCAGGGTTTATCTACCATGGGCATGCATTTCCAGTTAGGAATTCCATAATAATGATATTTAATGTGTCTTTCAATCATAAACATACTTTTGTGAGTCTATCATGTGAATAACTATATCAATATGTAAAACAGATTTTATTTCTCAAGTAGTATTCTTCGAATAAGTACACCACAAATTTATCTTTTATCTTGTTTGATATTTGGATTGATTTCTCCTTGGGGCTATTATGATTAAATTAACCAAATACTTTTGTCAATTCTTATTGATATAAATTTCATTTATCTTAGGTATTAAATGAACTCATATGATTTATACATGTATATATATCTTCTTGCTTTTAAGTTCTTTTTACACTACTTTGCTTTTATTAAAAAAGCTTATATTATGCAAAAGAATTCGAGTATTTTTGCTTTTATGACAAAAGGCAGAGTGTCTGAATAATGTTTAGAGCTTATTTTGTAGTTAGCTATTACAGAGGCAGTGCACATTATAAGCTTCTAAGCAAAAAGAGCATACCGCAAGTTCTTTTCCTGGAAACTAGTTTCTAAGGATGTGGATTTATCATTTCATTATTGTTCTTACTATCTGTAATGGCATTTTAGGTTTTATTTGTAATTTGGTGTGATTTAGTTGGTTATTTGGGGGGCCTGGGGATGCTAAATAAAATATTTTTTAGCAATAAGGGCTTCATTGCTTTAAACCATTCTTGTTTGTGAAAGTTTTCATAGAAATGCACTTTCAGATAGCAGGAAAAATTTGAATAATTAATCATAAACGAAACTGCGAAATATTTTTTTCAAGTGCTGGTACCATTTTTCACTCTACATCCTTCTTAGAATTTAGTGATCACATTAAAATATATCAATTATGTGAGTGACCCATAAAAAGATATTTATATCTAGGGCTGAAAAAATAGTATCGGTGGTTAAACACTTGCCTTGTATGCAACCTTTTAGGGCTCAAACATGTGTTTTTGTTGATGTCTCAATCATGCTTTCTGCGTGACCCTGAATATTATTATTTTGCACTGATCAGTTTTCCATAGGCTTGTTTCCATTGTATATATTTCTATGTGAGGTTATATGTTCAAATATCTTATCCATTTTTTAATTTTCTTGTCTTCTTATAGTTGTTTTCAAAAGTTAACTATTTCTATATATGTTCTTCGTTAGAAACATGTATTGTGAATAATTTCTATTAATTTGTAATATGCATTTAATATATTTTTGAATGTGATATTATGTAGGACATCGTGTTTACTAGTACTGCATAATGGCTACTAGTGCATTTAAGGTTTCTGCAAAATCATAGCATAAGTTTAAATTAAAAAGTATAATTGATGTTGAAAAGATGGCATTGTTCTAAGAGAAGTAATTTTGAACAATGCTGAAAATCTATAAATTCAGAGCCAGAGATACAGCACAGTGAGTAAGGAGTTTGCCTCACATGTGGCCAACCTGGTTTCTTTTCCCAGCATCCTATATGGACCCTCAAGCCTGCCAAGAGTTATTTCTGAACCCAGTGTTAGGAATAATCCTTGAGCACCGCCAGGTGTGCCCACCCACAAAAAAAAGAAAAAGAAAGAAAAGAAAGAAAATCTATAAATTAAAAGTGCCTTGAGATCATTTAGAAAAATTTTGTTTAGATAAAAATAATACAACATTTTACATATATTTTACAAAATATCACAATATTTTTCATAATATAATGTTAAAATTTATTTTTTGCATTGGAAATTTAAAATCAAGATGAATTTTCAATAACTTTAGGATATACAATACAGAATTATTTTTATTAATTTGTAGAATAGCTTTTGTTTTTGAATAAGGAGTTTGTGTTCAGATTCTGAGGATAAAAAGGAAGGTCTCAGAAGTACATGCGTGTCACTATATCCTTGGCCCTCAACCCATCATGAATCACTGAGCCCATGGAGAATAATTTATTTTCCATGACTTATTTATTTTTAAAAAATTTCATTCAAAAGCCCTTTCTTCCATTTCGTGCTTCCTACCCACCTCTAAAGACCACCCAATCTTTATTAATCTCTATAAGCTTTATTCCAATAAATACCCAGAAGTTTATAGCTGAAAAAAGGGTAGTTCACTTTTTATTATTTTGGGTAACTGTCTTACTGTTTTCTATAGTGATAATTTACATTTTCAACAATATATCTTACATTTCCATCATATCTTTGAAAAAGACATTTCTGATCATGAAATAATTTGATAATGAAAATTACAAATGGTTGTTATTAATATTCATTATAACTGGTATGATACCAATTTTCAGTGTGATATTTATTGGAATTTCTTTGATTACTGAGGTTGTATACATTTGTTTGCATTTTGATAATCAATATTTTTTCTTTTTAAATGTCTTGATTTAAACACCCCGATTACAAATATGATTGTATATGGGTTTCAGTCATAAAAGAACACCCTCCTTCATCAGTGCAATTCCCATTCCCATCAACAATCAATACATTTTCTTTTGAAAATTGTTGATTTGCACTTTCTCACCCTTTCTTAATAGGACTTAATTTCGTTATTAACTTCTATGTGTTCTTTGTGTATTTAGGTTTTTAGTTCTTTTGAAGATACATGGTTTACAGACACTTTTCTACATAGTGGGTTCCCCTTTCAATTTATCAACTTGCTGTGTAGCTTGTTTCTATTCTGTGTCTCAATGAAAATCATATCATTATCTGACTTTTATTGCTTAGGAATTTTTATGTCATGTTTGAAGATTTTAATTATTCAATATTTAAAATATGTCATATTATGTCTTGTATATGTGTGGCTAACATTTTGTGTTTTAAAAAGCCCTTGCTTCTGAGTTTTCTGAAAATTTCTAACAATATGAGCAAATTAATACTAGTGTGTGATGTGTGATTATGAGTTATAAATTAGGATTTGTTTTTAAAAGATTTATTAACTGCTTGCTCCAGTTCTAGATTTCTTTTAAGATTTTTTCCCACTGATCGCTCTAGTACTTTTGTAAAACCTATATTAACCATATTAATGCAAGAATATTTAAACTATCTTTTAGGTTTTATTGTTTTATTTTTATAGATAATTTTATAATTTTCTTGATTACTAACCTTTAAGAATGTTTTGAAATCAGGTGATGTTGTTTATCTACCCTTTTTTATGTATCTTTTTAATTTTAGATTCTTTGTAATATGTAAGTTTGGAATCAGATTGCCATTTTTAATCAGAATGTGGTAATCAGAGACCCGAGAGATAGCACAGCAGTAAGGTGTTTGCCTTGTATGCAATCGGCCAAGGACAGAAGGTGGTTCGAATCCTGGTATCCCATATCTTCCCCTGACACTGTCAAGGGCAATTCTGAGTGCAGAGCCAAGAGTGAACACTGAACGCTGTCAGTGTGACCCAAAATTTAAGAAAAACAAGAATGTGGTAATCAGCAAATCTCTTGATTTTGATGACACTGAATGCATAGTTTACTCCATACAACGAATAATAATTAGATTGCATTTGATATACAAATAATATAGCTACTTCTACTTTTTTATAATATGTATGTATTCAGATATGTTATATCCACCTATTTATCTAAGATTTTTGACTGTCCTGTAAACATTTCATACTTCACTGTATAAAATTTTGTACATTTTCAAGGGAATGGGAAATAGCTTTGCATACCAAGCTGGTCCCTGCACCTTCCAGCACCAATTCAGGCAGTAGCCCTTACTACTTCCGAATCCTTCTTGGATCCTTCTTGCACCTCCTCCCCAAATTATATATTTTTTGTTAAACTTATGCTCAAGTATTTTTTTAGTTTGTTTGTTTGGGGCCACTTCTGGTGGTACCTGTTCCTATGTTCAGAAATCACTCTTGGCTACGCAGGAGAACCAAATTTATTCCAGGTATAAACAGAGTCAACCAATTGCCAAAAAATGCTTTAACTTCTTTGCTATCTCCCCAGCCTCCATCATAGATCCTTTAGAGCAAGCCCCATACCTTTGAATTTTAAAAATTCTTTAAGCAGAAACAAATCCTGCATATTCACACACAGCAACTCCTGACAGTCTCAATACCTACCCTTGGCATCATACCAAAGTCAAGGTCACAGTGGTACCGAATCTTCCCAGTTTTTCTAGAGGAAAAGTTATTAGAGAAACAAATAAAAGGGAATTGAATGGTTCTGGGTTAAACTGCTGGAAAGCCCTTAAAGGGTTTCCTTTATTTTGCCATTTATCCATGCACAATGGCTTCAGTATTTAAATGTGTTTCTTTTATTGCCGAATACATTTGAGGCAGTGAACTGTATCTTTGTGGGGCTGCTCATGGAGTGTGAATGGAGGACTGCTATCCTGGGAACCATAATCTTCACCTAGCGGAAGGTATTTGGCTACCATACAAAAGTTGGGGGGATATATTGAATTGTATATATATTCTTTCGCATTTCAAGAAATATGTCTCCTCTGGAGTGAAACGATTTTTGTGTCTGAAGAATTAGAACAAGCAAAAAGCGTAAAGAACGAAAATATAACCAGTTCAGGCACTTTCATGGCCAACGGAATTGACTTTCTTGCCCTTGCTCTTTATCAGGAAATCACCAATAGACAGATTCGTCCTTTATTTTTTTGTCCTTTATTTTTCTTTCTTTTTGAAATTGTACCAACAGGTTCCAAATTCAGACAGTAGTGATTATCCTTGTGTCTCAAAACGAGAAGTCCAGAGGGAAAATGATGAAAGATAATAAAAATGACCATGAAAATACTTTTCTATTTCAGTGTATATAAACTGGAATAAATCACCTATTATGCAGGAGACTGATAGGGAAATCATATTACTGAGACTGTGTGCTATGTTTTGCTTTGTTTTATTTGATATAGAGAGCATATCTGGTGGCTTTTGAAGACCTGTAGTCACTCCCAATAATGTGAAGCTCCTTCCAGGCTTTACTCAGATGTGTGCTCACCACCTCAGATATGATCCCACTTTTGCTTTATTTTATGATTCCTGCTGTCAGAAGTCTGATTTGGAGGGGTTTAACGAAAACTTATTGCATTTATTCATTTGATTGTTAACATTTACTTCATCTTTTCATCTATTCTTTAAGTCTTTCTTAATACTTGATTTTTTTTTTAATTTACAACAATTTCCGAATTTGGTCAGGAACAAAAAAGAGTAGTTTTTGTTTAGGAGCTATGAGTTAAATATTTAATTGGAATTCTCGGAGATTTCTCTTTATTTCTAATTCTCTTTCCCTGTTATCTCTGTCCCTTCTGAACCTTGGCCTAATTTTGAATTAACTAGATATTTCAGATTCCGTTTCTGCTGGCTAGGTAATTTGATTATAAATGTTTAATATTAAGAATATGCTAGGCTGCAATTAAGTGAATGTCTTAACAGAAGGTGAGTGGGATAGTTTGATCTTCGGTGACTCAAATTCCAAATATTCTTATGTATTGCTGCATTTGTGACTAATGTCTTATGAGAGAACGGAGCTTGATATAACTCCAGGAGGGGAAAAGGTCAGTGATGTGACCCAGTAGAGGAATAAATAGAAATGTTTTTCATGTCATTGCAGAACTTTTACTAGACTGATGCATCAACAGAGCACATATTCTAAACCTATTTAATAGGCTACTGAAGAGCTTAAGCTCAAAGAATGTTACAATAAATATTTTAAGAACACAGAGAAACATTTAAAATGCTGTTGTACAATTTGGTAGAAAGACTATGCGCTCTATTTCTATAAATCATGCATGTAACTTTTTTCATTCTTGCAATAAATGTTAATAATAATTTATGTCTGATAATATACAGAGGATAGAGTAGCTTTTGATACAAATAGACACTGGGAAATTATGGATGCTCTGCTATATATATGGATATATATATATATATATGGATGCTATAAATAATATTTATTTAAGCTTAATTGACTATAAGCATGAATTGGAGTGATAGTATAATGGGTAGGGCATTTGCCTTGCATGTTGCCAGCCTAGGTTTAATTTCCAGCACCCAGTATGGTCCCCCTGAACTCAGCCAGGAATGATCCCTGAATGCAGAGCCAGAAATAATCCCTCAGCTCTGACTGTGTTTTCGTCCCCCATCCCAAAATTAAATGACTGTAGTCCAGTTTTTTTTTTGTAGGAAGGTGAAATATAAAAATAAAAATCTACTGTTTTACCATTTGACATCATATACTGGTATATTACCATTTGAACTCTCTGATCCTATCATTAACCAAATTAAAGCTGGATAATGTATGACTGTTTTCATAAATATAACATAAAATTATTTCTATACATATTTGATAATATTATATTGATCATGAAAAATAATAGTTCTTCAAAATGCCTGTGAATTTTTAGAAGACAATTATATAATGATTATCTTTTAGATAAACTTTTGTTCTGACTAAAGTGAATTAAGTGATAAAGCAATCTTAAGAAGTATTTTCTGAAATGCATTACTTACTCTAAGTAATCCATAACTTTGCTAAAGTATAGCCATGCTCTAGAGTCTAGAATATATATTGATTCTGAGTAACAAGTTAGGGATTGCATGCTAAGTGCTAATCAACTTTTAATTTTTGGCATTAAAAATGCCAAAAATGACTATATGTTTATATGATAGAATTCAAAGAAAAATGGAGAACATAAAATGTTAGATTTGGGGAGACTGTGAGATTTACTCAGGAATATTTAATTTACATTACATTCTTGGTACTCAAAATATGGTAAGTGGATTTGTATCAGTACCTATTAGGAGTCTGTGAATAATGAAGAATATCAGGTCCCACCTTGCATCGTCAACATATATTTAATAAGCCCTTTAAAAAATATGCTCTCGAGAGAAAGAGAAGGATCCTAATGAGAATAATTTGCTGTACTATGTTTATATTATAAACAATCCAAACAATTATAGTATTCTATTTCATTTAATTCTAATTTGCTGGGTCTCTTGTTTATGAATCCATTCTAAATATTGCTGAAATTATTGATATTCATTCTTTTAACCTTTATTTCCGGACCCTGTCTGTATAAGTCTTTTTCAGAAAGAGAAGGGAAGGTGCACCTTCTGAGGTAAATAATGATCTGTCATCAACTATAGCCTTCCCAGAAATTTTAGGACTTACTGCTAATTATTCTTTTATTATTGATTTCTCATATCTACATAACTTTGTTATTATTTGTGCCTGGACTAAGTTTTTATATTCTGCATTCATAATTTCTTTTATAATATGATTGTTTGTTTTTAATGCTTTGAGATTTATGAAATCGATAGTTCTCATTTTGATCATTTGTGCTAAAATTAACCTGAAGAATTCCTTATGAAATACATTTGTGATTCTTCTGTTGTTGTCATTTCTGTTGTTGGGGGCCACTCCTGGCTCTGCACTCAGACTTAATTCCTGGCGGGCTAGGGGGACCATATTGAATGTCAGGTAACAAACCCAGGTCAGTCAGATACAAGGCAAACACCTTATTCACTCTGCCATCACTCTGTCTCTACAATTTGTGTCTTGAACTGAAAAAAAAAAAGCAAACGTAAATGACAAAGGAAAAAGAGAACATGATGAATGCTGAACTTAAGAAATACTACTTTAGGTGCTCTACAAAGTAAGATTAGGTTCTTTATGAATAATTAGTATATGGTCACCAATTGATAATAACAACATGATAAAATAGATTCCATGATGGCTGTTGTTCTTGTACATTATTGTTGATTTCTAATATCTTGACACTAGGCCAAATCTAGATTACTCACTTTGGAAAAATATTTTCTTTTTATGTGACTGTTATAATACAGAAGGCAGCATATTCTTTTTTTCCTTTTTTCTTTACTTAAACATCTTGATTAAAAATATGATTGTGATTAGTTTTCAGTCATGTAAAGAACACCCCCCTTCACCAGTGCAACATTCCCACCACCAATGTCCCAAATCTCCCTCCATCCCACCCCACCCCCACCTGTACTCTAGACAGGCTTTCCAGTTCCCTCATTCATTCACATGATTATGGTAGTTCTCAGTGTATTTATTTCTATAACTGCACTCACCACTCTTTGTGGTGAGCTTCATGAAGTGAGCTGGAACTTCCAGCCCTCCTCTCTTTGTCTCTAAGGATTGTTGCAAAAATGACTTTTATATTTCTTAAAACCAATAGTTGAGTGAGAATATTCTGTGCCTCTCTCTCTCCCTCTGACTTATTTCACTCAGCATGATAGACTCCATGTACATCCATGTATAGAAAAATTTCATGACTTCATCTCTCCTGACGGCTGCATAATATTTCATTGTGTATATGTACCACAGTTTCTTTAGCCATTTGTCTGTTGAAGAGCATCTTGGTTGTTTCCAGAGCCTGGCTATTGTGAATAGTGCTGCAATAAATATAGGTGTGAGGAGGGAGGTTTTGTATTGTATTCTTGTGTTCCTAGGGTATATCCCTAGGAGTGGAATAGCTGGGTCAAATGGAAGTTCAATTTTCAGTTTTTGGAGGAATCTCCATATCCCTTTCCATAGAGGTTGGACTAGATGGCATTCCCACCAACAGTGGATAAGAGTTCCTTTCTCTCCACATCCCGCCAGCACTGATTGTTCTCCTTCTTTGTGATGTGTGCCAATCTCAGTGGTGTGAGATAGTATCTCATCATTGTTTTGATTTGCATCTCCCTGATGATCAGTGATGAGGAGCATTTTTTCATGTGCCTTTTGGCCATTTGTATTTCTTTTTTATCAAAGTGTCTGTTCATTTCTTCTCCCCATTTTTGATGGGATTAGATGTTTTTTTTTCCTTGTCAAGTTCTGTCAGTGCCTTGCATATTTTGGAGATTAGCCCCTTATCTGATGGGTATTGGGTGAATAGTTTCTCCCACATGGTGGGTGGCTCTTGTATCCTGGGCACTATTTCTTTTGAGGTGCTTTGTAAGGCAGCATATTCTAAATCAGCATTTGATGTGTTAAAGCTAAAAAAAAACCTGGCAAAACAAACTACAAATTATAGTTTTAAGTAAAATCTTACAAAATTTTAAGTAGTTTTACAGCAAATAATACCATTATCTCACACTTTGCACCATCTTTCCAGTGAAACTTTATACATTTTTTCAATTGTAGGCATTCAAAATATACCAAATAGTGGTGGAGGATGAATAGAATATCCATTTTTAAAATAAGCATAAGAAAGAAACTACTCCAGCTGATTAGTCTGGCAAGAAAATCTTGATTGTAATAAGGGATAAGAACAGCTTCATTTAATTCAGTTTACTTTTTTTCAGTTATTTTATTTTGGGGCCACACTCAGTGATACTCACAGCTTATCCCTGACTCAAGAAAGGCTCCTAATCATGTAGTTCTGGGGCTAAACCAGGGTCAGGTGGAATTCAGTATTTTTTTACAATACCCAGTAACCTGCAAAAATGAATGACTAACTTGTTAATTTGTGTTAGGAATAATTATTGTAGATTACACAAGTCATAAACATGTGTGTATATATATATATATATATATATATATATATATATATATATATATATATACTAAAGATCCCAGAAATAGAGAAATGAACAAAAATAAATATTCTGCCACCCCGTACTTTTATTTTATCTATTGAGAAAGATACAATTTAATCAACTAATCACAAAAACAAATTTATAATTGCAAAATTTAATTGGTTTATGCAATTGCTATGGGTCTTGGGAATATTCTTGGGAAAGTTTCATAATTTTGATCTTAAGGATAAGTAGAATATTGATCACAGAGGGTGGAGAGTAAGGAGAAAATTCTTATTTGAGTAATAAGCATGAAAGAGACCCTGTGATAATTAGAGAGTATGATTATGAGTTAATCTTAATAGATGGAGCATTGATAGTAAAGAGATGATCTGGGAAGAAGCTGAAGTGAGTCAGGAGGATAAATTATGACCTTATAATGTAAGACCCTAACTTTAGAAGGTGGGATTTGGATCCTTGTTAAATAAAATTGCAAGGGAAACTTTTGAGGGGTTTAAAAGTTTCAGAGTAATATAACATGAAAAAATTATTTTTATTTATCTATTAGCTTTAAACTCTCTTGAGTAGCTAATTCATTATGAATTTATATAGCTGACAGAAAAGGGGCAAGGTTTGGATAGGAAAATGAAGAGCCTGGTTTTAGATATTAAGGCACTTTGGAACAGATTCTGTTCAGTAAGATTAGGATGATCAATCCATAAACTAAGGACAATATCCATTTATCAAGTATTAATTAGGGCACATCACAAAATGCATAAGTGCTATTTTTCATTACATTTCTTTGCACACAGAAAACGACGATATCCCCTTTATATTTTGGATTAGATAGTTCCCATGCTTCCATTGTCTGATGATCCTCATGCCCCACTCTAACTTGAACCACAATCCTTTGCTGGGTCATTATGGTGTAATAGATAATTGCACAAATTATAGTATAGTGAATTATATGCTGCTCTAACTCTGTTCATTCTTTGAACTGCATTCTAGCCATTAGTTTCTATATGACCAAGGTAAGCATTCTAGGTGTTGGATACACAATGTCCAAGGCTCTTTTTGTCACTAAATATTTTCATGTCCAACAATTTTCACCTCTGATCTTTGTTTGGCTTATGCCATAAACAAACTAACTTTTAAACAGGTTGTTGAGAGGCTTCAATAGATCAATGACTGTAGATCCAATGCTTGATATTTGAGAAGTAAGCTCTTAGTATTTTATATGGCTGCTGCCTATATTTTGGCCTGTTAGGCTTTGAGTAGAGAAATCATTGGGGCACAGCATAAAGGGTCACCAGTTATGTCTTGCAGTTTCGGGACATCAATTTTAATTTTGTTTCCCTTCACCTGTCCATTAGCAAGTACTGCTGAGCTAACATTTAACAACTTTCTTCTACCAGTGAATACTATTATATATGTTGACGCTTGTATCTTGATAGCTCATCTCCTCCTGTAACTTACCTTCTGTGCCCTGAAGAATACAGAAGTACTGATGCTCCTGAATTCCCCTTTTCAAAAGTTTGACTAACCTGACTATGATAAACCCCATAGTTATGGTTAATTGTTTAATGCACAGCATTGACCTAAACCAAGGTGGAAACTATTCTGCTTCATCGCAACACCAAGAATCAGGCCTTCTGATGTTTTGCTCATCATTATAAAAAGAAAAGCCAGAGAGATTGATTCTACAGGACTGATTCACTTGCTTTGCATGCAGAAGGTTTCTGCTTCAATTCCCACTTAGCTCTCCGCTACCACTTACAGTTCCCTCAGTGCTGCCAGAAATGATCTTTGAGCACAAAGTCGGGAGTAAACCCTGAGCACCACCTGGTGATCTAAAAATAAACAAAAGCAGAAATATCTGCATTAAATGGATTCCATGTTCATTTTCATTTAGTAGAATTAACAGTGATTTTCACGCATTTAGGTATAATGATACATGATATTGGCTTCACTTTTCATTAAAACAAAGAGTTGTAAGTATAAAAATAAAGCAAATCTATAAGCAAATATATACTTTATAAAATAGCTAAAAAAGGTTGCATCAATTTGTAACTTTTGCAAAAAGAAACAAATTTGTCATTTTCAAACAGCCACACAAGAGCTACATGTTACACACAAATTTTACCTAAGATATTTTAAAGTATCATAAAAGGTCCTTCAGGAATAGAGAAATTATACAGGTGTTGAATCATTTGGCTTTCATGAGACTAATCCACTTTGGATACCCAGCACTGAAACTGGTTCCCTGAGCTATACATTGCCCCATTTCAACTTTTTAAAAATGTCCTTCAAGTCATTCAACATAAACTTGCTTAATTATTTTAGACCCATAGATTGAACAACCTTAGAATGATCTAGACTCATGGAAAATCTATACTCTTGTTTATGAAAAACAAGATGGAGATTCCTCAATAAACTGGAAATTGAGCTCCTTTATGATTCAACTATACCACTCCTAGGGATATACCCTAGGAATACAAAAATATAATTCAAAAATCCCTTCAATGCAGCTCCATTGACAATAGCCAGAATCTGGAAACAACTGAGATACCCTTCAACAGATGAATGGCTAAAACAACTGTGGTATATACTATGCAGCCATCAGGAGAGATGAAGTCATAAAATTTTCCTGTACATAAATGTACATGGAATTTATTATGCTGGGTGAAATAAGTCAAAGGGAGAGGGATAGACATATAATAGTCTCACTCATCTATGAATTTTAAGAAAAATTAAAGATATGAATGCAACATTGCCCACAGAAAATAGAAATGAGGGCTGGAATGACTGGTTCACTGCATGAAACTCACCACAAAGAGTGGTGAGTGCAGTTAGAAAAATAACTACACTGACAACTATCTTAGCAATGTAAATGAATGAGAGAAATAGAATGCCTATCTTGAATACAGGCAGGGGGAGGGGGAGAAGGGAGATAGGGGGTGTTGGTGGTGGAAACATTGTACTGGTGAAGGGGGGTGTTATTTTTTATAACTGAAACCCAACAACAACCATGTTTGTAATTGTGGTGCTTAAATAAATATATAATCTAGAATAGTCTAGACTCATGATAAATTGACTAAAATCTTCCTACTGCCAGATTCAAAAATGTCTATACTGCTTAAGTGTGAAAGAATGGCCAGGGTAAATTATTTGGGCTTCTCTATAGCATTTGCAGTGTGATTCTTGTAGAGTAGTACTTGTGTTTCTGTGTATTTCTGTTAATGTCTGATGCTCTTGCAGCAAAATGTTGAATCTGTATTGGATGTTTCTGATTTTCAGCTCATTCATCGAGCTCCATTTCCCTGAGGTTGGTGGAAAGAGGAGTAAAATATTCTCAGCTTTTCTAACAGCAATTGCAAAGGATCATGCCTGTCTCTGATGTTACTGGCTCTCTCAGTCACGCTGGAAGAAATATTACAGGGAATAGTAATTTCATTTTCAATTTAGATCCCCATTATGTGAGGTTTACAGGCCGTTCCTAATTCAGAGTGGAGAATTTATGGTTTGTTCTGGTGATTATCATCCCAGCAATCTCCTGCTGCTTAGCTCACCTTCAGCGGCAGCTTTGTACCATCTTATCAGTCTTCCTCGGGGCCTGGATCTGTAATACAACACTGCCTTCAAATCGGTCCAGCTCTGGCATCCCTGGTTTATGACTCCCAGATGTCTGTCTGTCTTTCCTTGATGATTCACTCAGCTGGTTCACTGGGTAAAGCAGAGAGTTGACTTTTGGGAAAGAGCAGCGGTCAAGTAAACAAATAATGAAGTCCTCTGACCCAGACTACATGATATAATTTATTAGACTGAATTCACTTATTTGAATTCTGAGTTGCTTAATAACAAGTAAAGGTGCTACTTTACAGACTTAAGATTAAAAAGTGACATATTATCCTCCTGAATAAGTGATAAAATAACAACAGTAGCTACTTCAAATTCATAAGACAGGACCAGAGTAATAATAGTACAGCAGGCCAAACTCTTGTCTTGCAATGCAGACAACCCAAATTTTAACCCAATTTTGCACCCTTTGGTCCCTTGACCACACACACCAGAAGTGATAGTCCTGAAGCTAGATACTTCTGCAGCTCTCCTGGAGCTAGGAGTAAGCAAGCCCTGAGCACCACTGGGTGGGGTTCCAGAACAAACAACCAAATCATAAGCACTTTTCAAATGGTTATTTTTGGCATTTCCAATGTGTGGTTTTACCTTTCAGGTGATGTACAGGTGTTTTCAGATTGTGTGTAACAGCCTTCATGAGAGCTTGCTGGAAGACCATAGAAAACTTCTGCTCTTTGTAGGGAGTCATTAAAAAAAAAAATCACAATTTTTTTTGATAGAATGTGGAGCACATACATCTGTTCCATATATCACAACATAGTCTTTCACTTTAAATCTTGCTGATTAAACTAGCAACTTTTTTTTTGGTCAACAGAACCTAGTTATTTTTGTATTTTCATTATGGCTGTCTCTGGTCTGTTCCAAGGGGGCTGAAGCTAAGGAAACTACACAGAGTATTTTTTGTTCAGGAAAGGACTTCATATTCCTTCTTCCCCAATTAAAGGCTGTTCAGATAGAAAGAACAATCCAAAAAAGTGACAGGGCTGTGAATATGTCCTCTGTCTATTGACAACTCTCACCAAACAAGTTTCTATTCCTTGAGCCAGTAGACTGGAAATCTTCCTCTATCAGATTTTCATCAAGGGAACACAATAAAAGTCAACTTGCTTATAGAGAGGAATAAAAGGCAATATTACCAACAGTAATATTTATATCAAGAGATCAGATTTGAAAGGGGTTCCCCAAACATTCAATTGGTACCTCCTGTTTTACAGAAGTGATCTACACAAAGACGATGTTCTTTATCCAAGTTGTGGGAATTAAAATTATTAGAAGGTTGGAAAAGCTGATAATATAATAACGTTTTTCTTTCCCTTAGAAGCATCTTAATTAATTGAGATTTTAATCAGAAAGAATGATAGTTCTTATTAACTTCTTTTTACTGAAAAAATTTTAACATATTATTCCTGTAAGGAACAGCTTATTATTTTAAATGTTCTTCATGCTAGAGAAGCTGAAACTCTGAATTATGAATTTTGAAAATGCTAATTAAAGACAGCAGTGATCTAAATATTGATTTTAATAATAAAATATATATTTGGGAGTTTCTTATTTTATAGTTTAAAAGTAAGTAGGACTGGGAAAGATTGCAATTGTTACTAAAAGTAAGCATTATTGGTTAATGCAATAATCAGAAAAAATGGGAATATATCTATTTTGCTTAGATTGTATATGGATAAATCATGGGAAGCCTTTGCTGGACAGTGTACTACTAAAACTTTGTGAAGTTTACTATGTTTTTACATGACTTTGTTTAATTGCACTGTGAAAATATGGCTTAAGAAACAAAAATAGATAAATAGATTTAACAAATGAGAAAAATGACAGAAGTCAAAATTTTAAAAAGATCAGTATTGTGCATGCAACCTTCAATTGATATAAATGCCCCAAAGACATTTATTCATTAGTGGAATTTCAAAAAAACAGACGTCATTTAAAGTTTTGTTGACATGCCAATGGATCATTGATTTAGTCCTTGTGCTTATAAAATTAGGTAGATTTTAATTTAATTTTTTAAATTATTAATACCCCAAGCTATATATTTATCAAAATTTCTGGACCCAATAACTAGGCATGTACAAAAATGTTAAGTGACTGATTTTTTAAATTTGCATTATTAATTATAGACATTATGGCATCACCAAATATTTATAACAAAAACAACAGGTATTTAGAAGAGAAATTCAAAATGTTAGCATAAAAATGTGTATACTGTTAGATTAAAAGTCAATACTTGCGGCTAAATTCATTTACTTTTGGTATGTGGTTTTACTACATGATTCTTGAGGTAATTACTTCACTACATCCACTGTTCTTGATAAGGCCCTGGACTTTAATACAAGTTCCAATTTGAACAACACCTTTATTTATTTAGCTTGATTCATATGAACAATTACTGGCCTAGAAAATGACCATTTCTAAAACCCATTAGAGTAGAGATCATAAGTTTAGTTAGTTTAATGCTGGATTATTAAAACTGATAAACTGCATGTCTTAAATTTATCCTAAGAACAATGTTGTTTCAAGAATTTGAAGCTTGGGGCTGAGGACAAGAATCTTAAAAGAAGGAGGGAATGAAACAAAATATTGTGAAACATGAACTAGAAATAGTGAAAACTCCAGTGATTTTTCAGGAATCAGGTTTCAGGTAATTCCTGGTACTAAGAATCTTTCAAAACGTACCCCTTGACAATGGAGTGACTCTTTGCGTCATGGCGTCATAATTCAATGAGAAAGCCATGGTTTCTGGCCATCTCTGGTTTTAAGGTGAGTAACAGCACCAGTACAGCAATTTTGATTTTACTGTGATTTTACAGACCAGGGTGATTTCTTTTGTGTTTGGTGTCTATCTGCTGAAATCCTGCAGCCAAGCATCTCTGGTCTGATAAATCATATAACAGTCTGTGATGTCATGTTCTTAGTACTGGACAAGATGCTTATTAGGCAATCTATCAAAAGAAAACTCTGGCACCACACAGTCTTAGAGCTGGGAAAAACTTGTAAAGGTCTTTCAGGGCTGTGACCTTTTTTAAATAGATGTTCAGACTAAAGACAAGAGAGGGGATTCAACTTAAGGTCAGCAGCTTATTTAGAAACTGCCATTTTTGATTTATAGATTAGATTTTCCTCTTTACAACCAGGATTTTCTTAAGGGAAAAGTGATACAGTTTGAGGATAAAAAAAACAATTTGAATAGAATCATTAACAAAATGGAAAAATGTTTGTTATTAATAAAAATGTACATACATATTTATTCTTTTATTATTTTATTCATAGCCAATAACAATGCCAAAGGATCTTCTTTCTTTCTTCTTCCTTCTTTCTTTCTTTCTTTCTTTCTTTCTTTCTTTCTTTCTTTCTTTCTTTCTTTCTTTCTTTCTTTCTTTCTTTCTTTCTTTCTTTCTTTCTTTCTTTCTTTCTTTCTTTCTTTCTTTCTTTCTTTCTTTCTTTCTTTCTTTCTTTCTTTCTTTCTTTCTCTCTCTCTCTCTCTCTCTCTCTCTCTCTCTCTCTTTCTTTCTTTCTTTCTTTCTTTCTTTCTTTCTTTCTTTCTTTCTTTCTTTCTTTCTTTCTTTCTTTCTTTCTTTCTTTCTTTCTTTCTTTCTCTCTCTCTCTGTCTCTCTCTTCCTTCCTTCCTTCCTTCCTTCCTTCCTTCCTTCCTTCCTTCCTTCCTTCCTTCCTTCCTTCCTTCCTTCCTTCCTTCCTTCCTTCCTTCCTTCCTTCCTTTTCTCTACTTTTCTTTCTGTTTTTTCTTTTCTTTTCTTTTTGGTTTTTCGGGCCACACCCTTTGATGCTCAGGGGTTACTCCTGGCTAAGCACTCAGAAATTGCCCCTGGCTTGGGGGGACCATATGGGAAGCCGGAGGATCAAACCTCGGTCCTTCCTTGGCTAGCGCTTGCAAGGCAGACACCTTACCTCTAGCGCCACCTCGCCGGCCCCTTTTCTTTCTGTTTTTTTTTGGGCCACATTCAACAATGTTCAGGGGTTACTCCTGGCTATGTGCTCAGAAATTACTCCTGGCTTGGGGGACCATATGGGATGCTTGGGTTCGAACCGAGGTCCAACCTGGGTAAGCTGCATGATAGGCAAACGCCCTCCTGCTGTCCTATATCGCTCCAGCTCCAAGTTTAAATTTCTTAATTAAAAAGAAACACATGATAGTCGGAACAATATTTGCCTAGCACATGGCCAACCTAATATTGATCTCTGATTCCCAGATGGTCTTTCTATCAGTGCCAGGAGTAATACCAGAGTGCAGATCCAGGAATAAACACTACCAAAAAAATAAAAACAGTAACAAATAAAAACAAATAAAAATAGAGTATAAATAAAAGTTGACAAGGTTTAAACATATCAGAACTTAAATAAATACATTAGACATAGGTAAATACAATAGTGTATTTTATTTATGTACCATATTTTCTGGCTTATAAGACGACTTTTGAAACAAAAAAAAATCAACTGAAAATAGAGGGTCGTCTTATACGCCGAATATATCCCGAAAAATGTTTCAATATGCCGCTAAATGAAAATTGCCTGAATATTGCCACAAAACGAATTTTCCAACTGGATCCTGTACCAGTCACTGCCAGGCTGCTCAGACCGCCTCTCTCACTCAGCCAATCCAAACAGGCTTTTGATGCATGCAAATGAGACAATGGTCTGCACCAATCACTGCCAGGCTGCTTTGACGCCTCTCTGACTCAGCCAATCCAAGCAGGCTTTTATGCAGGCAAATTAGACAATGTTCTGCACCAATCACTGCAAGGCTGCTCGGACCACCTCTCTCACTCAGCCAATCCAAGCAGACTTTTGATGCATGCCAATTAGACAACGTTCTGGACCCGAATCTACACTGTCAAAAGCTGCTCAGATTGGCCAGAGTCAGAGAGGAGTCTATGACAGTACAACTTTTGGACCTTTGCTTGTTGTGATTGGCTCACTGTGGCACATATAGTTGCAGCACAGGAACGTTCTGTCTCATACAGCGAATATAGGCCTAAACCTATGTTTTAACTGCAAAATTAGGGGGTCGTCTTATACGCCATAAAATACGGTAACTTAATTTTATTGTGAAATTTAAGGTTGAGGAGAGACAAAAAAGATGATCTAGATGATGAGGCACTCGAGGAACATTAATTATTTCCAAGTTAAGAGAAGAAATTAAGATTTTCCAGAATAAGAATTTAGTATTTCAAAAAGTGAAATCCATCACTCAGTGGTGTTCAGTAAATAAATGCTTGTGCTAACAACAATGGTAACAGGATTGACTGGTTTAAATTGCTAAGAGTTCTTAACTTCTCACTATTTTCCAGGCCGATACATCCTTTGTTTTCTTTTTTACAATAACTCTATGTTATAATATGTTCTCCATTTATTAGGGAAGGGAGTTAAAACTTTAAAAGATGCAGCATTGTGTCCAAGGCCACATATGGTCAAGTGAGGGAACATAAATTCAACCAGTTTTAACTGACCACACAAACATTTATTGATCTCAAAAAATCCATTTACATCATTATGAAAAGTACCAATTTGGGTTTAAGTTCCATTTATTCAAGTCATATTGTGGTAAATAAAGCCTGAGATAAATCCCAGCTGAATCTAATCTTACTACTTAACTGTGATCCCTCCTGTGGCATTACATTCAAACTTACTGGGCTCCAGGGTGCACAAACTATGTGGAGTTATTATGAATGGCATCTGAGACAATTCACAAAAAGCAATTAGCTGTGTAGATTTTTGACAAACGCTGCTTCTTCCTAATGATTCTCCGTAGTTCTATCTCACCTGGGAGACACCTACTTTTCTCAAACAATGCAAAGTCCCATTCACTAGCTAACTTCACCTTGTTTTCCTTTGGTTGCATAATCTCTCTATTCTTAACATATTTATTTTTCAAAACTTATTTAAAGTTGACATTTTTTTTTTTTTTTTTGTTTTTTTTTGTTTTTTTTTTTTTTGGTTTTTGGGCCACACCTGGCAGTGCTCAGGGGTTACTCCTGGCTCTACTGTCAGAAATCGCTCCTGGCAGGCTCAGGAGACCATATGGGATGCCAGGATTTGAACCAGTATCCTTCTGCATGAAAGGCAAACGCTCTACCTCCATGCTATCTCTCTGGCCCTTAAAGTTGACATTTTTTAAAAACGTGTTTTAGTTTTATGATTATGACACAGAGAATGATTTTGAAGATGTTCTTAAACTACCTTGTCAGGAAATTTTTCTGAAACAAAAATTTTTATGTCTTTCTTTTATTTCCTTTTATTTTTGCTTTTGGACCACGACTAGGGGAACTCAGGTACTTCCTACTTAGAGCTCATGAATGAGGTAGTGGTCATGGCTGACCCTCCTCACAAAAACACACAGCACTCAGTCTGTTGAACCAAAGATCATGAACCTGTCTTATCTTTCATGACTAAAAATAAAAATCTTTTATTTCAAATAGACTCTGTGGCTCATCTGTGTGTTGCACATAAAATATTTTTAAAAGCTGTTTTGGGGCCCGGAGAGATAGCACAGCGGCGTTTGCCTTGCAAGCAGCCGATCCAGGACCAAAGGTGGTTGGTTCGAATCCCGGTGTCCCATAGGGTCCCCCGTGCCTGCCAGGAGCTATTTCTGAGCAGACAGCCAGGAGTAACCCCTGAGCAAAGCTGGGTGTGACCCAAAAACCAAAAAAAAAAAAAGAAAAAAGCTGTTTTGGCAAAGATATAAGTTAAAGACGATTTCATCTTTAACTTGAGCTAAAGATTTCCTATTTAAAGGAAATGTGCCATTTAAAAGGCTTAATAAAATGATAAGGCAAAGCAAAACAATAGCAAAACATTTTCCTTTCTTCCATGGATGTACATCATGTGGGTAATATTTTCATTTGATTATGGATTAGATAAAATTTTCTTTGGTTTAAATCACATCTCTTAGTGCTTGACAGTAGTATTTTTTGGGGTCACCATTGTAGTAGTTCTCTCATTTGTGCCCTTGAAGATAATTTATTAACTGCATGGTAGTTTTAAATACGTTTTCATTGGTTGTTAAAAACAGGTCATTGTACAATAAAACAACATATTTAGTCTATAATTTGGTCTTTTCATAAATTTTTAACATTAGAAAGGAAGGTCATAATGAGGTGATTCTTTCTTCATAGGTGTGTAAGTTAAGGGCAAGAGCTGTTTTTCAGAATTTGCCAGTGTTCTTTATTTATTTTTCCTTTTCTTTGTTTAGTCTAAAAACAAATTTTGTACTTCTACATGTGAAAAATCACTTGTTATGAGGAGTGAATTACATGTAAATCATCATTTTATTTTCTCAAAAATTGTAGACAGAGGAATTTGAGGGAAAATATAGGAGCTTAGGTGTCTGCCTTGCACAAGGCCAATCGGTTTTATTTCTCAACAGCAGATAAAGTCCCACAAGCCAGCTGGGACTGCAGAGCCAGGAGTAAATCCTGAGTGTCACACCTGCTGGGTGTGACACAAAAACAAAGCAAAAAAAAAAAAAAGAGTGTACAGTCTGGTAAGCAGTTAGCTAAGGGACAAATGCTATTGACGTGAGTTTTCCACAACTGTACCTCACATGACAGTCTTGACCTGGCTTTGCATTTGAAATTACTGTCTCAGCCCATGATCTAGTCATCATTGCTGCTGGAAACCTGATCCTTGACCCAGATTGTTCTCTTTCCTTTGCTTTCCTATCCATTCCAGTCATCATTCTATCAATAGACTCTAGAGTTCTTAGTTCTTCCTGTTCCCTTCCCTCTAACTGCCAGTGTATTAACTTGAACAAGTTTCATCTCTATTCTGCCCCATCCCTACAATCATTTAACTCCTGTACCTGTCTTTATTCTTAAGTCTCCTCAAACATTTTGTGTCGACTAGACTCCCATCAGAATGATCAGTGTAATTCAGCAGCTTAAATTCTATAATTTCCAAATAGCTTTTATTTCTTTTTTATTTAGATAATATATTTAAGCACCATGATTACAAATGTTTGCAGTTGGATTTCAGTTATAAAAAAGAATACCATCCTTCACCAATGCAACATTTCCACCAACAATGTCCCCCATCTCCCTCCTCCCCACCCCCTGCCTGTACTTGAGACAAGCATTCTACTTCACTCACTAGCTTTTTTTTCTTTATAAAGTAAAACCTTCATATTATATTATACGCCTGCACATTTTGTGGGAGTGAAACGAGGGCCCCTTAGTAATGCTTAGAAGCAAAACATCTTGTTAGTACAGTTGAATGATGCTTAAGCCCAGTAATGCATTATCACTCAACCTAGAGGTTCTGGAGCCCTTTAGGGATGCATCTTACTTTGCATAAAGACAGATGTAGTAGCAGAAATCAAACCTGGGACCTCACACATACCAGGAATCACTGCCTCCTTTTGAGCTACCCCCTTGGCCCTAAAACTTTAAAAATATTATTTTAAGTGCCATAGCAGTGGCACAAGCAGTAAGGCATCTGCCTTGCCCACTCTAGCCGAGGATAGACTGTGGTTCGATACCCTGGTGTCCCATATGGTTCCCCAAGTTAAGAGCAACTTCTGAGCACAGAGCCAGAAGCAACCTCTGAGCGTCACTGGGGGTGGCCTAAAAAAACAAAAATATATATATTTATCAAATAATTTTTAATGACTGCTACATTTTTGCAATCTATTCCTACCTCACACCCACAAGAATTTTTTTCCTGGCTGACTTCTATGTATTCTTTAATACTCAGTTGTTAATCTTAGAAAACTATGCTCAGTCCTCAAGGGAACACTCAAATGAATTAATGTATTAGTCTGGATGGTTCTGTTAAGTATAGTGTCTCCTCAAAGACAGATTTGAGGGGCCAGAGGGATATAGTGCAGTGGAGATGAAAGTCCAGTGCTTGCCTTGAATATGGCCAGCCCTGGTTCAATTCCTTGCATCCAGATATATATGGTCCCTAGAGCACTTCCAGGAGTAATCCCTGAGCACAAAGTCAGGAGTAAGTCCTGAGCACTGCCAGATGTTACGCTGCCCCCCCAATAAATGAAGTATTAGATAGAATGTAAGATTGCGTTTGTATTACTGGAGTTTAATGTGATTCTTGTGTGCATAGATAATAAAGACTTATTGAATTGTTTACTAAACTAAATGTAATAAGCATAGTATCTTTAAAGAAATTAATTCTAGCTAAACCATCAAAAAAGGTTCCTTGTAAAATGTACTTATTGAGTTGACTCTTGAAAGGAGCCCTTAATTGGGGTACAGTGAAATAGTACAGGGGTTATGCTTACAACTAGTGGGATCCTCAGAATCAAATTGTAATCCTCAGAAAACTGCCAGAAATGTCTCAGAAGCATGAAGCCAGGAATCATCCCTGAGTACTTTTGTGTTTGTCCCAATCCCCCACTCACCACAAAGAAGTCTTTAAACATCAACCTAGGGCACAGATCACAAGGCATGCAAAATACGAGTTGACAGCAGAGTTCCTGAATTGTAATGGTTTTGCTAAGGAAACAAAGGACCAATCAAGGTCTCTTATTTGCCATTGATGATTAATTATGTTAATATGTGCCACCGATCCTTGAACACCATATTTAGTTTTTTTCCTTAAAATCATCAATGATAAAGCAAAGAGTTTTAGAAAAAAAGATGGACTGATTAGAACTTAACTAGAGATATAAAAAATATTGAGGATTGGGCTTCTGTTCTTTGCTCCCTTTTTAAAAGGTGATGTGTGAAAGATCAGAATCTCTTTATGTGACTAAACAAATAAAGATATGATGTTTTACAATAAATCTGTTCAATATATCTTTCTTAAATACCAAATACTCTTTATCTTAGCTCTACAAATCAATAACCAGCAAAGACATATGGCTATGGAGCATTCAAATGAAAAGAATGGAGGGTTGAATTCATCATGTTATTTAATTTAAACTAATTGACATTTAAATTTATATTACCACGCGTGACTAGTGGCTATCCCTTGCACAAGAGTGTTAGAAAGTTTTTCCCAGTTTGGTTCTATCAGAAAACAACTTAGGATAATTCAATGAGAGTTTATATATAAAGACTCTGTCCAAATGTGTGGACAGGTCTCAAGAAAACACAAAAGTGAGAGCAGAAAATCCTGGTTGGATACTTGGGAGAAGAAGTATGTAGAATTACTGTCACGACTCAAAGTTCAGATTACAAGCCTAGATCACCTCAAGACACCATTTATTATAATATGTTTTAATAGCTATAATGACTTTTCATTGAATTAGTTATATGCTCTCAGTCATAGTTCTCTTTAAAGTCTGGTTTCTCAGTGCCCTTTTCTCTGGTGCTCCACAGTAGTGGTACCTTTTTCCTTAGCAGGGCTGTCCTGACTTAATGATGGCTTCTGTCAAGACTTCCTTAAGGATTCTCTACTGTGCTGAGCATCTGTAGTGAAGGCAGACACTGACTGTTTTCTGTGGCTTTGTTTTAATATTCTGCCCTTTCGTCTCTTACCTCACCACCTACAATTCAACCTTCAGTCCTACCTCGTTGCATGATGATTTGTTAAAGCTTTGAAAACAGAAGGAATGAGGGCTTTTAAGCAGGATGGGGCTATTTCTCCTTGCTTTATTTATTTTTATGCCACACAAAAGGAATAAAGAGGCATAAAATGGCTTGACTGAAGCTAAATAAATCTGGATAAATAGAGCAAGGGCCTAATAAAAAGCTGGAGGTGAAAAAGAAGAAGGTTAGGGAGGGAGAGTCAGAGAAGGGAGAACTTTTTTATTTCCAGCAATGATAGGGGATGTTTATTATTACCTGCAGTACAAAATGTCTTTGACCCACCGAGACATTTTAAACTAAGGTTAAGCTTTTGATAGAAATTAGAAAATCATCTTTATAGTCTTTATTGAATCTCTTATACTGTCACCTCCTGTCATCCTTTATTAAACTTTTGCATGCTCCTGCTGTTAACTCTGACAAAGCTGGTATCTTTTAGTTGCCCGATGAATCATATCACAAAATCTCAAGAGTTTTTTTTTTTTTTATCTCCAACAGGACTCTTTTATATTATTCCTGAAGCTCCTGTGTCTGTACATATGTTAGTTGGTGGGCATAGGTGTGAGTAGGGGGTGTGCAAAAGAGAATATCTTCTTGTGACCCTTGACTATCTTTATGTTTAATTCTGTTCAATTCTGTAGGTAAAGTAAAAAAAAACTATCTTATTCTCTATTGTGTATTTTTAATGCATAATCAACAGATGCTGAAGTCTTCTCCAGAATCTCTTAAGACAGTATACAGTTCTATAGTGGCCCCTAAATTCATATAAATTATTTAATTAAGTCTTAAATCTGGTAATGTCATTCTGTAAGTTTTATACAAGTTACTAGCAAGACCAACCCTCCCAATAAATGAAGTCAAAATATGCTAATTATTAAGACATATTTTGTATAAGCATAAGTAAGGATGCACAGAAGTAGCCTGAGTATATTAGGGAGTGTTTACAATATGTAATTGGAATAAGAATTGTGAATTAACTTTTGAGCAGAATGGTTGAAAGTGGCTTTAGAAACTGTTGAGGAAGTAGTAGAACCCCAGTCATTAGGAGAGAGACTCAAGACAAAGCATAGTTTTCTTTATTAAATAGAAATTTGGGGACTGGAGAGATATTACATGGGTAGGGCATTTGCCTTGCCTTGGATCCAATGTGGTCCCTTAAGCCTGCTATGCATAATTACTGAGTACAGAGCCAGGAGAAAGATCTGAGCACAGCCAGATGTGGCCCCCAAACAATAAAGAAAGTGATCCCTGAGAGGAGAGAGAAACATATGGGGATAGTGTCACTATAATTGATTGTACTTGAGAATATGGGAACTAAATAGTAGATAAGACGTGGATAGGCATTCTTGAACTTCTTTTTTTTTTTTTTTTTGGTTCTTTTTTTTGGGGGGGCACACCCGTTTGATGCTCAGGGGTTACTCCTGGCTAAGCACTCAGAAATCGCCCCTGACTTGGGGGGACCATATGGGATGCCGGGGGATCGAACCGCGGTCCTTCCTTGGCTAGCGCTTGCAAGGCAGACACCTTACCTCTAGCGCCACCTCACTGGCCCCAGCATTCTTGAACTTCTTATAAAGAAGTCTTTTCACTCAATGCATAGATTTATGGGGCTAAAGAGATAGTACAGCAGGTAGGACACTTGTCTTGCATGCAACAACCCTGGATTTTGCCCTGGACACTCTATATCAGGGGTCCACACACTACAGCCTATGGTCACATGAGGCCCACTGAGGACATTTATCGGGGTTACTAGTTCCAGACCCGCAGTGTGCATGTGTAGGATATGCCGTGCACTCTCTGACTCCCCCTCCTTCTCTCTGTCTCTAGACTCCCCTCACATCACAGGAGTCCTCAAAGTATAGCCTGACAAAAGCAGGCTCATAGCTCCCACTGAAATACTGGCAAGTTTGTTGATTTGACTTTACTTGTTCTTCATTGTGAATATTGTAATTTGTTCATATTTTTTATAACTATAGTCTGGCCCTCCAATAGTTTGAGAAACAGTGAACTGGCTTGCTGTTTAAAAACTTTGAGGACCTCTCCCTTTATGGTCCCACAAAACCCAGCCAGGAATGATCCTTGAGTACAGAGATAGTAGTAAACCCTGAACATTGGCTGGTATGGGAAAAAAACCCCAAAATGTTAATTCCTCCTATTATCAGCTCTTTAAACTTCTTTTTCCCTGATTTTCAAGGTCTCCTTTCAGAAAACTTTTCACTTTATTAATTTAAATAGCAGCAGTATTCCTGGAGATGAATCGCATAATAATTTTTTTCAATCTTTTAAACAGGATATCAATAAAAAAAAGTGATTTGATTCAATTCAACTGTCTTCCACAAAAGTAATATGTCGAAAATACCAACCAAGGTGACTCTCTCTGAGCTTAATAGCCTAAAGATTTAGGTTCAGGAAAGAACTCTTCTGTTCAAAAAAGAAAAGGAAAAAAAAGAAAAGGTGTTGCACAAATTATCTGAAAGAGCCAAAGATAACATCCAATTTTTCGTTGAAACAATTTGTTCTTGGAATATTGTCAGCTAAAATTGTGGTCAACTCTTGCAAATTGTATGAATTTACGCTGCATATCTTATGTAGCACTGAGCAAAACTTCAATATGGCTCTACATAACTTGTAAAATACACCAGGAAAATGACTTCAGAAACTCCCACAGAAGTTGACAAATTGGGCATCTACTGCTTTTAAGCTAATTGCACGCTTAGCAGCGAGAGAGTAGACTTGTTAAGAACGAAGATCAGGGTTTCTTGAAAGTAGAGTTCTGCGTGCTGCCATGCTGAATCCCACCTAACCTTAGATCAAAAATATCATGGAAGTAAAGGAGAAAACAACGTGAGCCTTCATCACCATTCTCCTTACTTTGAAGTGAAGTGAATCATGAATCATATGTAATGTGTTGACAGATTTTGAAACCAATTCTTGAATATCCTGGCTTTTATTTTCAGGAACCTAGAAAGTATATTACTTAGTGCTACAGTAAATACCATTATTGATGTCTTTTTTTCCTCCCTCTATTGCAGACTGGAAAAAAAGAAAGGAGCAACACGCTGAATATTGCGATAGATAACATGTGCAGGAAGACAAGAGATCTTCGCCGACAGGTGAGGGAAGAGAGATTTGGAGATTGGAGCGTCATGTGGAGTAATTCTTCTTTTGCCATTGCTGTAGTATTCCTTTGGGTGTGTTTTTGGAAATTAATTTAGAACACAAAAGAGAAGTTATTTATTATTTGCATACTAAAATGTCAAATTCGAATTGCCAGAGATGGACTCACTCTTCTGGAGTCCACAGAGCCTTGCAGGCAAGACTATGACAAATATCACAGTCATACATCATAGAAGTCCAGAGGTCTATGACAAACCCCTATGCAAAGGGAGATAAAGAGGGAGAGAGAGCTGTCTCTTCCAACTGGTAACAAACTCTTCTCTTGCTCTTCCACCTCTCTCTCTTTTAATTGCCAACTTACTCTCTTCCTCCTCCAACTGTCTCCTCCAAGTGCCAACCATGGAGAGAGTTTTATAGACCCATGATTAGGGTTTTACTAAAAGGAACAGACCCCTTTTATGGCTGGCTGGGCTGGATTGTAGAACTAGACTTACAGCTGTCTTAAAACAGCTCTGTGGCAAACAGAAAGTAGAGGAAGAGTGTAATCTCAAGTCAGACTGAATTATATCTAAACCCTGCCTCTGTCTCATACACTCTTTTGATCCTGGAAACACAGTTAATCTTCCCGAGCCTCTCAGCCTAACCTGCATTTAGTCAGCACAGTGGTTCAGCAATATCTATATCCACACCTGATACAAAATAAGGTTTTAGGGAATGTTAGTAAGTTTATTCTATCACATTAAAAAATGACTTTAGAATCCAAATGTTTACCAAAAACTACTAATAATTCAGAGACTGTAAGCATGTCCCCTATCCAATTTTCCAAAAATCCTCCAAAGTAAATTTCTAAATAGAAATGACTGTGTTTAGCTTTTGGTCATCAAGCACATAGTATTAAAATGTAATCTATTATATAATTTAGAAGCCTGGCACTATGCTACAATTTAATATTTCCCTCTAGGAATATGAAGTAGTAGCTTTTTAATGACTATTATTTTCATTCATTTCAGTTATTTAATAGCTAGAGTTGCTTTTATATAACTTAAACATGATCTCCACTAACACATAAAAGTGAAAACATTTCTATCAGAATTTTAATACAGCATATTATTGTAATTTAATGGAAATAGTTAATAAAAATGGTCTGTATACACTATAAATTTCTAAGAATATTTGCAAATGGAATAAATTGAAGTCCCAAACCAGTTATTATAGGCAACACAATATATATGTATGTATGTAGGTTGTCACACCCTGTAGTACCATATGGGATGCTAGGGATCAAACCCAGGTTGGTATTATGCAAGGCAAGTACTGACTTGCTGTATTACCACTCCAATCAAAAAACATGATTTTGAATGATGGGAATTCCAATTTTTCAAATGTATAGTCTTAATATATATTCTGTCTCTATCACATTATAGAATTGGAGGATATAAGAGCAGAGGGAACTTGGTACAATCTGTGTTGACATAAATGAGGAAGTTGATGGAGGTTGGTAAGGCGACCTGTCCAAGGAAGGGAGAATATCACATCTGGGAGGTTAAAGCCTACATAGATTCTCTGGCCCTCAAGAGCATCCTTCTTATTAGTTTCCCGACTCATTCTTCATCAGTATTTCTATCTGCTATACCAGTTTATCACAAGACTTGAAAAAAGTGGATTCTGTAAGTGATCAACAATAGCATTCCTTATTCCAGTTCCATCTCTACATACTGCCCTTATTTTATACATAAGCAGCACACCTGCATTTATTTTTCCAAAGTTTTGGGAACCTTATCTTTCTGGAAAAATTCAATATAAGCAATTCTTTGTGTATAAAATATATTTAGCCAAAAAGTATACAGAAGTCCCAATTAAATGTAAATTGCTGCACTCTGAATTTTTTAATTCTTAGGGGTCACACCTGGTGACATTCAGGGGTTACTCCTGATTTGGTCCTTGGATGTTGCTACCAGTGCTACTAAGTGGGACCATTCAAAGTCAGGTTTGAATGTCCAAGTATGAGCTCCAGCCCTTTGAATTATTTCTTGTGCCACTAAATTTTAATCTTAGATTAACAATAAGCAAATTATTATAAATATGTTCCCAATATTGAGTAGAACATGTCTCTAAATTTTTTTTTTCTGAAATCAATATTTATCAGAGTATATTGTGTTTTACCTACCTGTGTTTCTGATACTATTGTCAGTGAGTTCTAGAAAGAGAAATAGGGGTCTCAGATCCTATTTTTTATAGAAAGGGGATACCTCAGAACTTGTGGAGAACCTCAGAACTTGTTCTGGATATTTGAAAAAAAAAAAAAAAAACACTGTCGTTTCACAGGTCTGTATCTCCATTGCTTTGGTTAAGTGTTGTAACATAATAAACCATCACAAACAATAGAAATAATTGTATTGTGTCTCTAGATTCTGTGGGTTGACCAGATGTCTGAAGTGTTGTTTCTGTAATATTTCCACTTGTGTGCTACCATAATAATGGCAGCAAATGGTGTCTCTGTTTTTGGTTCAGGGTGCATAATTGAATCCTCAAAGCTTTCCTCTTTTCATGCAGTGTCTAAGCAACTGAAGACTTTATCTCTTGTTGGTTAATCTAGATCTCGTACTCAGTATCCTAGAGGTATAAGAAAGGAGGGTATCTAAGTGTCTGAGCTCCAAAGTTTTGCGATGTTTTTCCTTCATATATACATCTAAATAGTCAAACAATTTGGCTTGGGTCAACAGAGAATCAAACTCAAGTTCCTGTGGGAGAAGTGGCTTATGGTACAGAAAGGGGTGGAATTATTTAGAGCTACTGTTGGAAGCACCATCCGTGCCCAATTCCATTGAGATAGTTGTTATGATTTGTTCTCGGTATCCTCACTTACCCTCCTACAACTTCATCTTCAATTGTGATGCATATGCTTTTGGCAGTAATAAAAGCTAGCTTAAACAGCAACATGAGTCATCGTCACCCTTTTTTATTCTTGAAAATCTTATCATTTTTGTCTTAAGAATATTTGATATATACTTTCACACTGAAAAAAGAAACCATCTATTCTGAGAAAATTCTTCTTTGGATTATTTAATATGCATATTTTGGTTCTATATCTGTCTTCATTCCTCTGCTTTTAGTTAAAAACAATTACTTAATCTCTCTTCATTATATATCTCCCAACTTTAAGTCCATTGCTTATTCAGGACTTCCCATCAACCACATGGAAAAAAAATGGTTCAGAAAAATCATTAGATTTCTGTAACCATGAGATAGTATTTAAACATATTTGGAGAAAAGAATATTCTAGATTTGGGGACCAAAAGAAAAATGTTCTTTGAGGTAATAGCCCTTATTTTATTTTATTTTATTTTATTTTATTTTTTTTGGTTTTTGGGTCACACCCGGCAGCACTCAGGGGTTATTCCTGGCTCTATGCTCAGAAATCAACTCTGGCAGGCAAGGGGGACCATATGGGATGCCAGGATTCGAACCACCTTCCTTTCACATACAAATCAAAAGCCTTACCTCAATGCTATATCTCCGGCCCGCCCTTCTATTTTTAATGCCTTGTTTTATGATTTTTTTTTCTGACTTGCTGTCCCAAAGAACAGAAACAAAAGTCTGTCATGGTGGTGTTCATGGTATTCAGGTTCTCCGTAATTCTCTCTAACTTATTGCTAAAATTTTTCATGTTTATTCTTCTGTTTCTATTTTCAACTCTTCTTTATCATACCAAGAGATTAACTTATCTCTAACCCTATATCTACTATTTGCTATTTTTCATTATTTTTTCCCATTAATTCCCCCATACACACCTTCAAATGTTTGTAGATAGATAACTTAGTTACTTCCTTTTTATAAATACTTCTTTACAAATTTTAATTGACTGAAGGTCAATGTTAGTATAAAAAATATTTCACCCATAGACAATTTGCCACTTGGACAATCCAAAATTAATATTTTATTCATAAAATGTAAACTGTATGTAATTATTTCTAATAATAATTAACTTCTCTTTGAATTTTTTTTAAATAAATTTTTCTTCCCCACTTGATTTTATACTGGGCAATAGATATGGCAAAATCTTTCTTTTAGTAAATAAATTTCAATGTTCTTTACCAAGTATAATCCTTTTATTGATTTTTATACCTCAAACAAGAAATACTATATTATCTTAGTGCCTTAAATGAGACAGCTTACTGAATATCAATCATCCAGCTTACGGGTCAAGTATAACTTTGAAGGGGAATTTTTCTCAGTCCCAGTTTAAATCTGTAACCAAAAATTGGTGGCTATCATCAGGGAAAATATAGATTGCTATACTTACTTTTCATCATATTAATCATGAAATATTAAACTTTCACAATATATAAATTGTACATCAACACAGTAAATAAATGCTGAAATAGTTTATTTAGACTCCAATGAGTTTTGAAAGGTAGTATTTAACTATATTTTTATATTCCAAGGATTATTTTCTTAAATCTCGAGCTTCTTTACATTACTCTTCCTGGAATAATCTCACTCTTTCTACTTCTCTGTTTGATAAGGGTGTGGAAATTTCTTAGAGTTTATAGATAAGATTTTCATTTTTTGTTTCAACCTTAGAGGGACATTTTATTTGGGATTTCAAACCACTGATAACAGTGGAAAATACAAAATGATGTCCTAAAGACTTTTTTGATGAGAAAAGATGAAAAGCCCCATGGTTTAGTGCCTGACATCTTTCATGCTAAACCACAGAGAGGCATTTATTGGAAATGTGTATCTCTGAGCACTGCTTTTCTCTCACTAATTTCTAGTATTGTGACTTGTAAGGTTGTTTTCATTCTACATTGTTTTACTATATTACTTTTTAATTTTGGTGAGCAAATCACTCTTAAGAGAGGAATGAATTGAGCCCATAGGATGAACATTTCAATGAAAATAAATCATATAAATCATATTAGATTCTATGCAAATATTTAGAATGCATACTATTTTAGAGGAGGGTTGAACTGCACCTAGAGATGCTCAGAGGTTACTCTTGGCTCTATGCTTGGTGATAACTCCTGGCAGTACTTGGGGATTATGTGGTGCCAAAGATTTAACCAGGGTCACCCACTTGCAGATCAAAAGCCTTAACTTCTATGCTGTCTCTCTAGCTTTGATGTCTATATAGGTAAAATGAAAGAACTTACCACTTGAATGTTAGAACATAGAAAAATCCAGAGTCCTCAAAAAATGGGACTTTAGCATATATAATGTAGTTTCTTTGGAAGACATTCCAAGAAGCAAATATGAGACAATATAATATGCAAGGTGACATACAGAAAGGAGGAAAGTTTATGCCATAGACAACAGGATCTTAAGGACTTCTGAGATTATCTAATAGTTGTCTAACAAGTGTTTTTGGAAGAAATAACACACTTCTAAGGAATTCCAAGCTTTTTTTGTGTGTGATTTTTCAAGTTTTTTTTTAATTTTTAGAAAATTCTCAGTCTAAGTAAAATAATTTCAATTACTAGAGTTATCACCACTAGACTCAGATTTCATACACAATGGAAATGGGAAATGATGATAATTGATTATAATAAATTGACCGGTTTACATCCACTAGTTTTCTTGAATTTATTTATTTTTGCCAAGAGTCTCTATGATTTCTTTTGTTTTACTATTTATTAACTATCACTCTTGCATTAAGTTATTATGCACCATGAATTTTCATCTTGTCATTTCTCATAATATGTTACCTTTGTTAGAAAGGTAAGGGCATATTGCCCAAAAGTATTTATTGAATTGAATAAAAAGCAAATACACAGAAAGATTCAAAAGGTCTAGGCTATAGGTTTTTTTTTTTTTTGGTAAGAAAAATTATTTATAGAGTACTGGTATACTTATTTAAAAGTGTATTTTTCGGCTGTTAGTCATTTGCTATTTTTGTTTCTCTGGTCATCGTTAAGCATATTTTTAACACCCTCTATTCCACCTCTATGACTGTTTTGTTTTGTTTTTGGGTCACACTCAACTGTGCTCAAGGGACCTGCTTTACCTGGCCCCTGTCTTACTCTAGAAAATTGTAGTATTTATATTTCATATACTTTTAGATGTTCCTTTTTTGTGAATCTTCCCACATATGATTTTATCTTAACCTTGACTTGGTTATCGTCATTGTGTATGCTGACTTTCAATGAACTGAAGATGAAAACGAAAGAAAAATAGATGAAAGATAAGCATGGTGGAACCAAGTGATGGTACAACTGGTAGGACTTTTGCCTTGCATGCAGCTGATCTGAGTTCAATATTCAACATTCCATGTGTTCCCCTGAGCCCACCAAGAGTGAATAAAGAACTTGAAGCACTTCCAGGTGTAATTCCCCCCCAAAAAAAAGATAAGAATAATTATTAAAATTTATTATACTCTGAGGGATTACTTCTAATTTTCTCTTGTGTATAAGAAAGTAACACAAATAGTGCATACCAGATCAAGTCTCAAAACTGGCCTCTTGCATGCCTTTCTTATTCTGCTCTTTAGGAGCCATCACATTACTTATTTATTTAAAGCCTTCTTCTATACCCAATTCTTCTAAGTAAATGTAAATTAGCTGGCATTCGTGATTATTTTCTATCTGCTAAGCAAACTCTTCTCTTGAGAATCACCCTATAACATTTGTTAAACTATTGATACACTGAAAATTTCACAGACCTTTTCAAAAAGAGCTGTCCATCTGGGAAAGAGAATTTTTTTCTCTCTGAGAATTTCATAATGACAATGATACTATACTATAATTATTAAGGAAGGATAGTGTTTTATATCAGTATATTAGCTAATCATTAATTTTTTAAATTTTTTTTGGTTTTTGGGCCACACCCGGTGATACTCAGAGATTACTCCTGGCTCTGTGCTCAGAAATCGCTCCTGGCTCAGGGAACCATATGGGATGCTGGGGATCAAACTGCGGTTCATTCTGGGTCAATCACGTGCAAGGCAAATGCCCTATCACTGTGCAATCACTTCAGCCCCTAATCATTGATTACTTTTATAAATAAAAACTAACTTTATTCTTTGGCTTGAAAATTATCCTAAAATATATTTTACAGAAAAGTAAATTACAACTAAGACATATAGTTTATTTTTCTAATATTCTGGATTATGGTATTGAAGGTATTGAGAAAAAACCTTTGGGACCATTTGCAATCATTTACATTAATAAAATGTGTATGTTTTAATACTAAATGTTTAAATATATATACATACAAGACAATTTTCAATTGCAATTTTAAGTTTCAGAAAATAAGCAATAAAGCAATTACCTGATTCATTTTCAAATGTAAACATAATCCAATTTAAAGAAATTAATTGTTGCATAACATTTACTTGTTTAACAGCTTGGGGTGTAAGGAAAAGAACCATTAATGCAAATGGAGAAAATTGGACATTAGTCTCACTTATTATTCTCTTTGCTCAATTGATCTGTTATCATCTGGCATAATCGGTGATCTAACTTAGTTTAATTGCCCTGGAGCCTACAATTTAGCTAATCAGAATTTATCATCATTTCCTCTAACAAGGCAGAAAACAGTTAATAATTTTAGAATTATGAAAATTCATGATGTACAATGTTTGTACATATACATAAATATTTCATTTAAGCAATTTCTTTGAGGAAAAACTGGATATTACCACTTATAAGATGACCTGCGGACTAAATTTAATTTAATAAATATAATGATTTTTGAGAACACTAAAATCCATTTATTGCTTTTTCTAGTTTTGCTTTTACTTAGTTTGCAAATGACCTTGATGTGCAGTTTAAAAATTATCATTTAAAAAATTCTGCTAAAAATAGTTAAAATGTATTTTATAGTTACTAAACTTGTTTTTTTTTTAGTTACTAAAATTGTAAAAAAAAAACTAGTAAGTAAAATAAACTGATTTAAAAGAAAAACCTTTCTTTTCTTTCTTTCTTTTTTTCTTTTTGAATTTCTCTTCAGCTTCGTAAAGCTATTATAGATCATGTGTCAGACTCCTTTTTGGATACGACAGTTCCACTTTTGGTTCTCATTGAAGCTGCCAAGAATGGCCGGGAAAAAGAAATAAAAGAATATGCTGCAATATTTCGTGAGCATACCAGTAGGCTTGTAGAGGTAAGTGGGCTTGAAAGGTAATTGCTCCAAATACAGTACAATGAGTTTTCTATAGTTCATTTTACAGTTGATGTGTGCGCCAATGAAAACTTTTCTCCAATGATACAGTTTGATCAATAAATCAAATAATAGAAAAAATCCTCATTGGCTTAGAAAAAGTATGGATTATTTAAAGCAGTTCAAGAAACTATAACATTTTTAAATATATTTTAATATCTATAAAAAACTGACTAAATTCAGAAACTGTTTTATCGTTGGAAATATTTTCTCCTATTTCTTCTCATTTAAAAGTGTGAAATTTTTCCTATTACTTTTTGTTTATCTACTATTTTTATGTTTGCTTGTACCTTTAGTCTTTCAAATAATATCTATTATTTGTAATATCATTTATAATATCATTATTTATAACTATAGAATATTTTGCAAGATATAGTGTAGTAGAGATATACAAAATAATTATGGAGGCACAGTGGATGTATCATGTTTCATTGAAGGCAAGGATAATAAAACTATGATCCTCTCCTGTCTAGTGGATCTTTAAATTGGGAAGCATAGTGGCATACTGCTGAAACCATCTTAAGATTCTGGGGAAAATAATCAAACCAATTGTTCTTTAGATATCAGTAGCACAACCAATAGTATATAAGAGAGCTGGAATTACTACAATCAGTAAGGTCGTAGTCTTCACAAGGCCCAAAATAAGTAGTAAGAATGGTGGAATATCAATGACAGGACATTTGCCTTGTATATGGCTGATCCAAGACAGAACTAACCCTAACCCTAACCCTAACCTGATTCAATCCCCGGCATCCCATATGATCTCCTGAGACAAGAATGATTCTGAGCACATAGCCAGGAGTAATCCCTGAACATCACCAGTTGTGGGCCAAAAATTAAAAAAATAGAATGGTGAAATATGATTAACCATATCTTTATGCTAGCCTTGGTTTTATTTTTCTCATATCCAGTCAATGTGATAGTACTAGCTGTTCATAAGAGATTCTATTCTCATTGTCAATGTCCAGACCATGCTAGTTGTTAATTGTTTTAACTTTTATACTTCCTATACTGAACGTAAATTCTGTGGCAAGCATGTGTTTTGAGGCCCAAAAATAAATGTAAAATTTCTGATTTTCAGTTATCTAAGAATCGACTAGGCAGAAACGGACAATTTATTTTTTGAATATCTCATATGGTTGCATTCAATAATTGACGAGGGATGGAACCTTCATAGGCCTCTGGACTTGCACACAATTAGACATAATCACATTATTTAAAGTATATGTCAGTTGTCAGTTAGGAGCTTAACCATGATTGTCAATCAGAGCACCACTGAATGGTCTTTCCATGCATGTTCAATTTGTCATAGACTAGCTTTTGTATTGATACAAAAAATCCTATGAGTAAGCAACAAGAGATCATAGAAGCTCAGAGTCTCATAATATTCAGGTACACATCTGAGGGAGAACAGAATTTCCTCTACTTTTCATGGGACATAGAAATCTCAGTGTCCGCTTCAGTATCAAAGGTATGTTTAAACATGGAAACCCCACCTCTGAAGAGAAGAAAAGAAAATGAAGTAATTGTTAGCATTTTTAATCAACTTCATTTTCTAGACTTCATTTGCTTTTTCCATAACTTGAAGATAATATCTAACAGAGCACCAATTTCTAAAACTTTATTATGCTAGAAATACTGTTAGTAATGAACACAATTTTGTTTTCTAAAATAGAAATGCTTAGGTAAAAATGAAAATGGTTTCTATACTAATTCTAGATAGTTTTTAATAAATATATGCATAAAAATAAATAGTTTAAATACATAATAAATACAAATAATAATAAAATAAATAGTTTTAAAATTATATGCATAATAAATATATGTATATATACATGTATACCTAAAACATATTATATGAATATATATTTTACATATGTATATATGCAGAGGAAAAAAGAAAAACATTTTCCTTTATCTCTCAGAAAATATATTTTTAATAATGTTTCACAAAAAAAATTCATCAAAACTTACTAGAAATGTCATGGAAGAAGTATCTTTGAAAGAATCCAGGGAACAAAGGAAACTTAAAAACCTCATTTTCAGAGGAAATTGTGAGTTCTCATAGTAGCTGTTGCTTAAAGATCCTCAGCCTCCATTTGTAACAGGGAGAACAGAATTGGAGGTCACAGAGATAGGAAGGACCTACTGCAGGAAATTATCAGACAGACCCAATTAAAGGTAGTTCTTATGTCACACCTATGACCACTTGATCTGTTAAGTCTATGAATTAACTCCTCTGACCCCAAATGTCAGGAAAGCTTTGGCTGTGATGAGATTTAGCTGTCCCTGATCCAATAAGTAGACATGAAAGTGACCTCTGGTGAGAAATATAGTGCTTTGTCTTTATTGCAGGGAGAATTCAAGAACAGATTGTATAGGTAGCAGCAGTGAGATTTATAAAGAGATAATCCACGAAATGTGAGTGTGCATTCTCTTCGGGGAATCTCACATACAGATTTAGGCAAGGGTTTTTAAGGAGTAAGATAAAGGAGAAGAATATGCCTAAGGGGTTGGGAATGGGGTGGTGTGATGTTGAACATTCCTATGAGAACTACTTGTACGATCATAAGTCATCTCTATACCTTCTAAATATGCAACTATGGAGTGGTATATTAATAATATTTTGTGGTTTATTGGGGAGAAAAGTGAAATAAGGCCAGGCAGTATTTTATTGGCCATGCTCCAGTAGCTGACTGGGGTTGATTTTCCAAAGCCCTCTCCTTCTGAGGAAGTTGGTGAGCATTGAGATGCTGGCATTGAAGTCTTACCACTTAGTTAATTTTTAGAAATGTGAGATAGTCCTTTGTGTTTCTTTTAGTAGTTTTCCCACACCGCTTCTCCTTTACCATGTCACCTCTCTACAGAGACATGTACATATTACACCCAAGCTGAGTAATTTGGTTTAGCAGAGCAGTCTTCGATTCTAAATGACTTCAAGGAAAAGCTATTGTCAACATTGTCTGGGTTTTGACTTCTTAACTATGTTTGCCAGAACAATCTAAAATCAAGAACTTGTTGAAGTAAAAATTTAAAGGAAGAGAGATCATTTCTACAGAATTAAAAATTGTATGATCTTTAGAAGAAAACTCCATGCTGTTAAAAGAACACTTTAGATAATGGTTAATGTAACTTTTACAAAATAAAGAGAACTATAATTTAACACAATGAAAAAGAACAAGGCATTAGAGACTCTACAGGTAGTAATTAGAAAACCAAAGATACTGGGTGAAGGAAATGGGAACAACAAATGAAGTTGCCAATAGTTTGGTTTAAGCATTCCATTCTCTAGTGGGATTATATCTGAAAAGTCTCTTAAGCTTTATTCAGTAGTTAGGTGTAAAATGAACATGAATGAAATGTGATTATGGAAGCTTATGTAGAATCAATGAATGGGAAAACCTAGGTGTTAGCTATGGAAAATTGGCACTATTTATATAAATTTGAGTTCTGTAGGCAACCAGATTCTATGTTTTGTGATTCATCAAATCTTGGTGAAATGAAATGCACGAGTCAGAAGATGGCATTAAAAAAAGAAATCATGGTTGATCTGGGCAATTTGTTCAGATCTGGAGCACTTGTCTTAATCTCTGAGACCCTAAGTTTAATCCCCAGAACTGCAAAATCACATCAATAAATTTAAAAGTGTATTAGCATGATGATGAAAAATTTATGATAAGTGTATTTTTTGAATTATCATGAGTTTTGCTTTGGTGTTGTGTGTGTGTTTTGGGGTCAAATTTCGCTGTATTCAGGGTCTATTACTGCCTCTGTGCTCTGGGATGACTCTGAGGAGTACTTGGGGAATCACATATGGTGCTCAGAATGAAACCCCAGTTGCCTATGTGGGAGACAAACACCTTACCTTCTATTATCTGGCTCCAGACTCCCAGTATTTTGATATTACACTGATGGAAAATGATGACACTCTTAACTGTATTGGTTTCTGCCAATAATACCTATTAAATAGAAAGTTTCAAATAAGAATTTCACCTGAAATACATAAAGTAATTGATAAATTATTTTTCATTGCTTTGAGTCTTTTCTAGTAGGGAAGTGAAGAATAAAGTATGATATAATAAAATATTAATAATAAAATATAAGAATAAAGAAAGAGGGGCTGGAGTGATAGCACAGAAGTAGGGCATTTGCCTTTCATGCAGCTGACCCAGGATGAACCTGGGTTTTATCCCTGGCATCCCATATGGTCCCCCAAGCCAGGAGCGATTTCTGAGCACAGAGCCAGGAGAAACCCCTGAGCGTCACTGGGCATAGTCCCCAAAAAATAGAATAAAGAAGATATTTATATAATATCTAATGGAGCTGTAATTTTCTATGAAAGTTGGCTTTGGAATGAAAGAATTTATCCAGAAAATCGAGTGGGTGGAGAAGGTCAAAGGGAGGGCCATTGGGTTTTTGGGGAGGTAGGTGGATGCACTGCTGATGAATGTGGTGTTGGCATTATGAACATGAGAAACAATTATGAATAGTATTGTTAGCCAATGAATCTCAGTCAATGAAAATAAAATCAAAAGATTACTAGAAAATGTTAATTTTAGATAAACTAACAGACTTTTTATCTCTTTTGTTAGCTACTGTATTCTGGTGCAAAGGTCAATATATGACATTTGATAAAATTCACCAAACATAAAAATAATAAGTTGTCTTTTATGATTCTATTTCTTGGGATATATGCTTGATCCCATTTATTCAGGTCAAATATCTTACTATATATATATATATATATATATATATATATATATATATATATATATATATATATATGAAGATACTAAGATAAATTTTCACAGAAATGTTAGCAATTTTTCTATAGGTATTAGTCATCAAAAGTAGATAGTAGGGATTGGGGGAAAAAGTAGATAGTAGGGACTAGAGTGATAGCACAGAACATAGGGTGTTTGCCTTGCATGTGTCTAATTCAAGTTTGAACCCTTGCATCCCATATGGTCCCTTGAGCATCACCAGGAATGACTCCTGAGTGCAAAGCCAGCAGTAATCCTGGAGCACTGTCAGATGTGGCCCAAAAACCAAAAAAAAAAAGAATATAATCTAAAACTATTTCACATTCTGAGAATAATTCACTTGAATATGTAAAATACTGGATCTATGAGAGGAAAAGTAACAATTTAATTAGAAATATAACTATTATTAAGAATAATTTCAGTCAATATTTATTACTGTAGATCTTATTTAAAAATTTAAATTTTTATCTCTGTTACTATTTATATATCACACTACAATTTGTCCACAGCAAGTCAGGTCACACTAAATATTCTATCTACTAACTAAAACACTGAAGTCCCCAGTTTACCTTAGGAGTTTACCATGTTAATTATTATTAAATAATACCGTGTTAATGATCTACACTTTAAATTTCTCTATGAATTGTAGCAGTTTCTCTATGTGAAAACTCAGCTTGGTTGGTGCCTTGGATTTATTCATCAAAAATTCATCTGTCTTGAGGTACCTTATTTTAGTAAGTTTCATGGGAGTCTTTCATCAAAAAGAAAATAGTGGGTGGACATTTAATTATAATACTTCCCTCCAACCTACAAGGATGATTGTTCCCACTCACAAAATGGCAAGCCAGATTTAGCAAACCCTGGTGCCAAGAGAGAAAGCTTTAAGAGGTGACTCTTGCTGTTTGCAAGAACTGCTGATTGCTATCAGCTCCGCGCTAATCGTTTTCCTGACAGAATGCTGTACAAGTGTTGTGCCTCGCTCTAATTGATCATCTGTTATCAAATAAAGATGTGTTTAGTTCTATATAAACAAAACTTTGAAAATCCCATTTTTTTCTTCCTGAACCTCTCTGCGACCAAAACGAAAAGACATAGTGAGAAAGTCTTTGTGCTAAGAGTTGTGCGCAAACCAACAATTCTCACTGAGCATCTTGGCATTTCTCTTTGGGTGGAGAAGCGATGTTATAACTAAGTCAGGAATCTTTATTTTTTTTCTATTATAGATGTCAGATCTCAGGTGTTCACTCAAGTGCCCACTCCCTGAACCAGAAATTGCTCGGCATCATAATCCTCTTTTAACTAAAATTCATGACGGAACATGATCCTTCAAAGCCTTAATTGAATGCACAGTGGTTTCCTTCCCACGTTTGAGAGGTTTCTTTATACATGTTCTATTCATGTTATTTGAAATTCTAAAACTGTTAGCTCCAAAAGATAGAAAGTTGCCACAATTAAGTGTGAAAAGATGAGATCATAGCACTTTGTCATTAAGAAAAGTGAGAAAATTATATGGGATTGTCATCATTGTGGAAGTCAATTTGATGTTAGTATTAGTTGCGTAGATCAGAACATAAGATGGGAACAGGAATTGAAAAGCTTGATGCCCATGTGGCAATCTCAGCATAAATAGTTATTCAAACTGGGAATATGTGAAATTTAGATTTCTAAATTTGTAAGAATATAAAATAGGAGGGCGAAAGCTGATAGGTAGGTAGTTTTGAATATTGGAATGTCAAGCTAAAGATACTTAGATCTTATCTAGTATCTGGACTTGTAATAAACTTAAAGTTTGAAAGTTGCTTCTTACCCGAAGAATGTAGAAAATAATTATATTTTAGTAAAGTCTGTGAGTGAATTACTTAGCATCTGAATAAAAATAATTGTAGACTTGAACTATTGAGTAAAATGACTCTATAGCATGGGTTATGACTAAACAAAATGAATCTAAAGGGTTGGCATCATCTTATTGAACAAATATGAATGCACATGACTATAGGTATTTTATCATACATTATAATTTCTTTTACTTAAGTTTTTGAGATAATATTGAATTGCAAGCATAAAATGATTTTTCTATTTAGAGGTAAAAGAGCACTGTAGCATATTTCCCAACAAAGTGCCTGTATCAGTCTTCCTACCACATCATTGTCATCAGAAACTAAGAATGTGTTTTTATTGGGCATGTTTATCCCTGGTTTTGTTGCCATAAATATCAAATATAAGTGAGATATTTTGTTTTTCTTTCTCTTCTTCCTACTGACTTATTTTGTTTAGAGTAACACCTCCAGGTCTTGCTTACAAAAAAAAAAAAGTGAACAAAGGAAAAATGCAGTTTTCTTATAACTTGATGTACTTAAGCTTCTGCACCTGACTATTATAAGTAATGCTGCAATAAGCATAACTTTGCAAGTAACTGTTTGAATTTGGTTTTGTGTTTTTGGAGTAGATATTAGGTGTAGAATTGCTTGGACAGATATGTAGTGAGATATTTAATTTTTCATAAATATCCATAGTGTTTCCACAGAACATAAACCAATTTATTCAACCAGTGGGAACCATTTCTATCCAGTTTTTTGCCTCCATGTTCCTACCAATATTTGTTGCTTTCTATTTTATGGCATATTTCCCCTCTGGTGTGAGGTGCCATGTCATTATTTTGGTGATTTGCATTTTCCCAATAGTCAGCTATCATGAACAGTTTTATATACCTGTTGGCTACTTATATATTGGCTCTCTACTGACTCTGCATTCAGGCATCACTCCTGGCATGCTCCAGTGACCCTATAGGCTGCCAAGATGGAACCTGACCAGTTGCAAGGCAAGCACCTACCTCTGTATTACTTATCTATATGTCTTGAGGAAATGCTATTCAACTCTTGCTATTTTTAATGGGATTTTTTACTTTTGTTGTTAAATATTATGAGTGATTGTATATCTTGATATCAACCTCTTTTAGATATATGATAAATGAATAGCTTTCCCATTAGTAGATGTTTGGGGGGCACAACAAGTAAAGCTCAGGGGTTACTCCTGACTCAGCGCTTAGGATTTACAGCCTGGCAGTGCTCTGGAGACCATATGGAATGCTGGAGATTGAAATTTTGTTGGACATGTACAAAGTAAGTGCCTTATCCACTCTTCTATCTCTCTGGCCCTAGTAGATGTGTTTTTATTTATCATTTCTTTTGCAGTAAAGAAATGTATTTTTTTATTGGCTATAGTTTTATTTTGGGGTTTATATTTTTTCCTGCCACCAAAGTTATATCTTAATGTGAATACTCAGTCATACATGTAGTGAGATATTTAATTTTTCAGAAATAGCCATGCTCTTTTCCACAGAACATAAACCAATTTATCCAGCCAGTTTGAACCATTACTATCCAGGTTTTTTTCCATGTCCTCACTAACACTTGTTACTTCAATTACTTTTTCATGACATTTCCCCCCTTGTTAAGTGTATATATACAATTTTAATTAAAAAAAAAAACAAAAATTCATGAAAAAATCTGATAATGGGAATCAGTTATCTCAGCTTCACGGTAAAATAAAGAAAAGAAAGAGTAAAAGAAAAGAAAGAAGGTGTAAAATAAAGGAAAGAAAGTGTTTTTTCATGTTTCTGTAAATATTGATTTAAGAGGTTAACGTAAAAGCTCATCTATTGGGCTGAAGGGATAGCACAAAGGTAGGGCATTTGCCTTGCATGTGGTCAACCCCAATTGGACCTGGGTTCTATTTCTGGCATCCCATATAATCCCCAAGCCTGCCAGGAGTGATTTCTAAACCAGAGCCAGGAGTAAACCCAACGCAAAGCTAGATATACCCCAAAAACAAAACTAAAAAAGCTCATCTACTTACCTACTACCTCAATTTCTTCTATTATTAAATTTTTATGTCAGATAGTAGGAAGAGTGCTTCACCTGCAATATATGAAAATTCTAATTATTCCATATTATTACCAATGTTTAGTTTGCTTAATAATTCAACTGAAAGTATAAAATTCTTAGAAAAGTATAGAAGCAATCTTTTTTGGTTATGTTTTGGGGCCATACTCAGTGATGTTAATTCATGGGTTACTCCTGGTTCTGCACTCAGAAATTAATCCTAGTGGTGCTTGGATGCCATGAATTTAACCTGGGTTGACTGCATTCAAGGCAAAGAACCTATCTGTTTACTATCATTCTGGTCCCAGAGCAATTTTTTAAGCCTTAGATTAGGCAGTAGTTTCTTAATATAAAATTAAAAGAACAAGCAATAAATTAGAAAAAATATAGAAAATACACTTAGTTAAAATTTAAATTTTTTTTTTGTTTTTTTCGGGCCACACTCATTTGATGCTCAGGGGTTACTCCTGGCTAAGCACTCAGAAATTGCCCCTGGCTTGGGGGGACTATATGGGATGTGGGGGGATCGAACCGTGGTCCTTCCATGGCTAGCGCTTGCAAGGCAGACACCTTACCTCGCCGGCCCCAAAATTTAAATGTTTTATCCTTCAAGGAAATCAAAGACTACCCAAAGAATGAGAAGTAAATTGACAAATACTCTATCTTATAAGAGATATCCCTCAGAATAAAGAACTGTTCTATCTCAGTCTATAAAGCAAATAAATCATTTTGGGGCATAAATTTTTAAGTAAATAATTCTCAAAAAGTTATAAATATTGACGTTAAGCACATAAAATGATTAGCCACCCTTAGCCATCAGCGAAATGCAAATTAAAGCCACATTAAAACCCTCTTTCCATCCTCTTAGATGATGACAATCAGAAATAGTTGTAGCTAGTATTGTTGTTAAGAGTGAGAGCTGCAGTCCTCTCACTACTGGTGGGATGTAAAATTGTTTACTTTTCTATTAGTAGAGAAAAGTCTGGTGATTTTTTAAATGATTAGATACAGAATTTTCCTCTAGAAAGTACACAGCTAGTATGTACCCCCAAATAACTTGTATAAAATGTTTATTAAAATGATTGTAATAGCCAAAAATTGAAGATATCTCAGATGTCCTTAAACTGATAAGTGAATTGCTAAAATGTGGTCTCACCATACAAGAGCACTGGTCATCAAAAGACCTACTTATCATTTCTATTTGCTAAGGAAAGTCCAAAAATATCACTAATTATATTATTCATTTAAATATAACATCCAGAAAAGAAAAATCTATAGACAGAAAAAGGAAAGATTTTTGATTGCCTCGTTTGACAGAGATAAAATTATTTTTAAATTGAATTTGATGACTGCACTATTCCATGACATTTTAAAAATCATTGGAATGTATAATTTAAATAGGATAATTGTATGATGCATGGATTATAACTCAGTATAGTGTTATCAAGAATTTCATATATCGGGGCCGGGCGGTGGCGCTGGAGGTAAGGTAAGCCTTACCTGCGCTAGCCTAGGAGACGGACCGCGGTTCGATCCCCCGGCGTCCCATATGGTCCCCCAAGCCAGGAGCGACTTCTGAGCGCATAGCCAGGAGTAACCCCTGAGCGTCACCGGGTGTGGCCCAAAAAAACCAAAAAAAAAAAAAAAAAAAAAGAATTTCATATATCATTTATAAATAGGAAATATTATTTGAAGACTAAAAAACATAACACTGTATGCATGATGTAATGAAAAGACAAATTCTGCAGTCTAGATAAATTCATTCAGGAAGTCTTCCAATAACTATGACATTTAGATAATTTTTGTATTGTATATTTCTAATAATTTCCATATCAGAATTGTGCCATCTGAGATTATAATTATGCATCTCCTTTATCAGTCTCATTGCTTTAAATTTTGTTTTCATGTCAAATTCCCTGAACACTGCTTTTTGTCTGATTTTTCTCCCATTTCTGACTGTTAAAATATTTTTCCTATTTTTAAGAGTGGCTGTTATGATGTTTAATGTATACACATCTTTAAAATACATGATCAGGGTCTAATTGCCAAAAATAAAAACAATACTATTATGACATAAAAATGGTTTATTGAAAAATACAATTTTGTAGGGAGGAACCAAAGTTTCATTAAAAATACAAAAATACAACATAAATGAGAAGAAATAGGAAATAAACTATTTCCTTAGTTAAAAGGTATTTCTTTTGGAGGGGGCCACAACCAGTGACACCCAGGGGTTACTCATGGCTCTGTGCTCAGAAAATTGCTCCTGGCTTGGAGAACCATATGGGACACCAGGGGATGAAACCATGGTCCTTCCTAGGTTAGTATGTGCAAGGCAAATGCCCTACTACTATGCCACCATCTGGCCCTCAAAGATATTTCTTTATTTAGTTAAATTTCTTACTCTTTGGTGGGGGGTCTCCACTCATAGCAGTGGTCAAGGCTTATTACTTTCTCTGCACTCAGGGATCACTCTGAGCTGAAATTGGGGGACCCTGTGAGATGCTGGGGATTAGAGCTGGGTCACCCACGTGCAAGGCAAGTGCTTTACCCTCTGTATCTCCTGACCCTTATTTAGCTCATTTAAAAAATAAAAATATTTCTTAATTAGAATGAAGCCAATGAGAACAAAATTTTTATATTATTTTTAGGGTCACATTAGGCTGTCTCGGTTGTTTCTCCTGGTGATGCTTCAGAAACATGTGGTGCTGGAAAATGCATGTGCAGTCATGCATTCAGCAGAGACAGCCAAGTTATTTCTCTGTTCCTTCAAATATTTTTAAAATTACTTTTAAGTATATAACTTTACTTTTTAGTCATCTAATCATACTATTTACAAACTGATGTATTTGTACCAAAATTCACTGATACATATATTCAGTAATGTATAATTAAAGGCATATATATTTTGTATTTTTCTATTTTGCTTACATACTAATTAATAATGATGAACAATCATGTAAGTGAAGAGTAAGGATCAAATATATTAGAAAGTCAAAAACAATAAGCAAAAAGATACTTGAAGAAAAAGAGATTAGACTATGAAAGAAAAGCAAAATTGGTGAGTTGTAAATAGCAAATGGAGAATAGAACAAGATAAGAAATGGAGCTAAGTTTGCAGTATTTGGCAGTTCTTAGGTGGATTACTATACAGGGTACTATACAGTTCTATATAGTATCATGCAGTACTAAAATAAATAAACTAAAATAAAAATATAAACAAACAAAAACACATTATGGAGTCACTAGTATTAGTAGAAATATAGGCAGAATTTGGAAGCATGAACTCAGAAAAATTCTTACTTCTAAGAAGTTTTATTAAGAAGAAGAACAATACAGAGTGGACTTTCTATTTTAGTTTCTGGCTCGAGGTTGCATATATTCAGCGTAGAGTGGCTAAAACACACAAAAAATTTTCTTGGTCTTCAAAAATCTAAAAGCTTAAAACAATTAAAGGAAATATAAATGTACAATACTGCTTCAGTAATTAAAAGTCTCAGAAATATGAAGTCGGAGCACTGGTGCAAGTGGTAAGGAATCTGCTTTCCCTGCACTAGCCTAGGACAGATGTCAGTTCCATCTCCCAGCGTCCCATGTGGTTCCCCAAGCCAGAAGTGATTTCTAAGCACAGAGCCAGGAGTAAACCCTGAGCATCAGTGGGTGTTGCCCAAAATTATAAAAGGAAAGGAAGAGACAGAAGGAAGGAAGGAAGGAAGGAAGGAAGGAAGGAAGGAAGGAAGGAAGGAAGGAAGGAAGGAAGGAAGGAAGGAAGGAAGGAAGGAAGGAAGGAAGGAAGGAAGGAAGGAAGGAAGGAAGGAAGGAAGAAAGAAAGAAAGGAAGAAAAAAAGAAAAGAAAGAATTAATAAAATTAAAAGTAACTAAAATTTCCTATTATTATTATTATTATTATCATCCTCATCTTTCATATGTGTATTAGATATTATAGTACTTCCAAGTGAGGATTCTTTGCTGTTTATAGAAATCTTTTATGTATTTCTTAAAGAATCAATTTAAAGGCAAATAATTATGAAAAGGATCTCATATGAAGGATATAAAGAACCATAGTAGGGGAACAACAAATGAATAAACTCAACATAAGCTGGTCTTCAATAGCATGGTATAAAGTGAGGACTGGGAGGAGGAGGGTACTGAAAAGTGGAGAAGTGTTAAGCATGAAACTCTAGCAGTAAAATGACTGTAAGTCACAATGCCAAAAATTAATTTTAAAGTTTCTTTCATAGAGGCAGGCTGATGTGTGTGTGTTTGGTTGTTAGCTCCGGACTGTAGATCAGAACCACAAAGACCTCTAGGAGATGAGGCAGTAATGCAAAGATGGAGGAGTTTATTACTAGCATGCTGGTGTCTCACCTCTCCCAGGTGGCTACCCCCAAGATGGGACTTGCATATCCTTGTATAGGGTTGCTGAGGCTCAGTCTAGGAGCAAAACTATAGGTTCTAAGTATATGTTGCATCAGCCAGGTTTAAACTGGTTGGCTGAATTAGTAGAGGAAGACTTTAGGTGTCAGTGACCTTGGAGTGTTTACATAAAGTTTATCACCCACAGGCCCCCAGTGTTGCTAGTTTATATAACTCTCCTGATACATGCCCTTCAAGTTCCTGAAACTGACTGTTCTGTTCTAGTCCCTTCAGCCACATAACTGAGGCCTGTCATTCCAGTCCTTTTGTTTAAACAAAGGATGGTTACTGAAGCCAAAAGGCAGCAGTTAATTCTAAACTAACATTCCCTTCTAACAGGGGCACTGGGAATATTGGTAGAGAGAAGTGGACACTAGTGATGGGGATGATAATGGAATATTTATGACTGAAACCCAATCATAATAGCTTTGTAATTCACAGTGACTAATACATTTTTAATAAACAAAGTAAAGACAATAAATTCATCTATGACTGGTCTGGATTTTTTAAAATTAAACTATCAAATCTGACTCATCACCTAGAGATATGTTGGTTTGCAGGTCTTTCCCATTTCCTATGTATATTCAACACTACTATTCCCTTTTGACTTGTAAAACTTCTGTTGAGAAATATTTTTGAAGAAAGATTTTTCTTAATGCTTTTAAAATTCAGAAACGTATCTACAAGTATGTCTCTTGGGAATTATTTCACTTGGAATTTTTTTAATTTCTTGAATCTTAGTCTATAACTTCACAATTATATTCGTTAATTTCTCAGCATAACTACAAGTAAGAATTCCACTCTTTTTTTCATTCTCTTCTGCTAGCAGTGCATTATAATTTTTTACATCCCATAGGCCTCTTAATTTTTTTCAATGTTTTAACTTATTTTATTTTTATTTGTGGGGGATGATTTTTGCCACTCTGACTTAGAAATCAATGTTTCTATCTTTACTTCTGTTATGCTACTATTATATTTTCAGTTCAGTTGTTCTGCCACTTTTTTTCCCTATAATTTCTATTTGCACCTTTCAAAAACTTTCTTCCATAGTTGGTCTTTTTTGAAGTTCTTTCCCAATTAGTCTGCTAATGTTAGCAAACATTAGATCTGCCCCTATGAAGTTTTCTACAGGTTACTTGCATAGCTCTGTTGTATCAGTAGCTCTTTCCAGGTTGTTGTCTTTAGACATTGCTATGAATAAATTAGTCTTTTTCCCCATTTTGTATGGTACTCCATGAAAGCCTTGATGGGTTATAGAGTCATATGTTTGAGTGACATGAACTAAAATTCAGGTATTTGTATAGTGAGACATCAAGGGCATAGGTGAACCAATTCTGAGAAAGCCTCAGTCACAACCCTTGATTCAAGCTCAACTTGGCTCTCCAACCACTAGACTGCCACAGTCACATTAACTGGGGCTTGTCTGAGGAACCAATGCAATGTTGGGTTTTAGACAATCTTCCTTAAGACCAGGCTTCCTCAGTCCAAGCTGGAGACAGAACATCCACTCCAGGGCTGGCAGGAAGCAGACTGGCAGTGAAAGCAGCAGGAAGAACAGCAGGTAGTTAGGTCTCCTGGTTAATTAACTCTACTTCTGTCTGTAGCTTTGCAGGAATTTTTGTGACTGTAGGTGTGGTCTGCTTGCAAGAAGAAAACAGGTCTGATAAGTGGCTCATTCTCCAAAGAGCTCAGTTACTTGCCAAGGGTGGTTGTAGCTCTCAGCATTCTTCCCTCAGATTCTGGAAAGCTAATAAGTCATCCAGTGGCATTTATGTAGGTTGTTAGAGAAAAATAAAATTGCATCTTCCAGGGATTTCGACCCTTGTGGTATACCCTGTCGTTTCATGCTTCCCATTTCAATATGGACCACAGGATGGGAACTCTAAATCTTTGATGTGACTCTACTTATACCCCAAACATTCCCCCACTTTATTTCTTCTCAATTGTAGTTTACCCTGTGGTGGGATTTCTTTTTGGAAAGTGTGTTTCACTCTCTTCAGTTTGTCCGATGCTGGACTGCTTGCTGTAGAAGTTTTCTTTTTCAGGGTTTCAGGCCAGTTTCTGTACATAATAATATTTATTTATTTGTGATTTATAGGAAGACACAACACAAATACTCCCTGTTCTGTCATTTGAACCCTTTCTCCATCCAAGCTTTATTACATTGGCGGTTGTTTTTGTGAAATTTAAAGTTCTTTAGATGCTGGAGATATAAACCTGTATGTAAGGTGCTTTCTTTGCATATAGCTTACCTAGGTTCAGTTCTCAGCACACACAATAAGTTTCATCAGAAATGATTTCTAGGGGCCAAAGAAGTGGTGCAAGCTGTAAGGCATTTGCCTTGCCTGTCCTAGCCTAGGACGGACTGCAGTTTGATCCCCCGGAGTCCCAGATGGTCCCCCAAGCCAGGAGTGATTTTTGAGGGCATAACCAGGAATATAAATTTATTAATATTATGTTACATTGACCTTGCCTCTCTGTGATTTTTAGGACGATTTTTTTCCTAGCTCAGGGTTACAAAAATTTTCTCTTATGGTATTTTATAGAATTTTCAAAACATATTTTATACTTTGTTTATATTTTATTTTAATTAATTTTTATATTCAATATACCATGAGAGTCACAGATAAATGATTATAATTATGAAGCAATTATTTTAACAAAAATTATCAAACATATATTTCTCCTCTGAATATTCTCCCTTTATTAAATTTGTTTTTTTCAGTTCTATTTTATTGTTCTCTCTCAATATTTCATCAATACTACATTGAATTTAAACCTGTACTCTGATAGTAAACCCAGGGGATAAGGTGCTTGTCTTGCATGTAGTCGATTCAGGTTTGTTCCCCCACTGTTCACTGACTGGAATAATTCCTGAGTTCATATCCAGGGGTAATTTGCTGAGCTAGGAGTAACAGCTCAGCAGCACTGGGTATTGTCCAAGCTCCTTGTACAACCCCTTGCAAAAAGTGCTAAATCCTTAAATTGTTTTCTTCTTCTTTTTTTTTACTTGCGGTCTAAATTTTTTTCTTCTTTTAAAAAGTTGCTTTTTAATTTAGCGTGCACACTAAATTAAATGTGACATAAATTAATTTGTACACAGAAGAACTCTTGATAAGGTGGCTCATTGTAGGAACTCCTGTGCCTTCCCCTTCGAGCACAAATGTTGCATGAACAAATTTGCTATAAGAAACATACCAGGTTAGCCACCATTAGCATCTATATCTACTTTGTGTTGAAAAAGCAACTGGTAATTCTGAAACACTGCAGAATGGAAAAAAATTATTTTGTGATCATAACTCTTTGTTGAACTAGAGTATTTTTGCAGCATTCCTTGTCATCAAAACATGGTGAAAGTTTAAAACTAGAAGCAGCAGGAAACTAGCTTGTACATTTTTTCCAAGTAGACTGCAGGGTAGGCTGTCTGGGGAAATAAATATTAAAACTGAAAACAAAAAAAAAAGTAGCTTTAGTTGACATACTTCTTTTGTCTTTACATATAAAATCTTGATAATTTTTATCCATACCTACACATTTAGGAGTTTAGATTAGAATTACATTGAATCACAATGAGTGTACAATGAATTGACATCTTTATAATCCTGAGAATATGGTATAATAATATAATGCTGAAAAAACATAGTGTATTTTTCCAATTAGTTATCCTTAATATTTTATTAAAGTTTGGTAGTTTTCTGTATTCAAATATTGTCAATTGAATAAAATATACTTAAATAAAAATGATTCTTTCTATTTCTTCTACTAACATACTAATTTCTGCTAATTTTGGTCATTTGTGTGTTATATTTAAAAGAAGTTCAGAAGTCTTGCACATTAAGTTACTACAATGTAAGTAAATTATTTAGTGCTACTTTTAAAACTAAAACATCTAAGAATCTTAGAAGGAATGATAGAGTAATGTAGTAGGAAAGAACCAAGAGAGACACAAGTAAATCTTGACTTCAAGAGCATGTGAATTTGAATCACTTTTTTGGGATAAAATTAAAATAAATTACTAGAAGAAAACTGGAAAATCTGGGCTGTAGAGATAACACAGTCGATAAGGTGCTCTTCTTGCATTTTGCTGATCAAGGTTTGATGTCTGGCACATTTCTATGTAAAAGAAATCAATCTGAAAGGGCTGCTTCCTATATGGATCCAGTTGTATGGTATTCTGGAGAAGCAAAATTACCAACAAAGTCAAAAATTTATGGTTTTTAGGAGTTGGATAATGAATAAATAGGCAGAGTAGAAAGAAATTTTAGGTTAATAAAAATGATACTTGATGTCAAAATATTGTGACCTGTCATTTTATACTGTCTATAACCCTAAGATATAACATTCTAACAGTGAGCTGAAATTAAAATGTAATTTACATTAGGGTATGTGTGATATAACACATCAATGTGGGTCTATTAAATGTTAAACATGTAATTCTGGGTGGGAGATGTTGATAGTGGAAGCGACTACCTTCTTGAGAATAGGTTGTGTATAAGAAATCTCTGTTCTTTCCATTCTATTTTATTCTGAACTTAAAATTACTCTAAAACAACTTTATTCATTCTATTATATATGAAATAGCCCCAGATAAGTGCTGGGGATGTGGCTTAGTGGATAAGACTTAGGGTCCGAAGTTTAAGGATGAGACCACACAATTGGAAAAAAGCTGAATAAAACTTTAATCCATATACCAATAGCTCCAACTGACCAGTCAATGTTTGTCTCTCACAGGAGATGAACCTCTCCCAAAATCATGAATCTGTTTATATAGGGATAGATGGAGGTTCTAGTTTTTGGATGATCTCTAAAATGATTGGCTGTTGTCTAAGGTACCTTCATACTGCTCCATTGTATCTTTCCCTGATAGGCTATTTGTTATGGCAGGTGGCTTGGATGAAAATAGCTTAAGAAAGCCTAACCTACAACCCTTGAAAAATAGAGTTCCTCCTTGTTCAGAACCCAGGACCCCATAAAAAGTTTATTCATCTCATGTGTGAGACATGAGGATGGTTCCTGGCAATGGAAGAGAAATGTAAAAAGAGGCAAAAAGTCCACTTAAGACAGAAGATTTGTTTGCATAAACAGTCTAATATGATTTTTATTTAAAATGCTCACTTACTGGTGAACATATTATTGATATAGGACCATCAATTTATTATTATTTTAATGTTTTCTATAGAACAATCATCAAAATCTTTAGTATATAAATTAGATTGGGGCTAAAGTTTGTCAATTTGCCACAGATATAATTACTTAAGAAAGCAGGCAAAGGGAGTATTTTAAATTGCAAAAAATAAAATCTTATTTTAAAAATTAAACATTTTTATAGCAACACTGCCATGTAAAAGAGGAGCACATTAAATAAATGACCTATTGTGGCTTTTTAAAAATATAATCTTGAATCAATGAAAGTGGTTATGGAATTTCTTTATAGGCTTAGACAAACACACACAGATCTGCCATTCTTGTTTTGAGAACTTATCTATCCATATGCATAGATTTTATGTTATCAGACTTTTCCAATTTCCAAAGCCTGGTGTATGAGCTGTTCCTGCTTGTGTCTGGTTTGAAGGGGGCTGACACCATGAAGGATGGAGATGAATCAATGATATCTGTGGCAAGAACTGAGAGGGGAAGGCACATTCTGCAGTTTATATGTGTGTGTATACATATATATACACATATATATGTATTTATATATATGTATTTATATATATACATATATATACACATATATATGTGTTTATATATATGTATATATATATTTAAAGAAGTATTGTTGTAACTATGAATTCTATTTAGAAGTCTGGACTGTTGATGGTTATAAGCATCCCACATGATTTAAGTTCAAGCCAGTTGGAAGAGAAAAATCCCCTCATTGTTTGCCTAATTGTATTATTTTAATAACTACTTAAAATCTCTTTCTTGGGAGTCCATGAGCAATAACACAGCGGATATGGCCTTCGCCTTTTAGCCAAATTTGATCCCCACAAGCCTGCCAGAAGTGATTCCTGAAAGCAGAGTCAGGAGTAACCTCCAAGCACGCCTGATTGCCCCCTCCCAAAAAAAAACAAAAACAAAAAGCAAAATCTTTAGAGAAGCAAAAAACAAAACAAAACAAAGACAGGGCCAGAGCGATTGCATGGTGGGTAGGAGGACAGTTGGCTTGCACTCTGCTGACTCAGGTGCCAGGAGTCATTTCTGGACTCAGAGCCAGAGCTGAGCGCAATCAGGTGTGGCCCCAAAAAAAACAAATACACAAAAAACAAAAACAAACAAAAATAATATAAATGACAAAAAAAGCATAGAAATAAATCTAAAATCGATCAATCCAGGCTTATATCTGATATATATTTTTTCTAATATATATTTCTAATATGTATTTCTTAAAATGTAGCAGAACTACACTAGAGTAGTAAATAATCAAGTTGGGGGAATCTTGAGGTTCTGTTTTTTAGTGGGGGGAGCAGAAAGGGTGAGAAGAGGAAATCTGGGTCACATCCAGAAGTACTCAAGGCTTACTTTTGTCCCTAAACTCAGGGATCTCTTTTGGCTGAACTTCTGTGGACATATGTGCTGCCAGAATGGATCCCAGGTGGGGTGCTTGAAAAGCAAGCTGTACTATCTCTCTACTATCTCTCTGGCCCTGGAATCATTTATCTGGAGGAGTTCTGTTTCATAAACCTTCAATTATGTGAAAACCTCATTTCCATGACAAAAGATTATGTTCCATTGTTGTAGACTTTGTGGTCTTTTCTCTGGGAGGTAAAAAAAAATCCAAACCCGAGTTGTAACTGGTAAATAGCTGAATAATAGTCCATAGATCAATTTTCATATATCCAGTATCTTTTCAGGAGATTCATAGCTAGACAGCTCTGCTGAATCTAAAAAGAAAAAGTGTTATTGTGAGGGACAGTTTTACAAGAGCTAAGTGGAAAAGCCTCCCAGCCTACATGGTGTGGTCATTATATAAATGCAGATTTAACAACTTCCTTTTCACAAATGTGATCACAATTATCCACTTAATTCTGAAGAATTTCCAGCTCATTTATTATTATCCTTAGAATAGACAGGTTTTTTTTTTGAGCCTTGTTAAAAACAAAATGGAATGGCTTGATCTCTCCAAAATATGAATATTTCTCTCACACACAGAATTGCAAAGTTGATATATTATAAGCAACATTAAAATAATCCATAATCAAAATCTTTAATTCAATATTGTTGCTTCTCTGTCACTGGACTGGGATCATGCTCATGAATATAGTTATTTGCATCTTCTATTCCCTCTGTTTTAATGAGATAATTTTTTTTCCTTTGTATTATTCTTAATGTTTTGTTGTTATTTATTTGGGAGTAGGAGGGCATATGTGGTGTTTCTCAGAATTTATTTTAGCTGTCTTCTCTGGGATCACTTCTGACAGAGATTTGACTATATGTGGGGCAGAGATTTGATCCAAGAATGGCAATGGTAACATGTAAGATAGGATTGTTATCCCTGGACCTATCTCTGGCCCACTTTGTATCAGTCTTATGCTCTTTTAGCCAAAGAAACAAAATATACCATTAGCAAGCTATTCTACAAAACATAATTCTACATTACCAAGTTTCCAACATAACACACACATACACTTACTGTAATGGTTCCACTTTCAGCTCCGTATAAAAGGAAATTATTAAAAAATTGTGAGAAAAACCTTTAGAGATTCACTCAAAGTTGAAAACTAGGGCTGAAAATAGTTGCACAAAATCTGACATTCAAAGAGAATCAAGGAAATCTCACTTTAAACTCTCTACCATTGAAATAAAAAGTGGCATGGATATTGTCCTGAAGCGTGCCCGATGGCAGTGGTTGCATTTCTTTGTGATTCCGTTTCCTCAAATGCAGGTTGGAAATAATACTCTCTTCCAGAGATCTGTGAAGATAAAATTATATGGTTAATGTGCAAGAGCTTAGAAAAGGAAAAAATACTATTCAGATAATGCTTATAATAATAGCTATCTTGCCTAAGTGCTTTTGTTACATGCATTATCTCATTTAGATATTTGCCTAAGTATAGAAAAGGAAGGTTAAGAGTGGCAAATCTGTGCACCAATGTCACACAGAAGACGGTCTTTAATTTGAATCCGAATGGGTTCAAAACTGATGACCATTTTGTCTTATATCTATTATAAAATGTCCTTCGTATTGACAACTTGTTCTGGTCTTGAACTATATTTTTATAATATTACCAGGTAATATCTGTTAGCATTTACTCTTTGCTATGACAAAACTATTTTATCTGAATAGGAAGAGACAAATCAAATAGCTTTTAAGTAAATTTCTAGTCTGTTTTGTTTGAAAATAAAAAATGAAGCAACATGTCTAAAATATACAATTAGTTGGTGTACAGATCATTAATAACTAGGACTCAATTGTAAATGTTATGACAGTAAATCATGATGTCATGCTTTATAATGAAATAATGATAACTGTATTTTTATTGGATGAAGTCATCATTAACACCTCGATTTCTGCTCTGGCATTATCATAACATACATATGGGACATTTAGTAACCATTCTACATTTGAATGAATTTGAATTCATTCAAATGAATGACTATGAAAACATGGAATCACACATCCTCCGTTTATTTTATTAAAATAAAACCTGCCAGATTTTTAAAGACAAATGGGCAAATACTACAGTCCTCTCTCTCTCTATTTTTATCTTGTTAATGTATTTCTAAACAGAGGAATGACAGCAAATGAACTTAAAGTCTGGAATTATATTTGGTCATATGAACTGGGTTTTAGTTTGATATCTTGGTTTTTACTAAGGTGGCCAGTTGGCCTTCAACAATTGCAAAATAATAAAATACAAGGTAAATCTAAAATTTTTACATAAGGGTAAGAATATTTAGAACCTATATTTCTGTAACTGTCAAAATGGAAATGGTGTGGGTCTTGGAAATAACAACATGGTGTGTTGTAAAGAAAGTCAAAGATCTGGGACTGGGACTGGGTCTATAAGATGACAAGTGAGAGGGATGGAGGACAGGGTGGCTGTGAATGAGTTAGTTGAATTTATGCCAATTTATATAAAAATAATTTAGCTAGAATCCTAGAGTGGGAGTCTTGACTTTTAAAGAGCTTCTATATTAGAGTGGTAAAAATAATTTAAAGTTAGAGATTTGAAGTAAGATATTTCAGAGGTCATTAAATGGTTGTTTGGCAGAGACAAATTCTAAACTACTTTATTGCAATTCCTTTCAACAAAAACCTGTGAAATTCCAAAAGATATAGTGTAACAACTCAAATTCAAGGATAGATTCAGTGCCATTAATTAAAACTAGAAGAGGCTTAATTATACTGATTATTTTTCTCTATGTCGTTTGCTAAGCATGTTTTTTAATCATAGGTTAGGTAATGATGTTTTATAAAAACACTATTTGAGATTTCAAGCCAACAAAATGAACTATTTATAACAATATTATTGTAGAACACACTCAAATTATAAAAATATAAACGCAATGCAAGCAGTTCTTTTTTAAGCTAACCTCTGTCTAAGTCAATGACTTAAATAATAACTAGAAAAAGACAATATAAATCTGTGAGAATTGAGAAGTACCATGCCACCAATCAAATATTTTACCCTGGTCAATTACTTCACAAAAATCTGAGAAACGTGACATGGTTTTAACCATTTCATTAAGGAGGTAGCAATAGATAATTTATAAAATGCTACAAACACCAAAATTTTAGCTCTTTTCTTTTGGTGGGGGGGCACACCTGGCTCAGGGGTTACTCCTGGCTATCTGCTCAGAAATAGCTCCTGGCAAGCACGGGGGACCATATGGGACTCCGGGATTCGAACCAAACCACCTTAGGTCCTGGATCAGCTGCTTGCAAGGCAAACACCGCTGTGCTATCTCTCCAGCCCCAATTTTTAGCTCTTATGACTGTAACTTAATAATGACAGATGTAAATAATGATTTATTTCCTTCATAAAAGGTGACTTCTTAACTATATGAAAGATTAGTATTTTTGACCAATTGAAGGAAATGGGAATGTGTTCTAAGAAGAGTCAAAAAAATAAAGGTCTCATAATAAATTTGCCTAATTAATTTGTGATGTATCTAAAGTACCTGCAAAAACATATACATGATTCAAAGCTTCCATTTTCAATATGCAAATTATTTTAGATATATGTTTCGGAGATGGATTCTGGTCTCCGGAAGCATTTTGTTACAGTATTAATAACCAATGGGGATAATCATCTTTCCAAATGTGTTTCTTTGGCTGGTAGCTTGCACACAAGGTCATTACCCTGATACTCTCCCACCTTTAATTTATTTTTTCTCTTCTTCCTTCAGTTTGTTCTCTATCTCCTCTTTCAGAGTCTCATTTTCACTCTGACTGAATTCTTCCTCTACAATTTTTTTTCCTTTCATCAATAGGCAGTATAAAACCACTCACACTAGTCATTTTATAATCCAATTCATGGCAGTCTTCTTTAGAGCAGAAATATAAATGCCGGGTCTATTCAGGAATCACTCTATTATCTATCTAAATGTGGCTTTAGAATATTTCCCTCTAATTCCATGATGCCTTTCCTTTTTAAAAGGCATTTATTAAATCCCTAATGAGTGTTAATTGACACGAAACAAACTTTTTATATCAAATTGTTATTTTCGATGACTATTTTTTTAAATGTAGAGATTACTTTTACTCGATAGTGGTGTTGTCCATAATTCTACTCTACTCTAGAAGTTAATAATTATTCTGCATTTAAATAAATACCTAATCACATGCTGGCTATCTGATCCATGCATATGATCTTTGCTTATTTCTGCAAGGTATCTTATTTGACTAGTATTAATAACCAATGGTGGTAAACATCATCTGTTCTAGAATGTGTCTCTTTGTCTTCATAGCTTGCACACAGGTGGCTACTCAGTGATGCTCCGAAAGTCATTTAGGCAGCACTCGTGGTTGGGTTAAGGGCTTATTAGGCCCATTCCAGACAATGCTTGAAATTCCTGGGCCTCTTCCCAGTGGTACTCTGGTTTGCCTTGTAATTCCACTGAGCAAACACAGGTCTTACACACGCAATGTGTGTTCAGCCAGTTTGAGCTGTGTGTCCAGTATTTCATTCTTTTGGATTTTGTCATAAACAAATTTTATCTCCTGTTGATGTCAGTAAATGACTTCTAAGTGCTGATTTCCTGTCTGTTGACTTTATTGAATTCATTTATTTGTTTCTCTATTACAAGTTTAAATTTTTTCATTTTGTATAATTCTTGAGTAATTTCCCTTTTTAAAAATATTTTTGTTTAGGTACCATGATTTACAATATTGATACTGGCAGAAATTTGTGAATATACTATTCCAACACCACAACCTCCAGCCTCCACCCAACCCCATGATTTATCAGTGCTCCCTCATATCTTCCCACAGCACCCAACAGTGATATGCTTCCTATGAAAGAATTTTCAGTGCCTGTTGTCTTTGGTTATTTGTTGTTTCCTAACATATTTGTTTCAAACTACATATGAGGAATGTCATTCTGTATCTGTCTGTCTACTACTGACTTGCTTTGACTTATTATCTGATTATTTTTTATATATTGAGCCATACTTATATAAATGTAAAAATAATTTTATTTTCCTTTGCTGGAAGAATAGTGCGTATTTCCTAATTTCTTTGTTAAATTGGATTATCTGTTCCCTTCTACCTTTTCTTCTTCCTGCCAGTTTTTGCCTCTTTATTTATTAATTTTTCTTACTAATATTTTTAGTATAACAGAAGCCAGAATGATCATTCTTTATTTTTGGCACACCTTTGAAGAAAAACTCTGTTTTATCCATTGGTTATGATGGATTATTTATGGATGATTTATAAAATACCTTTAGTTGAAGAGGTTTTTTTTTCTTACACAAGCTTGAGTGTGTTGCATTTTATTTGATTTTATCTTGAGATATTCTTTAAATTGTCTTATGGTTTCCTCTTCGATTCAGCAGATTTTCTAGAATGTGTGTTTTCATTTTTATGATCAATTTTTCTCTTTTTCTTATTAATGAATTATTCTCATCAACTTGTGGTCAGAAAAGACTTAGTTTTGACTCTTCTTAAATTTGTTAAGAATGAACTTTATATACTTACAGGTGAGAGAATATTTTGTATGTTTTTGAGAAGAATATGTCTTTTTTCTTGACATTAGATAAAAGACAATTTTTAACATTGACCTAGACCTATTTTGAATATTCAAATTTAAATATTTAATTATAAATCAATAAAATTTAAATATTTAAATTCAGTTTTAAAGATTCAAATGAGTTAACTTTTATTATTTGGTTTATTTATGTCAGTTCGAGCAAGTTGCCATAAGTTCAGACAATAAACACAATGAACAATTGAAATATATCAAGCCAAAGAGCTCTGCAAAAAGAATAAAATAATTGTTTTATGAATATTTTTCTAGAATATATACATAAATTCTTAAAAATAAGCAGAAAACAATATTTAGTGCTGAAATGAGGAAAATAATATAAAGTGGTTAATTGCGGACATATAGGTTATTAGCATATGACTGGGATAAAAAGAAATAATAAAAAGTATTTATTGAAGGTATTAAGCATGATTTGGTAAAATATAAAATACAGGGCCCGGAGAGATGGCACAGCGGCGTTTGCCTTGCAAGCAGCCGATCCAGGACCAAAGGTGGTTGGTTCGAATCCCGGTATCCCATATGGTCCCCCGTGCCTGCCAGGAGCTATTTCTGAGCAGACAGCCAGGAGTAATCCCTGAGCATCGCCGGGTGTGGCCCAAAAACCAAATATATATATATATATATATATATATATATATATATATATATAAATATATATATATAATACAGTAAGTGAATTATAGACCTACTTAGAAAAGCTCACTAAATTCAGATTTGTTTAAGACAATAAAAAGAAGAGAAAAAATTCTATTTATAGTTATTTAAAGTCCTTGGGAATCAAACCAATTGAAAGAAGAAAATTATGAATAAAATGACTATTTTAAATTAATTAATGAATTTAAAGACATGTAAGCTTAAAAGTATCATCTGTTTGTTAGAAAGTTAATGAAAAATAGAGACTTGCCTATTAATATAGTGCTTGATTTTAAAATTTCAATAATGAAGACCACACATTGTGTGGAGAGTAGCTATTGTTACTTAAAAGCTATAACCAATAAGTTAGTGTTAAATTCTGTTTTTACTAGAAATGTCAAAAGAAAATATAGCCACATATGTGGGGTATATGTCGGAGTATAAGTAGCTATCATATTTAGATTTGAAGTTATACTGCAATTTGCATTTTAAAACCTTTCAAATGCAAGGATCAAAATTGTATCATTGTAAAATTTCTTTTTAATAATATGACTTGAAAATATTTTCTAACTGAATGAAATATTTAGTGTATTACAACTAAAATTTGGAAAAATATAAAATATAAAAGCAAACACTGGGAGGGCATGACTCCAGTTTAACATTAATAATTTATAAGGATTCTTTACAAAGCTAGTCAATAGATATAGTACAGATATGCATAAAACGCAAGTGAGTATATGTTGAATTCATTCATCATAATTTTATTGGTCAAAACAGTCAAGGGAACATCTACATAATACATTATGTTGCTAAATATTTGTCATTAACATTTTTTAGAATTGAACATTTATTGCATGTTCTCACTTCACACTGGAGAGGTGTATTTTTAATCATATCTTATCTCATTATATAGTTTACAAAATGAATGATACAATGAAGTAGTGATATATTGACATGATCAATTTTAAATATTCAAGTGAGGAGTAGTGAGAAGAGAGAAGAAAAGAGAAAGGGAATGTTAGTTTTCTTGACTGTGTTCGATGAGTCATTGTTTTTAATAATAATTTTTATTTTGACCAAAGTGGATTACAACTCATTCACAGTAGTATTTTAGGTGCATAGTGACATTGACATGGGCTTTCCCACCACCAATGTTGTCCTCCCTCCACCCCTGTTCCCAGCACGTATCCCATATCACCCCTCCTTTGGCTCTGGGCTGCTAGCATAAGTGGTCCCTTCTGTGTCTAGCTTATTGCAGGTTGGGTATCTATTCTGTTGTAGTTGGCTTTGGATTTGGTGTTTAAGTCTGATTATTTTTTATTTCTACTCAATGTTCATACTACTGTTTGGTCTTGGTGCCCTCCATTATTTCCCCCTCAGTTTGTGAGGCAGAACAAGATGGTTCAAGTTATGTGGTTTTGTTTGAAGGCAAGAACAAAAGGGGGGGGGGGCAAAAATTCAAACGAGCAAAAAATGGGAGGGGTCCTTCTAGAGACTATAGAAATCTTTGCACTGTTATTAGTAGAGATATATCTCACACATTCCAACACCTTCCCCATCATCAGTGTACTTTAAGTCTCCTCCCTCCCGATCCCTTCACAAACCTCCCTACTACCACCTCAACTGTGTGGATTAATTAGTTCTCCCATTATCTTGCCTTTGGATCTTTGTTGCTACCTCTTTTTTTTGTGTGTGTGTGGTTTTTGGGTCACACCCGGCAGTGCTCAGGGGTTATTTCTGGCTTCATGCTCAGAAATTGCTCCTGGCAGGCACAGGGGACCATATAGGACGCTGGGATTCGAACCGATGACCTTCTGCATGAAAGGCAAATGCCTTACCTCCATGCTATCTCTCTGGCCCCTTTTGTTGCTACCTCACTGTGTACTTTAAGTCTCACATATGAGAGAGATCATTTTGTTCTGACTGACTTTATTCAGCATAATATCCCCTATTTCCATCCATAATGTTGCAAGTTGTATTATTTTGTTTTTTTAGAGCTGTCTAGTATTCCATTGTGTATATATAACAGAAATTTTTGATTCATTCTTCTATAGTTGGATGTTTTGGTTATTTCCCTATCTTAGCTATTGTTATATATGTGCAACAATGAATGTAGGTTTAGAACTATCCATTTTAAATAATGTGATTTTTTTTTTTGGTTACTGTTTTGGAAATAGATGCTAACAAGAGACATCATTGGCTCATATGGTAGTTCTACCCCTCTTTTTTCATGAGTGTAAATAGTTATATTTGTTTGGGAGTATAAAATTTAACAAATACATCTATTTTCAAAATACCAATATTGCTCCACCATAATCATTAGAACCCATTCAGTCCTCTCATGCCATGATAATCTCAGCTCTGTTAGCAGATTAAGAGTTTATTGTCATGAAAAGTTAATTATCTCGTTTTATTTCTTTATATAAGTGAAATATTTCCACATTTGCCTTTTTATTGGTTTTTGTTTTTGGGTCACATCCAGCAGCGCTCAGGGGTTACTCCTGGCTCTCTGCTCAGAAATCGCCCCTGGCAGGCACAGGGGACTATATGGGATGCCAGGATTTGAACCACCATCCTTCTGCATGAGAGGCAAACAACCTACCACATGCTTTCTCTCCGGCCCCAACATTTGCCTTTTTTCTTCTCACTTATTTTGTTGACATTATTTTCTCCAGTGCTATCAGCCTTGTAATTTTTGGTAAGATGTTCTTTTCTTATACTAAACAATATATCCATTTTATATATGTAACACAGCTTCTTTATCCACTTCATCTATCATTGGTTACTTGGATTGATTCCGCATCTCAACTATAGTAAATAGTATTGGGCATATATTTGTTCTATTACTGTTATGTATTTTAGAATTCAAAGAACTAGGAGCAGAGCTCCAAAACATAAATAAACATATGCACAGCAAGATTGATTGAAATCAAAATGACGAAGGACAAAGGTAAAGTGAAAGTCTTGAACATAAGAAAAGAAAACTGACTTGAAAGTGAGCCCCCATAAGAGTCAAAGAAGATCTATAAATTGAAACTCTAGATTAAATTGATTAAATGAAAAGACCTACAACTAGGACTATTCTGTCCAGATAGGTTATCATTCAGGGTCAAAGGTATGATAAAAAAATCAAATAAACAACAGTTAAATGAATTCATGAAAATGAAGTTGACTTCAAGAAATAATAAAGGTTTCTTCTATAAAAGTGAAAGAAATTTTACTGATCAGTAGTTGTGTGATGAAAGGAATTAGCATGTAAGGTAACAGATTAAAACAAATAAAAGCTTTATTAATAACAAGAGATCATTCATCTGCCTAGTCACAAGAAGAAAACATAGAAAATCTACCTTTAGATAGGGAAGACTTTGCAGATTTTGCAAAGTTTGTCTATAAATCCTATTTTGGGCAAAAGTCATTTGGGGCACACTAACAAAATAGACATAGCAACACAGACAATGAAACCTTTACTATTTCTTGCAGCCACTTTCATTTTCATGAATTCCTTTAACTGTGGTTTATTTGAAATTTTTTATCATGCTTTGACTCTGAATGATCTTTGACTTTGAGTCTCTATTTGCAGCTCTACAGCTCAAACAAACATTTCTGATTAAGTATTCTGTAATGTGTGTTTATTCCTTACAATAGGCCTGGTAGGGGATAGAATAAGAGAAACATTCTCTACATGTTCAAAAGTACTACCCTAGAAGTTTGTTGGTTATTTCATTTTGAATTTATTTATTCATTTCTATTCAATTGATTTCAAAACTGTTAAGAATACTAAAGTTTATAAAAGCTGGAAAAAAATCAGAAAGAAATACCTTGTTATCTGAAATACATAATGACTATTTACATAACAAATTTGCTTTTTCTGTCAAACATTTCATAACAAAATTAAATCCAATCCTATAGAAAAGGTATTTACAAGTATGAAAACATATAAGTTCATACTTTTTAGTATGTATAAACTTGGGCTGGAGAGATAGTACAGTAATTGGGTGCTTGCCTTGCATGTGGCCAACCTGGGTTCAATCTGAGTTCAACCCAGAACCCCAATATGGTGCCAGAACCTTGATAGGTGTGATCCCTAAATATAAAGACAAGAATAAACCCCAAGAACTTCTGGGTGTGACCCCAAAGCAAAAAAATCTCTCAATAACACTCTCACCATATATATAATGTATAATATAGTTATATAATATTCTATATATTAATTATCTATAATTAATATATTAACAATATAATACAGTATATTATATGCAATATATTAATATAATATGATTGTGTATAATTAATATATTATATATTACACAAAGAAAACAAAAGCCTGCTTCAAGAAATAAGAGAGGATATAAGGAAATGGAGACACATACCCTGCTCATAGATTGGCAGGATTAACATCATTAAAATGGCAATACTCCCCCAAAACATTGTACAGATTTAATACAATCCCTCTAAAGATACCCATAACGTTTTTTAAAGAAGTGGATCAAACACTCCTGAAATTCATTTCAAACAATATTTTTTGGTTTTTGGGCCACACAGAAGTGACTCTCAGAGGTTACTCCTGGCTCTGTGCTCAGAAATTGCTCCTGGCTTGGGGGACCCTATGGGATGCCAGAGAATTGAACCTTGCTCCATCCTAGGATAGCACATGCAAGGCAAATGCTCTACTTCTATGCCACAGTTCTGGCTCCATAAATATAGAAATTATTAATAAAAGATAAACATCTGAAAACCATTATTATTTATGTATTTTTCTGAGTAAGGTTAAGTGGATGCTCTATTAGTTTCTCCTATTAGGGTTGGGTTTGGTACAACTATTTGTAACGTTTGAGTGGAGCAATTTAATAATATTTTTACTCTGACTAAATACTTTTACTCTAGAATAGTGTTACTTCCAAAGTTGGTGTCAACTGTAAACTCTGATGACAAAAATGACAAGAAAAATTATGGTCCATTATAAAATATGCTTCCTTTCAAATTGTTATAAAGTTTGGGATGACACTGTGGGTAGAGAACAAAAACAACTTTTTCGTGACTATCACAAGAGAGAATAAAAGCAAAAATAAATCTGAAAGGAAATAAAAAGCCAGTAGTATTTCTTTGAGGAAACAAAGAGGATTTATGTTTTTTACTATTATTTATACTGTTTTTAAAAGGACATATTTTAGATGACTCTAATGAAAAAAATTTTAAATAGTATGATTTTGTTTAGACAAGCAAAATCAAATAGAAAAATCCCCCAAAAGAGGATGGCTTCGAGCTAAAAATCAGTGAATGTAGTATTAAATTGGAAAAAAATTGCTCCTTCTTTATGAAGACAAGATCTTAATGACAACTTACTGAACAAGTGTGACCTACCTTTCTGCCCAAATCTCGAGCTCGCAATAGATTGGTGCTTTCTTTGAGTGAATGATTAAATGCCCATTCTAGCTGACTCAAGTCTATCCTACCTTTTGCAAGAACAACTTTTCCAAACCTCTTATTGGCATAGGAAAGAATGAGAATAACCTGTGTTCGCTAGAATCAGCAATTTTCCCTAGTATTAAAATCCAGATGTTGAAAGCAGCTGCTATGAATTTTATTTAAATTTAATCTCATTGCAGAAGTTTTGTTATTATTTGCTGAAGCATGAGTTAATTTTCTGAGTTTTACAAGGATTTTTGAAGAGAATACTATCTCTTATGTACTTGAAAATTTACATAAGTTCATCTGAATCATAGCCCACAGGAAATCTCTCTACAGGAATACATTCTTTTAGTGTTCTGTTTTGGATGTCATCTTGTCTCTTTCTTAATTTAGATTAACCACAGTAAATAACTGTTAGTAATCAAATATCAAATACTTCAATTCTTTCCATTTTTCATAGTAGAGTGTGATAAAGCAATTAAAAGCTTTAGTTAAGAATGGGTTATGTCTTATTTTCTATCAGAAAGCTGTTTTAAATTTTTCATTAAACTTGTTTTTATTCACGTCTTACAGAGTGTTGTAGAATTGAATGCTATGGGCTTTTTTGCTATTAACAGTATTAACAACCATTTACACTATATCGAAGCCTGAAGATTTAAATATCATGGTTATACTTAAACTTCCCATAGGAAGGAAGGAAGGAAGGAAGGAAGAAAGGAAGGAAGGAAGGAAGGAAGGAAGGAAGGAAAGAGGAAGGAAGGAAGGAAGGGAGGAAGGAAGGAAGGAAGGAAGAAAAATGGAAGAAAGAAATGGAAGAAAAGAATGAAAGGAAGGAAAGAATGGAAGGAAGAAAGCAATGGAAAGAAGGAAAGAAAGAATGGAAGGAAGGAATATAAGGAAGGATGGAAAGAAGGAAGAAAGAAATGAAAGGAATGAAGAAGAGAAGGAATGGAAAGAAGAATGGAAGGAAGGAAGAAAAAGGAAGGAAGGATAGAAGGAAGAAAGAAATGAAAGAAAGGAAGAATAGAAGGAATGGAAGAATGGAAGGAAGCAAGAAATGAAAGGACTGAAGAATAGAAGGAAGTATGGATGGAAGGAAGGAAGGAATTGAAAGAAAGAAAGAAAGGATGGAAAGAAGGAAGAAATGAACAGAAGGAAGAATGGAAAGAATGGAAGAAAGGATGAGAAGGAAGAAAGAATGGAAGGAAGAAAGGAAGAGAAAGGAGGGAGGAAGAGACAGATGGAAGAGAGGGAGAAAAGAAGGGGAGCAAGCTACTTGGAGAATCACCAATATTCACTTGAGTTTCTTTGACTTAAATGTGCTAATTGAACTAACCAAACTGTCTTTTCTCTCAATTCATTAGCAATATTGTAATTAAAAGAGCACCTTCAGTTCCACAGGGTAATGACCTTTTTAATTGAATTTAAGGATTTGGATTGCTGCTGAATACTAGTGAATTTAAATGCTGAATTAAGACACCAATTTTTTTTTCTGGTAAATGTGCATTTAAGAATCACATGTGAATCGTCCTAACATTTTGATATTGTTTTTAATATATAACTGTTTTTTATTTCACATAGAGCTAAATATATAGAAGTGCTATTGTAGTGTGAATTTTTATTGATCCAGTTTCATTGAAACTTTGTTGTATCTTTTGAAATATCTTAAGCATTTGTAAAAACATTACCTAAAATAATAATTTAAACTTCATCCATTATTTTTGAGGAATTTTCATAATATATTCATAATATCTGGCAAATTTAGCAATCATACTGAGACTGTAAGGCTTTCCTTTCTTCATATTCCCTCTAAGCTATCTTTTATTATTTTTGATGATAATGTCTATTATCACAGAGTTAAGATGACATCTCAAAGATGTTTTTATTTCACTATAACTAGTGATGATGGATATCTTCATGTACTTCTTTTTCTTTTGATTATTTTCTTTGAGAAATGCCAATTTAGACCTGCTGCACCTTATTATTTTATATTGATGTATTTTATAAATGTTTTAATATTTTAGGTGTTCACCATTGTCAAATATACGAGATGCAAATATTTAGTAGGTTTCTTTTTATTTTAATGCAACGTTTTTTTTGCTCCGTATTTGCTCTTATAGGCTCCTGGCTTCTTATGATAAAATGATTTGTCCATTTATGTGTGGTTTTCTTTTGGGACTCTCAAGTCTATTCAGTTACTTCATGTATCTTTTTTTATTCAAACATTGCATTTATTTGCAATAGCTTTGTAGTATAGTTTGAAGTTAGAAAATGTGTGCCACCTTCATTTTGTTCTTTTTTCTCAGGAGTGCTTTTGTTGATCAGAGTTTTTTATGGCTTTGAATAAAATTGATAACTTTTTGTTCTCCTTCTATAAAGAATGCCCTTGGAATTTTGATAAAGATTGCATAGAGATCTTATATTACTTTTAATAATATGACCATTTATGGGCTTCCAAATCATGACCACTGATTGCCTTTTCATTTTTTTGTAATTTCCTCTATGTCTTTGAACAATGCTTTTTAGTTTCCCATGCATGGTTCTTTTATAGTTAGCTTGAATTTATCCCAAGATATTTATTTTTTGATAAAAATGTAGATTTTATCACATTCCTGTCCTGTCCAGTTCATTGATTATATGCACATGAACCAACACATCTGTAATAATTTGTAGGAGGTCACTTTAATGTATTTTTCACTTGGTTGCCTATTTACTCTTTCATCTTTCTTTTCTTTTCCTTTTTTTTAATCACAAGTGCTCAGGGATCTCTCCTGAATGGGATTGGGATCTATTTGGGCAGCAAAGTATTGAGTCCAGGTTAACCACATATATGAAAAGTGTCCTACTTGCTGTGTTGTCTCTATGACCCCTGGCTGAATTTTTAAATATTAAATATTAAATTTAAATATTTAATATTTAAATGTTTAAATATTAAACAGCTTTTTTGTGGCATTTCTATTTTAGTGATAATTTCATTTCTTTTCTTTTTGAATTTTTTTAAAATCCTTTTAAAAAATCAATCTGATCTTGGTAGGACTTTAAAAATTATATAGAACCGTATTAACGAAAGTTGATGTACTTGTCTTGTTCATGATCGTAAAAGGAAGGCTTTCAAATTTCAACTTTCTGTGGGTTTGTCATATATGACCTTTATTCTGTTGAACTATGTTCAATCTATACCCATTTTAATGAAGATTATTAATCATAAAAGTATATTGAATCTTTTCAAATGTATTATCCTTGTCATTTGAGAAGATCGTGTAATTTTTGTCCCTTTCGTTTATTGATGTGGTTTGTCACATTTATTGCCTTGGTATATTAAGACACTCTTTAATTCCTGAAATAACTCCCTCTTGATTATGCTGTATTATTCTCTTTAATGCATTGTTAAATTCTATTTTCTAGTAATTTGTTGAGAAATTATTTATCTATTTGTCATTTACATAGCGATCTGTAGTTTTTTATTTTTATGGGTTTTTTTCTTTTGGTCCCATTTTAAACTCGAAATACTATTGGCTTTATGAAATGTTTGGAAGTTTTATCACCTTATTTTTATAGAAGAGTTTGAGAAGAATGAACATTACTTTAAGTGTTTGGAAAAAGCCACTAATGAACCATCTGTTCATTGGCTTTTGTTTAGGTTAGGCTTTTGATTGTTATTTTTGGGATTTCCAAGTTGCTATTTAATATTATAAGTAGGTAGATCTATAGTTCTATGATCTACCTTCTTAAAAGCTATTTTTTGCTGTATTTCACTCACATATAGTTCTCACTAGTAAATTCTATCCTCATTTATTTTCAGGTATTTTAAAATTTTCACTCTTGATTTCTTTATTAACCTATAAGGTGTTCAGTGTATGTTGCTTACTCTATGAATTTGTGGGTTTCCCTGTTTTTTTTTTTTTCTTAAATCCTGTTATAATTCTACCTGCATTTTTTTCAGTTTTTAGTTAACTTTGTGTTAAAGTTAGATAGGCAAGATCCTTTTATTATTTTCTCTGGGGGGTGGGTGGTGGACAGGATTGCCATATTTCTTATGCTACTATCTGTCATTTAAGGTTTTAAATATCACCATAGATTTGAGAGTTTTGATGGATATATTATTGACTGTAAGTTTTTATCCTTGAGTAATTTTTACTGGCTTTTCTTTTTTTTTTTTTTTCGTTCCTTACTTTGTTGTGCTACAATATTAGAGGTTTAAACATTTGGTTGTGGTGTTCACCCGTGAGGTAACTGCTATGTGCCATCAGTTACACAATTGTAGTGATGGAGGTTACAACTGGCGACACTAGGCTTCAAATTCAAGTTTGTACATATGCAAGACAGGCCCCTGACAGGAGATTAAGCAGTGTGTTATCAACTACCAGTGCCTTTCGAGTTATTATCACTCCTGAAGGATGAGGGAGGGTGGGGTCGTCTAAGGAGCACTCTGATTCTCTCTTGTCCTCCTAAGAGGGCCTCTCCTATCTTGGGCTTTGTAGCTCCCCGATAAAGGGTTGCCTTGACATAAGGCACACTTACATATCTTCATCTCTCCAGATTCCCAGACTGTGTTAGCAGCCTAACATTTCTGTACCTTCTCTAGAATTACAACTTCTAAGATTTTCTTTTCACCAACCTTTTATGTAAAGAATGATGAATCTTCTTAAGGTCACCTTTATTGAAGCCTGTACTGTCCCGAAACATAGTTGGTGCCTCATTTTCATCTGGAGTGATGGGACTTGAGAGATAAATATAAATATTACAGAATCAAGCAACGAGGTATAATTTTTATCTTTGTTATTATGTCCTTTGAAAATGTAAAGCTAATCTCTATAGCTAGCAAAGAAACATGTGCTTGCTTAATGACACATAGTTTACACTGTGTTTTACAAAATGTACTTATTTTTTATTTGAAGTATATAAAATGGTCTGCTTGACTCCTTGAGTTAACATACATATAGAATAACTTTCCATATATTGTTCATCTTGTGCTTAATCATCAGTATGCCGATTGCTATTTATTGCGTCTCTAAAATTTTTCCACAAACATTTTTCAATATTTATCATTAAAATGATAAGATAAAAGTAATCTTTAAAAATAATTTGATTTCCCCAATGTTCACTGTGCCTATGCAAAAAACAAAAACAAAAACAAAAGCACAAACCTTTTTTTTAGAAGTTGCTGGTCTGTTTTTTTTTTTTTTTCTCTTTTCTTGTTTTTTGCTTTTTATTTTGTTTCTTTGTTTCTTCATAGCAGATGTTTTGGTTTTTGGTTTAATTTTTTTCCTTACTCTTTTTGTAATTTTTTTCTTACTCCCATATTGGTTTTTTGTTTCCTTTTGGTTTGTTTTTGTCTTGCCTTGTTTTATTTCGTTTTGTTACTTTTTTCTTCTTTTTTTCTTCGTTCCCCACTCTTCTTCCAACGGGACACTTACAGCACCTAGACAGACTCCTCCCATCTCCCTTCTTATATCTCCAACAGAGCCACATTACTGGAATCACCTTCATCAGCATTATAATTGGAGGGAGAAAAATGGATGGTACCAAGAACAGACAGTTGTATGTCTATTTGGTGGAAATAAAAAATGATCAGACTTGAACACAAAATCCAAAGTCAACGACGACAGAAATGATACCCTATCTACATCATTATACATGGGGGGAACAGCTGTACTAGCATTATGGGGTTAGAGCAGGGGGAAGTGGGATGCAAGCTGGGAACAGAAGTGGAGGGAGGACACTGGTGGTGGGAATGCCCCTCATTCATTACTTCTATGTGCCTTAAATATTAGAAAGATTTGTAATTCACAAAAAAGAAAAAAAATAACGATTCCAGTTTTAAGACGTGGCTTTCCTGTCTTCCATATTTCTAATAGTTTATTTAGCTTTTACTTAAACAATATGTTTTATTTTCTACATCTCTTAAAATTTATTTATAAAATATTTTTCAATAATTAAAAGTATGTAATAGCAAAAAGTAAGTCATCCATTATATAGACAGCTGTCAGTATTACTTATTGTTAATAGGTTGCATGTTCATTTCCTTACTTAAAAAAAGCACAATTTGTAAGAAAGGAAATCCCTATCTGTAATCCCTTTAGCACTTAATTTAATTTTCAAATGTTTTTCATGTAAAACCACTAGAAAAAGAAGAGATTCTTAATGACCATTTATGAGGTCAAATCTAGTTTCTCACTAATTCTTAACAGCCTTATTGTTAACATGATTCATAGTTTTACAAAATAAACTCAAATATAATGTATCACTTTCTTCTAGACTTGTTGGGTCACATGTTCATGCTTCTAATTTTATGCATATTCTTCCTTTAATAAATGTCTTAAACATGTTTTAAATAGACAGTAGATATTACATGTTTAGAAGTTTTTATAGTGATCCTTGAGAAACTTGAAATTACCTCTCATGCCCAACAAATATTTACTTTTACCCAATGTAAAATGTATGAATCCTTCCCTGTTACCTTATGCCTTTAATTGTTGAGATCGTTCTCTTCCAAAATTTCCAATTTAAATTTTGGTATTACTTTATCATATTATGTTCATAATTAAACAGTATTTTATTGTCCCAGTTATAATACAGTAAGAGACTAAAATCTAATGGAGTCTTCATTAATTTGACCCTACTAAATTAGTTTTATAAAGCCACATCATAGTATGCATTTCTATCGAAATTAATCTATGTATACTCTTCTAATGTGCTTCTAAGACATTGCACTATAGGCTTTAGATATTTAATCATATTTTACTTATGTTTTCTAATTTTCTTCTTTGAAATAAGCTTTTAACATTATTGTACATTTTATGATTTTTTGTCTTGCAATTTTCAGCATTGCAATTAAAAATAATTAATGTCATACTCCATTCAAAGTAAGGATGTATGACTAAATGAAAATTGCTCTAATGAATTACTCAAGATATTATTTCTAGTTATTATATCTACACTATAATGTGGGTATCAAAATATGGTATATATTTTACTCATTGAAACAAAATAATTTCCCCATGTCCTTTACAAAATAAATGTTGAAGTGAATTAAATTTGCTTATTCCTTCCCTCCTCCATTCCCAGGGTATCATAATGATATCAATCATATATATTGACCCAAGATACTATACTAATTATATGTATATATAAATATATAAAGTATATAATGCGAGGGATTTGATAGCACTATTTAATTGAACTTACAAGCTCATGTAAAGCGAGAAAAAACAAAATCACTGTATTATTTATCAACTGAATATGTATAAAAATTAAAATAAGGGGTTTCCTTTTCATTCAACATTTCAAATGATTATTTCTGAAAGCAGAGATTTTAACATGTAGAGGCTTTATACCAGTAAAGGATATTAAAAGCTTCCTATTTTTGTAGTAACCAACTCTCTGAGTTTCCCTAGGAGTATAGCAAAAGAGAAGTAAATGTACAATTTGATCACACCAGTGTAGAATTGGTAGAGGTTATGACTTCCCATTGACCTTAAAATTGAGAAAGAGAACAATGAAACCTTCATTAGAAATCCAGCAATAGGGGCCCAGAGAGATAGCACAGCAGCGTTTGCCTTGCAAGCAGCCGATCCAGGACCAAAGGTGGTTGGTTCGAATCCCGGTGTCCCATTTAGTCCCCCATGCCTGCCAGGAGCTCTTTCTGAGCAGACAGCCAGGAGTCACCCTTGAACATCACTGGGTGTGACCCAAAAACCAAAAAAAGAAATCCAGCAATAATACATAAGGCCTATTGTGCTCATAGACGTCATTTACCTCAAAATCAGTTAACTTTTTTCAGTGATACTGTTTACATGTAAACCTATTTCTTATTTTCTCTCCAAATTCAAAAATAACCATCTCTAGAGGATGTTTTAGAAGAGCGGTGTATTGGGCCTAAGAGATAGTACCGTGCTTAGGGTACTTGGCTGCATGAGATGGCCTTGGGCTCATTCCCCAGCATCCCATATGATACTCCGTGCACAAGAGTAATTCTAGAGTTCAGAGACAGGGATAACCCCTGAACATTGCTAGGTGTGACCCCAAACCAAAAATAAGTAAATGAAAGTGAAATTGTGAGTTCAATCAAAACTATCATATCAGGGCTCTGTCGCTTCAGACTTTTCTCTGTAGACTTTTAGAGCTTTTAGAGAAAATTGACTCTAATTCTCCAAATCCTGAGAACTGTCCTTGGAAAGAACGAGTAATCAACTCTTATTTGTCGATTAAGGATTTAACTTCACAACTTTAGAGCCTCATAAGAAGAAAGAGAAACTATAAAATAATGATGATGCAAATTAACCAAGAGACAGGAACTTTCACACATAATTTTAACTTTTAATCCTTCATATGTTGAGTATTTTTATTTTATAAGCATGCTCCAAGTCACAAAAATTATTCAATAAAGTTCTTAAATTCCAGATGATTTCCCCTTATCACTTAGCATATTTTTATCACTGTTCACTGGGATATGCTAAGGGAATGCAAATTAAGCGTATTATTAATTTAAGGAAGACATAATTACTAAGGTAAATCTTCTGCCAAAAACCACATAACACATTCCAAAGCCAAATATAAATGAGCGATGATTAGCCTGCTGTTCCCCTTTATTAGTGCAGATTAATGGCCTGTTTGCTGTGGGTACAAAGTTCCACATCCATGTATGTTTACTAGGTGTCTTAGGATCTTTTGTGAATCACAGAGGAAACTTCGCATTTTACTACCATGTGGTGACATCCCAGAATATAATGGCTGTGAGGTTTAATTGGACAAGTGTCAATTGATTAAAAAAAAAAAACCTGAGTAGTATATGTAGGCAGAACACTTAATGAGCTAAGTAAATTTCCTAATCAGTCAATGTAAACATGTGCTTTCTTCATGCAAGTATTTTGAATTTCTGCTCTTGGCATAGTCTATTATCCAGACTGTTGTAGCCTTGTTGCCAAAGAATAGTTTTAAAAACATTTTGACTAGAGCAAACACAGGGACCCGTGATTTATTAATAAGGCAGATTCACAGAGATTAATTGCATTCAGCTTCTTCTGTTCAAGTATATACCACTGCTCCAGGTTGGGGGGGAAATATGATTCAAGGAGAAGAAAAACACTCAAAAATGAAAGGTTGATATCTGAGTCTACTTCTACAGCTGAGAGCCTAGCTGTTTCCCCCTACCCTCCTAATAATTCAATCATTTGTTCCTTTGATCTCGCGATAAGATTGATCTAGCTTGGCTTTTGGCCTGTTGCCTGCATCATTTCCTTCTTGGCTTGTTCTCATTATATGCCTTCTGCCTGACTGGAGTGAAGACCCTTGAAACTGGGAATCCAGGCTATCTAGAGCAAAACCTATTGCTAGCAATGGGCAGTTAAGAGACAACACAGGCTATTAACTTCCATTGTTGTTTTCTGGTAGCCATTGCAGCTCACTGCATGCGTGCCGTTATTCACAATCAGGGTCACTCGAAGACTCCCTGCAGAGATTCGTTTTTATTAAGAAGTAAGATGTCCTGTTCACTGAACAGCATTTAGGATGCTTTTGATGACCTGAGCCTATACTAATTGCGTCCTGTGGCTATCAGGCAAAGTGCTTTAGGCTTGAACGCATACACATGGGTATCATTGGAAGTAGTGGTTGGAATGCTTCGCTTCCATTTCTAGAGGACTGTCAGATTTATAAAGATGGAACTTTGGGTCATCTGGTAGAAGAGGCTGCAAACTGTTAAAGTGAAGCAAGTTTTAAGAGCAAGAGCAGAGAGAGAAAAATGATGGGCCTGAAATGGAGATAGCAGTGATTTACTAAAATGAATGAAGTCAATGTGAAATAGTTCTAAAATATATATATATATATATATGTATATATATAATGTATAAGTTATATCTCTTACAATCTGTTTCAAAAGAGTTTTAAAAGGATTTTATATATGACATGGGCAGAATAAAGATTTTGAGAGAAGGGAATAATAAAATCACAGATGCACTCTAGGAAAAAAAGTTTCTCTCAAGTATAGTAAATAAAGAGTAATTATAGGGACTAAAGCAAAAGTACAGCAGGTAGGGCACTATCTTGAATAGAGCCTATTTGGGTTTAATCCCCAGTTCCACAGATACTACTTTGAACCCACCAGGAGTGATCCCTGAGAGCAGAGGCATGAATAAGCTCTGAGGTTAGTCAGATGTGGCCAAAAACAAAAAAGAAGAAATGAAAAGTGAGAATAAAAAGTGGTAATGGCGGGGGAAGTCATAATGGTTCTAACACACCATAAGCTCTAAGATATCTAATATTATTTAATATTCATAATAAAATAATTATTTAATAATATTTAATATTTTTTTAGTTTAGTTTTGTTTTTTTGGGGGGTCACATCCGGTACCACTCAGGGGTTACTCCTGGCTCTATGCTCAGAAATCGCTCCTGGCAGGCTCGGGAGACCATATGGGATACCATAATTGGAACCATTGACCTTCTGCACACAAGGCAAATGCCTTACTTCCATGCTATCTCTCCAGCCACATATTTAATATTTCTAATGTATTTATAAGCTATCAAAATCTGTCTTTGAAGGGTATATCTGAGATACCTTTAGAATTCTGGTCAGATGGCCTGTGATTGTTTGGCATACCACCTCTACTTCAAAAATAAATCCTTAATGCCCATTTTACTGCAAAATCTACCTTTGTTAAGCAAACATGCAAATGGACCATGACCCCCAGATTACACTCAAAGCTACTAATACCCTCTTTGGAACTTGCCACTACTTCCTCCATCCAGTGGGGGGCAATACAGCTTAGTTTGGAAAAAGCTGATTAGAGAAACATGTTGAAGAGAATGGTCAAGTTTATTTATTTATTTATTTATTTATTTATTTATTTTTAATGATTTGCTTATCACATGTAAGGTGGAAGGGTAGGGATTTTAATGGAAAAACGTCTAATTGAATACATATAAGGGCTATGAGAAGTTATAGGAGTTGCGAATTTTTTAGCTGGCTAAGAGCTTTATGAAATTAATTTGGAAAGTTTCTCAGGCAGTTTATGTTATGAAGTTTCATGTCTAAAAGTGAGGGAAGAAGAGTGGCCGTGAACTGTGTGTTACCTCTGCAGATGGGCACCTAGGAATATATAGATTTGCAATAGAAGAGATCTCACCAACTTCCGTTTTCCCCAAAAGTGACAAGAACTCCAGACAAAAATCAATTGATTGTTTATGGAATCTTAAGGAAGAAACCAAAGAAAAAAATGAATGTATTGTGGTAGATATAGAGTAGTGTCCAAAAGGGATAAAGGGGCCAGAGACAGAGAGCACAGCAAGTAGGATAATTGCCTTGTATGCAGCTAACTCAGGTTGGATCCCATTATCCCAAATGGAATCTCCTCATCACATATGGTTCCCTGAGCCCACTTAGGATTAATTCCTATGTGCAATCTCTGTAAGTCCTGAGCATTGTCAGCTATGACCCAAACCTCCCAAAAAATAAAAAATAAAGATAAAATGCATAAAATTATTTTGTGGCTGAGCTTGTAGGAATATCCTTCCATAAAAAATCCAGGTATAAGGAAATAGAGAATGGTAGATGCTGTGTTGCTTTTTAGACACTTAAGGAACTTAAATTAATTTTCTAAAGGAGTATTTTGCAAGTATCTCCTGGCCTAGATGACTAATTCATTATATTTAATATAAAACTTATGAAAAAAACTGGAATAAAAATTTATTGATTCAAATGATCAAAGAAAACTCTTGTCAGCAGTATAGAAGAATTGGCTTTTAAAGAGTGCTCAAAAGAATGGACCCATCAGCCAGGGATGGAGTTCATTGTCTTAGGACCTAAATTGATGTAGCTGCAGAATTTGTCTGTGTCAACAAGTTGAGCTGGCCCTACTTTCAAAGGGAAATAGTCTTTATCCTGTGAGGTGAATTAAGAGTTGAGGAGAGCATAGGGAGATAAAATATTTCATAAATAGTAGAGAGATCAGAGTTTTTGTCTATTACTCTAGGATGTTTAGTAGATCTAGAAGATAGGACGCAAATTTTCCCATTTTATATCTGAGTGTTGAAAATAGATTAGAACTGGGCAAACTCTAAGAACCAAGGAAAAGAGGGTGGATTGAGTTTAGGGCCTGCTTCTAGAAAGAAATTAGGTTAGAAGCGCTGTTAGTCAAATTTTGGAATGGAGATCAGAGCAGACATTGTGGCCTAAAACCTGGACTGACATGTGGCCAAGTTGAAGCACCCATAGAGACAGGGCTCATTGCTGGCTCAGTAAATCCCATATTTAGTTGAACAATAAATTCCAAATACTGCTTTAAGTAAGCCTGCCAGGATGTTTACTGAGCCGGTGAAGATTAACTGGGCTTTGAAGTTCACCAGTGAAATCTCCTCAGTGGAAAGAGGGAGGCAGTCAAGGACCAATAGGGAAGAGTTGAGGTGGGGTGAAAAAAAAAAACAGCTAAAAAAAAAAAAAAACCAAAGGAATGATAACAACAGTTGGACTGGAGGGAAGACAGGAATCTGACAAAGCTTCCGCAAAAGTTGTATTTATTTAAAAACACAGCAATAACAATGCTCCCAAGTCCTTTTTATTCTTATATATTTTTTCAACCAGGGAGAAACATCAGCTGCTCACTGTGTTGATTTGACAAACCAAATCTGCCTCTTTTCTAACTCTTTTCTGTCTTATGAGTTGACTGATGTTCACAGATAAATTGAAGTGTTCACATCGGGCTGGGAGATTTGTAGTTCAGAAGAGACAAGCACAGAAATTCCAGTTGAGAGTAGAAAGAGCTGCTTAAGACATTCCCCTGAAGGTTTGAATAAAGGAACTGAGGCAAAAGAGCTCATCTTCAGATAGGATCGTTCTTTTCAAAGACTCTCAAATTCTTTCTGGGAGCATCAGACATGTTTATTAGTCCCAAATAAGATCTTCATGTCTTTGGCCTGATGGTGCATGGAATTTGAGCCCAAAAATAAAACATAAAGGCAGCACGAGCATAGTCTAAATGGTCATAAACAACTAGGATACTTAACACACAGTTGAAATGAAAGAGTAAAATATATGTCATGGAAACCAAGTGTCAGTTATCCCATATTCTATGTCAAGGAACATGATTTTATATCAAAAGGCAAAAATTACTGGTCTGTTTAATTCACTTCCTTCTATGCTTCTTTACCATTTCTTAGTTCTTTCTTGTGAGAAGGAAACACATCAAAGGGAATTTCCTGAAAGGTAAAAACTAGACTAGAAACCTCAGAATAAGAGCATTAGAAATAAGCAATCACATCCTTATTGGTCAGAAGAACATTGATTTCACAAAGGTCACTGGGGGTCTGCATCTGTTCAATAATAACACTTCGCTCAAGACAGATGTGACCCATTACTCTGTTGATATTTAAAGTTCCTTTTACAATCATAGCTAATTCATAAATTAAATTCATAGGTACCTATGAACCTAGGTAGAAATGAAAGAGCCCTAGAGAAATGCCCCCGAGTAGGTCACTATTCCACCCATTCAGCTGGAAAATCTCTGGGAAGAGTGAACACAAGTACACTTGACGATATGAAAGCTCTGTACAAGTTTGAAGAGGGAACTGACAAACTTGAATTTCCTTTGTAATAGAAATGATTATATTGGCTTAAGGGCCTGAATCTCTAGTGAGCATCACACTTAACTTGAAAGTCTTATTGACAATCGAGGGAAACTTAGTCTCGCTACTTAATACCCGAGACAAGTCCACCAATTCCCTATTTATAAAATCATTCACCATGGTTTTAAGATTCTAATTTAAAACCATTGCTCAGGGGCAGAAGAATTGTTTTAAATATGACTACAGCAGGAAAAGTGTTTGCCTAGCATGTGACTTTCCCCAGTTTGATCCCCAGCACAACTTATGATCCCTTCTCTTCTAGTTGTGTCTTTTATTTTCTGGTGTATTATTCTGCTATTATTAAGAACAGTGATAAAGAATTCCGCATGTTTCTTCCAGTGTCTGCTTTAAATATCTTAACACACTCGATTGATCAGTCTGAGTGCATTCGTGTTCCTCCTGCTGCTGCTTTGTAGTTGAACTGAAAGGGGTAGAAAATTTCCTCCTCTGCAAAAAAACCCTTGTACTGCTGTATAAAAAAAAAAGAGATGCCAGTATCTAGGCATAGAGGTGCTTCCAATATCTCTTCTATCTTTAGCAGAAATACTTTCCTACTAAAGACTGTGATTGAAAGACAAATTACTCCTGCCTTCTGCAAACCTGATAGTTCCCCTTCCCTAATTGCTAATGAAATAAGTCAACTATATAGTTGTAAGATTGTTGGTAGACACTTTTGTATTGGTCCTCATGTTGTCTTGTAATTAGATGTCTCTTGATTAGTCTTTGGTTTTCCTGTTAAAAAGATGCTTCCCCATTGCCTCCTCATTTGGCTTTTTCCCTTTACTTAGGGGATGGCTTTGTTTTTCCCAATAAAGGCCACTTTGGAGGCCTGGAGGAAAAGCTGCCATCTTGGTTTTTGGTTCCACTTGGTGAAGTGACTGGCTTGCAGGTAAACAGCTTGCAGTGTGAGTTTCTGGCCTACTATCTTTCCCAAATATGTGTGGATTATTTCCTGCTTTGGACTTGCTGCTGGATCTGTGTCTCTTGTCCTACCCAAAATTGGGGAATGGGGATCCCTCTCCCTCTCTAGGGATTGTGGAATGCACAACCCACCATTTGACACAAGGTGACAAAGCTGGATCACATTATTTTTAGGCTAGGGACTCTTTTCTGATCTCCATCACCCGAAAGCCATGAAGTCAGTTCCAAGGTAGCCATAAGAGGTTCAAGAAGAAATTGAAATCTGCAGGAAAAACTTCTTATAACCTACCCCTGGAATTAAATATTCTTTTCCTTTATTGCAGAAGGAAATAGAACTAGTTTGCTCAGGGTTTTCTGCTCTCCAGCTGGCCTCCTGTGTTCCTGTGGATATATCCTTTTCTTTTTAGTATTCAGTATTCAGGGATAACAGGAGCAGTTGTAAATTGGTGGTGGAATAGAAGCACCAGCAGCCACTGGGGTATTTTTTCTTTTTTCAGCAGGCTCTCAGGTGGAGAGAATTGCCAGATCTTCTCAAAATATGAACAGTTACAAAGCTTTCTCAGAGTCTTCAGTATGGAGCTATGATGCTTCTTTAGAAAAGAGATTTGTTTCTAAATTTCTAGAAGTTTATTTTATCTAATGCTTATATAATAATATCGTTGAAAAATACTTCTATTATACATTTTTTATAAAGTATCTATATGCATTACTTAAATATTAAATTATGTATAACATAAAATTTTCGAAGTTTATCTAATGCTTATAAAATAATAAAGTATTATTGAAAAATACTTCTAATATATGTTTTTCCCTATAAAGTATAAAAATGCATTACTTAGCAATTAAGTCATGAATATTATAAAAGACACACAGCGAATATTTTAATCAGAAACTTTAAGTAAGTTCAAATTTTATATTTTATATTTTTAAATATTGTATATTATCATTGGGTCATCCTGTTTAATCTCTCTATGGATAACCTAAAAACCATGCTCTATAAATATATTATTTCTTATTGAAATGATAAACCACAGTACTTATAACCCAATTATCTTAGTCATTTTCCAGAAAATTGTATCCACTTATATTTCTTTCCACAAGGAAAACTGAATCTGGCTCTTTATGTAGAACACATGCCTAACATCTGATCTCATCTTTCATTGTCTTATAATTCAGTCTTTTTTAAAAAAAAATCCTGTCTTTACATTTGATTATACCAGGGAGTGTGTTAAACATATCTATGGGCCCATCTTGATCAATGAGATTACCAATTTTTTTCACTTTATAAGACACACCTGAACATAAGATGCACATACTTTTTAGATGCTCTCCTCCCCTGTACTCAGGCTTCATTCAGCTCTAGGTGGCATTCACTTCATATGATGTGAACGGGTCTTCTGGAAACATAATGAAAGATGCTACCCCAGGCTTCATCCTAGGATCAGCGTAATGACCAAGATCACAAACTACAGAAGATTGATTAAAACGACAGTGAAGGAACAGAACTAGAACTGTAAAGAAAGACTTCATAAGTTCCATTCCTGGACCTGTGCAGATACCAAGATGTCTAGATACAGAGTTCTGATTTTATCACCCATGATGGAGCAGAAGTCTTCATGCACCACAAAAGGATCTAGGGGAGACTAAATGAACATGCAAGAAATCTGTAGTTATTCCCATGACAGTATACTTAAATGGCAAGAAACCCTGTAGCACTTAGGCTAAGAGAATTCCCCCTCTATTTTCCCCATTATTTATTGTGCCTATGCAGATAAAAAAAAAAGCAGCACAAAGTATTTTTTTTTATCTTTTGTTTTGTTATTGTTGTCGTTTTCATTTTTTTTTTTGCGCTCCGTTTTGTTTTTATTTCAATACCGTGGTTATTATGCGGTGCTTGTCTTTTTGCTGTAGTGCTCATTGGATTTTTTGTTTAATTTTTCTTTTTGTATTGCTGTGGTGTTTCTTTTTCTTTCTCCCTTTCTTCTCTCAAACTGATGTTGAGAACCTCTAAGGACTTGCCCATTTTCGGCTTGCTTGATTTTTACCCAGTTTTATTGTTTTTCTTCTCTTCAAATGAATCACATAACTTGAACCATCTGGCTCTGCCTCTCAAATTGAGGGGGAAAAAAAGGAGGGCACCAAGACCAAGCAGTTGTATGATCACTAAGTAGTAAGAAAAATGATCGGACTTTAACACCAAATCCAAAGCCAACAAAGCAGAATTGACACCTAATCTACAACATGCTAGAAACAGAGGGGACCACTTATACTAGCAACGGGGGTTGGGGGGTAATGGAGGGGGGTATGGGATGCAAGCTGGGAATGGGGGTGGAGGGAGGGCAACTTTGGTGGTGGGAATTCCCCTGAACCCATGTCAATCTGTACCTAAAACATTGCTATGAAAGATATGTAATCCACTTTTGTCAAAATAAAAAATATTATTTAAAAAAAAGATGTACTTTTGATGGAAAGCATGTGTGTTATGGTGTGAAAAATACGGTAACTTCTTCGTGGGTTTGGCATTGAGGCTGGCAAGGGACTCCTTGTTCATCCTCCATTTAGTCCTATTTTATGGTAAATAGCTTGAGGTAAACAGCTAGGTCAAGATGATGATGAGAATCTGAGTTTCCTAGAGAACACACTGTCTTCCCTCCATGAGATTCCTGTTCAGAAGCTCCAATGCAGTGAAGATCTTGATTGGGTTTTTGCCCCTGACCTAACTCTCTGCGCCTCGGGTAAGAGAAAAGCACTACAGCTGTGCTTTTGTTCATCGAAAGCTGGAGTTGTTCCAACATTCTGACTGTTTATAATGCAGGTACAGGAGCTGAGGTCTGCAGCAGGTCACCAGCAGGAGCGAGGAAGGGATAATAGACTGTTTTCACCTTCTTACGCTTAGCAGAGCCTTCAATTTATTTCTATTTCCACAAACTTCTCCTAGTAAAGAGTTCACTTTTGCCCTTTCTGTTTCCCTCTCTTTTTATTTACTAGAGGATGGAAAGAGAGATCTTTCCCCTATGCTTAAACTGACTCGATGGTACTAAATCAGAGTAAATAATTCTCCAGAAGGGTGTGTACCTCGCTAAGCTCTTTTATTTGTATTATGCAGGCCTGTTTATTAGCAATCATTTCTCTACTAGGGAATGTTATTTCTTTCATCTTTTTGCCAGTGGCTAGGTGAGGTACAAGGAAGAGAGGAAACCTTAAGAAAATAGTAAATCTCTCTCTCTCTCTCTCTCTCTCTCTCTCTCTCTCTCTCTCTCTCTCTCTCTCTCTTTCTCTCTTTCTCTCTCTCTCTCCCCTCCCTTCCCCTCCCCTCCCCTCAGCCACCCATACTGGGCAAAAATAAAAGCCTGGTTTCAATCAGGACTGGTAAAGACAGCTCTTGTTAGAGTCTGGAACTCAGGATATGCCACCCAAAAAAAATCACCAGGGAGACAGATTAATATAAATGCAAGGGGAGTTTATTCCTACATGCTGGGGTCCAATATTTCCTAATAAATGAGGATCCTGAGAATGGCGCACATGACAAATGTAAAGGGTTCCAAGGCTCCATCATAGGGTATACCTGCCACTGGGTAGTTGATCTTTAAAATTATTGGTCTTTAGTTCAAGGTTAGGCTAGGATTGGTTGGAGTTCAAATGTAGCATCAGAGAGACAGCTGGGTGGGCTGCAGCCCCCAGACCCAGGGTGTGGTGTCATCTAGCCACCTGTCAGCTGCTGTTAAGCCTGATAGGAGTGTAATTCCTGGCATTTACCCTAGGGTCTGGTTCCAGGAAGTGACTATTGTTTGGGCCCTAGTCTTTCTACCTTCAAACTGCAGCCTGTCATGGCTGCACTTAGGCTCACAGCAAAGCCGGTTTAACAGCAGTTAACTATCTCAAGCAAGCAGAGTACAGAAGCCAAAGCAATGTCATTTCTAAGCAAAGGTACCCCGTATTCTAACCTCCATGTTGAGGTTACATAATTCTAAATCTAAATCTTAGATTATAACACTCTGACCACCTCATGTTCCTGTGCTGACAGCCCCATGGGGGTAGCTGTCAAGCTGGGTCAGAAGTCCACTTGGCTGCCTGGTGTGGAAATAAGCCTTGCCATCAGAGTTCTGGGGAACCAGCTCCTTAAGGATGAAGCCAGAAACTGTTCTATGCAGGAAAGTCGGTTAGTGCTAAATGTGGCTCAAGCGTCTGGGGTCTGCCACCTTCCCTCACAGAAAATAATTTCAGGAGGGGGCAAAAGAGTGATGCAAGATGGTTTTTATTGAACATTGCTTAGAAAGAAATGAGGATGAGGAGAGTTTAAGAGAGAGTCCTGGTTTGTGAGAGCAAGTCCGTAATGGCTTTCGAGAGCAGCTTAAATACAAATCCTTCAAATTTTTGTTTTATATTTATCCTGGAGTTCTTTACCTACATAGAAATTAACTGGGCATTTTCACAGGAACGTTTTATGTTGCAGGATGGTTTCTTCCTCACCACTTGCACTGTTATAATGGGCTCTTCCTAAATTCAGAGTCATTTTTTAACTTCTTTTTATTTTTGTTTGCTTATTTATTTTTGGTTTTGGGGCCACATTCAGAGGTGCAGAGGATTTACTCTTGACTCTGCATTTAGGGATTGCTCTTGGCAGGTTTGAGGGACCACGTCTGATGCAAGGGATTGAACCCAGATCTGTGCAAGTGCTAGAAAAATAGCTTACTTGTGTACTATTGTTCCAGCCCAGGTTTCTCTTTTTCTAAGGGTTGGGTCTTGGGTTCCTGCATCTAGGTAGTTCTACATTTCCTTCTCTCAAAGAATTCAGGATTTGTATTTCAAAGGGACATATCTTTATACCTGTAGGCTACTTTAGGGCTAGACAATCTCTTTTTAGGTTTATTATTTTCCAACATTAATTTTCCAGAGCCCCCCTACCTGCCTGAATGAAACACTTTCCCCGTCCATCCTTCTGCTTTTTTTTTTTTTTTAAAGTTTGATCCTCTTGGTGCAAAAGCTTTCTAAATGTCTTGGCCCCTGTTTCCTCAATAGGCTTCAATGAAATTAATTTAATGAGTTGCCCTAATTCTTAGCTATTACTTCCAGAAGCAAGAGAACAGGCCTCCTCTTTTCCACTGTAAAGACAGATTAAATTTGCCATCACAAGTTGTCCCTTGGGTCACATATTTCCCCAGAAAAGTCTCAAATTCTGTTCAACTAGAAATTATATCTGTCAAGACAACATGGATAGAAACTTGTAGGGATGCTAAACAAGCTAAGTAAAAATATTTATCTGATGGCCTTCAGAGAAGGCCTCAGGCCTGAAATAGGACCTGGAGAGATGTGGATCTGGAAGCAAATGTCATTGCAGAAAATAATCCACTCAGTGAAAGGGTACAAGAATGGGTTCAGGAATTCTAAGACTCAATCTAGGGATCCCACCCTGCAAACCTTCTGCTCCTAAGAAGGAAAGCAGCTTAGTGGAGGAAGACTGAAGAAGGAGCCCCTGCCTTCCTGAATGAAATCTGGGCTTTTATTAGCAGAACCAGGCCACACTGTAGGGTGGAGAATACTAAGTACCATATTTTTTATATCGTAAAATATACTCCTCCTCCCCCCAAAGTGCTTCTTATGGAATGAGTGCCACCTGGAGCTAAAGGAGATCATATAGTATATGCTATATATATATATATATATGTGTATATATATGTATGAGTATATATATTTATATATAGATGCCATATACTAACCACTTGACATCTGCAGAGTTATGCTTTAGAATACTTTTTTCTTGTGTTTCCTCATCTAAAAACTATTTGTGTCTTATGTTCAGGTGCATCTTATATAGCAAAAAATACTGTTAGTAGTAGGATCCAGTAATTCAACAGCTTTCCTCTCAGATAAAATATAAATAAAGCAAAAGCCACAATGAAGGAAATTCTGGATACAGTAGTTTCCAGAAGGAAGGGGAGAAGATTGTGAGATGTTACTGGAACTTTTGGTTATGGGTCAAGGGGAACCTAGAAAATACTGAGGCATGAAGGTGTGTTCTAAAATCTATGGTATGATACATAAATACAATTAGATTTAAAATATGTACATCTGATGATCTGACAATAGTGTATTTTTCACAAGCGAATGGTATTCTCAGACTCTTTAGTAGATATTCTTCAAGAACATGGCACTGCTGGTTATCCCGTTACTTTGTGATATAGACATTATGCAAGATTTGCTGAGATAATTTACCCCAAAAAACCCAAGTGCTAAAGCTGCTACATAGTGGCCTGTATAATGACTCAAAGAGTGTTTGCTGCAGTACCTTTGATAACATTTTACTCACTACATTTTCTTCTAAGTAAATTAAGTATATCTTTTGCTCCTAAAGAGTAAAACCAACACTATCAGATTATAACAAAATGTCAGTCAATAACTTGCCTAAGGCAACATACCTGACAACAGGGACCTAAAAGAAACAATAAGCATGAACAGATCACACTAAACACAATTGATATAAAAATAAGTAGATAGACATTTATAGATATCAATTTTTACAAAATGTCTGTTTAGAAAAGCAGACCTACCAGAAAGAAATGAAAATGTGAAGCAAATATTTTAATTGGAAGATAACCAATTATTTTTTGGAAGCTAGGTTTTTTTTTTTAAGAAAACAGAGTACTTAAATTAGCTTTTGGTGACAGAGCTATAAAAGAGCCTAGCATATATTAAAAAATATGTATAATGAGCCAGAGAGACAGTTTAGTGGGTAAGACACTTGTCTTGCATACAACCATCCCTGCTTGAATCTGCACTTCCATTACACACAATCAACCTTAGTTCCATCCTAGGCATCTCCTATGATTTGCAAAGCACTAGTAGGAGTGAAATTTTTTTACTTTTTATTTTGTTTTATTGAAATAATTGTGATCTACGAAGTCCTTCATTGTTGAATTTTAGACACACAGTGAGTCAGGGCCCTTCTCACCACCATTGTCAACCTTTCTCCACCAATGAACCAAGACTGTGTACTATACCACCATCCTTTGCTTCCTGGCCTGCCAGTAGAACAAGCCTATTTAAATTTAGATTGTTAAAATTTGGGTCTCTTGATTTTATTGCTGTTGACTTTGGCATAGATAATTAGTTGTCCTTGTTTTTTTTCTCACCAATCCATCTGGAACCACTTGGCCTCTGACACCCAGGCTTTCTTTTTTCCTTTCTTCTTAGTTTGATAGAAAAATACAGAAATATGTGGTAAAACAAAGTAATCCATGTCCCAAGGTCTTATGAAAAGGCAGGAGCCCCTATTTAAAAGATAAAAAATTAAGAAAATTAAAAAAGAGAGAAAACAAAAGAAAATAACTATGTGTGGGGACAGGTTTTTTGTTTGTTTGTTTTTGCATAGGTGCAGTAAAAGTTGGGGAAAAATCTAAAGAAAAAACCTTTCACCTTAAAAATGGGGAGACCCTATCCATGAATAGGAGTGATTCTTGAGCATGGCCAGGTATCCCTAAAAAAAACAACAAAACAAAATAAAACAACAACAAAAAGCTACACATAATTTGGTGTAGTGAATCATTTAGTAAACTGTTGCTAGCACACATATATATACATATATATATATATATATATAGACTGCTGCATGCAGTATATGTATACACAAAAATAAGAGCATTAAATCTGAGTATGATGACATCAGTTTTGAAAAACTATACATACATACATACATACATACATACATACATACATACATACATAAAAGTAGTTCTGGGGATGTGGCTCAGAGGTAAATTGCATGTCTTGCATACATAAGATCTGAGATCAATCCTTGGCACCAAAAAAGAAAATATTAAAATGTAAATAGAGTGATTTAGCACCACACACAGTCTTAATTCTTATTTCTTCAATGGTACACATGCTGCAAATGTAAATAGCAGTGTTTAAATTATTTTTATTATTCGTGTACCACATTTTTATTGATTCCTGCTATGTGGCAAACTTCAAGTTAGTCTTTTGGGATATATTAAAGAAAAAACTATTAAAATTTTCTATTTCCACATCAAAGTAAGTTTTAAGTTTGTGATTTTATCCCTTTTCCTTACATGATTTCACTCAATTTGTATCAAATTAGCAATTAGGACATTTTTCTCTTTTCTTCAGTGGCTGCAAGAAGTGATGTAGGATAGATGATGCCTGAAACTAACATCTGAAAAAGTCATTTGGCTGCCATGACAGTAAAGAAGTGTGACCGAATTGGAAAATTTAGGTACAGTCAAGAATTACTGATGTGGTGGGGGGCTGGAGAGATAGCGCAGTGGTATGGTATTTGCCTTGCACAAGGCTGACTTGAGATGAACCTAGGTTAGATCTCCTGCATTTCATATGGTCTCAGGAGCCTGATAGGAGCTATTTTGAGTGTAGAGCCTTGAGTAACCACCAGGTGTGGCCCCCAAACAAAAATCAAACAAACAAACAAACAAAAGAATTACTGATATGGAAAAGAGTTTAAAATTATCCCCAAATTTCTGTTCTATGTAGTGAGATGATAGGTATAAAAAACACTAAACAAGGGCCAGGTTATACAAGTGAAAGTGCTTCTCCATTGTTTGTTTTTGGGTCACAATAGGGGGAGGACCTCAGGATTTACCTCAGCTCTGTGCTCAGTCAGGGATCACTCCTGGCTAGATGCTCAGGGGACCACATAGAGCTCAGGGAATCAAACCCCAGTTGACCTCATATAAGGCAAGCACCCTACCCACTCTACTATCTCTCTGGTCCCATATCCCGTCATTTCTACAAATATTTACAGGACTGGTCAAGTGTTGTATCAATACCCACTGGTACTATTGCTTTGTTTTTGCTGTGGTTGTTTCTCACTTGAAAAAAAATTTAGAAGACTGTTTATAATCTATGCTCATTCCTAAGTTGATTACAAGTTTCAGTGTTGAAAGAATTGGACCCTGGCTACTTCTTTCCATCATTCCCCAGGCTTCCAGGCTGGGTTCAGAAGGGCAGAGTTAAAAGCCATGGCTGAGTAGCCAGAGAATCTAGAGCTGCTGTCAGCAAATGGACTCGTCAGCATTCTTCTAAGAAAATCACCTACTGCCTTATTAAAGTTAATTGTTTGCAGGTACCCAGTTCTTTAGCCAGAGCTGTGGAAGTCAGTGGGAGGGAGGTGATTAAGTCTGTGGGGAGTTTGGGGGAACTGGATCACTATCACTTCCTGTGGCATCTCAGCTTTAGGGAGCCTATTGCTTGGCACCCCTCCTTTCTTTCTCCTTGCTCTCTCACCATCTGTTACTCTTATTGCCTCACACAGACCAGCTGATTAGGTAAATGTTAATTTGCCTACTCTAACCTTTGACGGGCATTTATTGAACATTTAGTAAATGGTTGCCAATTTATAGCCTTAGCACTACAATAATGACTAATAATAAGAAATAACAGCCTGTGAATGGAAGGAACTCACAACCTAGAATCAGAGACAAATCTATTCAGTGTATTATGCCACAAAATGCTGAAGAGAGTGTTTTCACAACGTCCTGTGGAATGGTAAAAATAGTAGTATATAGAAAAATATATGTTTCTATTGTTTTCAATATTAGTTAACTTTGGGGATTATGGCAAATGAAAATAAATTTGTTTGCTAATATCACTCAGGGATTTCTTAAAGGAACTGGGTCATGTAATGGCTTGAAAGTGAAAACTAATGTTATGTATGAACAAGAGTTGGTGTTGGCTGCTATTTCCTCAATGGGAAATAATATGTCTAGCATGCATAAAACCTGGATTTTAGGCCTAGAAAGGCAGAAAAGAAAGGTGTAATGTTGCCAGAATTCTAAAATTGATAGTGAAGAATGGAAGTCTGGGAATTTAAGGCAGGAATTCTAAGTCACAACACAGAACCCAAATTTCCTTTTCTTTAAAAAAAATATCTTTTTTTTATGAAGCTAGAACTCCAATTAATTGGATAAGATCTTATAGAGAGAAATTTTATTTTACAATGTAAGTGGCCAGCTGGTTAGTGAATTATATATTTTATTTGTCTCCACAAATGATGTTTGCCAATTGGGGAGATCTTAGAAGAAAAGAAGCATTTTAAAAAGTTTTTTTTTTACTTGCTTTTGTTCTAAGCCAGGGGTCCTCACACTCTTTAAACAGGGGGCCAGTTCACTGTCCCTCAGACCATTGGAGGGACTGACTCTAGTAAAAACAAAACTCATGAACGAATTCTTATGCACAGTGCAAATATCTTATTTTGCAATGAAGAAACAAAACAGATACACTATGTGGCCCGCGGGCCAGCTGTTCTTTCTTGAATGCTTTTGGGTTTAAAATAAAACGTTCTATAGATTCTTTAAAATGAATTGGTATTTCTGAAAGTGTATTTGCAGAAAGCTGTGAGGATGTCCGTGATAGAAATTCTCTATTGTAAGAAAGATTAAAATGGGAGCTGGGGGGATCATACAGTGGTTGCCTTGCATACAACTGAGCCAGGTCCTATCCCTCACAGCCCCCATGATCTCTGAGTCTACCAGAAGTGATCTTTGAGCACAGAGCGAGAAAGAAGATCTGAGTACCACTCGGAATAGTTCCCACACAAAACAAAACAAATCAATTAAAATTGATTCATAAATTATATTTTTCCAAAAGTGAGCTAGGATTTATGAGTGCAATAGTTACACGCCTTTAGGGAATTTTTATTTGATTTTCCCATTTTTGAAACAAAACTATTTTATGATACTGATAAAGGCAGTTTCATTTGTAAAGCATTCCATCACCACAATGTACACCAGAGAGTCAGCTTTCCTCCACCACTGTCTCAGTGTACCAATCCCAGTGCAATAAAATTTAATGACTGTTTATTTTTAAAATCTTCATAAAATATGATAGACCCAACAAAAAAGACAAATTATGTTTAAAATTCAGAAATCACTAATATATCTAATGTAAAAAGAGATTTTTATAGTAGAATTTTTATGCAGAATGTTATTTTAAGGAAAAAATGACATCCTTTTTTGGGGGGTTTGGGCCAACCTGGATGTGCTCAGGGTTTATTCCTGGCTCTGTGCTCAGAAGTCGCTCCTAGCAGAATCAGGGAACCATATAGGATGCCAGGAATTGAACCCGAGTCCATACAGAGTCGGCAGTGTGCAAAGAAGTGCCCTACCACTTTGCAATCTCTCCAGCCCATTAAGATAAAATTACATCTTCTCTTTAAATTACAATTGTTAGAAAAACATATTGAAAAAGAATACTTTATAAAGCATTCTTTATAAATTATTCATTTTAAAGTATTCATTGATAAAGTATTTTTAAAGTATTTAGGTGGGGGAGAAGGAAGATGGGGCATTGGTGGTAAGAGTTTGCACTGGTGAAGGGAGGGTGAAATTTTTATGACTGAAACCCAACTACAAATATGTTTGCAATCATGGTGCCTAAATAAAGATACTATTATAATTAAAAATAAAAATATAGGGACTGGAGAAATATCACAGCAGTAGTGCATTTGTATTGCATGCAGTGACACAGGATAAACTTGGTTTCAGTTCTTCATATCCCTTTTGGTCCCCCAAGCTTGCCAGGAGTGATTTCTGAGCACAGAGCCAGGAGTAACCCCTGAATACTTTCGGGTGTTTTTATTGAGTACAAAGATTACCCCTGGGTGGGGTAGTACGGGCAGATAACTCAGGCTATCTATTTATAAGATTTATAAGTAAGACAGTCTTTGTTTTGGGCAAATCCATGTTGGAAACAAACATACAAAGGAATCAGGGATGATCTTTGTTTTAGCTAATATAAGGTGTAACTTAGTAGTAATCTAATAAAGGTGATGTATAGAATGAATCATTATCATGTGTAGAATTTTTAAATTTCATATTTTCTTTTTTTCATTCACTACAGGCCACAGAAATACCAAAGTCATACAATGACGATGTTGAGTGGATACGGTTGGCTTAAACACAATAAATCAAGCATAAGCACAATAATAAAATATGCTGTGAATAATGTTGTGTGTGTATGTGTGTGTGTGTGTGTGTGTGTGTGTTTTGTTTTTGGGCCACACCAGTGATGCTCAGGCATTACTCCTGGCTATGCACTCAAAAAATTGGGCGACCAAACCATGGTCTTTCCTAGATTAGCCATGTGCAAGGCAAATGTCCTACCTCTTATGCCACTGTTCTGGCTCGAAAAATGGTTTTTAAACGTACTATACGTAAGACATTGCTCATAAGTCACTTGGAATACAACTAGGTATTTCTCCTCTGCAAGGCGGACTTTAGAGTAAGAAATTCAGTGAGGACCCAAGAGAGAACAGAACCTAAAACACTTGCCTTGTTTGTTGTGTACCCTAATTTAATTCCCAATGCCATGTTTATTCTCCTGAGCTCTTCCAGGCCTGGTCTGAGCAACAAGATAGAAATATCCTGAGCACTACTGAATGTGGTCTTAAGTTTAAAATAAAATGAACTCCAATTAATTTAAACCAATTAATAAGAGAACCAATTAAACCGAGACCCAGTGCAAGCCGCCATTATCCTCAAGGAGCTGAAACTAATTCAAGAGCATTTGATAGATAACCTTTCATGCTTGAACCAGGGGTAGCAGTGTGGGAGATGGGAAAGAACTACCATTTCTATCTCTACCTTTGACTGCCAATAAGCTGATATCATTTATATCTTAAGCGCTGAAAGTCCAGAAAGGTTAATTCAGGAAAATGATGTAGGCAGGCCTGGAAGAGTTGGAACAGGCTTTAAATAAATTATTGAACTTCTTCCGAAATCATCTTATAAAAGAGGACATTCGAGTTGAACGTGGACGATGAATAGAACTCCAGGTGGATAAATTGTGCGTGGGAAGAGGTACACTAGGAAAAAGCATACAATGCAGGATGCATTTAGAATATTCAAAATGTTCTTATGACTAAAACATTGGGTGGGAGGGAGGAAATAGCGTAGTGCTGAAAACTCAAAGCAGGCGACATGTTATACAGTTTCCCAAGAGTTTAGACTTTAGTCTTTAATAGGTTGAGACTCGTAAAAAAAGGACTAGCAGAAAGGTGATATGGTTATTCTTTTTACCCTTGAAACTATAGTCTAACATCTTCTTTCTCAAATTTAACCATGAATAATATTACTGGGGGGACTTATTGGAACACAGATGATTCGGTCCCACTCAGGATTTTCTGTCATTAGGACTATGTTAACACTCAGAATTTGTGTCTAAGAACATTGGAATGACACTATGCTGCTGATATAAGGAGCCTTCGTCTAAGAAACATTATTTATCAAAACCGGGTGGAAAGTGAATAGTGTAGAAAGATAAAATAACAGTAAACAGTAGTCAAGATCAGAGATCGTCACAAGTCAGCAAACAAGAATAAAATTTTTATTATAGAAGTCATAATGAAACATATAAATAAAGGAATTGTAGAAATCATTCAGTGACTTGCCTCAATGATTACTTGAATAAAATATCATTACTAAAGAAAAAATTGAAGTGAAGGATGCCGGTACCTTGCCTCTGTGTCTTCGGGTGTATAAAAGAGCTCAGGCTTATACTATAGACAGAAAGAAAACAGGTGGTTTTGCATTTTTATTCTAGCTCTTTAGTGCAAAAAATAATTGAATTAAAATAGTAGAACTCTGGATCACCTAAGCCAAAGAAGAAAAGCATGTGCTTTGTATACAGATTATACTAGATTTATTGGTAAGAGTTTGATGAAAATATTAATAAATGAATTTTTTCATCTTATTATGCTCGGATTGTCTTTTGTTAAAAGTCTGTTATACTTCTGTCACTTTGACAGTGCTAAGGACTGATGTCCTATTCAAAGTATAAGTTCTCCCTTAGAAGACATAACTATTAGAATGACTGTTTTTCCTCTGCTTGCTACATTATTTTTCTCTTCAGTGTCTTTAATTCTTTATATGTAGTCAAATTTAATATTATAATTTTGTACAGAAGACAGAAGACAGGTGGACTCGAAACATTTGAATACACGAGGGCACAATTATAAATGGAGTTTAGTTATCACCTTTTCATTTGTCTAGGGATGGACATGTTACAGACCAAGCTAACAAGAACACATATAGAAATATGTTTTTCAAATCTTCGCCAGGACTGGTTGTTCTGAATGTTCTTTGTGATGTGTGCCAGTCTCTGTGGCATGAAATGATATCTCATTGTTATATTGATTTGTATCTACACGATAGTTATGTGGGGAATTTTTTAATGTGCCTTTGGCCATTTGTATTTCTTCTTTGAGAAAATGTCTGTTAATATCTTCACCACATTTTTTGATGGGATTAGAATTTTTTCTTGTTAAGTTCTGTTAGTACCTTATATATCTTAGATATTAGCCCCATATCAGATGGGTATTGGGTGAGTAGTCTCTCCCATTCCATGGGTGACCTTTATATCTTACTCGCTATTTCTAAATAACTTTCTTTTTTTTTTTTTTGGGGGGGGACCATATGAAATACCAGGGTTCGAACTGGGTATGTCTTGACTCAGCCACGTGCAAGACAAACGTTCTACTTCTACCTCTGTGCTATCACTCCAGCTCATCTTCTTGCATTTCTTAATTATTAATATTTATTAATAATTATTAATATCTTAATTATTAATATCTATGAAAAGGTTGTAGGATAAAAATTTGAAAGAGTTTTTAAAGAAACTACTTTGTAGTTAGACACTTTATATACCTAGAAATGGAAAACTCAGTCTTTCAAATAGGATTCAGAAATGATTTTCTCTGTCTTGGTCATATTAGTTGGTATATAATATTAAATAGTTCATTGAAAGAATGGATTGGCAAATATATATAACCCTTTCTCTCTTTTTTTTTTTTCTCTTGGGGCCACACCTGGCAGTACTCAGGGGTTACTCCTGGCTGTCTGCTCAGAAATAGCTCCTGGCAGGCACGGGGGACCATATGGGACACTGGGATTCGAACCAACCACCTTTGGTCCTGGATTGGCTGCTTGCAAGGCAAACGCCCACTGTGCTATCTCTCCGGGCCCTACAAGTCTAATCTTGATAGCTTCACTCTAATTTAATTTAGAATGGAGGTAAATATTTTTTTAATGCATAATTTTTTTTATTTAAACACCTTGATTACATACATGATTGTGTTTGGGTTTCAGTCATAAAAGGAACACCACCCATCACCAGTGCAACATTCCCATCACCCAAGTCCCAAATCTCCCTCCTCCCCACCCAACCCCCGCCTGTACCCTAAACAGGCTCTACATTTCCCTCATACATTCTCAATATTAGGACAGTTCAAAATGTAGTTATTTCTCTAACTAAACTCATCACTCTTTGTGGTGAGCTTCCTGAGGTGAGCTGGAACTTCCAGCTCTTTTCTCTTTTGTGTCTGAAAATTATTATTACAAGGGTGTCTTTCATTTTTCTTAAAACCCATAGATGAGTGAGACCATTCTGCGTTTTTCTCTCTCTCTCTGACTTATTTCACTCAGCATAATAGATTCCATGTACATCCATGTATAGGAAAATTTCATGACTTCATCTCTCCTGACAGCTGCATAATATTCCATTGTGTATATGTACCACAGTTTCTTTAGCCATTCGTCTGTTGAAGGGCATCTTGGTTGTTTCCAGAGTCTTGCTATGGTAAATAGAGCTGCAATGAATATAGGTGTAAGGAAGGGGTTTTTGTATTGTATTTTTGTGTTCCTAGGGTATATTCCTAGGAGTGGTATAGCTGGATCGTATGGGAGCTCGATTTCCAGTTTTTGGAGGAATCTCCATATCGCTTTCCATAAAGGTTGAACTAGACAGCATTCCCACCAGCAGTGGATAAGAGTTCCTTTCTCTCCACATCCCCGCCAACACTGTTTATTCTCATTCTTTGTGATGTGTGCCATTCTCTGGGGTGTGAGGTGTTATCTCATCGTTGTTTTGATTTGCATCTCCCTGATGATTAGTGATGTGGAACATTTTTTCATGTGTCTTTTGGCCATGCGTATTTCTTCTTTGTCAAAGTGTCTGTTCATTTCTTCTCCCCATTTTTTGATGGGGTTAGATGTTTTTTTCTTGTAAAGTTCTGTCAGTGCCTTGTATATTTTGGAGATTAGCCCCTTATCTGATGGGTATTGGGTGAATAGTTTCTCCCACTCAGTGGGTGGCTCTTGTATCCTGGGCACTATTTCCTTTGAGGTGCAGAAGCTTCTCAGCTTAATATATTCCCATCTGTTAATCTCTGCTTTCACTTGCTTGGAGAGTGCAGTTTCCTCCTTGAAGATGCCTGTAATGTCCTGTAGTGTTTTGCCTATGTGCTGTTCTATATATCTTATGGTTTTGGGGCTGATATCGAGGTCTTTAATCCATTTGGATTTTACCTTTGTACATGATGTTAGCTGGGGGTCTAAGTTTAATTTTTTGCAAGTGGCTATCCAATTGTGCCAACACCACTTGTTGAAGAGGCTTTCCCTGCTCCATTTAGGATTTCCTGCTCCTTTATCAAAAATTAGATGGTTGTATCTCTGGGGAACATTTTCTGAGTATTCAAGCCTATTCCACTGATCTGAGGACCTATCCTTATTCCAATACCATGCTGTTTTGATAACTGTTGCTTTGTAGTACAGTTTAAAGTTGGGAAAAGTAATTCCTCCCATATTCTTTTTCCCAATGATTGCTTTAGCTATTCGAGGGTGTTTATTGTTCCAAATGAATTTCAAAAGTGTCTGATCCACTTCTTTGAAGAATGTCATGGGTATCTTTAGAGGGATGGCATTAAATCTGTATAATGCCTTGGGGAGTATTGACATTTTGATGATGTTAATCCTGCCAATCCATGAGCAGGGTATGTGTTTCCATTTCCGTGTGTCCTCTCTTATTTCTTGGAGCAGAGTTTTATAGTTTTCTTTGTATAGGTCCTTCACATATTTAGTCAAGTTGATTCCAAGATATTTGAGTTTGTGTGGTACTATTGTGAATGGGGTTGTTTTCTTAATGTCCATTTCATCCTTATTACTATTGGTATATAGAAAGGCCATTGATTTTTGTGTGTTAATTTTGTAGCCTGCCACCTTGCTATATGAGTCTATTGTTTCTAGAAGCTTTTTGATAGAGTCTTTAGGGTTTTCTAAGTAGAGTATCATGTCATCTGCAAACAGTGAGAGCTTGACTTCTTCCTTTCCTATCTGGATTCCCTTGATATCCTTTTCTTGCCTAATCGCTATAGCAAGTACTTCCAGTGCTATGTTGAATAGGAGTGGTGAGAGAGGACAGCCTTGTCTTGTGCCAGAATTTAGAGGGAAGGCTTTCAGTTTTTCTCCATTGAGGATAATATTTGCCACTGGCTTGTGGTAGATGGCCTTCACTATATTGAGAAAGGTTCCCTCCATTCCCATCTTGCTGAGAGTTTTGATCAAGAATGGGTGTTGGACCTTATCAAATGCTTTCTCTGCATCTATTGATATGATCATGTGGTTTTTATTTTTTTTTATTTTTATTTTTTTTTGTGGTTTTTGGGTCACACCCGGCAGTGCTCAGGGTTACTCCTGGCTCCATGCTCAGAAATTGCTCCTGGCAGGCACGGGGGACCATATGGGACGCTGGGATTCGAACCGATGACCTCTTGCATGAAAGGCAAACGCCTTACCTCCATGCTATCTCTCCAGCCCCGGTTTTTATTTTTCTTGTTATTGATGTTGTGTATTATGTTGATAGATTTACGGATGTTAAACCAGCCTTGCATTCCTGGGATGAAACCTACTTGATCGTAGTGGATGATCTTCTTAACGAGGCATTGAATCCTATTTGCCAGGATTTTGTTGAGGATCTTTGCATCTGCATTCATCAGTGATATTGGTCTGTAATTTTCTTTTTTGGTAGCGTCTCTGTCTGGTTTAGGTATCAAGGTGATGTTGGCTTCATAAAAGCTATTTGGAAGTGTTTCTGTTTGTTCAATTTCATGAAAGAGTCTTGCCAAGATTGGCAGTAGTTCCTCTTGGAAAGTTTGATAGAATTCATTAGTGAATCCATCTGGACCTGGGCTTTTGTTTTTCGGCAGACATTTGATTACTGTTTTAATTTCATCAATGGTGATGGGGGTGTTTAGATATGCTACATCCTCTTCCTTCAACCGTGGAAGATTATAAGAGTCCAAGAATTTATCCATTTCTTCCAGGTTCTCATTTTTAGTGGCGTAGAGTTTTTCAAGGTAGTTTCTGATTACCCTTTGAATCTCTGTCATATCAGTAGTGATCTCTCCTTTTTCATTCCTGATACGAGTTATCAAGTTTCTCTCTCTCTCTTTCTTTGTTAGGTTTGCCAGTGGTCTATCAATCTTGTTTATTTTTTCAAAGAACCAACTTCTGCTTTCGTTGATCTTTCGGATTGTTTTTTGAGTTTCCACTTCGTTGATTTCTGCTCTCAGCTTTGTTATTTCCTTCTGTCTTCCTATTCTTGGGTCCTTTTGTTGAGCATTTTCTAGTTCTATTAGCTGTGTCATTAAGCTACTCAGGTAAGCTCCTTCTTCCTTCCTGATGTGTGCTTGCAAAGCTATAAATTTTCCTCTCAGTACTGCTTTTGCTGTGTCCCATAAGTTCTGAGAGTTTGTGTCTTTATTGTCATTTGTTTCCAGGAACCTTTTTATTTCCTCCTTGATTTCATCTCGGACCCACTGGTTATTGAGCATGAGGCTGTTTAACTTCCAGGTGTTAAAGTGTTTCTTCTGAGTCCCTTTGGAGTTCACAAATAATTTCAGAGCCTTGTGGTCAGCGAAGGTAGTCTGCAAAATTTCTATCCTCTTGATCTTATGGAGGTATGTTTTATGTGCCAGCATGTAGTCTATCCTGGAGAATGTCCCATGTACATTGGAGAAGAATGTGTATCCAGGTTTCTGGGGATGGAGTGTCCTATATATATCCACTAGGCCTCTTTCTTCCATTTCTCTCCTCAGGTCTAGTATATTCTTGTTGGGTTTCAGTCTGGTTGACCTGTCCAGTGTTGACAAAGCCGTGTTAAGGTCCCCCACAATTATTGTGTTGTTGTTGATATTATTTTTCAGATTTGTCAACAGTTGTATTAAATATTTTGCTGGCCCCTCATTCGGTGCATATATGTTTAGGAGAGTGAATTCTTCCTGCTCTACGTACCCCTTGATTAATATAAAATGTCCGTCTTTGTCCCTTACAACCTTCCTGAGTATAAAGTTTGCATTATCTGATATTAGTATGGCCACTCCAGCTTTTTTATGGGTGTTGTTTGCTTGGATAACTTTTCTCCAGCCTTTTATTTTGAGTCTATGTTTGTTCTGACTATTCAGGTGCGTTTCTTGTAGGCAGCAGAAGGTTGGATTGAGTTTTTTGATCCATTTAGCCACTCTGTGTCTCTTAACTGGTGCATTTAGTCTATTGACGTTGAGAGAAAGAATTGTCCTGGGATTTAACGCCATCTTTATTTCAAAATTTGGTGTGTCTTTTGGGTAGTCTTGTCTTAGATTAGGTCTTTCAGTTTTTCTCTTAAGACTGGTTTTGTGTCTGTGAAGTTTCTGAGCTGTTTTTTGTCTGTGAAACCATGTATTCTTCCATCAAACCGGAAAGTGAGTTTTGCTGGGTATAGTATTCTGGGTGAAGCATTCATTTAATTCAGTCTTGTCACAATATCCCACCACTGCTTTCTGGCATTGAGCGTTTCTGGTGACAGGTCTGCTGTAAATCTCAGGGAAGCTTGCTTGAACATGATTTCCCCTTTTAATCTTGCTGTTTTCAGAATTCTGTCTCTATCTGTGGGATTTGTCATTGTGACTAGGATGTGTCTTGGGGTGGTTTTTCTGGGGTCTCTTTTGGTTGGTACTCTTCGGGCATGCAGGATTTGATCACATATATTCTTTAGCTCTGGAAGTTTCTCTTTAATGATGTTCTTGACCATTGATTCTTCCTGGAAATTTTCTTCCTGGGTCTCTGGGACTCCAATGATTCTTAAGTTGTTTCTTTTGATCTTATCATAGACTTCTATTTTCGTCTGTTCCCATTCTTTGACTAATTTTTCCATTGTCTGCTCATTTGCTTTAAGTTTTTTGTCCAATCTCTCCTGCTGTATGGAATTGTTATGTATCTCATCTTCCACAGCACCGAGTCTATTCTCAGCTTCTGATACCCTGTCCCAAAGCTTATCCATTTTGTCATTCACTTCGTTTACTGACTTTTTCAGTCCTGTTAGTTGACATGTTATTTCAGTTTGGAGTTTTGTCATTTCTGCCTTCATATTTTCTTGGTTCTTATTAGTGTTCTGTTCAACTCGATCCATGGTTTCTTGGAGTCTGTTGAGCACCTTCCATATTGCTAGTCTAAAGTCCTTATCTGAGAGATTGATTAGTTGTTCAGTCATTATCTGGTCCTCAGAATTGTCATCTTCATTCTCTATGTCTGATGCTGGCCTGCGTTGTTTCCCCATTGTCACACTTGTATTGTGGGTTTTTCTACGTGTTGTGGTGGTATTCATTGTCTATATGATGTAGGCAGCACACTCCTCTGGCTCCTCCCTTTCTGGATGGGCTGACTTGCCTCTAAGGGAGGGGAGTCCTTCGTGGATGAAGCCTCACACTGGGTCAAATCTTAGGCCCGAGCATGCAACAGAGAAGACAGTCCAGAGAGAAATGTTTGCTTCTGTGATATAGCGCCGTTCTTAGTGTGATTTTTCCTTCTTGTTGCAATGGAGTTCTTTCCTTAGAAAGAGTGCACGGCCGCGTAGCGAAGCGGAGCGGCCGTGCTCCTCTGAGCCTCTTTTTGCCCCACTCGCAAGAGTTTCACGCAAGAGGACAGTAGACAGACATAGACAGGTCACACTCACAGTCTTTCACAGCTGAGCCCCACTGGGCCGGTGTACTTTCGCGGATTTTCCCCGCCTGGTGTCACACACAGGGAGCCAGCTTTTGCAAAGGTTAGCCGGTTTTTATGCTCTGAAGTCCCTCCCTCTCTAAATAACTTTCTACAGATCTACAAATATGTAATATATGTCAAGACTCAAAATAAAAGTTATTTAAATAAACTGAAAATTAAAAATAATAAAATAATTGACTATAACATTATTTTATAGTATTTAGACTCAAGTGCTTAAATAAAAATTGATATATTGTTATAGAGGACATGTCTACATTTACATATGTATATATTTGGGGATGATTTGAATTAACATTGCAAAGTAATTGTCAGTAAGCTTACAGAATTGCTGCAACTACTGTAGGAATGTGTGAAACAAAATCAGAAAAAGAAGGTATAAAAATTTGAGAGCAGAGATGGCCAGCAGTATAGTAAATGCACTGCATGTTTAAGACCATATGTTCACTTCATGACAGTAAACACCCACAAACCATACTCTGCACACCTAGGAAATAATACAAAATTTGGAAAAATACTGTATGAGATATGAGTTTTAAAAATCATTTTATCCTTTTCCCCAATTCATACATGCTTTTAATAATAATAATAATAATAATAATAATAATAATAATAATAATAATAAAAACCTCTAAAGTTTAGTAGGAAGCAGTACTCTTCCTCCACCAAGAATACAGCAAAACATAACTTTAGATTTTTTAGGGAAATTTCCTCTACACATAAATTTTCCCCATCTCTTTTTTTTTGGGGGGGGGGGTCACACCAGGCGACGGCTCTCAGGAGTTCCTCCTGGCTCTGTGCTCAGAAAGAGCTCCTGCCAGTCTCAAGGAACCATATGGGATGCCAGGATTAGAACCACCATCCATCTGCATGCAAGGCAAATGCCCTACCACTGTGCTATCTCTCCAGCCCCAGTTTTTCCCCATCTTTTAAAAGAAAATAAGAGAAATGAGCAACAGTGTGTTGAGGAACCTTTTTTCTGGGGCCTCTGTGTTTATACTTAAGTAAGCCAATGTTTGGGTGCACAAAAATGTCTCATATAGCAAAGGATGAATGACAGGTCATTGCAAATGGGCTTTAACAAATCAAAGACTAATGTGATATTTTTAGGATCTTTCAAAGAGAATCCTATAAAAGTATAACTTGATTTTTCTCTAAACTCAGATTTAATTTTCTTCTTCTCTACAAAGGATGATCTCTTAGGAACGTGTTTAGTAGAATAGATAACTCTCTGTAGGTTTTCAAATCAGAGATGTTAAATAAAGAATAAGATCCTTACACAAAGAATCATGTATGAAAGCACACAATTAAAGACAGGTTCCAAGGAGACAAGAACTGTGGCAGACAGAGGGCCTATAGAGTTGTCTGAAAGAGCAAGGACTTTAGAGTTTGTAGAAGGGTCTGTGAGAAAGCAAGGAGAGGAAGAAAGAGAAATTGTTTCCTCATTACATATAATTATTATTTTCCTTTCCTTTTTCTGCCTTTTTTTTTTTTTCTTTTTTTTGCCATACCCAGTGATGCTCAGGGGTTATTCCTGGCTCTGTGCTCAGAAATTGCTCTTGGCTTGGGAGAACATATAGAGCTGCCAGTGGGATCAAACTGAGGTCCGTCCGAGGTTAGCTGCTTGCAAGGCAAATGCCCTACCGCTGCACCCATGCTCTGGCCCCAACATGCAATTATTATTATGAAACTAAACTACCCGGAGAATATTTCTTGGACAATTGTTTGTTTTGGCTCATCAGTGACAAGAGTCCAGTGGCTACTCTCAGCGATTCCTGGCCAGGCAGGAATGGACTTGACTGCTTGATTCTTCATGGATGATGGGTGTCACTAGAATGATGTCACATGGTACTTCAAGTGTCCTGGATGTTCAAAATATGCTAAGAAATAAGAAAAAAATGTTGACGGATATTTCCTGATGCAATGTAGACACATTCCACTAATGTGCTTATCTCTGGTGTAGGCTAGTATAGAAGCTTTATATCAAGTGTTCTGTTTGTATCAGAGAATGGAAAACATATTCATTGGTTATGGAAAGGAGTTGTTCATTTTTAAGTAAGACTTCTGTTGTGTTATTGGGCTCTAAAAATAAAAGCCTCATTGTGGTGTGTCATCATATTTATAATTAATGTATTATTGACAGTGTATTCACATGTTTTTTGTCATAGTAGGTTTTGTATATGCATAGATGTGTTTGTTTTTATATGTGTGAGAGAGATGGATCTTGGATGTTATATTGATTTGACATATCAATCACACTTTGATATCTGGAAAAATTGATAGCAATTTTGAGATCAATGTAGATATTTCTCAAGCTGAAAAATATATGAAATTAACTCTAGAGAAATATTGACTATCAGAGTCAAAGAAAGTTATTTGTTTTAATGAACTTTTACTCAATATGCTAGTCACTTGTCTACTTTGTTAATTCCTTCATCTTTTCTCATCTAGAATTAGAAATATCTGATGTGCTGAATATCCTAGGGGAAATCACTGATATAGTTTTGAAGGTTATGTTTTTCCATATTCCCTGAAATCAATGTGAAGATGTTTATATTAGCTTCTATTTGGCCTTTAAGCATCTTCTTATAACTTAGCAGCATCATTCTTTTTCTAAGATATGTGACAGAAAAATGGTGGCATGCAATGACATTGTACTTTACTACCATAATGTTAGTGCTATTGTAACCATGTTTCCTAAACTATTATAAAAATAATTTTAGGTGTGGGACGAGGGTGATGAGAAGCATTGGTGGAGGGAAGGTTGCACTGTTGAAAGGGGTGTTCTTTTTTTTAATAACTGAAACACAACTACAAACATATTTGTAATCATGGTGCTTAAATAAAGTTATAATAAGAAAGATAAAAAATAAATTTAGGAGCCAGAGAGATAGCACATTATAGGGCATTTGCCTAACATGTGGCCAACCCAGGATGGACCCAGGTTCTATTCCTGCCATCCCATATGGTGCCTCAAGCCTGCCAGGAGAGATTTCTGAGCTCAGAGCCAGGAATAACCCCTGAGTACCACTGGGTGTGGCCCCCAAACCAAAAAATATATATATTTTAATAGAGTGAGGGCGGCAGCCTTTACTCACCTCTTCTGCTTAAAAACCTTAGCAGGTACACTCACATCCCATAGATACCACCATGTAAAGTCATCAGTCCATTTTCACGACTAATCTTGGAAGAGATGCAAGCAAAGTCACTAAAATTCATGGATACATACACGATTCTTCCAACTGAAAAGTGTGAGGTGACCTTGGGAGGGTATGGGCAAAGTCTCCACCTACTGAAGCCCTGGCAGACACACCAACGTGCCACAAATGCTGCTATACCAAAGCCCAGCTTCACAAGTAATCTCTACAGAGACACTAATGCAACAAAACTTCCAATTACACTGGTTTGGTGGCGAAAAATCTGGAATCTTCTCATAGTGAAAGAAAGGCATTGTCCTCTTACCTTCTGCAGTAATCCCAGAAATTACATCCACATTCTACAGCTGCCTCCAAGTTAACTCATTGACCCAGTTCTACAGGTCCTGGAATTTTCACAAATGGGTTGCCATGTATGTGGACATGTGATACCCCTAAATTCCACAATACTGATAGATAGCCCAGTAGGAGCATATCAAATTGGATGGAAAAGTACCATAAATGCAAACTGAACTCAGTAAGCAAAAACAATAACACTGCTCAAGTAGTAACAAACGGAGAGATCTCATTGAATATACCGATTTTCACACTTTTTCTTTTACTGAAACATTTTTAAATAATCCTGTTAGCCAATTAGTGCTAATGAGCAATATAAAATTGTTTCTTATGTTCCTGTTAGGGGTAACCTTAGGAGATGGATGAGAACTTGGGAACATTAGTAGAGGGACATTCACATGGGTGGTGAGATTGGAGATGGAACATTAAATACTCAAAACAACTGTGTTATGAACAACACTGTAAATCATAGTGTTTAAGTACAGCATGCATGTAAATTTAAGAAATCCACTTGGAAGATATAAGACCCCTTTATTACTGTTTTAGCACTATTAATGTTGTGCCCAAATAAGAAGACATTCAGGAAAGTAGAGAAGTTCATATTTTATAAACTGGGGAAGTCAGAATATATAGTTGGGTACAGAATCTGGAGTCAAGAAGATTGGACATGGAGCCATCAGTCACATTTCTACTAAGTAATGAAAACATGAAAAATAGAAGAAATGTAGACAATAAGGGTGACCATAAAAATTTTATTGAACAGTGAAAGCATCATGAAAACATACAAAAAGGATTTTGTTATATAAATATGATTTATAAATGTAATAATATAGCTGTACATTTCTATGATTTTAATATTCTATTGATGTTTCTGTAACCAAAGGTTAGGGTTTGTTTCTTTTCTTCAACTTAAAGTTTCTTGAACACACTGTATTCCAAATTCCTTGTCACTTGATTCTGTGAAAAAAAAGTGATTTACATAAATACGTGCTTTGAGGTTTGTTGCAGCAGATAATAAGATAGTGTTATTTTCATTGATTATACATTTTTAGAACCAATTTCTTTATTATTAGTTCAGGTAGCTTTCCCTGAATCCATTTAAGTACAATGATAGGGGGAAAAAAGATATATTTCAGAGTCTAGAGAAATAGTTCAAGGTGTAAAATGTTCTTCCTTGTATTCAATACAATGAAATTAAATAGTACCTTGTACAAGGTATTCATAGTACAAGATGTTTGCCTTGTGTACAGTTTATGCTGGTTTAATCCCAAATACTACATATATTTTCCTGAGCACAACAGGAATGATTCCTGAGCACTGCCAAATGTACCTTCCTAACCCTTCTATCTCAAAAGTGCATTTCCACATGAACTCCCAATACTAAAATTTCTGTAAAAAAGTGTAATCAAATCAGTACTACATTTAAAATTGTTTTCACAAATAGAAAATGATAAATTTAGGCATGGGGGATGATAACCTTAGCACCAGGATACCAGTTTAAATAGGGCCCCAATTTATGATCTCTGGAACACTGCCAAGGATGCTAAGTCCCTTGAACTAAGTCCCTGGAACCCAGTACTGTGGAAAACAGCAAGTATTTATTATTATGAGGGTCACTGAATACCGAGCCCAGAAATCATCTAGCATGGTTTATAAAACTTTACTGGGAATGACTAAAGCTCCCGAGCATTGCTTCTGAGGTACCCTTTATCTTTTCCCAAAATAAAATGCTGTTTTATATTAATAGTATTCTTTGCAATCTGGAACAAGAAAAATTCTAAAATTTAAAGGACAAATGTTTAACAATTTTAAAATTTGTTTCAACTGAATTATAAATAACTCACATAGGGATATATTTTATTATAATAAAAATATAAAATATATGTTTGATTACATATTAAATATTTGACTTACATATTTAACCCATATATTTTGAATTTATGGCTAAAGTGCATATTGAATTACCACAGAGATAACTTCAGGAAAAATACACTTAATAATTCCACAATCCATTAAGAATGTGTTAGAGTCTACATGTGAATATTTTCTGAAACTTGAATTAATGTGACTGATGAAAATATTTTACAGAAGTATTTTATTTGAAATAATCAAGGTTATACCTTGATTTCATCAACATTGCATGTTCGTCGCTAATGAGAAACTGTTAAAAATTAGAAAAATATTTTCTTAGAGAGAGCACCCCTAACTTAAGGAATAAAGAATCTCTTGAATCTACTTTTTTAATTCATAATGGCATTTACTTGAAAAGGATCATGTCAGTGAAAATTATGGAAATTTTGGTCTTGGTATAATAATAAAATAATGTCTATTTTTCTAATCTTTTTATTTATTTATTTATTTATTTATATATTTATTTATTTATTTGCTTTTTGGCCCACACTGGTGATTCTCAGGGGTTACTCCTGGCTCTGTGCTCAGAAATCGCTCCTGGCTTGGGGTAGCATATGGGACATTGGGGATCGAACCTAGGTCCAACGTGGGTGAGCCGTGCTCAAGGCAAATGTCCTACTACTACGCTACCACCCTGGCCTGATTTTTCCAAATCTTAAGAAAACATATAGAAGAAAAAAGGATCTGAAGACACTCCCCACACCCCCTCAGATTGGATCTGCCAGGACCTGCCCTTAATTTAAACAAATCATTTAATGTTTCCATGTCTCAATGTTCGTTTTGCTCAAAGGAGGAACCAAAAGTTTTCTAAATAATTTACTAATTCCAACATCAATTATGCTGTAATGGACCCTAAATTCAGGTAGTAAAGGACTTGAATTTTTTTATTTGGTTTTTGGGCCACAACCAGTGGTGCTCAGGGGTTACTCCTGGCTGTCTGCTCAAAAATAGCTCCTGGCATGCACGGGGGACCATATGAGGCACCGGGATTCGAACCAACCACCTTAGGTCCTGGATCGGCTGTTCACAAGGCAAACACCACTGTGCTATCTGGGCCCAGGACTTGAATTTTAAAGTTAGAAAGCTATCTGGGACAGAAGAAAATACATTTATACATGCATGCAGTACTCTACATGGATATATTTAACTGTTTTTCAACAAACATGCAAAAGCAAGTCAGAGGATAAAGAAAATTTTTCTTTCCTTCCTTCCTTCCCTCCGTTCTTTCTTCCATCACTCCCTCCCTTTTTCCCTCCTTCCTTTCTTCTCTAATCCTTCCCTCCACCCTCCCTCCCTCCCCTTCCACCCTCCCCTTCCACCCTCCCTCTCCTTCCACCCTCCCTCCCCTTCCTCCCTCCCTCCCTCCTCCCTCCCTCCTTCCTTCCCTCCTTCCCTCCTTCTTTCCTTCCTTCCTTCCCTTCCTCCCTCCTTCTTTCTTTCCTTCCTTCCTTCCTTCCTTACTTCCTTCCTTCCTTCCTTCCTTCCTTCCTTCCTTCCTTCCTTCCTTCCCTCCTTCCCTCCTTCCCTCCTTCCCTCCTTCCCTCCTTCCTTCCTTCCTTCCTTCCTTCCTTCCTTCCTTCCTTCCTTCCTTCCTTCCTTCCTTCCTTCCTTCCTTCCTTCCTTCCTTCCTTCCTTCCTTCCCTCCTTCCCTCCTTCCCTCCTTCCCTCCTTCCCTCCTTCCCTCCTTCCCTCCTTCCCTCCTTCCCTCCTTCCCTCCTTCCCTCCTTCCTTCCTTCCTTCCTTCCTTCCTTCCTTCCTTCCTTCCTTCCTTCCTTCCTTCCTTCCTTCCTCCTTACCTCCTGTTGCAAGTCAGCCCTTGATTGGATTGACTGATTGAGGGACCACGTGTCTACCACCCTGTTCAGCCCGTGGTTTTGAGGGGAAGCTGCTGGTAAAAAGCTAGCAGTCAGTCAGGCTTGTGAAAATATCAGCTTTATTTGGTGGACAAGACTGAAGCCAAAAGCCTCAGCATTAGTTCCAGCCAAAAAGCCCTTCACCTTCCACAGATTCTTGATTTTATCCCCCAGAATCAGGTACCACTCAATGGTGGGAGCAGAATCAGTACCACCTTAGGGTAGAAGCAGAATGCCAGGTCACACCCTAGGGTAGGTAGGGCACAATCAACTATCAGGGTAGGGTCAGTAACATAATAATCCCATTGAAATGTTTACATACACAACACCCTCCCTCCCACTTCCTTCCTTCCTTCCTTCCTTCCTTCCTTCCTTCCTTCCTTCCTTCCTTCCTTCCTTCCTTCCTTCCTTCCTTCCTTCCTTCCTTCCTTCCTTCCTTCCTTCTATTCTTTCTCCCTCCCTCCATTCCTTTCTTCCTTCCTCCTTTCCTTCCTTCCTTCCTTCCTCCCTTCCTTCCTTCATCCCTCCCTTCCTTCCTTCTTCCTTCCTTTCTTCCTTTCTTCCTTCCTTCCTTCTTCCCTACTTCCCGCCCTCATTCCCTCCCTTCCTTCCTTCCTCCTTCCCTCCCTCCCTCTTCCTTCTTTCCTTCCTTCCTCCCTCCTTTCCTCCCCCTCCCTCCCTCTTCCTTCCTTCCCTCCCTCCCTTCCTCCTTCCCTCTCTCCCTTCCTTCCTCCTTTCCACCCTCTCCCTTCCTTCCTTCCTTCCTTCCTTCCTTCCTTCCTTCCTTCCTTCCTTCCTTCCTTATTTCCTTCCCTCCCTCCCTCCTTCCCTCCCTTCCTCCTTTCCTTTCTTTCCCTTCCTTCTTTCCTCCCTCCTTTCCTCCCTCCCTCTTCTTTTACTTCTTTCTTTCTTTCTTTCTTTCTTTCTTTCTTTCTTTCTTTCTTTCTTTCTTTCTTTCTTTCTTTCTTTCTTTCTTTCTTTCTTTCTTTCTTTCTTTCTTTCTTTCTTTCTTTCTTTCTTTCTTTCTTTCTTTCTTTCTTTCTTTCTTTCTTTCTTTCTTTCTTTCTTTCTTTCTTTCTTTCTTTCTTTCTTTCTTTCCTTCCATCCTCCCTCCCTACCCTTCCCTCCCTCTTCCTCCCTTCCCTCCCTACCTTCACCCTTCCCTCCCTCCCTCCCTCCCTTTCTTCCTCCTTCCCTCCCTCCTTCCCTTCCTTCCTTTCTTCCTTTTTTGCTCATGACTTACTCATTGACCTGTACTTCAGGGATAACTCTTTATTGTTAATTAAACAACTGTATTACATACATGATTGTGTTTGGGTTTCAGTCATGTAAAGAACACCACCCATCACTAGAGCAACATTACCATCACCAATGTCCCAAATCTTCCTCCTCCTCACCCAACACCTGCCTGTACTCTAGACAGGCTTTCTATTTCCCTTTATTCTCTTTATTAGGATGGTTCAAAACGTAGTTATTTCTCTAACTAAACTCATCCCTGATGGTGGTGAGCTTCATGAGGTGAGCTGGAACTTCCAGCTTTTTCTCTTTTGTGTCTGAAAGTTATTATTGCAAGAATGTCTTTCATTTTTCTTAAAACCCATAGATGAGTGAGGCCATTATGCGTCTTTCTCTCTCTCTCTGACTTATTTCACTCAGCATAATAGATTCCATGTACATCCATGTATAGGAAAATTTCATGACTTCATCTCTCCTGACGGCTGCATAATATTCCATTGGGTATATGTACCACAGTTTCTTTAGCCATTCGTCTGTTGAAGGGCATCTTGGTTGTTTCCAGAGTCTTGCTATGGTAAATAGTGCTGCAATGAATATAGGTGTAAGGAAGGAGTTTTTGTATTGTATTTTTGTGTTCCTAGGGTAGATTCCAGGAGTGGTATAGCTGGGTCATATGGGAGCTCGATTACCAGTTTTTGGAGGAATCTCCATATTGCTTTCCATAAAGGTTGAACTAGACGGCATTCCCACCAGCCATGGATAAGAGTTCCTTTCTCTCCACATCCCTGCCAACACTGCTTGTTCTCATTCTTTGTGATGTGTGCCAATCTCTGGGGTGTGAGATGGTACCTCATACTTGTTTTGATTTGCATCTCCCTGATGATTAGTGATGTGGAGCATTTTTTCATGTGACTTTTGACGATTTGTATTTCTTCTTTGTCAAAATATCTGTCCATTTCTTCTCCCTATTTTTTGATGGGATTAGATGTTTTTTTCCTGTAAATTTTTGTCACTGCCTTGTATATTTTGGAGATTAGCCCCTTATCTGATGGGTATTGGGTGAATAGTTTCTCCAACTCAGTGGGGGTCTCTTGTATCCTTGGTGCTATTTATTTTGAGGTGCAGAAGCTTCTCAGTTTAATGTATTCCCATCTGTTAATCTCTGCTTTCACTTGCTTGGAGAGTGCAGTTTCCTCTTTGAAGATGCCTTTACTCTCAATGTCCTGGAGTGTTTTACCTAGGTGTTGTTCTATATATCTTATGGTGTTGGGTCTTATATTGAGGTCCTTATCCATTTGGATTTAACCTTCGTACATGATTAGCTCGGGGTCTAAGTTCAATTTTTTGCAGTGGCTAGCCAGTTGTGCCAACATCACTTGTTGAAAAGGCTTTCTTTGCTCCATTTAGGATTTCTTGCCACTTTATCAAAAATTAGGTGACTGTATGTCTGTGGAACATTCTCTGAGTATTCAAACCTATTCCACTGATCTGAGAGCCTGTCTTTATTCCAATACCATGCTATTTTGATAACTATTGCTTTGTAGAACAGTTTAAAATTATGGAAAGTAATTCCTCCCATATTCTTTTTCCCAATGATTGCTTTAGCTATACTAGGGTGTTTATTATTCCAAATGAATTTCAAAAGTGCCTGATCCACTTCTTTGAATAAAGTCATGGTTATATTTAGAGGGATCACATTAAATCTGCACAATGCTTTGGAGAGTATTGTCATTTTGATGATGTTAATCCTGCCAATTCATGAGCAGAGTATGTGCTTCCATTTCTGCGTGTCCTCTCTTATTTCTTGGAGCAGAGTTTTATAGTTTTTTTTTTGTATAAGTCCTTCACATTTTTAGTCAAATTGATTCCAAGATATTTGAGTTTGTGTGGTGCTATTGTGAATGGGGTTGTTTTCTTAATGTCCATTTCTTCCTTATTACTATTGGTGTATAGAAAGGCCATTGATTTTTGTGTGTTAATTTTGTAGCCTTCCACCTTGCTATATGAGTCTATTGTTTCTAGAAGCTTTTTCGTAGAGACTTTAGGGTTTTCTAGTTAGAGTATCATGTCATCTGCAAACAGTGAGAGCTTGACATCTTCCTTTCCTATCTGGATTCCCTTGTTATATTTTTCTTGCCTAATTGCTATAGCAAGTACTTCCAGTGCTATGTTGAATAGCAGTGGTGAGAGAGGACTGCCTTGTCTTGTGCCAGATTTTAGAGGAAAGGCTTTCAGTTTTTCTAAATTGAAGAGAATATTTGCCTCTGGCTTGTAGTAGTTGGCCTTAACTATATTGAGAAAGGTTTCTTCCATTCCCATCTTGCTGAGTGTTTTGATCAAGAATGGGTGTTGGACCTTATCAAATGCTTTCTCTGCATCTATTGATATGATCATGTGATTTCTACTTTTCTTGTTGTTGAGGTTGTGTATGATGTTGATAGATTTACAGATGTTAAATTATCCTTGCATTCTTGGGATGAAATCTTCTTGATCGTAGTGGATGATCTTCTTAAGGAGGCACTGAATCCTATTTGCTAGGATTTTGTTGAGCATCTTCGCATCTGCATTCATCAGCAATATTGGTCTGTAATTTTCTTTTTTCATAGCATCTCTGTCTGGTTTAGGTATCAAGGTGATGTTGGCTTCATAAAAGCTATTTGGAAGTGTTTGTTCAATTTCATGAAAGAGTCTTTCCAGGATTGGTAGTAATTCCTCTTGGAAAGTTTGAAAGATTCATTAGTGAATACATCTGGGCCTGGGCTTTTGTTTTTGGGCAGACATTGATTACCATTTTAATTTCATCAATAGTGATGGGTGTGTTTACATATGCTACATCCTCTTCCTTCAACCGTGGATGATTATAAGAATCCAAGAATTTATCTATTTCTTCCAGGTTCTCATTTTTAATGGAGTAGAGTTTCTCAAAGTAGTTTCTGATTACCCTTTGAATCTCTGCTATATCAGTGTGATCTCTCCTTTCTCATTCCTAATACGAGTTAAGTTTCTCTCTCTCTCTCTCTCTCTCTCTCTCTCTCTCTCTCTTCTTTGTTAGGTTTGCCAGTGGTCTATCAATCTTGTTTATTTTTCAAAGAACCAACTTCTGCTTTCATTGATCTTTTGGATTGTTTTTTGTGTTTCCACTTTGTTGATTTCTGGTCTCAGTTTTGTTTTTCCTTCTGTCTCACTGTTTTTGATTCTTTTTGTTGAGCACTTTCTAGTTCTATGAGCTGTGTCATTAAGCTACTCAGGTAAGCCCCTTCTTCCTTCCTGATGTATGATTGCAAAGCTATAAATTTTCCTCTCAGTACTGATTTTGCTGTGTCCCATAAGTTCTGATAGTTTGTGTCTTTATTACCATTTGTTTCCAGGAACCTTTTTATTGTCCTCCTTGATTTCATCTCAAACCCACTGGTTATTCAGTATGAGGCTTTTTAACTTCCAGGTGTTAATGTTTTTCTTTTGTGTCCCTTTGGAATTCACAAATAATTTCAAAGCCTTATGGTCAGCAAAGGTAGCCTGCAATATTTCTATTGTCTTGATATTATGGAGGTATGTTTTATGTGCCAGCATGTAGTCTATCCTGGAGAATGTCCCATGTATATTGGAGAAGAATGTGTATCCAGCTTTCTGGGGATGGAATGTCATATCTATCTATCTATCTATCTATCTATCTATCTATCTATCTATCTATCTATCTATCTATCTATCTATCTTGTCACAATATCCCACCACTGCTTTCTGGCCTTGAGTGTTTCTGGTGACAGGTCTGCTGTAAATCTCAAGGATGCTTGCTTGAACGTAATTTCCCCTTTTGATCTTGCTGTTTTCAGAATTCTGTTTCTATCTGTGGGATTTGTCATTGTTACTAGGATGTGTCTTGGGGTAGTTTTCTGGTGTCTCTTTTGGTTGGTACTCCTCAAGCATGCAGGATTTGATCACATATATTCTTTAGCTCTGGAATTTTCTCTTTAATGATGTTCTTGACCATTTGATTCTTCCTGGAAATTTTCTTCCTGGGTCTCTGGGACTCCAATGATTCTTAAGTTGTTTCTCTTTATCTAATCATAGACTTCTATTTTCATCTGTTCCCATTCTTTGACTAATTTTTCCATTGTCTGTTCATTTGCATTAAGTTTTTATTCCAATCTCTCCAGATGTATGGAATTGTTATTTATCTCATCTTCAACAGCACCAATTCTATTCTCAGCTTCTGTTACCCTGTTGGAGAGCTTATCCATTTTGTCATTCACTTCGTTTACTGAGTTTTTCAGGCCTGTTAGTTGACATGTTATTTCAGTTTGGAGTTTAGTGATTTCAGTCATCGTATTTTCTTGGTTCTTGTTAGTGTACTGTTCAACTCAATTCATGGTTCTTTGAGTTCTTTAAGCATCTTCCATATTGCTTGTCTAAAGTCCTTATCTGAGGGGTTGATTAGTTGGTTGGTCATTATCTGGTCATCAGAATTGTCATCTTCATTCTCTATGTCTGATGCTGGCCTGCGTTGTTTTCCATTGTCACACTTGTATTGTGGGTTTTTCTACGTGTTGTGGTGGTATTCATTGAGTAAATGATGTAGGCAGCCACACTCCTCTTGCTCCACCCTTTCTGGGTCGGTCTACTTGCCTCCAAGGGAGTGGAGTCCTCCATGGATGAAGCCTCTCACAGGACCAAATCTTAGGCCTGAGCACGCAGCAGAGAATAGAGTCTGGAGAGAAATGCTGGGCTTCAGTGATCCAGCAGTTTTTAGTGTGATTTTTTCTTCTTGTTGTGATGGTGTTTTCTTTAGAAAGAGCTCATGGCCACATAGCGAAGTGGAGTGGCCATGCTCTTCTTGAGCCTCTTTTTGGCCCACTCCCAAGAGTTTCACGCAACACGATAGTAGACAGATACACACAGGTAGTACTCACAATTTTTCACATTCAGGCCCCACTAGGCAGGCATAGTTTCATAGGGATCACTCTTGAAAGTCCATGGTAAATCACGCAGGAAGCTAAGGATTGGATCACTTTGTCACCAAAGCACAATAAATTCAACAATTAATGCCAAAATAATTGGTTGTATGTATCTAGGTAATATAACTTGACATATTTTGTTGTGAACTGTAAATATTCGTAGTATATTTTATAATTCTATACCTCAAATTCATTAAGAAATAAAAATGTAAAAGAAGTGTAACAAATAAAGATTACTATTTTATCATGCGCTATTTTATCATTTATAATATAAGGTCGTTATAATACTTTCTCAAGGACTGAAGTATCTACTATTTCTGCTCTAGTACAAAATGATATATTTTAGCTCTTAGGTCTATAATTAGTAAATAAATTTGGTCACTTTCAATGTTTGTTGTTCAATATGAAAAAGTACAATGTGAGCCTTGCTAAATGTACAAATTAGACCAGATATTTATTTTTTACCATAACTGAGAATCACTTACACATTTAAAAAAAATCATAGCCACTAAACTCCCATAATACAAACAAAAGAATATGGACTCAAACTTCCTGACAGCCTCTTTACCATTTGAGCATTCAATCTGAGGTAGAATTTTTAACTTGGAAATACTATATTCCAAGACAATATTTAATAATTTCTGAAAATTATTCACTACCTATTGCCTATGATAAGTTGTTTGGTCTCGTGTGTTATTCTTGAATATTTTCTAACTTGCTTCTGAGAGACTAGTTTGGAGCCTCCCTATGATTACTGATGTCTCTCTTAAGTTCTGTAGGAAATAGTTTTCATTGCAGATGAGTAAGATAAAACTGGTTTGGAATATAGATTATGCTGGAATATTCTTCCATGCTGACTCTGAATTCAAGCTGAATTCTGAATTCTGACTCTGAATTCTTACAGTGATATTCACCTGTCATTCAAAAATACCAGAAGCAGGGCTGGTCTTTTCAGAAAGGCTTTGAAATACAGTTCTCTCATGCCTTCTTAGGTTTTTCTTTTTCTTTTTTCTTTTTAATTGAAAATATATTTTTCTACAACTTTCCCACAGTTGCATTTCAGGCACATAATGACAATGAATTAGGCCATTCCCATGACCAATGTTGACCTCCCTCCATCATAGTTCCCAGCATGCCTCCCAGACCTCCAGCCTTAGCCACTTGGATTACCAATGCAACAGGACTCTTTTGTGTACCACTTGTTATGCTTTGGGTCTCTTGATTCTACTGTTGTTAAAATTGGTTTGGGTATTTGTGATTTACTTTTTTTTTTTTTTGGTTTTTCAGACCACACCCGTTTGATGCTCAGGGGTTACTCCTGGCTAAGCGCTCAGAAATTGCCCCTGGCTTGGGGGGACCATATGGGACCATATGGTCCTTCCTTGGCTAGCGCTTGCAAGGCAGACACCTTACCTCTAGTGCCACCTCTCTGGCCCCATATGTTTTACTATTTTTTATTTCTACTCAATGCTCCTGGGACTGTTTGGCCTCTGGGTCCCATCCACTTTTCTTTATCTTTTTCTCAGTTTGTAGGGAGACATATAAATGTGAAGCAGAACCAAATGATTTATGCTCTATAGTTCTGTAAAAACAAAAACAAAACAAAAGCAAAAAATAAAAATGTGGGGTTCCTATCTAGAATATATAAATATAAATAAAATTGAAAGAAAAGAAAAGAAGGGGGGCAGGTGTAGTAAGTTTTTTTTTTTTTTTTTTTGCATAGGCATAGGCATAGTAAATGTTTGGGGAAATTAAGGCTGCAACAGAGGAATGTCTGGTTCTAACAGAATTTGAGATTCCTATTTGTTGAATAAAGAATTTAATCTCAGGGCCAGAGCGGTGGCGTGGAGCGGTAAAGCGTGTGCCTTGCTCGCTCTAGCCTAGGATGGACTGCAGTTTGATCCCAATGTATCCCATATGGTTCCCCAAGCAAGGGGAGATTTCCGAGTGCAGAGAAAGCTGTAACCCCTGAGCATCACTGGGTGTGGCCCCCAAACAAACAACAAAAAATAGAATTTATTCTCTACTATACTAGAAGTTTTAACCCTTCTAGTATCTTTATATGCATTACCATCACAGTATGTTCTTCAATGTTTTCTAATTCTTTATTTTTCTTCTTTAAACTTGAGAGGAATAATTACAATCAGTCTAACTTTGGTCTTCAAATTCTTCTAAAAGTTCTTTATTTCTGACCAAATTCTTTTCCTTTTTTGTTTCTTTTATTTTGTCTTTCACTTTCATTGAAGGACTGACACTAAGAACTAAGCACTGGAATTAATAGCTAGTACCCAATAGACAGCCTGACAAATACTGTTAAACAACCACTAATGGACTGAATCTCTTTGTGTTTCAATTCTTCTATTTGTAATATGAAGATGATAATAGTAAAATACTCAAAAGTGATTTAAAGGATTAAATGATCATATATAAAGCATTTTGAAGCCTAGTTCACTCATAGAAGGAATGAATACATATTGGAGGAAAAGATATCTTGATTTCATTTATTGAAAACAATTGCATAACTCCATAACTATCAATGGACTCTAATTATAGTATGAGTGTATATAGCCATACAGCACAGACTCAAATATAAAATATAAGTACTTAGCTTGCTTCTCAGGGCAATCTAATAATTTTTGTTTGCAGAATAAGAATACTTAGAAAGATTGAGAAGATTCATAACCCCTGTAATTTTACTTATGTCTTAATTTTCTAGGATATTACTATCAGTATATTATTGAAGCATAAATGGTAGTAAATTTGTTAAATGCTTAATTTTTGCTTTTACCCTTTCAACTATTGCTCTAATGAATTTAGAGAATCTGCCTGAACTCTAAGTTTTTTTGCCTACATTTATATCAGTAATATTTAATTCAAGTCCTGTTATTAGTAGATGCTTCTCTATTAAATTCCAGAATTTATTTTCTCATTCATATATGAAGTATTACATTAAGTTTTGTATCTCAGTTTACTATGTTTTGCTGGTCTGGGCATCTTCAGTTTTATCATCCGAGCATGATATGTTGATGAAAATGATGAATCTTAAGCAAGAATCTGCCCATTCCAAACCATATAAAATGCCAACTATCATCATTTGTAATTGGTACCATAAGCATATCAGCGCTCACTTTTAATGCTATATGTAGGTATTTTAGGTATATGATGTATTGAAGGCATAAGGGCACATATAAGAATGCATTGATTTCTTGGGTGAATATGACAAGAACATAAAGTTTTATACAATGAGAAAAGGGGTGATCATATGAGCAAGAAGAAAAACACTGTTTCTCAACATAATCTTCTGTGGAACTAGCTAAAAAAAGAATATTTCTGTAATTAGAGTAAGTTTAACTCTTGCAAGACACACTTTTTTCTATAGATTTTAAAATAAGATGATTCTACATTAGGATCCTATATTTATCTAAGGAATATGTTTATAAATACTAAGTTCATTTCTTAAAAATATAGAAACTTCATTAAGACCACATTATGTCATGTGCCAGCATATTTATATATATGTATATATCTGATATGTATGAGAAAATTTTGTTGGTACATCTTCAAAGTTATGAGGACAATTTCCATGGGGTGGCAGTAAAAATAATTTCCTAGAATTTCACAATAGATGTCTTAAAAGTACTTGACTGTAGAGATGAAAATATCATTTAAAATGAACTATTGACCTAAGTTGAGTAATCGTTGTAGTTGGAACCACAATCCCTGATCTTTTAGTTCCCTGGTACAGTTTTAATTTATTGTTCAATATAGATACTCACAAACCCTCTAAAAGTACTTTAAATAGGTAAACTCAGGTCAGTTTTTGTATGGTTAATACAGTTCAGTTTTATAAAGTTATTTTTATGCTCATATTCATTATATCTCTATTAAAATTCACAAAGGAGCAAGACTATGAATATTTTGAATTTTGCAATTACCAGAAATATTGCAATTCTAGGTATATATATGATATGATATTTTTTCTTTTCCTTTTTCTTAACTACTTTTAAAGCATTTTCCCAGAATTTTATAAACATTTCATTTCTATTTAGCTCTTTATATCACTAATCATCAAATTGTGTGCATGGATACATGATTTTATTTTTAATCAGAATTAATTTGAAGTATTCCCCAGATTTAATAAATTTATAAATATATGTACATTATGTATCTGATTTTATCTATATTCATCCTATATATGTGGAATCATTTTATATTTATTTTCTCTCAAGATAAATTTATTTGTGGTATATATGCTACCTATAATTGTTTTTCTAGTATTATTTTCCCTGACCTTAATATAGTTTCTCCATGAATTCTATCTGACTAATGAAGTTTCATATGTTAAATTAATCTCTTGGTCTGTGCGTATAGAAGATTAAATTTCTTCTGAAGGGAAACCTTTATTTATTTATGTTCAGTGAGAGAAATCTAAGGTTCTCCAGGTATGCTTTATAGATGGATACTCCCAAACATTCCGTCATTGAGTATTTAAAAAGACTGGAAATTTATAAATTGCTGGGAACTGTGTAGTTTATTGGCCTAAAAATAAAACATCTGACCCACAATGTACACTTTGGATTATTAAAAGATTTTTCTCAGTCCAAATAGAATTAATAATATTTTTCATCGTCACTAATTCTTTAGCCCAAAGGAATATGTCTATAATTTCACTTACTGATGGTATCAGAGCCAGGAGTAACCTACCAATAAATAAGTTAATTAGCCTTTGAGGCATCTCATATTTATTATATCATTATGTACCAAGAGGTTTTTATGACATATATGACATATGTATTTTATGCATATTGTTCTGGGGCCACATCTTGTGATGCTTAGAAGTTACTCCTGGATCTATATTCAGATTTCACTCCTGGCAGGCAAGGGACCATATGGAATGCTGAGGAATAATTCCAGGTCAGCCACAAGTAAGGCAAACACCCTATCCACTGTGCTATCAGTCCAGCCATTTTATGACATATTATTTAAATACATATTTACAGCCTGGAGGTTTAAACAGTTTATAGTCTATAACGAGGTATTATATTTTCAGTTTTTCCATCTCCTTCTGACATATGCATATGTCTCAGGGAGGCAAAAAAGTAAAATAGTGGATAATAATTTCTTTATTATAAAATAAGAGATCAGTTCTTAAATAGTTTGGAGTATTTTTCCTAAAAAAGTTAGAGCATCATTAATTTTTCCTTTTGCTCTTAAAAGTTGAAGTGAATTTATATATTTTTTATTTGCTGAAAGTGTTTCAATTTTCAACAAAGTTATTTGATTTCTTTTATCTGGTGTTATCAAAATGTTACATTCTTCATAAAGTAAATTCTTTATAACATAAATCATAAGTTGAAATATTTACTATCTAGAGTTATCCCAACTTCTTTATGACCAAGAGTTCTGGCAAAGTTTTTGTTCTAGTTTGGAATAATTATTCTTTCAAAATTAGATAAACTTATTTTCTTGAGAATTTAATCTCTCTTGTTTCAAAGATTTTGATAAGAACCAACACTCATTCATGATAAAAACCCTCAATAAAAAGTTATGGAAAGAACCTTCCTCGAGATAGTACATCTAACTCTATAAAGCCCATAGCCAATAGTCATGAATTTTAAAGCAAAATAATATTTGTTTTTAAAGATTAGTGGGCATAACAATAATATTGAAGGAAAAATATAAACATTTTTCAGCAATATGGATTTCTCTAATAAGTCACTGGTAAGTTTCCTTCTTTCCTTGCAACTCTTTCAGGAAACAATTTCCATTACAGGTGTAGGGATATGCTCAACTCACTTTAAGGCTGCTGGATCAAGCTGTGCCTATTGCTAGGTTTGCCACAGAAGCTATTTGAGGCATAATAGATTCTGCATGTTGTGCTAGTGATGTGAACATTACATATACTTTCTCATTTTATTTACTGTTATTTAACCTCTCCTTTCCCCTGGGAAGTAAGTACTTGTTTCCATTTTAAAACTGGAGAAAACAATTGTTCAATTTTCAGTAGAGAAAACTGACTCCATTTACATCCGCAAGGACATACATGCCCCCTAAGTAGCAGACTCAAGTTGGCTGCAATGATTCCTGACTTTATTTGGTTTCAGCCATAATACCAAGGTAGGAGTCAAATACATCTAAAATACATTTCTTTTTTGGGGAAGAGCAGGTGGGTGTATCTAACACCAAATTATTTCATGTCATTATGTGGTAAGAAAAATAAATAAATTAAAATATTTTGGGGTGTCCAGAGGGATAGTAGAGCAGATAAAGTGCTTAATTTGCATGCTGTCAATCAGGGTTTGATGTCTAGAACCCTATATGGTTCATCTAATCTTCCAGAAGTGATCTCTGAGTGCAGAGTCAGGAGTAAGCCTTGAGCACTGCCAGGTGTGCCCCCCCAATTTGTATTTATAATGTATAAAATAATGACATTGAGATATCATCCATTTTTATAAGGAAGTCAAGTTCTATAAGTGACACTGAATTTTTAATAGTTGTATATTTTGCAATTAGCAAATATACAAATTATTTCTGTCTTAGCACAGTAAAATCAGTATAGTAGAGAAATCACATACTGAAGCCATTTATGCACTTTAATAATCGATTTTGAAAATAAATTTAAAATAACTTCCAATGAAGTACAGAAAGAAATGTATTAAAGTGGACTTAAGTTTGGTGGGGTTAATAATAAGAATTTATACCTGATTGCCTGAAGCTGTGTTGTGTTCTGTCCCAACTTGATCTCTTGGCAATCACAGATGGAGCTTAAGAAACAGCATTGTTTTATAGCTGAGAAAATAATGTCCACGAGGCTTAATCTACCTATTTTGTATGGATTGCAGTCTAAAAATGGGACTTAAAAATGAATAGAGAAATGGAAATAATGTGTTTTTTGATACATCTTCAATTATAGAATACGAACATGCAAATGTAAACATGCAATTGTCATGTGAACACACACATACAAATCTGTAACTCATTTTTTTCTTTTTGAAGGAATATTAATATATCTTTATAATCCCTGTGAACCTGATCTCTCATACATTTTCCTACATTGAATACTTTTCAGCCTATCCCTGTATCCTCTTAGCTTGCCTCCTATATGCTTCCAGTCTTCAAACATTTTATATTATATATTATAAAGAAGTGATAATGAAAAGAAAATATGTAAGATTTTACTTGCTCTATTTTCTTTATATTGTATTTGAGGAATGTGGTAATAAATATTAGAAATTCTATGAAGTATATGGTAGATTCAAGCATTTTTCTATTATTTCCCCTCTAGTATTTAGTATTGTATTTTCTTTGTGTTTTTACTGTCTTTATGAATTCAGTTGTTCTCTTATGCATACCCCTTTTGTTTCTTGTGATTTAAAATATTACTGGACTCCTCATTAAAAGTAAGATAGCATTCAATATCATTAATTTGTAACAAAGCTTGGAGATGTCTATTCAATTTCTTTAAAGCATTTCAAAGATAATTCACCACTCTAGAACCATTTTTCATGTGACTGGTTTTATATTATTTAACATTTTCCTTTTGTTTAATAATAGCAAGTAATTTTATCAATAAATGGTAACATTATTGCATAATTGGAATTAATACGTAAATTTAAGAAATGCTTTTTAAGTAGCATAAATAAAATGAAACCTACACATGGATTCATTGTTTCCTTTAATATTGAGAATAATTTATCTGCTGTTTATGCCAACCATAGCCTATACTCTTTAGAATTTTTGTTTTAGAAAATGGAAATAATGAATGAATCAAAACAATACTAAATCCAATTCTGAAGCTGATATTAAGAATAATAAATACAAAATCAGCTTCTTGTAGGAGGAGAAAGTAAGCAGATGAGATGAGAGAAAGTGACTGGCATAGATAGTATAATAGAAATGCTTCGAAGAAGTGGCATTAACATTGAGATCTGATTAATGAAATGGAGCTAATTTTGGCATTTTGGTGGAAAAAGGAATCACAGCATTCCAGGGAGAAGTAACAGTCACGCAAATATCTTATAGAACAAATCTAACATTGCGAATTTGAGGTCATAAAGATCCATGTAATAAAATTAAAACAATGGACGATAAGGTGAGAAACAGATGGGAAACATTTGTGTTTTATTCTAAAACTTGTGGAAGGTTGTTTGTTGATTTTCACCATGACTTGGTGATTTGATTTGATGATTTGATGATTCCTATATTGATTTGATGATTTCTATATTTTAAATTCTCCTGGTATTCAAGTACACTTATGGAAATTTTATATTTAAAAATTTCATTCTAAATCTTTTCTTCTTTGCTAGTATCTGAGCTCTATAGCACTTTTTACTTGATATTGCACAAATTTATTACTTCCTTTATCCTCTAAGCTATTCAAACTTAATACGTTTAGTCACAATATTCAGTTAGTAATGAATTTACTATGTGCTTATTTATTTAAAGATTTACTTAATAATTTAGAACATACATAAGTAATCAAATTATAGTTAACTGAAGTCACAGTATGTATAATCTAGTATTAATAATATAGATATTTTAATTGATATTTTAAAATACCTTTATATCTATATTTTAAAATATAAAATATCATTATATAAACATGTAAATGTCACATACATTAATATATATAATTTATATAACATAAAATTATAATATATAGATAGATTATAAATAAATTCATTTTTGTACATTAAATTCATATATAGTATAAATGATATTGATATAAATATATTGAGGGAAGATCCCTTAAATATCAATATAATGATTAATATATTAATATTATATCTTCATATTGATATATATTATATTTTTATATTGATATGTTAAGGTATCTTCCATTTTGGGGAAAAGGAAATTTAAAGGTGTTTCTTAAGATTATTTTTTAAGAGACTGGGTAGATAGCAGATTAGATCAAGTTTATTCTTGCACACTGCTGTCTTGGGTTTAATTCCTGGACCCACTATGGTCATATCATCAAGAGTAATCCTTATTACTGCCAAGTGTACCTTCACTCATAATAATACTATTTTGATATTCATTGAGATTCACTGGGAAGAAATAAAGAATCAAAAAGTCAGATGAGGAACAGGTTTCTAGTGTTTCAACCTTGAAAGTTATCAGTTTTACTCACTTTTTTACATAATATACTTTTTATGCATTAATAGAAAATTGACAAAATTTATTGACTTTTATTACCCAGACGTTATATTATTATGATGATGATGATTTTTATTAATAGTTTTCATTTTGACCAAAGCGGATCACTTTTTATATGATTTTCCCTCCAAAAATACTTGTATTCATATATTTATTTATTTATGTGCCACCCATCATGATATGTAAGGCTTACACTTACCTTTACACGCTCTTGGCAGGGCTAGGAGGGGCTATCTGGGGTGTCCCCTATCAAACCTAATTTAGCCACATGCAATGCAAACATCCTACATGCTGTACTCTTTCTCCAGGGCCCCTGATACATTCATTGTTTTAGAAAAGACACATTTCTTTACTGTAATCTGTTATGTTAAATCAGACACTATATATTTACTGAGTGCCTATTAAATACAAGGCAGGCTGTTTATACTTAATATTTTATTGTTTTAGAGGCTAAAATATTTTACTGATATTCATATAGAAAATTTACAAGGTTTATGTAATTCATAAAGATTATAAAAAAGCTTTAAGTAAGTTTTCACTAATTATATTTAAGCATAGAAAAAAACTTTTTGAGAAAATAAATGGAGTTCTTGGTTTTTTTCCCCTTCATTAGAGCTCTATCTTCATGCACATAATGTCCCACAAATCCAGATGGCATCTTAATTATTTGGTTTATTTCCACATTTAAACTCCTTTAAGGTCTATTGAAGCTAATAATATTTTAACTGAATATTTTAACTTCCTATTGTACCAGGCATATCCTTCCCAGTTGTTCCTTTTTAGTTTCAGAAAAGAAGATTCAGTTCTTATTTGTTTGTTTTTGTTTACATTTTGGAGCATACAGAGCAGTGCACAGGAATTATACCCAGCTCAGTTCCCAGGGATAGCTCTGATGGTGTTCAGGGAACCATGTAGTTATGAAATAGTAACTGGGTCTCCTGCATGGAAAGCATTCATGCCAAATTTTCAGCTTTTCCCAGTATTGGATGCACCAATTTTGCAATTTTCATATCATATGAAGTAATCAGTTTATAGAAGGATCTGTAATCCAATCAGAATACACAAGAAAGAAGTTGGCTTATGGTAGGGTAGAACTGAGAGATAGACTTTATTTTTTATTGAACAAATTTCTTAGAGGAACAGTAACTATATATATGTAAGTATATAATTTACATAGAATAAATCACATCTGAGAGATGGAGAGAATTCAACATATGATAAATTCATTTAAGTTTTAAGATCAATAGACAAGAAATAAATGGTCCCTAAAACTTTACACAAGTCAGGCCAATTAAATATCCATTTTAGACTTAACTAGGCTGTTAGTATTTCTTACATAATATTAAGCCTTGGTAGAGTAATAACAATATGAAAACTAGAGTGTTTTGAGCTACATGCAGGCCAAAATATAATAAAAAGTGTTATAAATTCAAAATAATTAAAAATGTGAGAGATTTCATCCATTTCTTTTATATTATATACTTAAATGAAAGAATTATTGAATTTGATTCTTATGCATTATATTAGAAAGTTCTAACTTGAGCAGAATAAAACAAAACAAACAAAAACCCCACCCCCGGCTCTGTGCAACATTTGTGTATATTCTATATTAAATTATGGTTAAAATAGAAACATCTAAAATGTTTTTGTCACTTTTTTGGACTTATTTGCATGTAAATTAGAAAACATCATTATTATGAAATACATTATGTATATTAAAATTGAAAAACCTGGTTGGCAAAATGGAAACCTCGTTGGAAAGCCTCACCAGCAGAATAACAGCTGCAGAGGACAGAATCAGTGACCTGGAAGATGAGCTGCATAACACTTGCATTCAACAGAAGAGCTTGGAAAAGAGCCTTAAAATAAACAGAAAATGAAAAATAAATCCTCAAAACAAGTGAACAGATGAAAATAGGCCTTTAGGAAAAATTAAATAGGAGCAGCATAAGAATTGTTGTGATTCCAGAGGTCCAGGGAGAAAACCTCTATGGAGAAGCAAGAGTAAAAGACATCATTGGTGAGAAGTTTCAAGAGCTGAAACAATTCTTGCACTTAAATTCTGGATACCCAAAGAACACCAGCGAGAAGACATCGAAATTTATAGCACCCCAAGACACATCATAGCCACAATGATAAAAACCAAAGATTAGAAAAACATAGAGATAGAATACTGAAAGCAGCAAGGCCAAAAAGGGAAATGAAATAGAAAGAAGCAAACTTAAGTTTTACAGCAGATTTATCACAAGCACCCCCCTCCTATGCCCAGATATAGTGATAGAATATAATGGAAAAACTCAATAATTAATGCCTCACTAAGAATACCTCACCCAACCACACTTTCATTCAGGTTTGTAGGAAGGATACACATCATCATGGATAAACAAAATCTCAGGAATGTTACAGACTCAAAAAAATTAACTAAAAGCCTTAAAAGAAGTAATTAGGTGTTTTTTTTTTTTCAAGGCAAGACAGATTCCACAAACACACCAATCTTCAATAACAATTTGGGGCAAAATCCTATGACAATCATCTCTCTCAATGTCATGGACTAAATGTATTGTAATGATTAATTGTACTGTTAAGAGACACAGGTGGCAAAATGGATCAAATAATTGTATCTATCATTTTGCTGCCTGTTAGAAACACATTTTTGAGGGGGCATATTCAGTGGCATTCAGGATTACATCTGGCTCTGCACTCAGAAGTCGCTCCTGGCAGGCTCAGGAGACAATAGAATATTGGAGATTGAATCTTTTTTCTGTCACTGGTCAGCTATGTGCAAGGCAAACACCCTATTGCTATGCAAATATGACAATGTTAAACTGAGAACTTTCTGCACTTCAAAGGAAATGTTGACTTGGATACAAAGACTACCCACAGAATGAGAGAAACTATTCACCTCAGAGCTATCTAATAAACTATTAATATCCAAGATAAATGAGGCAATGGTAAAGCTTAACAAGAAAAAATGTATAACCACATCCAAAAATGGGAGAAGAAATGAATAGATATTTCCCCAAACAAGAAATTCAGATGGCCAAAAGACACATGAGAAAATGCTTTATATTTAAGACCAAGGAGATGGAAATCAAAACAACACACCAGAGTCTGGCATATATGATAAAGAATGAGCACAACTTGTGCTGGGTTGGATGCAAGGAGAAAGGGGCTCTCAGTCACTGCTGGTGGGAGTGCTGACTAGTTGGTCTAGCTCTAGGCTTTCCGAAGAACAATATGTATATCCCCCCAAATACTTAAATTGAGCTTCCACATGACCCAGCAATTCCACTCCTAGGAATGTACTCTAAGACTCAGAACTACAATGTAGAAAAACCCTCTGCATTTTTATGTGTATTGCAGCACTATGAACAATAGACTATATCCAGAATCTGGAAACAATTCAAGCACCCAAAACCAGATGAGTGACTAAAGAAACTGTGGTACATCATACAATAGAATAGTTTGTTAGAGAAAATAAAGTCATGAAATTCACTTATGCATGATGAATAGGAAGAGTATTATGCTGACTAAAATGAGTCAGAGATAGAGGGATAGTCATAGAATGATGGCACTCATTTGTGGAATATATATTTACAGAATACTGGTATCTATATACTATATGTAGATAACATGTATTATTATATATATTAAAACTCACTGGGAAGAATGAAGAGTCATAAAAGTAAGATGAGGAACAGGTTTCTAGTTTTTCAACTCTTTTTTACATAATATACTTATATGATTTCCTCCAAGAATACTTTCATTCATATATTTATTTACTTTTGTGGCCATCCATCATAATGCACAGGACTTACTCCTATCTTTACACTCAGGGATCACTCCTGGAAAGTCCTGGGAGCCATCTGGGTTGTCAGGCATCAACCTAGGTCAGCTGCATGCGATGCAAGCACCCTACATACTGTACTTTTACCCAGGGCCCCTGGAATTTATTTTTATTAGATACATTGTCTTAAAATATACATATTTCTTTGCTTATATTAGTTATGTTAAATCAGACACTATATACTTACTGAGTGCCTATTAATTACAAAAACGTGGCAATGTATACCTAATATATGATTGTGTTAGAGTCTAAAAATGTATTATATATATATTGTGGTAATAATATCAGACAATAGAAATAAAGGCTAAGAAGACCAGTCTGTGGCACAAAGCTTCCCACAAATACTGAGGTGGTACAGTTAAGCAGAGAAGGGACCACAATGACAATGTTAGTTGGAGATGACACTCTGAACAAGAATTGGTGTGTAAAGAAGATAAATAGATAGACATAATATTCCTCAGTAATAATACTGTTAAGCAAAACACAATATCTAAAAAGGGGGAGGGAAAAGAGAGGAAGTCTGCGTGGAGAGAGAAGGAAGAAGAGCGAGGAAGAGGAGGGGGAGGAGGAGGAAAATGGAGGAGGAGGAGGAGAATGAAAAAGAAGAAAAAGAAGGATGAAGAAGAGGAGGAGGAGCACAGGTGAAGGGTGTTGTGCTTTGAGTGACTGAAACTCAAATGGTGAATAAGTTTGTATCAAAAAAATATAACTGCATTATGAACAAGCTGGTATTTATGGTGTTTAAATTAATTAATTAAAAAGAGAATATATGATTTAGCTTTGGTTTTCATATGTATATTTTCTTTTAATCACTTCTTTTAGAAACGTTTCATTTTTATATGTACAAATGAAATAATTCAAACCAGCAGTTTATAAAACATGAACTATTAACCATGATAGAAAATCTATAAACTACATCTAGCTTAATGCTTTTATTTTGCTTAATTTTTATAAATGTCAACACAGATTATAAAATAAACTTTCAGAACTGTCACAACATGTTTACTCCCATATAATTACTTATAATTGGCAGTTCAGTTTTGTTTTTGATTCTATGTGTCAACTAGATAAAGTTCAGGTATAAGAATTAGATTGTTTTGAAAATGTGCTCTGATCCTGATATAGTTCACATAAAGTCATCCTAATTTATAGGACATAATGACTAAAACATTTTAGATATATTATTAATCATGCATTTTTTAATTTATTCTGACTTACATAAAGCAATTCCAAAAGTAGACATCAGTACACCTGGGACTTAAACATGACTCAGTATATTCAGCATATAACTCAACTCAACTCTCTTCCCTGTACTGACTTAGCTGTCTTACCTACTTTCATAATTTCAAAGGACTTCTCTAGAGCGAATTCTTGATTTTTAGCACTAACAGCACAACCAATCTTCAGAATTTTGCATGTGTTTGTATTTTTTCTAAATGTTTAATAATTGTAAATAATATCTGAGGGAGAAAAATCTTCTAAATGTATGTCTTAAAACGTACTTCCCTTATAAAATTAAAATTTTCCAGTGAATCAGAATATTCTAATAATATAACTGATTTTATCAACGTCTCAAAAGTTTAGGTATATAGTTTATTTTCTGCCTGTCATTCTAAGAAAGTAGCTAAATGTCAATATATTAGAAGAAAAAGAGTTGCTGAGAAAGTAGTAAGTACATTAGAGAAATCAATTTTATTTTTCTGCCAAGTGTTTTATAATTAAAATAAAATCAAGTGGAAAAAAGCTCAAGCATTAACAATAATGTTAATAAAATATTGACTTTCTAAAACATTCTTTTAATGCTAAGATTGACGTGCCTCATAATAACTTTTTGGGTAGTTTGAGGTTAAAAGAGTTTCTCAATCTCAATATTATTGATCTTTGGGCCAGTTGATTTCATTTCTCTTTTCAGGGAATATATCCCATCTATTATAGCATCTTTGGTCTCCACATACTAGATATTTCTGTCAACATTCTCCTTGCAACACCATACACAACAACACACACATCAAGACAAGCCAAATAACTCTAACAGTCCTGAGTATTTAATCTATAATTGAAAAACATTAATTTAGAATTTTAAATTTACATAATAGGAAAAATCATGGAAAAACCAACTGAATTTTTGGTAAATTTTTTTTTACTAATCTGTATAGGTCTTTAGAGAAAGAAGCCAAGTCTCAAAGCTTCATCACCTCACATTAATTTACCATTGACCAACATTGCATTTTGAAATTAATAATGAATAATTAGCAATAAATTGATAGTTAATTACTATTCAAATAACTATATGTTCCTAAAACAAATGATTAGACTTTTTCTGTCTACTGTGTCAAGGTGTTTGGCTCAATCTCCATATCCAACAGCCATTAATCTCTTCCTTCAAGTCTACCTCTATGTACTTATTGTACCTGTTAAATATGAATTTCTTTTAGCTAGTATATCAGACAGCCAGTAAAGATTTTGCCAAGTGGTAGAATTTAACAGTCTCCCTCACAGTTGAAATTTGCTGTTCTTTGGAAAGGAAAAATATACTCTGATAGCGTGATGCTTATTAACAGTATTAAAGTGTGGATTGAGCTTTCCCATGGCGATGACCTCCATAGAACATAGCTGCACCAATATAGCTAGTTTTTTCCCATCAAGCCTTAAATACAAAAAAGATCTGCAATGCCATTTGGTCCATTCACTACCACTGAAGCATAACGTCTCTGTAATGCATATGGCCTACTGTTTCCAGACCAATTGAAAATCTCAGTAATGACTGTATGCTTCTCCTCTTTTGTGAAGGAATTACAAAGTTTTATTTGCTATTTCCTAACGACTTGTGAGAGGAGTTGCAGTTAATGTTCTAAAAGGTTGAAGGTGAAATTTCCTTTCTTTCCCGTAGGTGAACTTTCTAATATCAGCAGGTATTTTGTACATTCTAGCTTTACTTCCTGATGTTATTTAGTGGATATAAGAGTTTGCCATTTCTAGACAAATATAGCCTCTTTCTCCTGTTGTTGAATGAAAACCTTAGTTTTTACAGTATTATATATTTCAAAGAGTGTGCTGTTACTAACTTGATTTTTTTGTGAGATGACTTTGATTTAGGAAAACCTATACCAAAGCTTCACCTTTTTAACTTGTTAATAGTTAGAATTAATATTAATTAATTATGAATATATGACATGGCATATTCAAAATTAGAGGCGATTAGATATAAGGAAGGCCTTATATCTTTTGTCTTATAACCTGAAAGAACACAGATCGTGCCTTACTATTATCAGAAGACAAAAATGAGAGATATAAAAGTGAATAGAACAAATTGGTCCCTGATTTAAGTATTTTTTATATTTAATATTTGATTTTACTTTAAATTTTGTCTGCCCTGTTTGATAACTATCTACCTCTTTTTCTTATTATTTAAAATGTTTTTCTAGGTAGGGAATACAAATAAAAATTTCACTGGGGTATGTAGATAATAAAATACAATGATTGTGGGGCTGGCGAGGTGACGCTAGAGGTAAGGTGTCTGCCTTGCAAGCACTAGCCAAGGATGGACCGCGGTTGGATTCCCCCGGCGTCCCATATGGTCCCCCCAAGCCAGGGGCAATTTCTGAGCGCTTAGCCAGGAGTAACCCCTGAGCATCAAACGGGTGTGGCCCAAAAAAACAAAAAATAAAAAATACAATGATTGAGTGAAACCATTTTCTGAAAAATAATTTCCTCCTTAAGTGTTTTGCATTCCAAATGTGTGTTATATTTATTATCTTACTCTACTTTCTTTACCCGCCTCACTCTAATCTGTCCATTTTTAATCCGTAACCAATTAGAGACTCAATTTTGAAGCATTTATCTCACTATTTGATTTTAGATATTCCAATGTAATAATTGTGCATCTCCTTTTTTAGACTTAATTGTTATACACATATATTGCTTATGTGAAGGAAATTGCATGACTGGGTAGAACCATGGAATTGTCAGCATCAGGCTGGAGCGATGACTTAAAGGGCCAGGGTGCATGTTGTACATGCAGAAGATTTAGATTTGATTGCTGGCCTTTATGTTCCTTCATTTATTACCAGGAATGACCTTCTAGCATCATATTGGGAGTGTCCAGCATCAAGTACTGACGTGTGGCTCAAAAGTTAAAAAAAAATTACATTAATATTACCACAGCTAGAGGTCATCCCTAAACCGTCCCTTCATGGGAATAGTCTGATAGTGCCTTTTAGATTTCACATGTTTCATGGTTTCTCTAATACAGATGGATAGGTGGAATGCTGGAGATCTCAGCAGCATTTGAATACCATTATGAATACCATTTGAAACTTACTACTATTAGCCTTCTCAATTCATTTTGGAATTGGTTTCATGCAATGTACTGGCACTTATGATCCAGCACTCTTCTAGGGGGTTAGATGCCATGAGCTTGCATGATTAGTTTGTTGCTATCTTCTATAAACAAAATTGCTCTTTGCCTAAGTACCTCTGTGCTACCAAACACTCAGCAATAAATTTTCATTAAGGTGAAAAGAGCTTTGAGAAATCCATCTTCAGGGGACATGAAGACAACAACAACAACAACAACAACAACAACAACAACAACAACAACATGTACCGTCTTTAATAAAAGAAAAAAGTCATTTTTATTTGGGTCAAAATCAGTTTTAGAGAAGTATGAGAAAAAGAACATTTTAAAATAAATCCAAGAGTTTCAAACTTCAACTATTGGTAACTGCAATATTATTTAGAATGTTAGATTGTCAAGCTAAATGAAAAGTGCATTACATTATGGTCTTATCAAATTTTTTAGCAGCTGAAAATAGTAAAATTTCTCATAATGCAAGAGCCTGAACTGATGGAGGATAAAAGTAACAATCAACCATTTTATTTCTGTAGGAAATTAATATTTTATCCCTTATGTCTTTTAAAGATTGTTTGCTTAGACAAATTCTTGCAAATATTTGGTCTAGTTTATTCCTGTGTGATGATTTTCCCTATTTTTCTCCCCATTTATTGTTATTAATCTTTTCCTTCTTTATGTTTTTGTTGTTGATTAACCCACTTCTTTCTGTTTTTGTTGTTTTTTTGTTGTTGTTGTGATGCTCTGGGTCACATGTTTGGTTGTGTTCACATATTTGATTGTGCCCACGATCGCATATCCATACCATCAGAAAGTATAATGACAATTGTCACACGGCAATCATCAGGGAGTGAACTCAAATTCTTACATCTTCAGACACTCTCCCACTAAGTACCATTCCTCTGGCCTTGACTGTGTGAGATGTGGCCAATAATTATGGCTAGCAACAACAACAGCAACAAGAAAAGAGACTGTTCCAGTCAGTTTGTTATAAGGGTTAGCAAAATTGTTCTAGATTTTATTTTATAGAATATATATTTCTATCTGATATATTGTGGTATTTCCTATTTGAATCTCCATGTTTATAACTTGAGGTTTTGTTGGAATTAAGAACTTCCAATTGGGAATCCAAGAGAGATGATACAAAACTATTAATGGCAAACTAGCACACAGATAATGAAACAAGTTAGAATATTGTACTTTTTACTCCCCAAAGCCTCACTTGGGGGCACAGAGGGTTATTTATTTCCTTTTATATACTAGACAAATGGGTTAGTTTTTTTTTTCCGGAAAAGTACTATCATGCTATATTTGAAAAATAATGACAATTACATTGATCAATGAATTCAAATATTTTATCCAATATTCTGGATAAATATTTTATTCAACTAAATCCTAATATTTTATTCCAGATATGGTACAAAGCCTTTTTAATCATTGATACTATATAAGATTACTGTAGCTATTGAAGAGTACCTCTGTTAAATACGTATAAAATTACATATTATATAAAGTCATATTTTATCTCTGTTCCCTGAATAAAGTTTGTAACAAAGATTAGGTACATAGAAATTTTTGAGTTCTCTCCTGAATATCTCTTAACATCATTTCTTATTATTCCCTCTATCTTATTATTTGCCTGTCGCCATGCTGAATTACATTTTCTTTAATGCCAAGTTCATTCTCACTGTAGTTCCTTGGTTAAAACCATGTGAACATCAGCCTGGAAATGATCTTACTTCCATACTCTCTCTGAATTTAGGTAATTTCTAAGCATTTATTATGATTGAATGTTTTTGTCTTTTTGCATATAAAATACGTTTCATGTATACATAAAATATATATGCCTGAGAATTATTGCACTGACCTATAAAATAGCTTAAATTTCACTTTAGCTGGATATTTTTCAATGATCCCCATAGTATTCAAAGAAGAAAATCAAAGATGAATTCTCTAAATTTTTGTCATTCACAATCTATTTAAATACTAAACACCTTCTTTCTTTCTTAGGACTTTCCACTAGAATCCCCTCATTTATGGGGGGGGGGATGCTTTGGGCCACACCTAGTGGTGCTCAGGGGTTACTCCTGGTTCTGCACTTAGATTGCTCCTGGTTTGGGGGGACTATAAGGGATGCTGGAGATCGAACCTACATCTATCCTGGGTAAGCCACAGGCAAGGCAAACGCCCTACTGCTGTGCTACCACTTCAGCCTTAGAATCCCTTAAATCACTATCTTAGGACTTTGCAGTTGCTCTTCCTTTTTTTTCTAAATTGTATTGTCCCAAATATCTTTGTTCCTACATATATACATGTATATGATACATATATTTTGTGAATGAAATATAGTTTTTAAAAAATCTGTCTGTGTGAAACAAAAGGTATACACATGTACTCTATCTTGTTGCTTTCTATGTAACCAATGTATATAAGTTTATTGAAAGAAATAATTCTACTGTCTCATGTTTAGAATATTTGGTGGGGCAGAGTCATACTTGGTGGTATTCAGAGTTTGTTTCTACCTCTGAGCTCATAGATTACTCCTAGCATATTGCTCTGGGATCTGTTTAGTGCTGAGGACTAAACCTGAGTCAGCCTTCTGTACTGTGCTATTTATAGAATTATCTCTTCAACCCCTGTTCTTGGTATTCTTACTGCACAGTGAACATGAGTAGTCACAATAAAAAGAACATGGTTTGTTGTTGTTGATGTCTAACACTGATTTCTAAGGAAGACAGAGCTTTATCTTGTGCTGAGTGCACAGATAGTTTGGTTTGTATGATTATTTTGCTTGGATTTGAGGCTGAAAGGATGCATTTTGGTTGGCTGTATTTTGTGTCAATACTTTCAGGGCTAGGAGTGGAGGGGATATTAAAGCAGTTGTTATTCAAAGCATAACAACTAATCTACTGGTCTGTGCACTGGTTCTAGTCAATTCTTCTTTTCTTTTTTTTTGGTTTTTGGGTCACACCCGGCAGCGCTCAGGGGTTACTCCTGGCTCAGAAATCGCTTTTAGCAGAATCAGGGGACCATATGAGATGCCGGGATTTGAACCACCATCTTTCTGCAACCCAGGCAAATGCCTTACCTCCATGCTATCTCTCCGGCCCCTAGTTCTAGTCAATTCTAAACAAGAGTTCCGGTTAATAAAAATTAGTTAGAATTTTTCTTCCCTAGATTTGGTGTCAAAGTTGAAATTTCTCTGGCTTACTCCCAGCTCTGCTCTCAAGGATAACTACTGGCAGGCTTCAAGGACCACATAGCAAGCCAGGGATTGAACCTTGGTCAGCTGTATGTAAAACTGTGCTCTCTCACTTCAGCCCCCTATTTAATACTTTTTTTTTAAATTATGACAGTAGAATTTTATACCTATTGACTAATATAAAATTTCAAATTCTATATTAATTTATTTTATTAGCTCACATATATGATGTTTATATATTAAATATTTTCTATATATAATAGTTTGGCATATTAGAATTGTAAAAGAATTATTCCTTTAGTATAATAAGGATTTCTTATATTTTAAATTTTTTAATTTTTACTTATTTCATTGTGGGGGCACATCTGCATATGCTCAGGGCTTACTCCTGGCTCTCTGCTTAGGGGTCATTCTGGGAGTTCCTGAGGGAATCACATGTGATGTCAGGAACAAATTGGGTCAGCTGCATGCAGTGCAAATGTCTATTTCTCCAGCATAGGATTCTTGCTTTAAGGAATACAATGAACAAAGCTTCCAATAAAACTTGCTTCTTTGCAGATAATCATGAAACTCATACAGTTACCTTAGGTTAAGAACTCTTGATGTGACTAACATACATCATTTATACATAAAACATCTAACATTAAAGAAGTAAACTATCCAAAATATCTATCAATCTAGAATCTAATTTTTAATTAATTAATTAATTTTGGTTTTTGGGTCACACCCAGCTGCTCTCAAGGTTTATTCCTGGCTCAGTACTCAGAAATCACTCCTGGCAGGCTAGGAGGACCATATCCTATATAAATATATAGGATGTCAGGGCTTAAATCTGAGTCTGTCCCCGATCAGCAGCACTCAAGGCAAATAACCTACCGCTGTGCTATTGCTTCAGCCCCATAGAATCTAATATTTTATTTATTTCCACCAAATACCCCTTTTCTTGATATTATGTTTCATTTACACAATTCACTGTCACTAAAATGGGGGTTGATTTTCTGATTGTCAAGTTTTATACTATACCAAAAATCTTTGGGAGGATTCACTGGCTCTGCTGACCTGAGAAAAAGCAAAATAGTATGATCCAACCTATACTGCTATGTCTAAATTCTGTTAACTCCAAAATGTATTCTTTCTAATGCTTTAACCTTTATTGAAATAATAATAACATTTATCAATAAGTTGTAATATATATATTATTTAATTTTATCTAGAATTGGTCTTTAGACTTGATAAATATAAGCAGTCTTGACATATAAATTTTATTTTATTTTATCTAAGTTTCTGTCGGATGACCATATGTTGGTTGTTAAAAGAGAAATGTATCTTGAAGTTTTCAGTTTGTAAAAGAGACTCAGTGTCACACGTAGACTTATATGGACAGAAAGGGTATCTTCAGCTTTCTTGTCAAGAGTGATTGATGCTTTCACTTTATCAGTGAGGCTCAATGTGTCCTCATATTGTTTTCTCTCCTGCTGCCAGAGTCATAATTAATGATTAAGGTATGTAACCAACATAGCACCTGGCTATTAATTTCAGGAAGTAGATTGGAGTTCACAGCGTTTGACCTCACAGCCACTCATGGCGAGTTTTCATTGAGCAAAGTTGATTAATATCCTTTTCTTATACCAACATTTCTTTGTTTTTTGCTTCCTTTACATGTCACACATTTGTGATAATAATAATAATATAAAAGTGTAAATTTGTGTACATTCGTGGTGATGAGCTAAAGGTGTTAAATCAAAATGTTCAGACTGGCATTACTTATGTTAACAGTAATTATATATTACCATCTTACAAAATGTGTTATGCCAATGCTACAGCATGTTTTTGAGTGTGTGTGTGTGTGTGTGTGTGTGTGTGTGTGTGTGTGTGTGAAGTGAATCAATATTTACTGAAAGGAATTAGGAGGTCTGAGAGGAGAGAAAGAAATACACATTCAAGAGAGAACATGAGCTTCTCCATGGGTGGGGATTGATTTTCAACAGCTCCATGACCTTGCACCTTTTATACCTTTGATTATTTTGATCCTCTTGTTCCTTTGATTTTATGTAGTCACTTTGTGATCTCTGTGTCTGTAGATCTAAATTACAGGCGTGCTTGGCCTTTCTTTCTTTGTCTAGTTAGTCTTTTGCATATTCTGAGATATAGACAAAAGGATTTAACTCACACCCTTTGCTGCAATTTTTAAGCCATACCCAGTGGTGCTCAGGGCTTATTCCTGGCTCTGCATTTAGGTACTAATCCTGGTGTGACTCAAGACACTATATCTATTGCTGGGAATAGAACATGATTTGGTTGTAAACAAAGCAAGAACTATAACCTCATTCCTGGGAGAAGTATTTTGGAGCAAGGAAATAGAGGGCGCCCATGATCACTGATGAAGGGATACAGGTACTTTGAGAAATGCATTTAGGTATGAACTTGGATTTGAAGTGGTGTGACCTATGCTATGAAACATGAAGTGTCTTAAAAGATGTTGTCTCAATGAAAATTTAAGAATGGAACTAGGGAGATATAAAATAACTCAGGGACCTATGCTTTACATAGAAGTGATCTGTATTTGTTTCCTGGTGTCACATATTTCCCCAGCACTGCCCTCTGCAGTTCTGGAGGTCTCCAAGCAAAATTGGGACAGACTTAGGGATCCCTGGCACTGCAGACAACATAGTGGTGTCACATCTTTAGATTCTGGCACTGAACCATCAGGTGTAGTTGGCATGTTTTATGGCATATAGCCCCCTGAGTCTCCTAGCAATGGTTGGGAAGCCCCCACATTCCAAGTCTAGATAAATAAAATAAGTGAAAATTTGAGGTGTACTGAGGGCCGATGAGTAATTTTATAAATCCCAATGTAAGGGAAGTAGGAAATATTGAGAGACAAATCTCTCCAACATAAAACTGATGGAACACTACCTCTGGGAAATTCAGGTATATCTTTTACTTTCTCATCATTGGGGCTGAAGGTCATTTTCTCATGCATTGCTAAGGAGAATGGGGAGCTCCTGTCAGTGATTTTCATCCAGCTTGTCTGGAGACTCAATGTGGGGACCAGGGGAGATGATGCTGTTTGGGTCCCTCAGTGCTCAGAGACCATATCTGGTAGCACTGGAGGGCTTCTAGGTTTGTACTCAGTGATCATTAAAGGACCATATAATACTTGCAAGGAATAAGGTATTTTTCTTATTCTTTTAACCCTTAAAATAGATACCCTATTATGAAGAAGAAGCAATAGAGTAATTTTGATAAATTTGATAAAATATCACACCATGTATTATAAATATATTAACTCATAATATTCATGAGATGATGTGATATTATCTCTGTAGATGAGTAGACGATGAATATGTCTTACCCAAGATTAAATAACTATTAAGATGCCATACCACAACTCAAAAAGAACTAAATCTAGGATCTGAACATGGTTAATACCATATGTAATGTGGTCATTGTTTTAGGGGGAAAGGCAGGGGAATTACCAGTACATTTCAGAAATAAAAAAAAATAAAATATTCTATACTTTAGATACACACAAAACGTTGGAAAGATTAGTAACTTAAAATTGAATGCCGAAAATAGAAAATAAAATGATTTATTGAAAAATGATTCATCACAGGACAAAAATAATTTCTTAAGCTAGAAATTTAAATCTTCTGACCAAAAATATATTTTAACTCACACACAAACCATTATTATATTTCTGAATTATAATAATAAAAATTGTGATAATAAAGAATTGTAATAATAAAAATCTGTAGAAACTTTCATCTAGAACAAAAAATATTTGTAAAGGCACGAATCTACATGTCCCTGAATTTCCAATCTAACTACCAATAGAGAGTGTGTTTGAAATGTGATTTGCAATAGTAGGAAGATGTCCCAGTTTATTTATTCAGCTGTCTTTTGAGGTTTACTTTGAAATGATAGATTTAACGAATGCATGGGTAGATGCATTGACTTCATAATGCGGTCGTACATCCATTTGAAGAACATCCAGCTTCATATACTACAACTAATTATGGAAATGTAATTACTGAGAAATTAGGAGCTTATATATAATTTTTATCAATGTAAAAATTCTTCATAAGCAAGTGTGTTTAGAAGTTTTGTATTCTAAACCAAAAGAAAACTTAGCGTTTCATTTTATGCTTTATTGAGATGTCTAATTCATTGTGGTCATTTCTTTTATCCTGCTGTAAAGTTCGAACATCTGCTGGATAGTTGCATTGATTGAAATGATTTTGAAACATTTAGTACATTCTTTATTATTTTTCCGATAATTTTGACGACATAAATTGCACTATTAAGGTACTAGGTTCTTTGATGTTTGTGATCCATCTATATGATGAATCAGTGAGCAGAAATCTTTAACAAAGAGAGAAGCAGAGCAAAAATTTATAAACAAAAGTGGTGTACGATCTGATTAAAGTAACGGCAAATGATGATAAATTTAGTTTTCAAATATTTTTCTACCTATTTATTATCAGCTGTGGACATTTAATGCCTCATTAGCCACAGATTAAAACACTGATTTACAATCCATCTTCAGCTGTAGCAAATGAATACAAGCTGATATGGAAAGCAGTTGAAATAGGACCTGGCTTAGGTTTTGATATTCAGTTGCTGGTCATGCAGCTCAGTATGTGGGTGTCTCTACAAAAATCATTCAATAAACAGAGAAAGAAGTGTTTATTATGTATTATATTTTTCTTCCAAGAATGAAATTTTAAGATGTTTAGAATATAGTCTGGGTGAGAGAAGACTGATAAATCCTAAGGGATTTTGAATCTAACCTGCTACTCTTGATGATTCGTTTTAAATTCCCTTATCTTAATTGGAAAGGGTATAACTTAATTGATAATAAAAGACAAGCTTATGACATGGTTGTTAAGAATTGTAGGGAATAGGATAATATGAACAAAAATTGTGGAAAACACTGCTCGTGTTGAAGGGGAATGATAATTTGTTTACATTCTAATTTATACCCAACTTCTATTAGGAATTGAAGATATTTCTTCTCTTCATTATGGTCATTTGAGTTACTCTGTTTAAATAACAATATGGAAAGAATATATATATATATGTATATATATATATTATATTTGGGTAATCAGGTTGGTGTTTAGAGACTACTCTTGGCTTTGTGCTCAGAGTTGTTTCTGGTAATGCTTGAATGAGACCAAGCAGTGGTTAGGAATTGAACCCAGACACTCTGCCTGCAAAGCATGCACTTAATTCTGGGATATTTTTGTAAGCCAGCGAGAACAGTTCAGATAACTTGAATATATATCCCCAAAGGCATGGATAGCAATTCATCTTCATTTGTCATGAATCTTTTAACATTTGCCCAAATTTTTGTTATTTCAGATAAAAAAGTAAATTTCTTGTTAAATTCAGAATAATGAGTCAGAAATAACCAGAGGTTAGGGTGTCCTCACATTTGCAAGACTGAATTCCAGTATGACAGGACATTTTATATTTATCTCTGGATCTAATGACACAAACCTGGTGACATCAGGGTGCTTATTTATGTTTTATGAATGTATGATCTATCAGTGGTCCTCAAACTATGGCCCGTGGGCCACATATTGTATTTGTATCTTTTTTGTTTCTTCATTGCAAAATAAGATATATGCAGTGTGCATAAGAATTCATTCATAAGTTTTGTTTTTGCTATAGTCAGACCCTCCAATGGTCTGAGGGACAGTGAACTGGCCCCCTGTTTAAAAAGTTTGAGGACCTCTGATAGATGATTATATAGGATAACTAATACAACAAGAGTGTCAGCAGCAGATAGAGCTCTTAGAAAAATGCAGGGGTAAATGCTCTAGTGTTTGCTCTAGCTTCTTTCTTGATAATCTTTGTGGACCAGTTCAATTCTCAACATATCTAAGACACCAATGTGGTACACTTGTGTTTTCTAAAGTTGCAAAGGTTTCAACACTGTAGGTCAATATTCATCACAGTTGATGAACTTCTTTTTAATAGCAACAACTTGGGGAATGAAGTAAACAAGAAAAAACACAATGACATATGTGGAGGGTATTAGGAATCTTAATGGCCATGAGGTATAGTTAAGCCTATTGTAATTACCTTAATTAAAATAAAAATGATAAGTAACATTGACTGAGCCATACTAAGCTATCAGTATTTACATACAACTTTATATATTATTTTATATGTCTAATTTTATTCTTTTTTTTTCTACTACCTAACCATTCAGTTGCATTCCTCAATGCTATAGCTTAGCTTTGTCAATTTTTTTGATCTGGGGTTAATTCTTTTTAAAATTAATATCTTTATTTAAACACCTTGTTTACAAACATGATTGTAGTTGAGATTCAGTCATTAAAAACACCCCCTTCTGGGGGCCGGGCGGTGGCGCTAGAGGTAAGGTGCCTGCCTTGCCTGCACTAGCCTTGGACGGACCGCAGTTCGATCCCCCGGTGTCCCATATGGTCCCCCAAGCCAGGAGCGACTTCTGAGTGCATAGCCAGGAGTAACCCCTGAGCGTCACCGGGTGTGGCCCCCCCCCCAAAAAAAAAACACCCCCTTCACCAGTGCAACATTCACATCACCAATGTCCCAAATCTCCCTAGTTCCCGCCCATCCCCACCTGTAATCTAGACAGACTTTCTACTTCCCTCAATCATTCACTTTGTTATGATAGTTCTCAATGTAGTTATTTCTCTAACTGCACTCATCACTCTTTGTGGTAAGCTTCATATCGTGAGATAGACCTTCCAGCTCTCTTCTCTTTTGTCTCTGTGAAGTATTGCAAAAATGTCTTCTATTTTACTTAAAACCCATATATGAGGGAGACTAATTCTGCGTTTATCTCTCTCCCTTTGACTTATTTCACTCAGCATAATAGGTTCCATGTACATCCATGTATAGGAAAATTTAATGACAGTATCTCCTGACAGCTGCATAATATTCCATTGTGTATATGTACCACAGTTTCTTTAGCCATTAATATGTTGAAGGGCATCTTGGTTATTTCTAGAGTCTTGCTATGGTAAATAGTAATGCAGTGAACATAGGTGTAAGGTAGGGATTTTTGTATTGTATTTTTGTGTTCCTAGGGTATATTGCTAGGAGTGGTATAGCAGGATCGTATGGGTGCCCGATTTCCAGTTTTTGGAGGAATCTCCATTTCGCTTTCCATAAAGTTTGGACTAGACAGCATTCCCACCAGCAGTGAATAAGAATTTCTTTCTCTCCACATCCCGCCAGCATTGCTTGTTCTCATTCTTTGTGATATGCGCCAATCTCTGTGGCGTGAGATCGTACCTCATAGTTATTTCTTGCCACAACTGTGGTATCTGTCTACCCTTATCTCGCTGATGGGAATTTAGGCAGAGAGTCAAATAATTTGATTCAATACTAGCCATTCTATCTCAAGTAACTGGGCTGGATTGTAGTCCTCATAATTTGAGTCTAAAATTCTTTTTCTCAATAGTGGTTCTCTCTTGCTTGATGATAGATTATTTATATATGCAAACATAAGCAAACCAGTGACTAACACATTTTTATGGAATATTGATACTTGATAAGAGTTTAATATGGAAAGTAGAGAAAATTAAAAAACTTACTCTAAGATGGTTAATTTAATCAATTCAAAAATGCTTTGTTCCATAACAGAAAATTTATTGTGAGGCAGAGGTGGAGCATTAAAATTTATTTTTATTTAACTAAGTATTTTTAATTGGTATATACAAAATAATTTCTTCCTTTGTACTAAAATGAATCTTAAAACAAGGAACAAAATTCATTTTGAATACCAATAAGATATTTTAATAAATGTATTCTAGTCTTGTAAAATTAATATGAATTGGATTTGATAACATCATTTCTTATTTTTAAGCATAATAATTTATGTTTTCATAAACTTTGTTTTGAGGTTAATTTCAGAAGTTAAAACAATGTTTCTCTAGTAAATGCTTATGAATAATTGAACTTGCAATCTGCTTCTTATACTGATAATTGCTTCTTACAAAAAATATCTTTAATTATAATCACAGAATATATTTTCTCTTGTTTAAAGAGCTTCTATCAAGAAATCCATGGCTTGTTTAAAAACATAAAAACAAAAATAAAGACATTTTTTTTATCTCCTAACAGAATATATTTATCATTATTTGATCACTTGGGTAATCAAGATTTATTTTAGAAAGCATTTTAAATTAATTAATATGTTTTACAGTTGTAATAATATAAATTATTCAAGTTTCTAATTGGCAATTTGTTTTCAAAGAATGAGATGAAGTTATGTGTATAAGTGTGTTTCTCTAAGTTTCTTCATCATTTATAAATAGGGGTTTTCAGGCATTCTTTCTCCAGGCAATTACTTATTCAACTATTTTCACTACTTACCACACTACTTAACAGGTTATTTTTATTTTTTTATTTAAACCATCATTGTATTTACAAAGTTATTCATAGTTGAGTTTCAGACATACAATATTTCAGGACCAGTTCCAATACCAATGTCAACCTTCCTCCACCCATTTCCTAGAATGCCTCCATTGTGGCTGGATCGATGACACAAGCAGTAGGGTATTTATCTTGCATGCATTAATCTAGGATGGACTTCAGTTCAATCCCTTGGTTTCTAATATGGCCTCCCAAGCCAGGAGCAATTTCTGAGCACATAGCCAGGAGTAACCAGCAGGTACCCCCCCAAAAAAAAGAATGCCTCCCATGCCACCATCACCTTCCCCCAAGCCTGAGAGCATAGAAAGTCCATTTTTATTATTTGTTGTCAAAGTTTGGGCCATATGATTTCCTTGTTGTTGACTCGAGCTTGGATATTTAGTTCTATGCTTTCTTAACAGAACCAAGGCACCTGAGGCCAGTTGACCACTGTCCCCATTCTTTTATATTTGTGTTTCTCCTCCTCTTCTCAATTTCTTTCTTTCTTTTTCCCATACTCTGGGGCTAGTGTTCTCAAACAATTCTCATTTAAACTATTGCATTTCTTCATGCAGTTACTCTAAATACTACACATAAACACATAAGTGATATCATTCTGCTTTTATACTTTTTGTATATCCTTTATTACTTCATTTAACATAACATCTTTAACCCTCTTGTTCCTTTTGAAGTTGGTGGTAGCACTTTTTGACAAACAGAATTCTGATAGTGTTTTGTCACGATTCTTATTCCTGGGTTGTATTAAACTCTAAAATCTAATATACTATATACCTAAAATAGGTACTTCTGTGAAGGGGTTTTGTGGATATAATTAAGCCTGCTTATTCATTGATGTTAAAAATAATATTATTTTGGATAAGCCAGGAGGGATCTTGTAATAGCATCATTACAATGTAGAGAGTGAATGGATGAATATAGAAATGATGAGCTGATGAGGATGTCAGAGATATTTTTTATATGTTGACCATGACTCCATTGTTTGGGATGCTTTGGAGGTGGAGAATAGAATATTAATCAGAGAATATGGACAGTCTTTAAAAGGAAAAAAAGACTGTTGACTGGAGGCTCCAAGACTCCAAGTGGAAACCAGACTTGTCAAGTTCAGACTTTCCTTAGGTATGAGCCCCCAAATAAAGCAATCATCAGAACTCATCCAGATGCCTAAATTGCTGAATTCTGAGATTTGTTGTTTTAAGCTGCTAAATTTATGGAAAATTTTTATATAAGCATAGCCCCCACCCCAGACATATTGCTCTCAGTGAATGCTATTTATAAATTCCTAGGATACTTAAAACATTTATCTGTTTTTAAGCATTTAAATTTATGTATGTTATATATTCAAATATTTATCAAAATTATTCAGTTCTAATATGGTAGCTAATTGCTTCTTTTAAAAAGTCCAGATTTGAGAATTGTAGATATAGTGCCATGGATAGGGCTATATTTCTTTACACACAGATGTTCTGTGTTCAATTTCTGGCATACTATATGATCCCCAAGCCTGCCAGGTGCAAATCCTGAGTGCAGGAGTAATCTCTGAGCACTGCCAGGTGTGACTACAAAACCAAAACAAACGAGCAAAAAATTTCTTTTTTTTTATTTAACAACTTTATTACACACATGATTGTGTTTGGGTTTCAGACATGTAAAGAACACCACCCATCACCAGTGCAACATTCCCATCACCAATGTCCCAAACCTCCCTCCTCCCACCCAACCCCCGCCTGTACTCTAGACAGGCTTTTTATTTCCCTCGTACATTTGCTTTATTAGGATAGTTCAAAACGTAGTTATTTCTCTAACTAACCTCATCCCTGTTTCAGGAGAGGTTCATTAGGTGAGCAGTAACTTTCAACTCGTTTCTCTTTTGTGTCTGAAAGTTAATATTACAAGAATGTCTTTTAATTTTCTTAAAACCCATATGAGTGAGACCATTTTGAGTCTTTCTATCTCTCTGATTTATTTCACTCAGCATAATAGATTCCATGTACATCCATGTATAGGAAAATTTCATGACTTCATCTCTCCTGACAGCTGCATAATATTCCATTGTGTATATGTACAATAGTTTCTTTAGCCATTCATCTGTTGAAGGGCAACTTGGCTGTTTCCAGAGTCTTGCTATGGTACATAGTGCTGAAATAAATATAGATGTAAGGAAGGGATTTTTGTATTATATTTTTATGTTCCTAGGGTATATTCCTAGGAGTGGTATAGCTGGGTCGTATGGGAGCTTGATTTTCAGTTTTTGGAGGAATCTCCATATTACTTTCCATAAAGGTTGAACTAGACGGCATTCCCACCAGCAGTGGATAAGAGTTCCTTTCTCTCCACATCCCCGCCAACACTGTTTATTCTCATTCTTTGTGATGTGTGCCAATCTCTGGGATGTGAGGTGGTACCTCATAGTTGTTTTGATTTGCATCTCCCTGATGATTAGTGATGTGGAGCATTTTTTCATGTGTCTTTTGGCCATTTGAATTTCTTCTTTGTCAAAGTGTCTGTCCATATCTTCTCCCCATTTTTGATGGGATTAGATATTTTCTTCTTGTAAATTTTGTCAGTGCCTTGTATATTTTGGACATTAACCCCTTGTCTGATGGGTATTAGGTGAATAGTGTCTCCCACTCAGTGGGGAGCTCTTGTATCCTGGGCGCTATTTCTTTTGAAGTGCAGAAGCTTTTCAGGTTAATATATTCACATCTGTTAACCTCTGCTTTCACTTGCTTGAAGAATGCAGTTTCCTCTTTGAAGATGCCTTTAGTCTCATTGTCCTGGAGTGTTTTACTTGGGTGTTGTTCTATATATCTTATGGTTTGGGGTCTGATATCGAGGTCTTACATCCATTTGGATTTAACCTTCATATATGATATTAGCTGGATGTCTAAGTTCAATTTTTTGCAAGTGGCTAGCCATTTTTGCCAACACCACTTGTTGAAGAGGCTTTCTTTGCTCCATTTAGGATTTCTTGCTCCTTTATCAAAAATTAGGTCATTGTATGTCTGGGGAACATTCTCTGAGTATTCAAGCCTATTCCACTGATCTGAGGGTCTGTCTTTATTCCAATACCATGCTGTTTTGATAACTATTGCTTTGTAGTACAGTTTAAAGTTGGGGAAAGTAATTCCTCCCATATTCTTTATCCCAATGATTGCTTTAGCTATTCGAGGGTGTTTATTGTTCCAAATAAATTTCAAAAGTGCCTGATCCATTTCTTGGAAGAATGTCATGGATATCTTTAGAGGGATTGCATTAAATCTGTACAATACTTTGGGGAGTATTGCCATTTTAATGATGTTTATCCTGCCAATCTATGAGTAGGGTATGTGCTTCCATTTCTGTGTGTACTCTCATTTCTTGGAGCAGATTTTTATAATTTTCTTTGTATAGGTCCTTCACATTTTAGTCAAGTTGATTCCAAGATACTTGAGTTTGTGTGACACTATTGTGAATGGGGTTGTTTTCTTAATGTCCATTTCTTCCTTATTATTATTGGTGTATAGAAAGGCCATTGATTGTTGTGTGTTATTTTTGTAGCTTGCCACCTTGCTATATGAGTCTTTTGTTTCTAGAAGCTTTTTCGTAGAGACTTTAGGGTTTTCTAGGTAGAGTAACATGTCATTTGCAAACAGTGAGAGCTTGACTTCTTCCTTTCCTATCTGGATTCCCTTGATATTTTTTCTTGCCTAATAGCTATAGCAAGTACTTCCAGTACTATGTTGAATAGGAGTGGTGAGAGAGGACAGCCTTGTCTTGTGCCAGAATTTAGAGGAAAGGCTTTCATTTATCTCCATTGCGGACAATATTTGTCTCTGGCTTGTGGTAGATGGCCTTAACTATATTGAGAAAGGTTTCTTTCATTCCCATCTTGCTGAGAGTTTAGATCAAGAATGGGTGTTGGATCTTATCAAATGCTTTCTCTGCGTCTATTTATATGATCATGTGATTTCTATTTTTCTTGTTGTTGATGTTGTGTATTATGTTGATAGATTTAAGGATGTTAAACCATCCTTACATTCCTGGGATGAAACCTACTTGATTGTAGTGGATGATCTTCTTAATGAGGCATTGAATTCTTTTTGCCAGGATTTTGTTGAGGATCTTTGCATCTGTATTCATCAGCGATATTGGTCTGTAATTTTCTTTTTTGGTAGCATCTCTGCCTGGTTTAGATATCAAGGTGATGTTGGCTTCATAAAAGCTATTTGGAAGTGTTCCTTTTTTTTCAATTTCATGAAAGAGTCTTGCCAGGATTGGTAGAAGTTCCTCCTGAAACATTTGAAAGAATTCATTAGTAAATCCATCTGTGCCTGGACTTTTGTTTTTGGGCAGACATTTTATTACTGTCTTAATTTTCTCAATATTGATGGGTGTGTTTAGATATGCTGCATCCTCTTCATTCAACTGTGGAAGATTATAAGAGTCGAAAAATTTATCCATTTCTTTCAGGTTTTCATTTTTAGTGGCATAGAGTTTCTCAAAGTATTATCTGATTACCCTTTGGATCTCTACCATATCAGTAGTGATCTCTCCATTTTCATTCCTAATACAGGTTATCAATTTCTCTCTCTTTGTTTGTTTTGCCATTGGTCTATCAATCTTTTTTATATTTTTCCAAGAACCAACTTCTGCTTTCGTTGATCTTTTGTATTGTTTTTTGGGTTTCCACTTCATTGGTTTCTGCTCTCATCTTTGTTATTTCCTTCTGTCTCCCTATTTTTGGGTCCTTTTGTTGAGTACTTTCTAATTCTATGAGCTGTGTCATTAAGCTATTCAGGTATGCCCCTTCTTCTTTCCTGATGTGTGCTTGCAAAGCTATAAATTTTCCTCTCAGTACTGCTTTTTCTGTGTCCCATAGGTTCTGATAATTTGTATCTCCATTGTCATTTGTTTCTAGGAAGTTTTCAATTTCCTTTTTGATTTCATCTCGGACCCACTGGTTATTCAGTATTAGGCTGTTTAACTTCCAGGTAACAATTTTTTTCTTTTGTGTACCTTTGTAGTTCACATATAATTTCAGGGCCTTGTCGTCAGTGAAGGTAGCCTGCAAAATTTCTATCCTCTTGATATTATGGAGGTATGTTTTATGTGCTAGCATGTAGTCTGTCCTGGAGAATGTCCCATGTACATTAGAGAAGAATGTGTGTCTGGGCTTCTGGGGGTGGAGTGTCCTGTATATATCTACTAGGCCTCTTTCTTCCATTTCGTATTTCAGGTCTAGTATATTCTTGTTGGGGTTCAGTCTGGTTGACCTGTCAAGTGATGACAATGCCGTGTTGAGGTCTCCCACAATGATTGTGTTGTTATTGGTAATATTTTTCAGATTTCTCAACAATTTTATTAAATATTTCCCTGGTCCCTCATTTGGTGCATATATGTTTAGGAGAGTGATTTCTTCCTGCTGTACATATCCGTTGATTAATACAAAATGTCTATTTTTGTCCCTTACAACTTTTCTAAGTATAAAGTTTGCATCATCTGATATTAGTATGGCCACTCTAGCTTTTTTATGGGTGTTGTTTGCTTGGATGATTTTTCTCCAGCCTTTTATTTTCAGTCTATGTTTGTTCTGACTAGTCAGGTGCATTTCTTGTAGGCAGCAGAAGGTTGGATTGAGTTTTTTGATCCATTTAGCCACTCTGTGTCTCTTAACTTGTGCATTTAGTCCATTGACATTGAGAGAAAGATTTGTCCTGGGATTTAATGCCATCTTTATATTGAAGTTTGGTGTGTCTGTTGGTCAGTCTTGTCTTAAAGTAGGCCGTTCAGTTTTTCTTTTAAGAATGGTTTTGTGTCTGTAAAGTTTCTGAGCTGTTGTTTGTCTGTGAAACTATGTATTGTTCCTTCAAACCTGAAAGTGAGTTTTGCTGGGTTCAGTATTCTAGGCAAAGCATTTATTTCATTGAATTTTGTCACTATGTGCCACCACTGCCTTCTGGCCTTGAGTGTTTCTGGTGACAGAACTGCAGTAAATCTCAAGGATGGTCCCTTGAATGTAATTTCTCTTTTTGATCTTAATGCTTTCAGAATTCTGTCTCTATCTGTGGGATTCGTCATTGTGACTAGGATGTGTCTTGGTGTGTTTTTTCTGGGGTCTCTTTTAGTTGGTACTCTCCGGGCATGCAGGATTTGATCGCATGTATTCATTAACTCTGGTAGTTTCTCTTTAATGATGTTCTTGACCATTGATTCTTCCTGGAGATATTTTTCCTGGATCTCTGGGACTCCACTGATTCTTAAGTTGTTTCTGTTGAGCTTATCATAGACTTCTATTTTCATCTGTTCCCATTCTTTGAGTAATTTTTTCATTGTTTGATCATTTGCTTTAAGGCTTTATTCCAATTTCTTCTGCTGTATGGAATTTTTATTCATCTCATCTTCCAGTGTACTAATTCTATCCTCAGCTGCTGTTAACCCATGGGAAAGCTCAACCATGTTTTTCTTCAATTCATCTATTGAGTTTTTCAGACCTGTTATTGACCTGAAGTTTCAGTTTGGAGTTTTCTTATTTCTGTCTTCAGATTCTATTGATTCTTATTAGTATTCTCTTCTATACTTTCTTTGAGTTCTTTGAACATCTTCCGTATTGCAACTCTAAACTCCTTATCTGAGAGACTGACTCGTTGGTTGATCATGTTCAAGTCATCAGAGTTGCCATTGTCATTCTCTATGTCTGGCGCTGGCCTGCATTGTTTCCTCATTGTCACACTTGTATTGTGGGTTTTTCTACGTGTTGTGGTTGTATTAATTGCCTAAATGATGTGCATGGCCTGGAAGCGAAACCAAGGGGCCATGCTCCTCTGGCTCCACCCTTTCTGGGCTTGTAAACTCACCTCCAGGGAATGCTCCAGGAAAGGCAAGCCTTATGTAGATGAGCCATACACAGGATGAAATCAGGCCGAAAATGGAGCACAGCACAGAAGACATGAAGATAGGGGTGCTGGCATGTAAGTTCCAGCAGAGTTCAGCGCCTTCCCCTTTCTGGGCTTGTAAAGTCAGCCATTTCTTACTCACTAGCTCACTGGGTAGCTTCAGAATGCAGGTTTTTGGGGGTTCACTTCCCAGGGCTCTGAGGAGAGCTTCAAGAATTCAGAAAAGACAGAAGCACAGGAAAGGGCTCCCTTCAGGTCCTCAGTTTCCTCAGAAGAAGCACAGTAGGGCGGAGACTCAGCGGGTGAAACAATCAGGACTTCACCTGGCAGTCCCCACAGTCAGCCATTTCTCACTCACTCATTCACTCGCTCACTGGGTAGCTTCAGAATGCAATTTTTGGGGGGCTCGCTTCCCAGGGCTCTGTGGAGAATTTCAAGGATTCAGGAAAGACAGAGAAGCACAGGACAGGGTTCCCTTCAGGTTCTCAGTTTCCTCAGAAGAAACACAAAAACATTTCTAAGACTTAGATTTAAGCTTATTTTGGAATTCTTTTCTTTACTCTGCTCTCCCAGTGCTCTCCCATTATCCAGGTTTTTCAACATTTAAGAATCCTAGGAAGTGACTTTCTCTAGGGTTCAGCTCTGGCCTCATGTCTACCTTAGCAGGATTAAAAGAACTATTGAGAAATATATTTCAATTTTGCTTAGTTTCTCTCCTCAGTAATAAATTTGAGAAGGAATATAGTGACCTCTAAATTTAACATATCTTACAAACAGATTTATAATTCCTGACTTCAATTGCAGGACCTTGGATTCTTGTATTGGCCTCTCTGATGTGGTAGAGTATTTTATTTGTGCAAAAACATTATAAGGTAATAATTCAAAGTGGAAGCTTTAGAGATACTTCTTGACCACTCACTCTGTGTGACATATGATTAAAATACCTTCCATAGCAACCACTAGTGTGTTGGACACATAGCAAAACACCTGACACAGATGATGACTAATCTAAAGTTTTCACAGGCCACCTAGATCATCCTGAAAACAAATCTAGAGCATTTTAAAATAGTATAACAACAAACATATGTTCAGAAGTATGCATTATACATACTATAAAAATCTTTAAAACCTATACTATGTATGTTTATAAACACTTAAATATCAGGAGAAAAATCCTAGAGAAACCTCATTAAGACACTATTACTATGTACAAAAAAGAGACTTCTTGTGGATTTTTGTTTCTCAACATAATTCTGGTGATCACTTCAATCCAGGCCAATCTGTATAAAATAATAAAACCAACAAACCAATGAACCAACCAACTAACCAACTAACCAATCAACCAACTAACCAACCAATCAAAAAATCAAGCAAGCAAGCAACCAACCAACCAACCAAACAAACAACCAGCCAGCCAGCCAACCAATGAATAAACCAATGAACCAACCAACCAACCAACCAACCAATCAATCAATCAATCAATCAACCAGCCAACCAACCAACCAACCAACCAACCAACCAATCAACAAAACAAAGAAACAAGCAAAACACCACCTACAAATCTCTCTTGAATATGTTGATCACTCAGTAGACCAGTCTGCTAAGAATAACAGGATAGATGCTTCACTCTCATTCTGTAAAATTGTTGATGGTTTCATGGCCAGAGGAAAAAAATTCTGTCAATAAATTTTACTGTGATAAAAAAAAAAGAACTGAAAAGACAAAAGGAGGGACCAGAGAGAGTACAGAGATTAATACCTTGTATTCAACCTCTCTAGATTAAGCATGATAATCACATGGCCCCTAAACAATGGCAGGCACAGCCCTAGAGCTGTGCCAACCTTCACCAAAGTAATCAGGTAATCCCTGACATTTCAGAGACTAGAGGTATCACGTCCTTAGGTCCTTACATTGAACTAGAATTCTTAATGGCTGAGAATTATAGGGCATGCATCTCCATTTCCTGAGCATTACTTAGAAGTGCCTCCAGAAAAAAACACCTTTTAGTTATTTTAATAACCTTTAATTTAGTAAATTGTAACTTAAGTCGTCAGAACATATATATCTAGCAAATAAAATACCTAAGAAATAAAAATTCACTATCATATGGAAAGCAAATTCTTCATATAGGTTTTCACTCACATATTTGGCTAGATCTTATTTATTGTATTCATTTGGGGTTTGGGGTTGCATGTAGACGTGCTCATTGATTTGTTTTCAAGGTTTACTATAATATAGAAATTTTGAGAAAATATGTGATATTGGCATAGAATCTGTATCTGTCACATGCAAGGCCAATACCTTAAATCCTGTGCTGTCTCTAGAGACAAGTACCTCATGTATTCTTATATATTTTTATTGTAGTCAGAAAGTCTAATTGGAAAAATCTCACAGAACTCCATTTTTTTTTTTAGTTTTTAGTTTTTGGGCCACACCCAGTGATGCCAGGGGATACTCCTGGCTCTGCACTCAGAAATTACTCCTGGCTTGGGAGCCATATGGGATGCTGGGGATTGAACCAAGGTCCATCCTGAGTTAGTTGTGTGCAAGGCAAATGCCCTACGATATGTTATAGCTCTGGTACTAACAACTCCATAATATTTTAAGTAAATCATGCATATGTACTTAATTTTTAAAATTTTTTTACATGTACTTAATTTTTATCAGAAAATTTTCTAAAAGGGCTGGAGCAGTGGTGCAGTGGTAGGGCGTTTTTCTTGCATTCAGCTGACCTAGGACAGACCTGGGTTCAATCCGTTGTGTCCCATATGCTTCCCCAAGCCAGGAGCAATTTCTGAGTGCACAGCCAGGAGTAATCCCTGAGCGTCTTTGGGTGTGCCCCACCCAAAAGAAAAACAAAAAAATAGAAATTTATCTAAAAACTGGCACATCAATCTTTAAATGATTTTTATTTATGTAAGTAAATAATTCTCATCCTGAATATTTTTTGTTGTTTGTTTTTGGGCCACACCCAGTGATGCTCAGGATTTACTCCTGGCTCTGCATTCAGAAATTGCTCCTAGCTTGGTGGACCATATGGGATACTGGAGATCGAACTCAGGTCATCCTGGATCTGCAAATTGCAAAGTAAACTCCCTACTGCTGTGCTATATAGTTCTAGCCTCAACACCATGAAATATTTTAATAGGGTTTCATAGATGACTTATATAGTCATTTTATTTTTTGTTGCTAGTTTTAAAGTATATTCCATTAATGAAAATATTAATTCTTAGTAATTTTAAGAAAACTGAGTGGTCAGCATAGAGAAGTGTTGTCTTAAAAGCTCTTTGAATGGGCTTGGATGGTGGTGGATGGTGATGGAGGGTTAGAGGTCTTTCTCCTCCATCCCAGGCCACGTGTTTCCAACCCCCTGCAATTGGCAGTCTGCAATTTCAGGTTCCAGGGGATATAAGCTTTATTTAGCCCTAGCCAACATGTGTGGCTTCTCGAGATCATAACCTTTTACGCTGGATTCCTATTCAGCCCTGCATTATACCTTGTCCCTCAGAGTTCTCCTCCTGATTCCTTCTCCATCTCCACCCATGCAAATCCTCTCTGCCCCTGTGGCTAAACCTTTTTGTAACCTACTAAAGATCCTGCCCAGACATGGGCCGGTCTTTCTTGTAAGTAAGGTTACACAGAAAAAATGGGGGTGGGGTGGGGTTACAGAAAAGTTTTATTTTTTCTCCTACATTTTGGTTTCTAATCACACCCAGCTTTGTTGAGGCTTACTACTGGTTCTGTGCTCGGAGATCACTCCTGGCAGACCGAGGGGGACCATATGAGTTTCTGATGGATCAAATCCAGATTGGGAAATGCCCTACCTACCCTACCATTCTTGAGCTTAATTCATCATTCATTTGCAGGTCTTTTTTTCCAGAACAAGTAATTTAGATCAGAGCATTTTAAACTTTTCTTCTTGCAATCCTCTTTTGCCCCAGAATTATTTATGCAGTATTGAATATGTAGGAGACAAAATGTACAAATAGAAAAATTGTATATTACATAATTGATTTAGGTTATTAAAATATCTGGAACCAGATGAATAGGCAAAACTTAACAAGATTATGTAAAAAAATCATTTAATTTGTGATTACGTAGTAACTTAGAAGAATAAGTTTGTCTTTGTCTAGAAGCTCCAATCAACTAAAAAAACAAATGCAAAATGTACCAAGTAGAGGTAGCAGCAAAAGTAAATGCTATTAAGAACTTTAAACTATAGCTTTGATATTATGATAGCACTAAGCTCTATCTAAAAGTAGTGTTATCCTAGGCTATATTTTTCAACTGAGTTTTTCTTATTATCCCTAAAAGAAGTATTTTTGATACTCTTTTCCCAGGTAATTTTCCCAAGAAATTTTAATGTCTTTGATATACTTTACATATCTTAGTATTATCTATATCTGTGATTTGTTTTTCCACAGTAATCAACTTTCACTCTTTTAAGGGAAATATTATACTCATGAGAACATGCAGGCTTTAAGGAAAGGACTCTTATACCATTTTCAACTGTTTTGAAACTAACATGTTCATTTCTTAATGACACATTTCAAAATGATGTGATATTGTACAAAAATATTTATAATGACTTGGCATAAATAACTTTTAGATGACAGGGAAACTGTTAGATTTTGGGGGAAAGTAAACTGTATATATAGGTCCAGATAACCTATCCTCAAAACTATGTTAAGGAATGTTCATAAAAATTGATGTTCAATTATTGGGTACTTTCTTTTAAAAATCATATTTAAGATAACTATTATAATTGCTTAATCCAAAGTATTTATGCTTTACTTTGAAATTAGATGTACATAAATATATTTGCCTATACCTGTATGAGAAATGTAAAGAAGATTTGCAGTAGAAAATTAACTGAAGGAAAAGGTAAATTTAAATAGATGCATATGATATAATGATTCAAAGTTGACATTCTGAAGTTTTAGACATGGAAATTGGGGCATCAAATTTTCACTCCAGTTATTTTCTTTCCTTAAGTTTCTCTTTTTGATTCCAGTAAGCCACCATCACCCTTCTTGCTATATGTTGGACCTATATAAGATTAAATATATTTGAGCTGTTTAAAATTTTAATATTCCAGAGTCTGGTAATTTGTGGAAAACATCTGCTTTTTCTGTTTTCCATTTTCTCTTCAGTTTAAGCAATTCACAAAAAATAATAAATTATAAGCTACCCACAATAACTTGAATTGTCATATATGACAAATATATCATCTTTTAGAGAGTGTAATCTCAGGCAAGGAAGTAGGGAGAAAGACTTCATTAAGTGTTTCATGATAAAAAGTATATTTTACTGTCTCATAAAGAGAATGGGCCAGAGAGAGTAGAGATTTCTAAGACTTTTAATTGACTTTTCAAAAGACTCTTATGAGGTGGCACAGGGTATCTGAAATGAAGTACATATTTCTTTAAATAATGCTTAAATTCGTGTGCCACTTGCAAGAATATTTGTTAAAGCAAATGTCATATTTCTATGTACAAAATTGCTAACAAGAGAGGGATTAGATGAAAGCATGACTAACAGGGTATCTATTTGCTTTGCATGCATCTGACGTGGGTTCGATTCTCAGTATCCCATATGATTCCCTGAGCATTTCCAGGAGTGATTCCTGAGTACCAAAGGATGTGGCCATGAAACCAAACCAAACCAAAAACAATCCAACACCAAGAACTCTTTGAGGATGATGATGATGATGATGATGATGATGATAACAATGATAGTGATTGGGAGTGTTGTTATTGGCGGTGGTGGTGATGGTGGTTGTGGTGGTAGTGGTGGCACTGGTGGTGATCGCTAGATGTGTCAGCGGCAGCAATACCAATGGCAGCAGCACTGTTGACTTGGTTTCCTTGCCTTGGTGTCAGGCATTGAGAATTCTCAGATGCTGCGTTTGGCTGTCTGGTTAACATGACATATTGGTTCATTTCTATGAACCATCCCTTCCCTACTGTTGTTCAACTTTGTTCCTTTTTGTCTCCTGGGAGATAAAATAGGCTGAATTAATTGAAATTTTATGTGTGACAAGGAAGAATATGGAGGTTTGGAAGGGAGCGCCTCATATAATAGAAAGAAAATGATCTTATTTGGCAGAACGACCTTGGAAATTTCACTTGACTTCTCTTTTCCCTCCCACAAATCAGAAGGAGATGAATGGTCCTAACAATATTTCTTACATCATGCTTTTTCAGGGGGTGAGGATTGATTAGGTGAGTGTTTTGGAACACACTGATGAACGTACTCCAGACTCTGTTCTTACGGATCACTGCTGGCAGTGCTCAGGGACCAAATGTGGTGCTGTACTGGGAATTGAACCAGGATTGGCTGCTTGCAAGGCAACTGCCCTTAATCATTTTACTAAATTTCTAGCACCCTTATTTACTGCCTTTAATCATTTTACTAAATTTCTAGCACCCTTATTTAATTATTTATCCTCAATGTATATTGAAATCTCTGGAAGAGTCCTTACCAAATAGAGATTTAGATACTCTAAACTAGATATAGAGGGGCTATTATATTTATCTATTTTTTCGAAAATTTGTGTGAGTTTTCTCTTATGTGTAGCCAAGACCAATTTTTATTGTGCCTATGCAAAAAAATAGCACAAATTAATTTGTTTTTGTTTTTGTAATTGTTGTCACTTTTTATATATTTTTTTTCTTTTCTTTGCCATTTTTTCCCCCTGTGCTTTCATTCATCCTTATTTTGGAACCATGGATAGTGTTTGGTTGTTGTCTTTATTGCTGTGGTGGTTTTCAGGTTTTTTTTTTGTTGGTTGGTTGGTTGGTTTTGGTTTTTTGAGGGGTTTTAATTTCTTTTTTGTATTATTTTTATGTTTTCCTTCCTTTTCCCCTTTCTTTTTTGAAACTGATTTTTATAGTCTTTAGAAGGACTCCTCCCATTTTTTGCTTGTTTGGATTTTTGTCCCCTCCCCTTTTATTTCTGACCTTCAAAAAGAACCACATAACTTGAACCATCTTGTTCTGCCTCACAGATTGAGGGGGAAATAATGAAGGATACCACGACCAAACACACGTATGAACATTGAATAGAAATAAAAATGATCAGATATAAACACCAAACCCAAAGCCAACTACAACAGAATCTATACCCAATCTACAACAAGCTAGATGCAGAAGGGACCACTTATACTAGCAGCCTGGAGGGTAAAGGAAGGACGATATAGGATGTATGCTGGGCCTAGGGGTGGAGGGAGGACAACATTGGTGGTGGGAATGCCCCTGATTCAATGTCACTATGTACCTAAAATACTACTGTGAATGATTTGTAATCTACTTTGGTCAAAATAAAAATTATTAAAATTAAATAAAAAAGAACCAAACAAATTTGATATTATTGTATGGAAAGATTATGATACCAGAGCACTAGCACAGTGAGTAGGGTGTTTGCCTTGCACGTGGCTCTCCCAGGTCCCACTCCTGACATCCCATATGGTCTACCTAGCCTGCCAGGAGTGATTTCTGAGCACAGAGCCAGGATTAACTTGAATGCTACTGAGTGTGGCTCAAAAAACAAACAAAAATATTTCATAATAATTTGAAAGTCCTAAAGAGGGCTATTTATTTCATTGGGAAATTATTATTCCCCAATGGAACTGCACAGAAATTATCATATTTATATTCATTTCTAGGAAATGAGAATTTTATGTCTCATCTCTCTATGTTGGTCCCTCTCCATAAGAGTCAGTATAGTTAGAACACATCTATATAATTGCAATCAGTAGATTTTTTTATGTTCTCAGATTTAAAGACTGACAAAGTCCTTAACATCAGTGATGAGCAGCATACTGATCTGATCTTTGTACTTTTCCTAAGGATTTGTCAGGATATATCACTACCAGCTTAACCTCATCCAAGCTCAAATTTAGTTCGGAGAGGTTAGGTGTTTCTCTTCTCTGCAAAAATATGGGGCCACTATCTATATACCAATAATTGGCAAAACAGTGACCAACCTTGAATATTCCCTGAACTCATCTCTTTATGGTTGCTAAAATTAAGGTCCTGAACTGTGTTCCAATGTGTGACTTGGTTAGTACCAAATAGTGATTGACACATATTATTAATTTCTTTTTAGCTAGCTGAGATGTGACAGGGCAAAAAATATCATGGGATTTCATTTTTATTATTCAATGTCAACCCTATAAATATTAATAGAATAGTGTCTGGGGGAGATTAAGCTTCTGATAAGTATTCAATAGGATATAGAATGAAGATTAACCTTTTGTATAAAAGATTAACCTTTTGTATATGATAAAAAATTAATATGAGATATAAAATTAGTACCAAAGACATTTGGCAGTAGAGCTATATACTGAATTTGTATATTGAAGTAACTATACAAGTTATAATCTTATATTAAGTGGAGCAAAAGATTAACGGTACAGAATGTCATTTCTTAAGGTGACAGAGATAGTAGATAAAAAAATTGAAATATTTGTCCAACCAGAAGATTATTTGAAAACTAATAATGATTATCAAAATATATAGCTATTTAACTTATAGAGTATATGCCCTCTATATAAGACTATATTGAGTCTTTGTCTTCTAGAATACATCTTTTAATTTTGCTCATTTAAGCATGTCGTGATCATAAGTTACTGAACTTTGCAGAATTTAAATTTCTTTGATAACTCTTTCTCTGATTAATTATCCAGGCATTCTTTTTGTACTGTTAGTATATACATAGAAAAAAATTTAGGTTCTTTTAGAATGGAAATTTTCATAGAGATAAAAGTAATAAATGAGACATAAAAGTTATTGAGAGAGTCGTGTTTACATTATGTTAGAGCCAGTGTGGAAAGCAGGACAGAAAAGGAATGAAAGGGTACTGGGAAAGGGGCTAATTTGTTTAAAACATTTTATTAGAGGAGGCATAGGTAAACTCAGGTTTTGTGGAAATTAAAAAGAAGAGAACCAAGAAGTAAGCCACGAAGGAATTTGGGATAAATTTGTAAAAAAGGGGTCCTCCCTGAAGTACAGCATGACTCTGAAATGTGTATGAGTAATACTGCACGGGCCAGAGAGATAGTACAGGGAGTAAGTCATAAGCTTTGCAGAACTGAGATTACTCAGCACAACTTCCATTGACCTAGGAAATCTCCAGCACTACAGGCCCTCAACAGTGCTAAATCCTTGACCTCAGATGGAACTGCCAGTCCAATTTTCTGGGACTTGTAGAGAATGATCCTGAACTCTCTTAGCATCTCTTGGGACAGCTACCAAAAAGAATGATTTTGGGGAGTAATATTTTGAGTTAGTGCTTATGTTCATGAGGGAATATTTTGGGGCCACTGTAAGGACTTTGCCAATAGCTCTAAAAGAGAAAGGGAATAGAGGGCTTCAAGCTGAGAAATTACATCATTGAACTTGTTCATAAGATCGGTTTAGTCTTTGTACTGATAATGGATTTTAATAAGGTAAGACTACATGAGAATCCATCAGGAAGATTCTTTAATAGTTTTAGATAAATGTTCTATGGACTTGAATCAGTCATAGCAGTGGGGGTGGCAAGAAGTAATAAACTAAAGATTTTCATAGATTGGTAAGAAGTGAAAAGATTAAGATATTTAGGTTATAAAAATATCTAGGCTCTTAGAATGATAAAGTATCCTTTTTTGGTTTGGTTTTGGATGTTTCAGAGATATTCAGGAGTTACTCTGGAGGCTTTGCCATACAGAAACACTCCTGATATTAGGAGAATAATATGGGATGTTGGGGATCAAACCTGGGTTAGCTGTGCTAGCCCTCAGGCCCCTAGTAGCCCTTTTGGTGATGGATGAAGAGGGCTATGAAAGCAAAATATTTGGTTGGACTTCATCAGATGCTTAAATTTGGATAGACTAATTCAAGCAGAAATATTATGCCTTTCCCTCAAAACTTGTGTTGCCTTCCTCACTCCCAATTCCTTAGAATAGATCCTTATTTCACAATAAGACCTTTATTGTCATGGTGAGTTAAGATAAGGCAGTCGCAGAGTAGATGAACCTGTGATTCAATGTGACCGCTATCCTTCGAATAGCTCCCTGATGATTGATACATACAGGGAACCACGAGTGATAATAAAGGTTGGTGATAAAATATTGGAGCTTAGGACTTACAAAAGATTGCTGGCACAGGACAGAAGATAGATGGGGGAAAGGAGAATTTCCCTAGAGAATATGGGAGAATCATGGTTCATCATTGTAGACATATAACTTCACTAACTATGATATGTTGTATTTTTCTTGTTTTAGACCTCGCTTTGTATTCCTCTGTTAGTTCCTAGAGTCTATACTCAAATAGGGAATAAAGCAAAGACTGAATACTAAACACAGGATTCGCACAGTGTGCAAATTAGTGATCTGGGCAGTCACAGTTTCAGTGAAGAGGAAATGCTAATCTATATGACTTTAGGAGACAAGATAGGATTAAAGGATTTGGGAATAGTAAAGATACAGAAACTTTATTTTTACTATCATATATGTCAAAGGAGGGAGCAAAGCTACCAACATCATAGTTGAGAGGCCGGAGTGATAGCACAGAAGTAGGACATTTGTCATGCATGTGGCTGAGCCAGGACAAACCAGGGTTTGATCCCCAGTGTCCCATATGGTCCCCCAAGCCAGGAGCAATTTCTGAGTGCATAGCCAGGAGTAACCTCTGAGTATCATCGGGTGTGTCCCCCAAACAAAAACAAATCATAGTTGAAAGATTTTTCTTTATTTTTTTCCTTTTTTATTTTACTTTTTCTGACTTCTTTCCACGCCCACTTACTTTTTCCTTTTTGAGAAAGAAATATGACTGTGACTAGGGCTGAAGTGAATGTAGTACCATGATGAAATATTACTATGACAATGGGTAGGACAATTGTCTTGCACAACTGACTCCATCTCATATGGTCTCCTTAGCCCATAAGGTTTGACCACTAAATGAAGAACGAGGAGTAAGCCCTGTGCACAGCTAAGTGTGGCCCCCAAACAAATAACAGAAATCCAAGTAAACTTAAGTAAAAAGAAAGAAAAAAGAAATGTACATGATGGCAATAATATATCAGAGAGGAGAGAGTTGGTTTTTGGAGAACAGAAAGGCAATGATTATTAGAAATCATACCCTTGATAGACAAAAAGAAATTTAGGGGAACTAGGGCACATAAAGAGAACTTAGCCCTAAATAGAACTGAGACAAAAACTTGAGTATATGATAATACTGGTGGTTGTATACATAGGTATAGAGTAAATGAACATTTTTCTTTTAACTGCTTCTATTTGCAATGAAAATGAAAAAAAAAACTTACTCGCACATATAAGAATTGTACGGTTATTTTATATTTAAAATAGGAAAAAAAGAGGGTTGGTAAACCAGAAAAGTGGAAAAATTGTAGGAATATGTAAAATTTTAGGTCTATACTAAGTGTAGCTTTGAAATTGGTAGTCACAGGATCAAATAGAGAAGTGAATAAATTTTGTGTATTGTGAAAATATAGCCTCTTAATTGATTTATTAAAGTTATGATACCTGATACTTTTATTACTCTAAGAAAAGCAATGTTAAAAATGATAATTTAAGAACAGAGGTTTTTTTTTTTATTTTGGCAGTGGCATCTGTATTTTTATCATGACAGGATTATCAAAGGAAATATAGGGCCCCTGGTTAAATTTTAATTTAGATAAATTATGGCCCATCATTCAGTACACATGTACTTTCTTTGTTAAAATTCAAGATTTTCTCATCTATACATGTGGAGGACCCTTTTCATGATTTGATTCTTATTCATTTCATGTTGTATAAATTTGGTAAGCAATGAAGCATTTATGGAACCTTTTTGGGTTCTGTGATTTGCACAAACTAATTTCTGAGCTGAATTGAAAATCTGCCAAATGTTGGTTCAACTGTTTAACATTTTTGCTAAGAAATAATATGAAATGTTGATGCACTTTAAATCTCTTACCTTGCTGCTTTTGCCATTTCTCTGGGAACATTTACTCTGTTGGCAGACTCTCAGCAATTTTACATTAATCTCCTTAGCGTTAAAGGCTGCATTAACAACCTTCAGACTAATAAAAGTGAACCCCCTAGCAATGGCTGTCAAGGTGTGCATAGTTTTTCTTCTGTTTCATTTATCAAAACCTAGAGAAAGAATGGTATCTCTTTTTGTTCCTGAAGGCAGACATTTTCTGTATTATAAAGTTATTTTTGATCAATATAAAATTTAACAGGATTAAAAACAAAGTCAGGAATTGAAACTAATAATATGACTAGTAGAATAGAACAGATCCATTTGTTTAGTATTGAAAGACAAAGATAGAGAGAACCCTAAGTAATCATAACTGATTTATTTAGTATCTCCTATGCAACTAGTGCTATGATGAACATTTAATATATTAAATTATAGCAAAACAATGTAGACTCATGGAACTAACTCATGGACATTAAATTTTATTTTGGGGTTTATACCAAGCAACTGTAAATATAAGTAGGCTGAATCATGCTAACATCTTTGACTTTATGGAATGAATATTGTAATGAATAAAGGTAGTGGAATAAAAAATCCAAGTGAGATACAAGATAGGAAAATAGGTTGGAAAAAACACAGGGTACAGGATTTTGGGAGTAAATGGGAATTTAGTAGTTGTCTGAGGATCGGTGTATTGGCATCTCAAGTAAACTTTGATAGGGTGTTAGAACTAAAACATGAAAATTTGAGGGTGAAAGCATACCAGTGTGGAAGAACAGCAAGGACAATGGCTCAACACAAAATCATATGTGATGTTTTTAAGTACCATCCAGGGATATTGGAGTATATTGTGAAGAGGACATGAGGAAAATAAAGGTCAAATAGAGGACGGAGAACCATTTAGGGTTTTATACTGGAATGAAATAGGCAGGTATTGAAAACATGTAGCTGATGAATTATATGATTTAGCTTCATTTTGTTATTTTGGTGCTACACTCTGCTGTGTTCTCAGGGCTTATTCTGGTTCTGAGTTCAAGGGTTACTTCTGGTCTGATCAGAGGAGCATACAGAGTGCCAGAGATGGAATTTAGATTGATTGTGTAAAGTTAGTGTTTTATCTGTCTTATCTTGCACTTTAGCTTCATATTTTAAATATCTTTATTTAAGTACCACGACTACAAACATGTTTATTGTTGAGTTTCAGTTATAAAAAGAACACCCCTCTGCACCAGTACAACCTTCCAAGCACCAATGCCCCCATATCTCTCCTCCCCCAACCCCTGCCTATAGTTGAGATAGTAATTCTATCTCACTTATCCCTATTGACATGATAGTTGTTCATATAGTTATTTCTCTATATGTACTCACCTCTCTTTGTGGTAAGCTTCATATCATGGACCAGTCCTTTCAGCCCTCATCCTTATTGTCTCTCGGAATTATTACAATAATATCTTTTATTTTTCTTAAGTCCCACAGATGAGCGAGACTATTCTGTGTCTATTTCTCTCCTTCTGATGTATTTCACTCAGCACAATAGTTTCTATGTCCATCCATGTATAGGAAAATTTCATAACTTCATGTTTCCTGACATTGGCATAGTATTCCATTGTGTAAATGTTTCTTAGTTTCTTTAGCCATTCATCTGTCTTCAGGCATCTGGGCTTTTTCAAAAGTCTGTCTAATATAAATAATGCTGCAATGAATATAGCTTTTTAACTATATTTTAGCTTTATTTTTTATTTTTATTTTGACCAAAGTGGATTCAAATCTTTCACAATAATATTTTTAGGTATGTAGTGACATTGAATCAGGGGCATTCCCACCACCAATGTTGTCCTCCCTCTACCCCTGTTCCCAGCATGCCTCCCATATTCTTCTCCTTTGCTCTCTGGGTTGCTAGTATAAATAGTCCTTTCTGTGTCTAGCATGTTGTAGATTGGGTGTCGATTCTGCTGTCATTGGCTTTGGATTTGGTGTTTAAGTCTGATCATTTTTTTTTATATCTACTTAATGTCCATATGACTGTTTGCTCTTGGTTCACTCCACTTTTTCCCCCTTAATTTGTGAGGCGAAACAAGATGGTTCAAATTATGTGGTTCTGTTTGAAGGAAAAAAAATAATAAAATGGGGCAAAAATAAAACAAGCAAAAAAATAGGAGGAGTCCTTCTAAAGTCTATAAATATCAATTTAAGAGAAGAAAGGGAAAAAGGAAGAAACATAACAACAATACTAAATTTTTTTTTTAAAAAATCAAATGAAAAACTCAAAAAGTACCACAGCAATATAGACACCAACCATACAATAACCACAGTCCTGAAATCAAAAACAAAACAAAACAAAGCACACACACACACACACACACACACACACACACACACACACACGGAAAAGGAAAACCCACAGGGGGAGCAACAAAAAACATCAATAACAAAACCAAAGCAACAATTAATTTGTGCTTCTCTCTTTTCTTTTTTTTTTTTCTTGCATAGGCACAGTAAATATTTGGGAGATTAGAAAGGGAATTCCAGGGCCCGGAGAGATAGCACAGCGGCGTTTGCCTTGCAAGCAGCCGATCCAGGACCTAAGGTGGTTGGTTCGAATCCCGGTGTCCCATATGGTCCCCCGTGCCTGCCAGGAGCTATTTCTGAGCAGACAGCCAGGAGTAACCCCTGAGCACCGCCGGGTGTGACCCAAAAACTAATAAACAAACAAAAAAAAAAAAAAAAAAAGAAAGGGAATTCCATTGGCCTAAGAGATACAGAGTTTCTCCACCCCTGAATTATACTGTCATGGGAATAACTACAGGCTCCATACATGTTCTTTTACTCTCCCCTTGGTCCTTTGGTGGTGTCTGAAAACTTTTCACTCCATTGTGGATGATAAAATCCTGCCTCTGTAGCTAGAGATCTTAGTATTAGCACAGGTCAAAGGATGGAATCTAGGATGGAGTCTTTCTTTATGGTTCTAGGAGTTCTGTTCCATCATTGTTTTTTTAATCAGCTTTATTATTCTTATTCTTATTTGCTTTTTGGGCCACACCAGGTGACACTCAGGGGTTATTCCTGGCTATGCGCTCAGAAGTCACTCCTGGCTTGGGGGACCATATGGGACGCCGGGGATTGAACCACGGCCCATCCTAGGTTAGTGCAGGCAAGGTAGACACCTTACCTCTAACGCCACCGCCCGGACCCTAATCAGCTTTATTTTTTTTTTAATATAATTTTTATTTTGATCATAGTGGCTTACATATTGTTGACAATAATATTTTAGGTACATATTTACATAAAATCAGGGGGGATTCCCATCACCAAATTGTCCTCCCTACACCTCCGTTTTTGTCCTACCTCCCATTTCCTCTTCCCTTATTTTTAATGAGATTACTCTGGAAGTCAATTATCAACTATTGAGAAACAGGTGAGGAGGAAAAAGGGCTAGATGGGTGGTTGATGCAAATATCTGGATGACATGCAACAATCCAAGATGAGAGGAGGAAGACTAAATAATAAGTTTCTCTCCTCTTCCACTAGTAAGTCGGGGACACTGGGCAGGGCAGAGTACTTGCTAACCAAAGGCCCCCTGGGCTAACCACTTAGTCCAGGGTACTGAGATTCCCCAACACCAGACTGGCCTTCAGGGCCACGGCTGGTAACTTGGGCTCTGGGGGGAGGATGGGGGAGAGAAACTCCTCCCCTATGCATACAGAAACTGCAGAGGCCAGGCTGGGCCCAGAAAACTCCATATGCCAGGACTTCTCTTCCTCTTCCACTGGTATGTCGGGGCATTGGGCAGGACAGAGTACTTCTTAATAAAAAATATTGTTTTTTGAAAGTAGAACTTTCAGGTTTATTGGTTTAAGAGAGAGAGGTAAGATTTATTTAAAATTTTGACCCAAGTCATTGGATAACCAGAGCTAACATTTCTAAAACAGAAAGACTGAAAGAACATCTTTCTAACAGAAAGTGGTTAGATTGGCTCTGAATTAAATTAACTTATGTTATTAGATCCAATTCAAGTCCAGATATTTCAAAAGGCAATTGGGCATATAAATCTGGAATTTGAAGTGGAAAAAATTGTTTATTTAAAGTCATAAGTTTGTTAATTATCAAGACTTTTATGAAAGCAGATAGACAAAATACGTATTTGTTCGTGTTTGTTTTTCTGGTCAAACCCAGAGGAACTCAGGTCTAATTTTTGGCTTAGTTTTTAGTTCCCTACTCATATTTAGTACCAACATAGAAATGGAGTTGACCCATTGCAAGGCCAGCACCATAACCCTTGTACTATTTCTCTAACCACCAAGACTATATAGATACCTCAAAAAGTGTCTAGGGAGATGTTCCACATTTTTATTAATGTTTCACTAATCAACTGCTGTTAAAATTATCACTTGTCATTTTGATACTTTAAAGTATATTATTACATTCTTTGGACCCATCACCTGACTTTATAAATGTCTCATCTATTTCTTAAAATGAAACTAGAGTATACTCTACCTATATACATGATACATGCGTATCATGTAATTTTGCTTATTAAGTAGTTAAATTTGCTCAACATTTTGCTCTCATTTTTAATTAGGTATAACAGTTTCTGAATTGAGTTAAAATTTCTACTTTTAACACACATGTTCATTTCTCTGTCCATTTATCTCTAATTTCACACATTTTACTATAAGTGTAGATTGGGTTGCTATTTTTAAATTTTTCAAATATGTTGAATTTTTAATTATTAACTTTATTTAATAAAGTTATCCTTGACTTTATTTTCCTTCTCTTTTTTCTTCCACTTTTCTCTTTCTTTTTCACTCTTGTTATTATTTAGAGATTTGTTTTTATTTTTATTTGCCGGGTCTATTTTTTTCTTTTTTTCCATTTTTCTTTTCTTTTTTTTTTCTCTCTCTCTCTTCTTTCTTTTTTTGGTAGTTGTCACCAATTTTTTTCTCCCTTTTTCTTATCCTTTTAATCTTCAATGACAGTGGAATAGATGCTCAATCTACAACTAGCTGTAAAGTGGAGACCAGTTACACCAGCATTTTGGGGTTAACGAAGGGAGATATGGGATGCATACTGGGAACGGGGGTGGAGGGAAGACAGCACTGGTGGTGGGAATGCCCCTCACTCATTGTCACTATCTACCATAAATGATGCAGTGAAAGATTTCTAATGCACTTTGGTTACAATAAAAATTAAAAAAAAAAGAAAACACATTTTTGCAATAATTTTCAGTGACAAAGCAGAGGAGGGCTGGAAGGTCCAGCTCACGACATGAAACTCACCACCAAGTGATGATCCAGTTAGAGAAATAACTACATTGAGAATCATCATAACAATGTGAATGAATGAGGGAAGTAGAAAGCCTGTCTAGAGTTCAGGAAGGGGTGGGAAAGAGGAAAATTCCGGACATTGGTGATGGGAATGTTGCATGGTAAAGGGGGGGTGTTCTTTACGTGTCTGAAACCCAATACAATCATATTTGTGTCAAGGTGTTTAAATAAAGATATTAATAAAAAAGAAATGCATATTCTATTGATATAAGTAGAATTTTTCTGTATATTTGTTAGATATCATTGATTAATTATGGTATTAAGCACTCTGTTTTCATATCTTCTGTACAGTTAGTTGCTTTATCCATTATTGAAAATTAAATGCTGAGTTTCCATAAAAAATAAAGTTATCCTTTGCATAAAATTTTACAAATTAGGATAATTTTCCTTACTGAGTTTCTTACGTACTTTAAAAGTTTAATCTCCATATTATTTTTATTATACAATTACTTTAGTATTTATTTCCTAATGGTGCATGCAAAAATAATAATGCATTGAAATATAAATTTATAATTGGATGGAATTGTTAGCAATTATTTAATTCAGAACTTCATTTTATAGATGAAGACTGGGAAACTACAAAAAAAGAGTAGTTTTGTTAATCACCTAGTTTCATACTCATGCCTTTCAACAACTACTCAGAGATGAAAGGTTATGGTTTATTTGTTTTTGCTTTTGCTTTTTTCAAATAAAGGGCTAAAAATCATCTAAAACTGTCATAGCAAATAATAATTTCCTATTCATCAGCTGGGTTAATATTAGTGACAAAATGCACATTTCTATAATGAATATATTTATTACTCCTTTATATTTATCTCTCTTATATACAGTTGTTCTGTGGAAATATTCCTAATTGGATTTACTTCCAAAAGTTGGCAAATATAGGACAGGACTCAAATATTTCAGTTATAATGTTGGCACTGGCTAATTTCGTCTCCAAAATTTTGGTAACCAGGGCCTATTTGCATGACTGTACCTCTTATGCAAAAGTTTTGTAATGATTTGAAGGAAAAAAATATTCTTTTTATACTCAGAAATATTTAAAAAAAAGTTTAGATAGTTTTTTAAAAAATATTTTGGTGCCTGGAACACAGTATAACACTACTGGCAAATAAGTGAAATTTATACTTAATTATTATAATAAAATTTGTAATGGAACAGATATATAATGGTATATAAAGATTAAAATATCTTAGTAAATTGGTAAGGAATACAGGGCTTATTTAATAGGAAATTCTAGATTCTACCTCCTGGGGAAGGAGGCAAATGAATGAAAGTAATGTAAAGTATATAGAGTGAAGAATTTGTTGCAAAATGTAATAATCATCATTTTCAGATTTAACCTTACAGAGCAATATTTCCACAAGATGAAATTAAATTATCATGACTTTAATCATAGAATCCTAGCTATAAACAAAATTACTTGAAAAGTTGAATCGAAAACGAGAGAATACAGTACAGTCGTTCTAAGTTGGTAAGACAAGATCTCCTTTGTATGAAAATATTCTTTAAAGCAGACTAGATTTAGAAATAAAAAAAACAAGTTATCAAATAAGAGATGTGAATATCCTACAAGGCTGACAGCCAAATGAAAGATTAGGATGTCACATGAACATAAACTGGGCTTTCACTTGGCACCAGATCCAGGCTAAATAATCTTGCTCTTAACATAAAAATCTCTTTTTCTTCAGAGAGAAAAGATACAGAGATACTATAGGTTTTTATGCCAGCACTAACTGTACTGGTTCACCTCCTGGTACCACATGATCGCCTAAAATCACCTTATACTCTGAGCTTCAATGGGTGACTGAGTTAGCCCAGAATGACACTACCTGACCCAAGGGCCACCTCATCTTTGATGGCTTACTGAGAATCATCTGAAGAGCTTCCTGGAGTTCCTGAGCACTATTTTAAAGGCCCCTTCAGCAAATAAAATGCAATACCTTATAAACTGACCTTTAAAAATAAAAGAGATTTTCTGTACTGTTCCAGGAACACTGACCTTTGCTTAGAGAATAGTTTTTGAAATCTTGTTTGCGCTTTTTGCATAAAACGTGCAAGAGTATAAAGGGTGGGCGAGAGATGGATTATCTTTTAAAGGTTTCAAAGAGAATAATTTCGGCAGGAAACTCTTAGAATCGTATGCTGGATATTTGTTTGTTCTTGAGTAGAGGTTAATTCGTAACTCAAAGGATTGTTTTTCTCTTTATTCTTCCTCTATTATTTATTTTTCTCTTTCATCTCTAAATTACTATAAGTCTTGAAGAATAACCGAAAGTCCAAGTCTACAAGACTTGATGCTGCCTTATTTCTTGTCATTTCTAGTCACATATTATGGTAACAGTGATTTTAATGTATTATGTCTGACAAGCCTTCTTATGTGGGGAGAAAATATAAAAATATATAAATATTATTTGAGTTAATAAATATACACTAAACATTGATTTTCAGTGATATATAAGCCAACAAGTCTTGGCTTATATTTTTTATATGGTTTTAGGTTTAATCCTTCCCAATTCCATTTATTCATTCAAAACCTAGAGCGATTGGGAGTTCACTTGTGAAGCTATTGGTTGTACTTTACTATTATTTTCAGGGGTAAAAAAGTAGCTGAAAACTTTTTCTGTTGTAAATTTTTTCCTTCAAACTTCCCCATATGTTTTCTCAACTTCCCACAGCTTTGTAACACAAAAGTCAAACTCCTTTTTCATTGGCAACTATTAAGCTATTTAAGTAATAATTTTTGTGGTTGCCTGTCTTATTTTATGCAATATAACATCAGTTATATTTTTGATCTTCAAGCTCATGTTCTTCCTTAAACAAGTATCTTGATTGATTGTCTCTATGCCCCATTCTTTGCTTTTACTCCTCTGGAGAAGGCTCTGTTTTTTCTTGAACAGACATGTCCTCTCTTTCTCTTCCACCATGTTTAAGTAAGTTTTATTCAAAGAAAACTACCTTTTTACTATACTAAAAATTAGCTTCCGTTGCAATGATCCAAATCTTATATATAGTTAGATAATCTGGTCCCTTTGCTGTTTGGTTCAAATTCACTGAATTCAAGTTTACTGTTCAAAACTGTCATATTTTGAAAATTGGTTAATTTCTTTGTACCTCTGTTTCTCCATCAAAGCACTAAAAGTAATAACAATCTGTATTTACTATCTGTGTGCTATCTCAAAAATCTGCTGAATAGAAATGAGCCTAAGAGCTCATTTATAGCATTTTTTTTGTGCGGGGCACACCCATTTGATGCTCAGGGGTTACTCCTGGCTAAGCACTCTGACTTGGGGGAACCATATAGGATGCCAGGGGATCGAACCGTGTTCCTTCCTTAGCTAGCAGTTGCAAGGCAGACACCTTACCTATAGTGCCACCTCTCCGGCCCTATTTATAGCTTTTATAATTTTTTTGTTATTTCTCTCATTACTATTTCTAGAAACATATACCTATTTTTTAATTAATCAAATAAGTTAATTTAATAATATTTTTTTTTGGTTTTTCGGGCCACACCCGTTAGATGCTCAGGGGTTACTCCTGGCTACGCGCTCAGAAATTGCCCCTGGCTTGGGGGGACCATATGGGACACCGGGGGATCGAACCGTGGTCCTTTCCTTGGCTAGCGCTTGTAAGGCAGACACCTTACCTCTAGCGCCACCTCGCCGGCCCCAATAATATTTTTAATATTTTTATTTAAACACCTTGGTTACAAACATGATTGTGGTTGGGTTTTAGTCATATCAGATGACACCCCCCCAATACCAGTGCAACATTCCCATCACCAATGACCCAAATATCCCTCCTCCCCTCCCCACCCCTACCTGTACTCTAGACAGGCTTTCCACTTCCTTAATGTATTCTCATTAAGAATACATTATGTATTATTTCTCTAACTAAACTCATCACACTTAGTGGTAATATTCATGAGGTCAGTTGTAACGTCAATCTCTCCTCTCTTATGTCTCTGAAAGTTGTTGAGAAATGTCTTTAATTTTTCTTAAAACACATAGATGAGTGAGACCATTCTCCATCTTTCTCTTTCTCTCTGATTTATTTCACTCAGCATAATAGATTCTATGTACATCCATGTATAGAAAAATTTCATGACTTCATCTCTTCTAATGACTGCATAATATTCCATTGTGTATATGTACTACAGTTTCTTTAGCCATTCACCTGTTGAAGGGCATCTTGGTTGTTTTCAGAATCTTGCTATGGTAAATAGTGCTGCAATGAATATAGGAGTAAGGAAGGGGTTTTTGTATTGTATTTTTGTGTTCCTAGGGTATATTCCTAGGAGTGATATAGCTGGATCATATGGGAGCTCAATTTCCAGTTTTTGGCAAAATCTCCATATCACTCTCCAGAAAGGTTGAACTAGTTGGCATACCCACCAGCACTGGATAAAAGTTCCTGTCTCACCGAATCCCAACACTGATGTACTCATTCTTTGTGATGCGTACCAGTCTGTGGTGTGAGAGCTTGACTTCTTCCTTTCCTATCTGGATTCCCTTGACATCTTTTTCTTGCCTGATCGCTATAGCAAGGACTTCCTGTGGTATGTTCAATAGGAACCGTGAGAGAGAACAGCCTTTTCTAGTGCCAGAATATAGAGGGAAGACTTTTAGTTTTTCTCCATTGAGGACAATATTTGCCACTGGCTTATGGTATATGGCCTTAACTATATTGTGAAAGGTTCCTTTCATTCCCATCTTGCTGAGAGTTTTGATCAAGAATGGGTGTTGGATCTTATCAAATGCTTTCTCTGCATCTATTGATATGATCATGTGATTTTTATTTTTCTTGTTGTTGATATTGTGTATGATGTTGATAAATTTACTGATGTTAAACCATCCTTGCATTCCTGGAATGAAATTGTAGTGGATGATCTTCTTAATGAGGCAATGAGTCCTATTTGCCAGGATTTTGTTGAGGATCTTTGCATCTGCATTCATCAGCGATATTGGTCTGTAATATTTTTTTTTGTAGCATCTCTGTCTGGTTTAGGTATTAAGGTGATGTTGGCTTCATAAAAGCTATTTGGAAGTGTTCCTGCTTTTTCAAATTTATGTAAGAGTCTTGCCAGGATTGGTAGTAGTTCCTCTTGGATAGTTTGAAAGAATTCATTAGTGAATCCATCTGGGCCTGGCTTTTGTTTTTGGGCAGACATTTTTCTTAAAACCCATAGATGAGTGAGACCATTCTCCATCTTTCTCTTTCTCTCTGATTTATTTCATTCAGCATAATAGATTTCATGTACATCCATGTATAAAAAATTTCATGACTTCATCTCTCCTGACAGCTGCATAATATTCCATTGTGTATATGTGCTACAGTTTTTTAGTCATTCATCTGTTGAAGGGCATCTTGGTTGTTTACAGAGTCTTGCAATGGTAAATAGTGCTGCAATATTTATTCAACTGTGGGAGGATATAAGAGTCCAAGAATTTATCCATTTCTTCCAGGTTCTCATTTTTAGTGGCATATAGTTTCTCAAAGTAGTTTCTGATTACCCTTTGAATCTCTGCAATATCTGTATTGATTCCCCCTTTTTCATTTCTAATACGAGTTATCAAGTTTTTTTCTCTTTCTTTGTTAGTTTTGCTAATGGTCTATCAATCTTGTTTATTTTTTTGAAGAACCAACTTCTGCTTTCGTTGATCTTTTGGATTGTTTTTTGGGCCTCCACTTTGTTGATTTCTGCTCTCAGCTTTGTTATTTTCTTCTGTCTCCCTATTTTTGGGTCCTTTTGTTGAGAACTTTCTAATTCTATGAGCTGCGCCATTAAGCTATTCAGGTAGGCCCCTCTTCCCTTCCTGATGTGTGCTTGCAAAGCTATAAATTTTCCTCTCAGTATTGCTTTTGCTGTGTCCCATAAGTTCTGTAGTTTGTGTCTTTATTATCATTTGTTTCCAGGAAAGGTTTGATTTCCTCTTTGATTTCATCTCGGATTCAGTATGAGGCTGTTTAACTTCCAGGTGTTAAAGTTTTTCCTCTGTGTCCCTTTGGAATTCACATATAATTTTAGACCCTTGTGGTCAGCGAAGGTAGCCTGCAAAATTTCTATCCTCTTGATATTATGGAAGTATGTTTTATGTGCCAGCATTCAATCTATCCTGGAGAATGTCCCATGTACATTGGAGAAAATGTGTATCCAGGTTTCTGGGTACAGAGTGTCTTATATATATCTACTAGGCCTCTTTCTGCCATTTCTCTTCTCAGGTCTAGTATATTCTTGTTGGATTTCAGTTTGGTTGACTTATCCAGTGTTGACAAAGCCGTATTGAAGTCCCGCACAATTATTGTGTTGTTATTGATATTAATTTTTATATTTGTCAACAATTGTATTAAATATTTTGCTGGCCCTTCATTCAGTGAATATATGTTTAGGAGAGTGATTTCTTCCTGCTGTCCATACCCCTTGATTAATACAAAATATCCATCTTTGTCGCTTACAACTTTCCTGAGTATAAAGTTTGCATCATCTGATATTAGTATGGCCACTCCACCTTTTTTATGGGTGTGTTTGCTTGCATATTTTTTTCCAGCCTTTTATTTTGTTTATGTTTATTCTACTATTCAGGTGTATTTCTTGTAGGCAGCAGAAGGTTGGATTGAGTTTTTTGATCCATTTAGCCACTCTGTGTCTCTTAACTGGTGCATTTAGTCCATTGACATTGAGAGAAAGAATTGTCCTGGAATTTAATGGCATTTTATATTGAAATTTGGTGTGTCTTTTGGTTAGTCTTGTCTTAAAGTAGGTCTTTCAGTTTTTCTCTTAAGACTGGTTTTGAGTCTGTAAAGTTTCTGAGCTGTTGTTTGTCTGTGAAACCATTTATTCTTCCGTCAAACATGAAAGTGAGTTTTGATGGGTACAGTATTCTAGGCGAAGCATTTATTTCATTGAGTTTTGTCACTATGTTTCACTGCTTTCTGGCCTTGAGTGTTTCTGGTGACAGGTCTGCTGTAAATATCAATGATGTTCCCTTGAATGTAATTTCCATTTTTGATACTGCTGCTTTCAGAATTCTGTCTCTATCTATGGGATTCGTCATTGTGTCTAGGAACTGTCTTGGAGTATTTTTCTGGGGTCTCTTTTGGTTGGTTCTTTTGGGCATGCAGGATTTGATCGCATATATTCTTTAGCTCTGGAAGTTTCTCTTTAATGATATTCTTGACAGTTGATTCTTCCTGGAAATTTTCTTCCTGGGTCTCTGGGACATCAATGATTCTTAAGTTATTTCTGTTGAGCTTATTATAGACTTCTATTTTCATCTGTTCTCATTCTTTGACTAATTTTTCCATTGTCTGTTCATTTACTTTAAGTTTTATTTTCCCAATCTCTCCTGCTGTATGGAGTTGTTATTTATCTCATCTTCCACAGCACCAATTCTATTCTCAGCTTCTGTTACCCTGTTGCAGAGCTTATCCATTTTGTCATTCAATTCATTTACAGAGTTTTTCAGGCCTGTTATTTGACCTGTTATTTCAGTTTGGAGTTTTATGATTTCTGTCTTCATATTTTCTTGGTTCTTATTAGTGCTCTGTTCAACTCAATCCTTGGTTTCTTTGAGTTCTTTGAGCATCTTCCATATTTCTTGTCTAAACTCCTTATCTGAGAGACTGATTAGTTGGTTGGCTGTTCTCTTGGTCATCAGAGTTGCCATCTTCATTCTCTATGTCTGATGCTGTCCTGCATTGTTTTCCCATTGTCACACTTGTATTGTGGGTTTTTCTACATGTTGTGATGGTATTCATTGGCTAAATGATGTGCGCAGCCACACTCCTCTGGCTCCGCCCTTTCTGTGTGGGTCGACTCACCTCCAAAAAAGGGGAACCTTCCGTGTTGAAGCCTCACACAGGATCAAATTTTAGGCCCGATTACGCAGCAAAGAAGACAGTCCAGAGAGAAATACTGGGCTTCAGTGATCTAGCACAGTTCCGAGTGTGACTTTTTCTTCGTGTTGCAGTAGGGTTCTTGCCTTAGAAAGAGCGCATAATGAAGCATAGTGGCCGTGCAAACATGCTTGTAATCATTGTGCTTAAATATTTATAATAAAAATAAAGTTAAAAAAAGAATATTGGGGCTTACCTATTAGCAATTTTTCCTCTTTGATGGTTTGCTTTTTGGGACCATCCCATCAGTACTTAGGGCTTGCTTGGTTCTGCACTCAGGCATCACTTTGACTTTACTATAATACCTTCTCTTTTTATAGGGAAATTAAAACTAGTAGAATGATCTTCTATTCTACCATTAATCCACCAATCATTCTATAACCATATTCATGCCATTGTTTTTATCATGAGCATTATCCTGGAGATTTTTTCCTCACAGATTCAAACTCAGTTTAATTTCTTCATTTGTCCAGCTTCCCCCAGGTGATGTGCAATATTTTAATGATTCTCCTTTTTCTTCTTTTTTAGAAATCTCAATAATCATCTTTGCAAAAGTCTTTAAATAAGTTATTGAATTGTTGTTTACACATTCCTCCTACCTATCCTTAATCTACTATAAGCAATGTTTTGCCTTGCCGTCTATTAAAATTATTGGAACTTTGGACAGGGATTTCTCAATTAATTTTTAAAGTTTTTTTTTACTCTTTTTACAGCCATTACACCACCTCTTCTAGTGTTGTTTCTACCATTCTGAATATTTCTCCTGTAATTTCTATTCATTTGCTTTTTCTTCTGCCATTTTAATGTTTCTAAAATTCTAAAGTTCTTTCCTCTTTTCTCTCACTCACACAGGGCAAATACACTTATCTCTGTAAATTAAAAATCCAACTCTACATAAATGCATCTCAAATATATGGCCCTCATTTCAAGTTTTTTCCGGATCTCACTATATTCAGAGGAGACCTTGTTATCAAAGATTAGGTTTAGATTGTACCTTCTTCCATTTCACTTTTGTAAAGTGAGTCTGTGTTCTGCTGCTAAGAATATAGCATATCTCCAACCAATCAACAAGTTTTGAAACTCATCTTAGCTTGTTCCCAATACATTTTCTTAAATACAGTTAGAATATTCGTCATCATGCAAAACTCTTAATTAGCTGGCACACTCTAGAAAACTTTTCAGCCTCTCCCAATTTTGCCAAGGATAAATTTAGCATAATAGTCTGTTTTCTCCAATCGTTAGGTAGCATTTGTGTTATTCAACTCTGAAAGTTCCTGACTATAATTTATAGAGCTATCTTGGGCAAATTCTCTCTATATGATGGCATATGAGTCATTTTTGAAATTATGTAGCGCTCATGCCATTAATTTTTCTTTGTGATATTTTTTTGATGCTGGTAGGGATTCCCTGGGTGACTTATGAGAAGTGGAGAGGAGAGAGGCAGCGGCCTCTACAAGAAAATTTACCACTTTCTCACTAATATTTCTGCCACCCCAGGGATGCCTGAGAGATCTAGGATTTATGAAAGGCTGCTGTGAGCTTCTGGACAGCATCCACCTCCACTAGGAAGCTATCCAGCTGCACCGGAAGTCTATTTGTTCTGCATAGTGAGGACCATGATTCCTGCAGCTCTCTTTTATTCAGGGAGTCATGGACGCAAGCTGGAGTGACAATTTCTCTTTGCAGAAAAGGAAAGTCAGTCTTAGCTCTCATCATATCGTTTTTCATCCTTTGTCTTCCCTCACAGAAAAAGACTTCAGAAGTACAGGGGATATTAAAATCAAAACAACTTTTATCTAGAAATTTTGAGGAAGGAGAGGGTGGTAGTGAGAGAGGGAGAGAGAGAGAGAGAGAGAGAGAGAGAGAGAGAGAGAGAGAGAGAGAGAGAGAAAGAGAGAGAGAGAGAGAGACAGACAGACAGACAGAAACTCAAGAGAAAGTGGTCTTCTCCAGAAGTGGAACCTTAAATGTCTTTTAGGACCAGCTTATATATGAATATTCATCAAGTTGCCTTGACCTGGAGTTTTCAGCTGATCAGGGAGTTGTCATAAAGGAGGGTCGAATTTTTTTGTTTGCTTGTTTTGGGGGAGGCACCACACCTCTTAGCACTTAGGGGTTACTCCGGTTCTGTGCTTAAAAATCACTCCTGGTAGGCTCAGGGGACGACCATATGGGATGCCTGGGATCTAACCCTGGTCTATCCCAGGTTGGACTTATGCATGGCAAAGGCCCTACCCCTGTGCTATTACACAGGCTCCAAAATATTGAATTTTTGAGAACCCTTCTCACATTCTTCTCACAGCCTTTGTTTCTGAGTCCTTTCCTGTGAGGATCAAGGAAAGAGGTTTATCCTAAGTCATCTCTGATGCCTGATAGTTTTATACAGACATAGTTCCTATGTCCACAGATTGGGTCCTAGCAATAATATTTTAGGGATAGACACAGAATAATTTCTTAACTTTCCCCAAAGCAGGGTTTTATTACATTCCAGGAACT